>NC_083586.1:5390000-6021666 GCF_027579695.1 Neoarius graeffei
GAATAAGTCTAACATACCATTACCTGCCTCCCATTGTTGTGTAAAGAAGCCTAATTATTGTGTTACCTGAGAAATAGCCTCTTTGTTTCTAACCCTAACCAGACTTCACAATGTCACAACCAAGGCAACCAAGAAGAATCAGTTCTAACCCTAACCCCAAATCCTGGATCTAACCCCAACCTGAGCTCACTCCTAACCCATCCCCTAGCCCAAAACCTAGCCTCAAATAATAATGGAATAATAACCCAAATATAACATGGGGGTACTGACCAGGCACTTGTGGAGCATTGAGGATGGGGCTTGGGAAGGACAGTGCACAACATGGCCTTGGCCTAGGCCAGGACGTGGATCTTTCCAGAAACCCTAACCCAAGTATGTGATTGAGCAGGACAGTTCAGACACAGAGGCCACATCAGATGAGGAGGAAGACACAATGCACATCAACCCCCCTTGTAATAAAAAAAAAGTTGCAGATGTGGGCATAACACCTGGATCCACAGAGAAGGCGAAAAATGGCACTGTGTGGTTCCACCACAAAGTTGGAGACTTTTCTGCTCATGAAACTCCACAGACAGCATTCAATGGATCTGGAGGGCCAACAGAGTTTGCAACACGCAAAATCACGAGTCGCCTTCAAAGCTTCCTGTATTTGTTGGATATCAGCATGTTGTTGGCCATCAGAGACTGCACAGTCCAGGAGCTGCCATAGAACAAATCCCAGCTGGCAGATGAGTGTCTTCGAGCTGATGGCGTTCCTCGCAATCCTTTTTTGAAGGGCTGCCAAGGGCTACATTGGTGCCATGCGACTCATGTGGGCCAACAGATTCGGCAACCCCGATATCAAAGCCATAATGCCCCGTAACCGCTTTCTTGAAATAAAGCGGTACCTTCGCTTCGACAACAAGGACACCCGCAAGGAGCGCATACAAACGGACAAATTTGCAGCAATTTCAGACATCTGGCAGGAGTTTGTTCAGAATTGTGTGTCGTCCTACAGTCCAGGGCAACATCCCAGATAGCAAAAGGGCGTTGATTCGACGGGGAATCATCGGCATGTTCTTCGACCATATGCCGTCGAATCATCGTGGATCACCGGCGTTGATTCAACACCGCTTTGCTCATACGAGTTTGCATTGAAACGACGTTGAAAAGTGGATGGTGGCCAACAGAGAATAGACCCCCTTTCACCCTTTATTCAACTACGGATTTCGGTCGATTTATAGTTTAATTTTCGGTGATGATTTATCCAACTTTACTTCCTGTTTTATGTACAACAGGAAGGCTACAAATTAAGCAAAACAGGCTAAATTAAACTAGCTAACAATAAAGCATCGGGGCTCTTGCCTAGGATGAACACACACATGCATACTTCAACCATGAAAGTGAAACTTAATTTATATCAATGTGCGTAGGCTATGTCCTGTTTTATGTACAACAGGATATAAAAATGCATGCAACAATGCACCTCTCCTAATGTTTGTCAAGCTATCTAATGAGGCATAACTTTTAACATTTATAAGGAACAGAACACACTTGAACAAGTTCTTAGAAACATTTTATGATTTATTTATAATTTATAATTGTGGCCTATTCCTCCTGCGGCGCAGACACCCATACATGGAAACAGAAAAACATAACCAAAATTAATTTGATGCAGCATTGATAAAGAAAGTCAGCAGTAGGCTATGGGTTGGTAGCGTTGGTAGCCTGGATAATCTTTAAAGTTCATGGCCGCGAGGCGCGACCCATGGCTACACAAAAGAACAGGTCAGCTCAAAATGACATGCGACCTAGGCCTACATGCTCGATTTAAACGCTAAGTTTTCACACCAACGCTAAGTTTTCACTCCAACAAGACAACTACTTCGACTCGTTTTTCGATTGAATAATGCATCTGCATTGTTGTTTCAAATGGATACTAGTTGAGGGAAATTTCTCCAATGCGTGATATGACTGAAGTTCATCATAACTTCTTAAACTGCTTGAAATTGTATTCGAAATTCCCTTTATTAATAGTGACTGAATAATGGTACGTACCAGATGTCCAGGGATGAATGAAAATGTAGCGTGGTCCAGTGTTTTTCTCAATGTTGTTTCAATGGTCCAAGCGTAACAGCAGGCCGATCCACAAGAGAGTCGCGATCCAACCGAGTGGTGTGGGAGTTTCACGTGCACCCAGGTATATAACGGAAATGACGTCATCCAGTAAACAGCAGTGGTAATCGCACTGCATTATGGGACAGCGTGGGACATCCAACGACATATCGCTACGTATATGTACTGGCCCTTTTTTATATCATGCCTTGAAATGAAAGTCAATACAACAGAGATGAGACACCGGGTATGAAAGTAACACCAGGATAAGTTGTAACACCACCATTCCCACCAGTTAGGTATAAGATGCAGGTTTTGTAACACTTTCAATCTTCTTAGAATTAATTTATGATCATCTTGGAAATGTTAAGTTATTTGCAAAAAAACTTTCAAAGATAGAAGGTCAAATCCATTGCTGAGTTAAGAAAGTAAACTGGTTTTTGTTCTTTTTTTATCATTTACTTATCATTATCACTTATACTTATATCATTTACTCGTATCTATGTGTAAGCAGGATAAGACAAACAGTGGCAATTTATATTCTGAACAATTAGTTGCTCATCCTACCAATGTTGAAAACTGGCCGGCAAAAGTGACGATGGTTCAACATCGTATATTCGACCTTCTCTGACGGTCGACAGATCAACCTTTATCCACGGTGATTCAACAGTGATAAATCGACCTTCTCCGGCGGCGGAGAAATCGACATTTCATGGCGCCGTTTCAGCGTTGATTTTCTGACTTACGACGGAAACTGACCATTCTGACCAAGAATCGGCACCGTTTCAACGTCCCTCTGCTATCTGGGATGTTACCATGCATGAGCAGTTATTTCCTTCAAAGGTTCGTTGTCCCTTTCTGCAGTACATCGCATCCAACCCTGACAAGTTTGGAATCAAGTTTTGGATTGCAGCAGATCTGGACACAAAATACATGTGTAATGCCATCCCTTACTTGGGAAAAGATCCCACTTGTCCAACAGGAGAGAGGCTATCAGAGAATGTTGTTTTGAAATTGATGGAACCATTTACCATATGGACCAGGGAAGGACTGTAACTATGGATAATTTCTTCACCTCTCTGTCTTTGGCTAACAGGCTTCTTCAACGAAAAACAACTCTGCTTGGCACCATCAACAAAAATCATCAGGAGCTACCAGCAACTGCAAAGGAAACCTTGGGGCGCCAGTTGTACTCCACACAGGTGTTCACATCTGGAAGTGCCTTGCTGATGGTGTTTGCAACAAAAAAAATAAATCTGTTTGTCTTCTGAGCACCATGCATCAGAAAGTGGAAATTGTGGACACCCCAAAACAAAAACCAAACACTGTTGTTGATTACAACCATTTCAAATGCAGCACTGATATCATGGACCAGAAATTAGGCAACTACTCGGTGCATGCAGGAACATGGAGATGGCCCATGGCTGTGTTTTACAACCTGCTTGACATGGCTGTCACAAATGCACATGTCTTGTACACAGCATGTACAGGATCCAAAGAAAGTCGCCAATTGTTCATGCTGGAGCTTGCAGAGGAACTTCAAAACAGGCTTTTGCAGGAAAAGGCACAAGGGGAAGAACACAAACAGCAGTATGAGATGAAAGTTTCTCAGAAGAAAAAGACACAGTGCCAGGTGCACATCTCATCTCATTATCTGTAGCCGCTTTATCCTTCTACAGGGTCGCAGGCAAGCTGGAGCCTATCCCAGCTGACTACGGGCGAAAGGCGGGGTACACCCTGGACAAGTCGCCAGGTCATCACAGGGCTGACACATAGACACAGACAACCATTCACACTCACACCTACGGTCAATTTAGAGTCACCAGTTAACCTAACCTGCATGTCTTTGGACTGTGGGGGAAACCGGAGCACCCGGAGGAAACCGACGCGGACACGGGGAGAACATGCAAACTCCACACAGAAAGGCCCTCGCCGGCCACGGGGCTCGAACCCAGGACCTTCTTGCTGTGAGGCGACAGCGCTAACCACTACACCACCGTGCCGCCCGCCAGGTGCACATATCCTGCAATAATAACAGAAGCACTGAACTTTGTGTATGCTGCCACAAATACACCTGTGGCAAATGTACTGTAGGAAAGACTCACCATGGGAATGTGGAAACTACTAGATGGGACAACTGTATGCTACATTTCTGTGCTTTGTATAGCCTCCATATGTAGCGAGCCTGCTTTTCTTAGTGTGAAATAAATGTTTATTTTCTTCCTGAAGTTATACCATCTGTAGTTTTTCCAAGCTGAAATTGTGTTTTTTGGGGCACTAATTCCAGTCCTCTGTCCTCTGACATTGTGAGCTTGGCAGAGTAAATTGTCATTGAAATTGGGGTGTAACCTAAAACCAAATTACCATTCATGAATAGCAACCTCAGTGGGGGTTGGAAGTGGCTGTTCACAATACAATGGAGACAGTTAGCACCTTGAGAGGAATACACAACTTTTGCAGAGAAGAGGGGGCATGCAGCAAAAGTAAAAATTTCTGGGCCTTTTAATGAACCATGTTTATCATATACGATAACACATTATCAACAAAGAAAGAAAAAAAACAATGCCATGGATCAGGAAAAGAACCACAGCGCTGTGATTAGTTGGTCTATCAATGACTGACAGAGCCCCGGCATGTAACTAAGCATTATAAAGTTAAAAAATATTATTTTTATTGAAAAAACAAGAATGTAATGATTTCTAAAATTTCTAAAATGATTTTACCTAACGAAATTTTCTGCTTTAATCCACATTTGCTGGTGTTGAGCGTTTTTTTTTTTTTTTGCTTCTCAAAATCATCTCATCACAGATCACTCGCTGCTGGAGTGTGCGAGCTTTCCTGCCCCCTATTTGTTGAAAATCTTCTGTAGATGTCTGGGTTTTATATTGATTTATTATTATTATAATTGTTAATAATTAAACGTGATAAATCTGGTTATTAGGAACAAAGGAGGGCATAGTGGGAAATGATATGGTAACTGTATCTTGTCGATTCAAATACGATACTGTTTTGTGATTACACTGTACCGGTACATTTTAATAAAAATAGACAAATGGCATGAACCTCTCTACTGTCTCTTATTACACTAAAGAAAGGGCCTGACCGAGTCATTGCGTATTACTGAAAAAAAGAAAGAACGAATGATACACGGATTGTGTATCATTTGTTCTTTCCAGTTTTAATTGGCAATCAAAAAATGACTTTCATTTCAGTTTTAGGCTCATATAAAAAAAAATATGAAAAAGGTCTGTGTATGTTTTGGTCATTGGATTTTCCCTTTAGGAATGGGTATTAAAAAACAAAAAACGACTGGTTTATTTGATTTTCGTTTTGAAACACAAAAACAAAATTCATCTCATCTCATTATCTGTAGCCGCTTTATCCTTCTACAGGGTCGCAGGCAAGCTGGAGCCTATCCCAGCTGACTACGGGCGAAAGGCGGGGTACACCCTGGACAAGTCGCCAGGTCATCACAGGGCCGACACATAGACACAGACAACCATTCACACTCACATTCACACCTACGGTCAATTTAGAGTCACCAGTTAACCTAACCTGCATGTCTTTGGACTGTGGGGGAAACTGGAATAAACCCACGCGGACACGGGGAGAACATGCAAACTCCACACAGAAAGGCCCTCGCCGGCCCCGGGGCTCGAACCCAGGACCTTCTTGCTGTGAGGCGACAGCGCTAACCACTACACCACCGTGCCGCCCAAAAATTGAATTACACTGCATTTTTCTTTTATTTTCATGTTTTATTTCACATTACAAAAATAAATTCACTAGTCAACAGGAACGAAAAAACGGACCAAAAATAACCATTTTTTAATATTATCGCACCGGAAGCTGCCATTTAGGCTAAAGCGCGAATGAGAAAAATGTCTCTGGAGCCCTACTCAGAAATGATTTTAGACATGGCAAAACAAGGCCTGTCATCTTCCGAAATCTCTGCGCTCATTTCAGAGGTAAGTGGGGGCGGGAGAGGATTTTCAGCTAGAAATGTGAGAAGATTCTGTGCTGAAAACGGCGTAAACTTGATGGGATTGCCCGAGGAACATCTGGAGTTGGAGGTGGCAAAAGCCATTACCGAGGTAAGAAAACTGACCTTTTCTTCTTTGATATGTGTGTGCGTGTGCAAAGAAGCAAGTTTATTTCACATTTATCACAATAGGCTAATAGAGTAAACAGATTCCATAAAACACTTGCAAATTCCATTACACAATCACTCCACCCCCATGCTTACTCCCAATAACTAAAACATATCGGCATGATTTTGGAATGTTAAAATTGTGTTTGTTATTTTCTAGACGGGACCAACATTTGGCAGAAGGATGATGAAGGGATACCTCGCCATGAAAGGGGTACATGCTGCAGAGACACGAATAGGATCAGTGCTCAGAACTATGCACCAACCTTACAATGAAGCAAGACGCCAGGTAGGCTATACTATAAATGTCAAATTCAAGATGATTCAGGTAGCGGCGTGTAACTTAACTTATCTGCTACCTCATAACCATCACAATGACAAACACATGCATTTGCTTTCAACAAAGCTGTTGAGAAATCAATTCATGGATTAGCGGATTATTATAGGCTAGCCTACGCTACGTGGTGTTATGATGTGCATATGTAAACAGAGAGGTTGGTGTAAACAAGGATCAGTGGTTAAGGGCATATCTCTGGTGGTAGTACAATAACAAATGCTTTACTTTGAAAATAGAAACAGGTTGTGCTGTCTTCTGTTAGTGTAGCGTTTAGAATGTATTATTTTCCTAGTAGCCTACTTCTGATGAAGAGCGCCAGTCACCCACCCACATCCAGAGCCATATACGGCTCTGCCCACATCAGGGTGCTACTGCCACCTATTGGTGTCGAAAAGTAGCAGTACTACACTAACCCACATACAAGCATCCCAACAACAGCAATAAGGCAATCTAAGGGATAGACCAAAAGAAAGTAATTAGATTCAATTATGGGAATAATATTGTAGGCTACTCCTGAAGGGTCAAAGGTGCCATATTATCAGCCCATTAAAAGTAGGCCTTTGTTGTTGAGGAGGATAGCGTTGTAGCCTACGTTGTGTTTTGTGGAATTGTCAAATTATTTTTGTGTCTTCTTTTAGGGTGCCCGCAACCTCAACCCCATACCATACCAGGCAGACTACATGGGACAGAAGGTTCATCTGGACCAGAATGAAAAGTTAGTGATGTTTGGGGTCACACATGTTGTAGCCATTGATGGCTTCAGCAAAAAGGTTGTTGGTCATTCCACAATGCCCATAAAAAACAACCTTGCCATCTATGAAGATGTTTTCAGGTAACAGCCTGTAATTTGTGGACATTTAAACAGTAGTCTGTCATTTATGCAAGACAGCGGATGCTGGCCAATGTATTAATATGGTATCAAGATTGTGATATGCACTATGTGAATTTGGACGTCCTACTTGAAAGGAAAGGCTGCATAGTCCCATGTAACTGACAGACTCTTATACTGTCATTGAAATAGTATCTTACATACGCGAGTGTGACAAAATGCTGACAGCTTAACAGTTACTTTATGACTGAATCATTAAATTTTACAGGGAATAACTGATTTGGAATGGTTAAATTTGAAAAGCTTTGCTCAAATTAAAACCCAGTTTTTCATCCAATAGGCCTGCAGTACTTGCCAATGGGATGTGGGACCAGGTGCGCCTCGATCATGGAAAGGAATTTTATTTGACACTCTTCATTCAGGAGCTGCTGTCATCTCATCGCTATAATCAGGAGACAAGACCTTACATACAAACTCCATCCACAAGGGTATAGTTCAGTAGTTTCTATGGTGGCTTCACTAACACACACCGTCTATGCCTGTTGGAGCTATTTATTTGTTAATATTTAGTGTTGTTTAGTATTTAGATACTATAGTTTGTTTCAGCAGCATGCTGTCTTCTTTTTTCAGAACTGCTATGCTTTCCAACTTTTATGATAAGCAGAACACTTTTCTAGCAAGTCTGCAGATTTGGTGGAGTTACTGGGAATTCTGCAAAATGGACTGTAAAATACATTCTTTCATTTGACCATTGGAATAAATTAATAACACGTTTTTGCCTCACATTCAGAATCAGATAGTTGAACAAATCTGGCCGGAGATCAATAATTGTGTCAACTACCCCCTGAAGACAGCCCTTCTGCAGTTGGTGGACCAGGAAGTACTAGACATGGATGACAGCCTTGTCCGATATTGTGTGTCCTGCCTGACTGGTCAGCTGTGCCAGATTGGTCTTACAAGAGTGGTAGAGTCTTGGAATGCTCATCGAATTCCAGGTGAAATAATCAGTATTGCAAATATTAAAATAATTACAACAGACACACATCAGTCTCAAGGTCAACAGTATGTTCTTTATTTTACAGGTAAAGGTATACCAAACGACTTGGCTGGCAGTGGGTGTCCCAAAAAAATCCCACAGGAGCTGTTGCCTCACTCAGTTGAAGCAGCAGAACTCTACAGACAACAGCTGGGATCCTCACTGACACCACAATCTACCTTTGGAGTAGATCCATTTTTAACAGAACAAGAAAAAGTACTGTCTGAGAGTCAGTTTGCAGACAAATATCCTGACATTTCTGAACTGCTCTCTAGAGCAGTCAACAATGATTTCGAACCATACAAAGAGGCACTTCTCTTTCTTATAGCCACAACTCGGCGCAATGTGTAAACATACAATTTGTTGTTAGAACTCGACGAATGTAAATGAGTAGAACTGGTGGCAGTGGGCATTTGAACAATTTTTCATCATTAAAAAAAACAAAACTCAATTACCTGCCTGTTTTTGAGTAAATAAATGAATATTATTCCTCTTCAAAAAGAGACCTTAGCACAGAAAAAGCCTCTGACAGGCCATTGACTTCAAACATGCTGTTTCCTTCAACACTTCCCCTACATTTTGCACAGGTGTCTGAGTGCTCCAGCCACTGCTCCATGCAAGTTTTGCAGCCAATGATGTTTTGGCAACACTGTGTGAAGAGCGGCTCTGTCATGAACTCTAAAACACAAAATGAGAAAAACTAATCAATTTCTGCAAGTGTGTCCCCAGTAAAATGTTCTTAGTGTATTGGATGAGCGTTATGTTACACAACATTGTTAATTATAAAATTATGTTGTTAATTATAAAAATGTAAAAAAAAAAGTGGCTGGCACGCAGCTGACCTTAGTTAGATAATGTAAAAAAAGAGTGTTTATTTGTAAATCTTAAATTGTGGCACACACCATATAGAATAGATCCATTGGGTACTTACTCAAGCAAATAACACAGGAGAACCCCTGCTTAATGGTTTGTAGCTGTGAATGAGTCAGGGTCACTTTTTGAGCTGCAGCCAGACTGGTGAGCTCCCTGATTGTTGAAGTGACATCCGGGAGACTCTGAGATGCAAGGACTAGGTCTTCGATTTTCTCTGTGACCTCTGCAATGCTTCCAACATCTTCATCTTTTCAGCTGTTACACAGAGGATAAAACAAAACACCCAGGTTAGATATGTACTGGATGTGGTGAGCAGGATTGGTGGTGGTGGGGTTGAAGCTTAACCTTTGGTTTGAAGGTTTAGAAAAGAGACTAAAAAATAATAAGTATTTGATTGCGTTGCCCTGTGCATCAGTCAATATTAAAGGCTCATGACTTCCAATGGCATCCTGTACTTTTGTGGTAATCCCCTGAAGAGAAGCCTCGCACTCTAAAAACCTCACCACCACCATTCTGCTAGGATTCAGCTTCCCACCAACCACCTCAGCAAGGAACACTGACCTGGAAGAATATCTTTTTTTCTCACTGGAGGAACAGCACAAGAGGGCCAAGCAGGGACAAATGACAAGTAACAGACGATCCAATGAAGATTTAGGGGAAACACAGGGTTTAAATACACAGGGAGAAGAGGGGTAATCAAAACAGGTGAGACACACAGAGGGGAGACACAGACTTCAAAATAAAACACAAACCAAATTCCCACTAAAGGAACATGCCAGACCCCATGACAAGACAGGGAATGACATCACACAAGACACGAACGGGAGACACATGAACACAAACCATGACACCTAGCAATGCTTAATGGTCTTATGTAAGATATTGTGGAGTAAATATTAATATTGTGTATAGCAAATATTGTGGAGTAACAATTTCAATATTTGCTATGAAATGTATTGGTAGAAGTATAGAAGCAAATTAAAATGCTCAGTAGCCTACTTAAATAAAATTATTTAGCCTAGTTGACTACTTTCCACTACTTTGTATATCAACAATAACTAGATAATACAGTCTACAAACGACTCAAAGAATGGCTAATGGTGCTTGTGTGCAACAAAATCTGTTATATACAGTATGTTATTTATGGTTTCATACGTAACTTAATGTTACCTTTGAAATAATTTGGAAGTGGCTCTGAGGAGGGCTGAGGCACCCCGCAATGAGCCACTGGTGACTGTACTCGAAGGTCGTGTGAAGGCAAAGCATTGCCCCGTTGTGGTTGACCCTGAGGCGACATCGTCCTCGCCGTGCACTTCATAATGCCCCCTTGGGCTCAGGTCGAATGAGCTGAATGCGCCAGATATCTCTCCAGCAAATATAGCCACGTTGGAGTCATCTGTTAGATACAGACTGTGACTTGAGACCTAAGAAATACACAAGTCAATTAACATTAACCAGCTAAGCCTAATATTAGTGTTATTATAGCGTTTTAAAAACGTGATCTATTGTTACTATGAGGATAGTCCTCCAAACTAACTGTCCAAATTACATTAATTCTAAATTTGAAGTTAAAAAAAATCTTGAGCTAGCATGAAGCACACAGTAAGTTAGGCTAGTAGCCTACGTTAGCTCCGTTTTTTTATTTTTTTTACCTACCTGAAAGATCCGACTTAATTTTTCGGTAGTCATGTCCTCATCGCGAAGACAAACTCTCTTGTCCTTTCTGAACACAACGTACTGGTCCATGTTCCTCCTTGAAGTCTCTGTGGCTGCCGTCATCGTCATGAGGCTATCACTCTCCTTCAGTCCTGGATGATGCGCTTTTCTTCTACTGTCTATGATGGGCTCTTGCTGGCTTCCGGTGCGATAATATTAAAAAATGGTTATTTTTGGTCCGTTTTTTCGTTCCTGTTGACTTGTGAATTTATTTTTGTAATGTGAAATAAAACATGAAAATAAAAGAAAAATGCAGTGTAATTCAATTTTTGTTTTTGTGTTTCAAAACGAAAATCAAATAAACCAGTCATTTTTTGTTTTTTAATACCCATTCCTAAAGGGAAAATCCAATGACCAAAACGTACACGGACCGAAAAACCAGTCATTTTTAAATTTTTTTGTGTTAAAATAAAAACAAATAACAAAATAACCAGTCACTTTTTCATTTTTTGATTGCGGCGGCTGTGCAGGCGGTTTGGGACACACCAGCGCTCTGCGTGGCGGAGTTTCTCTGCTCACTGTGTGGATCCACGGCGTGGTGTTTAAGCGATGTTGCTGACGGCGTCACGGCGGCGGTGCTGGAGATGTGGGACTTGTTTTCGTGCGCCTTTTGGTGGGACTGTGGCTGCTACACCACGGGAATTACATCCTGACCCGTACTTGGTGGACTTTTTACTTTTTATTATATTTTTATTTATTTATTTATTTATTTTTTCTTTCCTTGTCTATAATTGTAAAGTGTCCTTGGGTTTTTTGAAAGGCGCTTTGTAAATTTAACTTATGATTATTATTATTTGAAAATAGAAAGAACGAATGATACACTGATTCAAACAATTAAGCTATACGGTACTTTCATCACAAGCATGTTGTTTAGCGTGCCCTATAAGGCCTACTTCATGAAACAGTAATCAGTGGCTACATTCAACTTGTAATAGATTTCAGTAGTTAGTAAAGTCTTATAAGCAAAAAAAGTCTGTTTTCAGTCATCCCAACATTGCCACTATTTAATATTGTCTAGCCTATTTGAAAGCAGGACCTACATGTAACACTAAAAAGTGCACAGTGATTGCAAGAGTCACTTTTTTTTAAATATTTATTTTTGAGCAAGTTTGCCTTTGTTTAACAGTAGCTGGTATAGAGGTTGGCAGAAAACAGGGAGAGAGGGTGAAAAACCCAAGGCAAGAATTGAACCATGTTTCAGGAGTTACCAGTACAAGACATGTGCAGTAACCACCAGACTACCAAGACCTGCAAGTTTACCTGCTTCTGCACTGAAAAAAGTAACCTACCGTATAGAATTTACCCAATAAATCTGAGGTAACAATTTGCATTGACTTGTTTGGGGTAGATTTCATTCCATATATTGAGTATAAAATAACTGAAATAAAAAGCTATGAAATACTTAAATTGGGTAAAATTTACCTCACATTTATGTATCTATTCAACAGCTACTTTTTCATTGAAATTGGGTAAAATTATCTCTTGTTTGCTAGTAGGTAATACCTGATAATTACTAATCAAAGGTAATTAATATCACTTATGGTAGTAACCATTACTTATTCGGAGAAGGTAAGATGTACCCCCCCAAAAAAAGACTTTCAGATGGTTCATCATCTCAATGTTTTTAATCCATAAAATCATCAAAAAAAAAACACAATAAAGTGCAGTACAACAGCTTCACACAACATTTCAAGTAATGAACCTGTTTTATAACTCACTAACTAACAGCTTCAAATGTTGTTTCTGGACTGACCAAATCTCCAGTCCAGATGCATTTATCCAACAAATAACTGAACCGCCTTGTTTATATGCAGCAATGATGCACCAAATGATCAAAAAACACAAAATAAAGTGCAGTACAACAGCTTCACACAACATTTCAAGTAATGAACCTGTTTTACGGTATACCGTAGCTCACTAAACTACCGTAACAGCCGGAGAGAGGAAGATGGCAGTCCGAGAGTTCCCTGGCTGACTGCAATAATTCCTAAATATTCCTTGGCTGACTGCAATAATTGAGTAAATTTTATCTGGTTTGCTTAGATTATATTTACCACTCTCCAAAAGTAACCTACGGTATAGAATTTACCCAATAAATCTGAGGTAACAATTTGCATTGATTTGTTTGGGGTAGATTTCATTCCATATATTGAGCATATAGGGTGGCACGGTGGTGTAGTGGTTAGCGCTGTCGCCTCACAGCAAGAATGTCCTGGGTTCTAGCCCCGTGGCCGGCGAGGCCCTTTCTGTGCGGAGTTTGCATGTTGTCTGCGTGGGTTTCCCCCACAGTCCAAAGACATGCAGGTTAGGTTAACTGGTGACTCTAAATTGACTGTGAATGGTTGTCTGTGTCTATGTGTCAGCCCTGTGATGACCTGGCGACTTGTCCAGGGTGTACCCCGCCTTTCGCCCGTAGTCAGCTGGGATAGGCTCCAGCTTGCCTGCGACCCTGTAGAAGGATAAAGCGGCTAGAGATAATGAGATGAGATATTGAGTATAAAATAACTGAAATAAAAAGCTATGAAATACTTAAATAAATTGATTAAAATTTACCTCACATTTATGCATCTATTCAACAGCTATTTTCTCACTGAAATTGGGTAAAATTATCTCTTGTTTGCTAGTAGGTAATACCTGATAATTACTAATCAAAGGTAATTAATATCACTTAGTAATCATTACTTAATCGGAGAAGGTAAGATGTACCCCCCCCCCCAAAAAAGACTTTCAGATGGCTCATCATCTCAATGTTTTTAATCCATAAGATCATTAAAAAAAACAATAAAGTGCAGTACAACAGCTTCACACAACATTTCAAGTAATGGTTTTTTTTTTTATGAGAGAAGCCCCATCTAATGGCGACACCGTGGAATCGAATGAATGGGCATGTTTAGAATTAAAATAGGAGAGGGAGGGGGTCTGAGCCATCCATGGCAACCCCCTGGTGTTCAGCTGGGAACTGCACGGCAGTCGCATGGCAGTCGCATGGCGTGCGGCTGGAATGGGAAAAATTCAATAGCTGCTACTGTATGATTTTGGTGTAGAGCAGAGGAAAAAGCTGGGTGGGGGAGGGGTGGTTTCTGTCCCACTCAATCCACAGAAATGACATCAGAGAGCAGATTATCTCGCGAGCGCAGAGAGTTTCTAAGATGGACACAGTGCCAAAGATGAAAATGACAAACTCCAGATGTGTCGTGTTCTGTGACAGACGGCTGACTGACTGTATTGGAACTGTTAGAGAGCAGCAACTGCAAGTCGTGTGGATTTGTCATACTAAATGACATGCTTTGCAGGCTGCTTTAGAACATCCCCACACCAACACTAGCTCTATCAGTATTTACTCACCACGGAAATCAGTTTAACCTTTAACTGAACCACACTCCTATCTGTAATTAAAATTTAAATCTTCATATTAGTGGCGCTCCTTCGGCCCATGCGAGTGGAGCCCCATAGGCATAGAGTGTGGAGACATAAAGAAACCCATCGAGTTGTTTTCTGATGGTTTTGGTTCTGTGTGTGCATGCCTGCCACCACAGTAAGCCCAAGAACTAGTGAAGTAGAGTAGTAGTCGGGACAGTATAGTAGTGAGTAACTTGTCACTGTTGTCGCCTGACATTTTGTGCAACATAAGGAAACAGTATAGTAACTATAACGGTAAAGAAATAAAACAAAAGAGGCTGGCTATGATATAAGAAAATTCTACAAACCAGAAACAGATGGGCACTCCACTTTTAGGCAGTGCCTCAATCTATATATTAGTCTTAATTTGAAGTCTTTTTTTTGTTGTTGTTATCATCTGTGCATTGATGGTGACTTGAATGCAAAGTATTTTGCAGAAATTGCACACCAAAGACATCCTCAGGTCCTCAGTCTCATTCAGAGTAATCTCACTGATCTTTAAACTGTCCATATGGGGCCATTCTCACCAGCAGAAAGTGGTCTTCAGGTGATGAGAAATCATGAGCAGCACTTTCTGGTGTCAGTGTTCTCAATATTCCCTCTTTTGTCTGGATCATCTTTTTACCTTAAAAGTATCCCTTACAGGCCCCAGTGAGGATTGAACTCATGACCCCTGGTTTACAAGGCCAGTGCTCTCACCACTGAGCTATGGAGCCTTAATTCTTTCACAGCTGCTGAAGCTTGGGGCCACAGCAGAACCTTGAAGCCCCTGCACCGATCCTCAAAACAGCCCACAGAAATTGGTGTCACGTCACTCACAACTTTAGTTCTTAGCTACAGTTAGCTTCTGTTTACTATTTGCCTCACAAAAAAAGACACACATTTTAAATAATGTGGTGTGTCAATCGTAGAGTGGGCTGTGGACTGTACATTCTGGCTACTTTCTCATCTGAGCTAACAAAAACACTGGACAGGCCAAGCCCTCAAGAGACGAAGCATAAGCACCATGAGTGACCTCCTGATCTTCAGGCTCTTCATGTGGGGTCATCCTAAGCAGTAGCCAATGGTTTTCAGGTGATGAGAACTCCAACCAAAAAAAATCCAAACAGTAGTTTTGGTTGCATGTCTGTGAAGATTCTCAGTCATCCAGGTCATAGTAAACTGTGGGTGGTAAAAGAGAGCAACAGGACTTGCTTGAAGATTCTTGAAGACGTTTCACCTCTCATCCGAATACTTCTTCTGTCTTAGAAGCCTTTCAGATGAGAGGTGAAACGTCTTCAAGAATCTTCAAGCAAGTCCTGTTGCTCTCTTTTACCACCCACAGTATTTTTGGTTCTTTTTTTTATCCTCCGCCCAAACGAAGTTTGGTGGGGGATATAGAAACGGGTTCCATCTAGTCATGTTTTCATTTCCAGGCCATATCTTTAAAACTACTGAAGATATCTTCATGAAACTTTGTATATGTATCAAGCAACATGTGAACTGCTGCGTTTTGCTATTTTGGATTTTTGGAAAAAATTCATCTCATCTCATCTCCTCTAGCCGCTTTATCCTTCTACAGGGTCGCAGGCAAGCTGGAGCCTATCCCAGCTGACTACGGGCGAAAGGCGGGGTACACCCTGGACAAGTCACCAGGTCATCACAGGGCTGACACATAGACAACCATTCACACCTACGGTCAATTTAGAGTCACCAGTTAACCTAACCTGCATGTCTTTGGACTGTGGGGTAAACTGGAGCACCCGGAGGAAACCCACACGGACATGGGGAGAACATGCAAACTCCACACAGAAAGGCCCTCGCCGGCCCCGGGGCTCAAACCCAGGACCTTCTTGCTGTGAGGCGACAGCGCTAACCACTACACCACCGTGCCACCTTTGGAAAAAATTAATTTTCAAATTTTTACATAAAAAATAGATTTTGAATTAGTTCCTAAGAACAATGTTAATTTCTGGAGCATATATCCAAAACTATTCATGATACAGATTTGAAACTTGGTATGTATGTTAACAAGATAATGTATATGTGCCTTTTGATTCTAAGAAATATGAGAAATTTTAATTTTTAGCTCACCTGGACCAAAGGTCCGGTGGGTTTATGCCATGGGCTGCTGAGGTCAGTGTAAAGGGGTAGGGTTGGTTTCCTGCAGCAGAACTTGAAAAATGTGACAAATAATATCTTGAAACTTGGTATATAGTTGGTATATAGGGTGGGGGATATAGATGACTGTCTTCTTGTCATTTTTAACTTGTAATTTTCTTAACCTCATGCTTTTTCCGTGTACATCTCATGGAGTTCTTGTCCCGAGTTTCCTAGTGCTAAAAGTTGGAATTGTGTAACCAGGAACTTACAAGTATTTGCAGCATGATAAGAATCCTTTAGAGTTTTAATTGAAGTCTTTTGTTTATGATGTCAAAGGCTCACTGATAGATACTTGAGTGCAACATGTTTTGAATAAACTTTATAGTCAGGGAGCATATGTAACCTACTTTGCAAAATTTGCCAAGTCTGGTTTCTCAGTATTAACCCTTTATTTACATCCCAAACAAATTATTTTTACTTGTTGTAATGTCAGCATTCACCATTTTCACCAAAAAAAAGGAAATGCTAAATATCGCATGTAAAAACATAAAAAAACCCAACCATATATCTGTATCACTTAAGTCCATTATAACATCTGTATTTTTTTAAATTACCTGTTTACTAACTTTATATGAATAGAAATCATATATTTACATGATATTATCAAGTTAAGTTTAAAATGAGACATTTAAGTACATAGAGAACATAAAAAAGCCAGAAATATTTTACACTATTGCTAGAGAACTTGAGAATATTTATAGCTTATCTACATTCCAGAACTCAGCTCACAATCTCTCATTTTAGAAATTTCTGTGATACATTTATTACTAAGCTGCTCGCAGTTTTTATTTTTTATGTCCAAACTACATCAAGAAGTAACACTTTGCCTAAGGATTCAAACACAAAACACGAAGATGAAAGCAGTTATTGGTAACACATATTATGACCAGAACAGCCACTGGACTATTTTCAAAAGTAAACAATGTCACTTTCACAACTAGCCTTCCTCTGGTGTTAGCTTTCTGTTACTATCTCTGATGTTAACGGGTCGGTTTTGACCAGTGTCTTAAATCAGCCATAAAATACCCTAAAAACAATTATTTATCATCCAATTTGTTTCTTACCTCTTGGTTACCTTGTTAGGTTCCCTTATCCATGAAAAGACTGGTTTTAATATTTTTGTTGTGGCCCCCTGGGCCTTTCTTTTAACAGCATACCCCTCGTTTTCAATATAAAAAAGTGGTCAAATGAACCTCAAGAGAATAATGTAAACAAATAAAAGGTTGTTCTGTTACCTGACTATTACTGAGGGGTATTAGATCACATCTCTTAAATGTTAAAAAAAAAAAAGATTTTAATTTTAATATTATCAACTATAGTAACATCTATGGTGTTTCGGGTCAATTTCGACCCATATATATTTACTTCAAGAAAAGGGCAAAAAACAAGTCTTTTTTTTTCTGTTGACTATCAGTGGCCTCATTGCTGGATCTGTACACTCCAGCAAGGAGAAGAACACCAATGTAGGCATCCAGGCATGCCCAGATTTTTATGCCATATTTGCCTGGCTTACTGGGCATGTATTGCCGGAACAGGCATTTTCCACGGAAAGGGAGAAAACGTTCATCTATTGTCACCTCTGGCCCTGGGTTGAACATCAGTGGAAGGAGTTGCACCCATCTCTCCCAGACATCCCTGATGGGAGCAAGCTTGTCAGATTTTGCTCTGGTGTCTCTGTTGTCAAATCTGAGGACTCGATATCATTCGAAAGATCTGAAGTGACATTGTTGCCCAGAAAATATTCCTGCCTGTTGATGCGTCCCAGAGACTATCAGTGGCCTCATTGCTGGATCTGTACACTCCAGCAAGGAGAAGAACACCAATGTAGGCATCCAGGCATTCCTCATCAATGTCATTCCACATGTGGCCATGGACTTTTTTTCCTTCAAGGTTTGTCATAGCAATTATGACTTTTTTTAGTGACAATGGCATAAACAGATCAAAACATGACTTGATGTCACTTACTCTCATCACAGCAAACCTTGTGATCCCAGGGGTCATTTTGATGACATTTGCAGCAGCTGTCCTGCCATGTACGTCAGGAGGTACTGAGCTCCATACTAACTCTATAACTAACAGGTTCACTAGTTACCTACAATTTGTAAGAAAGAGTTATATTCTTAATTATGGCAGACATCTGAGACAAGCATGCAAACGTACAGACAGGCAAAGATAGACACACAAAGAAGCGACAAACTTGCTGAAATATTTTTTGCAACAAATCTCACAGAGTTATGGGACCCCAACAGAAAATCAGTCGCAAAGTTCCCCTGCATAATTAACTATGAAACAGCATCCTACAAACATTACAACAAGCCCAGATTTATGACTTTATATCTGAACTTGTATATTACCACCAAAAACAAGACTTGGTAAATTTTGCAAAGTAGCCTCCAAATACCACCTGACAACAGGCATTGATAGAGACTTGAGGGCAAAGTGCTTTGCAGAAATTGCACACCAAAGACACCTTCAGATCCTCAGTGATCTCCAAACTGTCCATATGAGGTCATTCTCACCAGCAGAAAGTGGTCTTCAGGTGATGAGAAATTAGGAGGAGCACTTGCTCACCTTCTGGTGTCAGTGTTCTCAATATTCCCTCTTTTATCTAAATCATCCTTCTACACCCCAGTGAGGATTGAACTTACAACCCCTGGTTTACTAGACCAGTGCACTCACCACTGAGCTATGGAACCTTAATGCTTTCATAGCTGCTGAAGCTTGGGGCCACAGCAGAACCTTGAATCTCCTGCACTGATCCTCAAAACAGCCCACAGAAACTGCTGGAACATCACTCACAATTTTAGTTCCTAGCTGCAGTTAGCTTCTGTTTACTATTTGCCTCACAAAAAAAGGACACACATTTTAAATAATGCAGTGTGTCAATCGTAGAGTGGGCTGTGGACTGTACAGTCTGGCTACTTTCTCAAGTATTTTTCAAATTTTTACATAAATAGATTTTGACTTAGTTTCTAAGAGCAATGTTTGTTTCCGGAGCATATATCCAAAACTATTCATGATACGGATTTGAAACTTGGTATACGTATTAACAAGGTGATGTAGATGTGCCTTTTCATACTAAGAAATTTGAGAAGTTTAAATTTTTCATGTTTCCATGGAAACAATTTCAGACTTAGTCTCTCAGGTTAGTCTGAGGTTTTGTTTCCAGAGCAGAACTTGAAAACTATGAGTGGTATGGTCCTGAAAGTTAGTATATGCCTATCTCTGAGTAGTTTGCCATGATTGTATAATGGTTAGTACTCTGTGTTGTGGCTGCAGTGACCCTGGTTTGAATCCAGGTCATGGCAAAAAAAAAAGGGTACCTGAGTAGGCATAACTTTGGGTGGCATGGTGGTGTAAGTGGTTAGCATGGTTGCCTCACAGCAAGAAGGTTCTGGGTTCGCAGCCAGCGGGGGCCTTTCTGTGTGGAGTTTGCATGCTGTGTCTGTGTGGGGATGCTCTGGTTTTCCCCCCACAGTTCAAAGACATGTGATTAGGTTAATATGGGATAGCCTTGAGCGAGGCACCTAACTCCCAACTGCTCCTTGGGTGCTGTTAGCATGGCTGGCCACTGCTCTTGGTATGTGTGTGTATGGGTTAAATGCAGAGAGGAAATTTCACAAGTGTGTGATGAATAAAGTTGTGCTTTCTTTCTTTTCTTTATGTGTTGATTAAGTAATGTATATGTTCCTTTTGATACTAAGAAATGTGAGAAATTTTAATTTTTAGCTCACCTGGACCAAAGGTCTGGTGGGCTTATGCCATGGGCTGCTGAGGTCAGTATAAAGAGGTAGGGTTGGTTTCCTGCAGCAGAATTTGAAAAATGTGACAAATAATATCTTGAAACTTGGTGTATAGTTGGTATATAGGGTGGGGGATATAGATGACTCTGTCTTCTTGTCTTTTTTAACTTGTAATTTTCTCAACCTCATGCTTTTTCCATGTACATCTCATGGAGTCCTTGTCCCGAGTTTTCTAGTGCTATGTAACCAGGAACGTACAAATATTTACAGCATTATAAGAATCCTTTAGAGCTTTAATTGAAGTATTTTTGTTGGTGTCAAAGGCTCGATGATAGAGACTTAAGTGTAACATGTTTTGAAGAAATTTCTCTTTCCTCAGCAGCAAGAACTCACAAGCACCACTTCTCTCAGGTCCCAATATTTTTAGATCAGAACCTGAGACGTGATCTTTCTCCCTTCAGGTCTGTCAAAGGCCCCAGTGAGGATTGAAGGAGGAAATAAGAAACACAAATAAATAAAACACCCAGTTTCTTTCTCTCTCTCTGTGCAACCTTCACTCGATCCAGCAAACTTCACACACAAAATGCATCACACCTCTTAAGGCCTAATGGCTTGGTAGCATCTTTCATAATATTACCAAGCGCAGCAGCTGGTTTGTTCCTCACCTCAGTGAAATAACAGGCTTCATTATTACAAAGTCAATAAATCAATCACATTGTAATAATAACTTCACCTCATCTCATTATCTCTAGCCGTTTTATCCTTCTACAGGGTCACAGGCAAGCTGGAGCCTATCCCAGCTGACTACAGGCGAAAGGCAGGGTACACCCTGGACAAGTCGCCAGGTCATCACAGGGCTGACACATAGACAACCATTCACACTCACGGTCAATTTAGGGTCACCAGTTAACCTAACCTGCATGTCTTTGGACTGTGGGAGAAACAGGAGCACCCGGAGGAAACCCGCACGGACACGGGGAGAACATGCAAACTCCGCACAGAAAGGCCTTCGCCGGCCACGGGGCTCAAACCCGGACCTTCTTGCTGTGAGGTGACAGCGCTAACCACTACACCACATTTTTTTTTGTGTGTGTGTGTGTGTGAGAGAGAGAGAGACAAAGATTTTGATCATATATATATATATATATAATCAAAATCTCCCTATTCTTTATTCAGTTTTTTATTTCACAATCTATTTTATGGGGCGGCACGGTGGTGTAGTGGTTAGCACTGTTGCCTCACAGCAAGAAGGTCCTGGGTTCAAGCCCCGTGGCTGGTGAGGGCCTTTCTGTGTGGAGTTTGCATGTTCTCCCCGTGTCCGCGTGGGTTTCCTCTGGGTGCTCCGGTTTCCCCCACAGTCCAAAGACATGCAGGTTAGGCTAACTAGTGACTCTAAATTGACTGTAGGTGTGAGTGTGAATGGTTGTCTGTGTCTATGTGTCAGCCCTGTGATGACCTGGCGACTTGTCCAGGGTGTACCCCGCCTTTCGCCCGTAGTCAGCTGGGATAGGCTCCAGCTTGCCTGTGACCCTGTAGAAGGATAAAGCGGCTAGAGATAATGAGATGAGATATAATCAAAATCTCCCTATTCTTTATTCAGTTTTTTATTTCACAATCTATTTTATGGGGCGGCACGGTGGTGTAGTGGTTAGCGCTGTTGCCTCACAGCAAGAAGGTCCTGGGTTCGAGCCCCATGGCTGGTGAGGGCCTTTCTGTGTGGAGTTTGCATGTTCTCCCCGTGTCCGCGTGGGTTTCCTCCAGGTGCTCCGGTTTCCCCCACAGTCCAAAGACATGCAGGTTAGGCTAACTAGTGACTCTAAATTGACTGTAGGTGTGAGTGTGAATGGTTGTCTGTGTCTATGTGTCAGCCCTGTGATGACCTGGCGACTTGTCCAGGGTGTACCCCGCCTTTCACCTGTAGTCAGCTGGGATAGGCTCCAGCTTGCCTGTGACCCTGTAGAAGGATAAAACGGCTAGAGATAATGAGATGAGGTGAAGTTATTATTACAATGTGATTGATTTATTGACTTTGTAATAATGAAGCCTGTTATTTCACTGAGGTGAAGAACAAACCAGCTGCTGCTCTTGGTAATATTATGAAAGATGCTACCAAGCGCTGGACAAAACCTTTGGAAAAGGTTGAAAACTGATGGTCTGAATGCCGGCCGATGTGCACTGTATCAACAAGGTCGTGAAAGGATGGAAAAACTCAAAGTGCAGCCAAAGAAAACTATTGTGGACCTATTTCAAAAGGTTAGTTTGACTTTTCTTTGCTTCTAAGGGTAATTTTGGAAGGCTGGCCACGTCAGTGTGGAAAGCTACTATGTGTAGCTAGGCCGTAGCTAGTAGAGATGCGCGGATGGCAGTTGCAGCCACGGAGTCCGCAGATAATCCGTGGATCGGGCGGGTGAACTAGCGAAAAATAAAAATTTTATTAAATTTGGGCGGGTGGCGGTTGAAGCACTGAAATAAATATAAATAATACATTTTTACATAGCAAAATAAATAATCTGTACAATGTCATGGACTATTCAAACACTGTGTATTATGGGCAAACTGAAACAATAGTATCAGCCGAAATCTTGATGGCTACTTTTTTATATTTCAGTCCACCCCTACGCTTATCTTACAGGTATGTCTTCACAAGCAGAAGTGATGAAGACAAGCATGTCAAACTTATCCATGGAGGCGTAAGGGCCATGCAGCATGAAGACAGACAGGATCAACCCACCACCCAGAAGATTCATAAGTGTCCTGTGTGTCAGCAGACATATCCTACCAGGTACCAGCTGCTGAAACATCAAGACAGTGAAGAACATAAACAGAAAAGAGGGAGGCCAGGCAATAATATCAAGGACTAAAAATTGTTCCTGTGGTTTCTATATTTTGTTCCTGTGGTTTCTATTTTTTTGTGAATAAACAAGATCTTTTTTTAACACAGAAAAATCAACATTTTATTTCGTACACTTTGGGGAGGAGGGGAGGGGGGTGGTTAAAAAGTGTACGTTTTGTACACTCATGAAAATGTTGACAATTGTGAACGGCCCCTAAATAGATGACAAAGAAAACATTTCTGACCTTTTATTTTTTAAAATAGCACTTTCATGTCTCAAGATCTGAAATATTAAATTGCAAATTTGCGGAACACTGCAAGACTATTACACTGTTAACCCGAAAGTTCATCCTATGCAAACAGTTTGAGTAAATACCACTTTTAAAGATTAGTTTTATTGCATTACTTAAACAGTATGAGTATATGAAGAGTATATGAGACAGTCATTGGGTGTACTCATTTTTGTAATTTAAACAAACTTAAACTATCATGTTTTACCTCAGGCCACAGTGCTGCCCTGCTGTGATCGGCTCAAAACTCAAGACAAGTTGAGCTGACGGCTACAGAGGAAGTTGCGCCATTTTCTAATTTACACAGAACAATTTAAGGTCTTTGCACTTTTGACAGCAAGCTAATTAGCATGTTAGCGGCTACAATCAGTACTCGGCACGTTAAAAGTGGGTCAACGTTGTAACGACATAACGCTGCTGTACAAGCAATGCTTATTTAACGGTAACAAACTTAAGCCCTATATGTTGAAATTCCTCTCTTATTCGTTCGTTAATTTATCATACAGTCTTACCTCAGTCAACTTCTTCCCTCCTTCTGTGAAAATTCAACGTCTCAGATGCGGACACGAGTGGGCGGGGGATGCGTTTGATTAAGTCTCCTGACTGGCTGGTGATAGATTGGTGGGCGGGGGATGCGTTTGATTAAGTCTCCTGATTGGCTGGTGATAGATTGGTGGGCAGGGGATGCGTTTGATTGTCTCCTGATTGGCTGGTGATAGATTGGTGAGCGGGGGATGCATTTGATTAAGTCTTCTGATTGGCTGGTGATAGATTGGTGGGTGGGGGATGCGTTTGATTAAGTCTCCTGATTGGCTGGTGATAGATTGGTGGGCGGGGGATGCGTTTGATTAAGTCTCCTGATTGGCTGGTGATAGATTGGTGGGCGGGGGATGCGTTTGATTAAGTCTCCTGATTGGCTGGTGATAGATTGGTGGGCAGGGGATGCGTTTGATTGTCTCCTGATTGGCTGGTGATAGATTGGTGAGCGGGGGATGCATTTGATTAAGTCTTCTGATTGGCTGGTGATAGATTGGTGGGTGGGGGATGCGTTTGATTAAGTCTCCTGATTGGCTGGTGATAGATTGGTGGGCAGGGGATGCGTTTGATTGTCTCCTGATTGGCTGGTGATAGATTGGTGGGCAGGGGATGCTTTTGATTAAGTCTTCTGATTGGCTGGTGATAGATTGGTGGGTGGGGGATGCGTTTGATTAAGTCTCCTGATTGGCTGGTGATAGATTGGTGTCATTATAGCGCGTCGGAGCGGTTCATGCTCGAGTCCGCTCAACGTCAAAAAATATTGGTTTAGGAAATGTTTAAGCAAATGTTTGATTAAATTACAGCATGGGTTGGGTTTAAGTTCGATTTTGTCGACATGTTTTGAGTTGAAAAACACTCGCAGGCCAACATTTTATTTATTTTTTAAATAATTTTCAAAAAGTTACCCGGGCCACGGCCCCCCTGGCCAGGGGCACTTTATCAACACTCGTGGCCCAGGGGCTACTGGGTTTTTTGAGGCCCCTCATAGGCTACCTGTCAACCCTACCCTTACCGTTGGCCAGGAAAACACTCTTATTTTATTTGCAATACATGTCAAGCATTTACAGTGTAAGCGCGTAATTAGCCTAGAAGCCTACGATAGGTTACATTTGGCTCAGCGTAGCTGTGCAAGGCCCACGCTCACATCGCTCAACACATCCAACCACAGAGATAGAGAAGAACGTGCGCATTATCATTACAGAGCCGGTTCTGATTATTACCACAGACAGGACAGTGATACTGCGTAACTTTCACGCAGGGGCATGGCCAGAGATAACCACACAAGCCTGCGTGTGCTATAATGTAGACCTATGTGTTGTAAACATAAAACACACACACCTACAGACAAGTCCTTTTAAAAAATAAAATATATAAAAATAGCTCGGCGGCATGAAAACAAACATTCACTGCAAGTCAAGGTACTTGGCTCGGCGGCAACATGAAACGTAAACACCATGGACAGCAGCCAAACTCATAACTCTACAGACCAAAATACACGAAACCAAGTCCTACTAGGGTCTATTTTACCGATCTATGTTCAAGCATCATGCAAGTCTTCCTTCTCCTTGAATAAGACCATGCATTCAACTGCCTTTTTGACATGACTGCATCGAAATACCACTTGCAACAATATTTCACGCACTCCACCAAGAAAAAAGTTAAACATGATGAACACGGGCATAGTGTTTTGAGCATATGATTTTTTTTAAAAAGAAACTAGCTACATCAAAGTCCTTCAATAAACCCATCCTTTAGCGCAAATGAGCTTAACCTAGTTCAAAGCATGACGTTAGCAGTAGCTGCATAAGGCAAAATCATGTGGGCCTTTCATCAACAACAAGCCACGGCGGGCAAACATTAATAATCAAGTGTCCTTACCTTAAAATGTTGTCTTGACCACAGAACTTCTCAAGTATTTCACTTAAATCCACACGGGTTCTGTGCTCACTCTAGGACCCAAATTGTTTTAGCGAAAAGTGCTAAAGACTCAAATTTTTCTTTAGCAATTTGCAATTTCGCTTAGCAAGAAATGCTAAAAGAACAATTTTCTTTTTAGCAAAGTAATTTTTTTTAGCAAGATATGTTATACTTCTAAATGTTTCTTGCACTGACATAATATTGAAAAATGAATTGTTACTGTAGTTTGTTGGTGTTTCAATAGTGTTTGCATGCTTGTTTCCTGCCTTTGTCTTTCCATGTTCTTGATTTACGTATGTTCATAGCATGCTTATTTATTCTTGAATCCTCTTATTTTGATCATTTCATCAACTGTATATATGTAATGAAATTGTGTGTTTAATTTAACCCGCTTAATCTGATTTACGGAGTCCATATTTTTCATTATAATTATATCTAACATCTGGTGTGATGTGCTTTGCATTCTTTGCTATCTATGCACCTTTTAGCCCTTAGTCACCCTCTATAGTATGCTGACTGGCCTGTGTGTGTGTGTGTATAATTGGGATCCATGTGTGTGTGTTTAGGGGGAGGGGGGTGTCTTTATGGGTAGGATGAAGGGAGCTCAGGGAGTTAAAATCAATGGTTGTTTCTTATAAATTAATCTCATAACCCAAATATAATGATATTCACCATTAATTTCTCAAGTGAAACACTTGCAGTCAAAACTTTGAACCATGTGTGGCAAAACGCTCTGAAAACAAGGTACACTTGGTCGATATATCCTGGTTCATCTGTGAGTTCTTCCAAAGTTCTGTCAGGGTTGATATGTAGAAAATATGTCTTTAGAATGGTTATATCGTGTTTTTATCCCTAACTGAGAAAGCTAACAGAATATTTTAATATGTTATCTCACTTTTTAGATAAGTTTTTGTCATACGTAAAGTCAGATAATTTATTTTAAACAAACCTCGCTATAATCTTGTTCACTAATGAGCGAGAATTGCCGACATTATCAGCGCAACTCGGAAATTGATCATTTTATATGTAAGGTCCGATGCTATTGGAAGACGTAATTTGCAGTCAACCAATAAGAAGCTTCAAAACTCGGGGGCGTTGGTTATAAATCAAAACATCGAAGATGGACACGAAAGGCAGGGCCTGAATTTCATTTTTCAGAATGGGGGGGAATTCCCCCCCCTCAGTGACTCAAATGGGGGGGGGGATTTACACAGTTTGTGGGGGATTTATACAGTTTGTGGGGAACGCTACTTGTGGGCTTAAATAGCTTAGGTCTTACCTTCTGCCACTACTCAGATTGAAGATCTCTACAGTATGTAACCTTTTGTCACCATTTGAGGGATCCTTTTTAGTAGACTTTTCATTTTGATATCTCCAAATTTGGATAGCATTGTCAGACAAAGGGTGGATAAATGCAAGTATTATTCTCACCAGCCGTCTAAGATATGGACTGTTCAGTCTCGGGTGGAGGGTAGAAAACCACCACAAAATGAAAGAGATCCTTTACAGCATGACATTGCTGACTGACTGTTATGCCATCAAACACCAATAGCCTTTTTCTAGCAGTGCGAGTAAGGCTCTAGGAAGAGTTTGGAAGGTTGTGTGCCTTTTAGTTAAGCTAATTTTACAACCTCCTTAGTGTTGCTTTACACAGCTGCTTCTTCCTCATCTTCATGCACTATTCTTTAAGTGTCACTGCTTTGTTTAATTATAAAAAAAGAAAAAAAATCAGTCTGTTCTTAATAGCACTCAATGAATTTATTGACACAAGAAGTCTAACTTAAAATCTAACTTAAACCAGTCTGCTGACTTTTCAGGATTCTCTTAACTATGTTTGTGTTATTTGTCTCTTCTTTTAGTGGCCATCTCTTTAATCAGTGACCTTTGCTTTTTCCTTTTGTAACATTTTTATATCATCTTTTTTTATCAACTTTATCATTTTTCTATTCTCATGTCTGATCTGATCATCCCTGTCCTCTGTTTAATGTCTACAATTAAAATAAGAAAACACTATCAAACTGTTCTTAACACTGAATGAATTTACAAACTTTGTTTCAGTCCACATATAGAACGTTAACATGACAACAGTCTTTGTTGACTTGTCAGGATTCTCTTATACCATATAGCCCTGTCTCCCGTGTCATATGCCATCTTTAATAAAAAAAAAATAATCAAATTGTTCTCAATACTGAACAATTCATCTTTGCTGAGTGCAGGATTCTTGTACATATGTAGTCTTTCCTACTCTTTCTCCTAGTGGTCATCCCTTTTGTCAGCATCAGTGTCCTTTGCTTTTCCTTGTAAATACTTTTTTCTTATAGCCATGCTCTGATCTAATCCCCTTCGCAATGTCGACGTTAATGTTAGTGGTCTCGTCCTGTGTCTTCTCAGCAATATTCTCAACGGTATCACTCACAGGAGTTTTCCTCTTAGCAGGGGAAACTTCTGCCACTGCACTTGTGCGTTTTAGCCAGCAGTCCATGTGTTTTACAGCAAAAGTCCGAGAGAGGAAGAGTGCGCGCACTGTCTCTGTGTGAATGACCTGTCTGTGCTGCTGTGTTTGTTCTGAGTAGGCTACGGGGGGAGATAAGAGGGGGGTCAGTCAGTAAAAGGAGGGTTCAATTCAAGTAACCTTGAGAACAGAAGGTAGTCGCACATTCACACTGATCCATTATTAGATTGATGTTGTCAGGCAATGCAGTAATGTGTGCGGGAATCTCTCGCATTAGAATCGTTAAAGGTGCGGGAATTAAAAAAAAATATGCGCGATATCCGCAATCCCGCACCCAAATTCAGGCCCTGAAAGGTACTGTTTATCTTGAGAAATCACAATTGTTTGATAGATTTTGCTTAAACTTTAAATGACTTTCGCATAAAATGCGAATTGTGATTTTCTTTTCGCAAATTGGAATAAAACTTCGCAATTTGCGGACGTGCGAGCGGCTAGCGTGAGCCCAGGGGTTAACAACACACCCAACACAGCTAGCGAGAAATGTGGATATGCGCTAGCTTTGTATTGCTATTCCCCTCAGTATGCTTACTCTGTCTGCTGCCCGAACTATGAAAATTATAGGCTACGATCTTTTCATCAATTTCTTCAGCAGATGCCGTTTTAGACATTTTATTACCTTAATGTAATAATATGCTATCCATTACCTCATAGCATATCTAGCCTGGCTGCTGGTACGGCTGATAACTGATAAGTAGCTGATATTCTGAACAGATTGGTGATCCTTACCTTAAAAAAGTCTGTGACTTTAGGCAACGATTCTATCATTACCTGCATCTCTCTCTTTTTTTTCCTTTTATGTGCCCCGCTAACATGTGAACCCTTCATCTTTCAAAGCCTCTAAATTTGTGTCTCAGTAGTCTGCAGTCTTTGGCGCGCTTTCGTGCGTGACGTTACATTTTGTTACATTTTATTCTGGTACAGTTGTGGGTGTTCATTTCGCGAACCACATCCACCATGTCTCTTACAGCAGGCTACTATGCGCTCATTTATTTCTAACCTTATTTCTCTCCGTACATTAATGTAGGCCCACGATTCCGACAGTTTATTATTTTATTAATATTACAAGGCCCCTTTACGAGGCCCCTGATTGGCTGTGGCCCAGGGACTTGAGCCCCCCGAAGGCCGGCCCGGGCGGTTCCGCGGCCTATGCCTCCAATACAGTGTCACTAACCTGATCCAGTGTTCAGTGCAGCTCAGGTTTCTCCTCATTGACGCATACATTTTTCGCCTTTTACTAAAGAGGTCCGTGGAGGGAAATGTTAACGAGTTCAGTATATTTTTGTAGGCTTTGCTCTGGCGGAGCTGAACATTTTTAGTCAACAAATGTTAGAACTGTTGATGTTTTTGCATTGAAGCATCTCCCACACGCCCCAAAAGGCGATGTCTCGCTTCAAAAGGATCCAGCTGCTGAGGGCGGAGTCTAGCTGTGTTTACCTTTCTGGATTTTAAAAGGATAGTTCGGGATTTTTGACATGAATCTGTATGGCATCCCCATCAATAGTGTCGTGGTGCAAACACACTGACTTACCCCTGACAGCATCCTGTGAGTCCAGTTCTTGTCCAGTTTTGGTCCAGACGAAAGTAGTCCGGCAAGTTTGTTGGGGTCACGAAAGTAAAACGTTTTTCGTCTCAAAACAGTATGTGTTCGAAAGAGTGATATATTTGCATCGCAAAACCGTTGCCAAATAAAAAGTTAGACCTCGAAATCGCTTGGCATTATTTTCTCTCCCTTCTTATCACTGCGCGCTGCCGCCAGGTGACAGACACGGCTGTTTCATTCATTGTTTTAGTGATGGGAATTTTGGCTCTTTTTCGGGAGCCGGCTCTTTTGGCTCTTCTTACTATAAGGAGCCGGCTCTTTCAGCTCCCAAACGGCTCCTGAGATTTTATTTTTGATTTAATTGCTGCAATTAACTAGTTAATTAATTACATTATTATTTATATTTTAGCAATAGGATGTTTTCCATTTTATTTTTTAGTTTTTGTAGCCATTGTAAAGCTTTGTAAAGTATAGCAGTGTAACAATGTTCTAGCTATAGAAATAAAACTTACTTACCAATTAATAAATTATTTTCTCACAAACATAATGCAAAACTGTGTTATATTACCAATATAAAATACATAGAAGACATCAACTGTTTATCCTTTATGGCTTTATTTCACACTCGACCTTGAACAAAATGCCACAAAATAAATTATGAAGTATAAATCAGGTCTAAGAAACTATGAAGCAAAGTTGGAAATTATTTTAACAAACACAGAACAATGTGCAACAAAATATGTGGCACCTTCAGCGCATGTAAAAAGAGAAAAAAGTGCCGCACTCTGCTCCACCAGTAATGAGAAGCCGCTGGAACAGCAAATATGCTCCTGTTATAATGACTGCTGTCTCATTGTATACCGCAGATTAATCTGGCCATGCCAAGGCGGTTGCCGACCGAACCTGTCAATTTATGAGCGACAATTTATATCATGAGCTTTAGGAATTCACGGCAACAAAACAATGATCATGGTTGTCAAATAGACAATCATCCTTCAGCTGAGCTGAACTCTGTCTCTCTCTCTCTCTGAGGCACTTAAGGACAAAAAACTAATTTGGCTCCCCAACTCGGCTCCCACCGAAGAGCCGGCTCCCGTCGTTCACTTCAAAGAGCTGGCTTTTTGAACCAGATCATTCGCGACCGACACATCACTATATTGTTTACTGCTAGCAAAGTTAGCGACAACATGTCTGACTACGACGGTGAAATGTGTGCAGAGATTAAGCCACATCTTTGTTGCTACAGCCTGGATAGTCGCAAGTGCACACCATTTTCACAAATATATTATTGTATAGGTTATAGAAGGTGATAAATTTGTCGCTGTTCTTGCTCTCAAATTAGCTTGTTAGCGCCGCTGATCTGAACTCCTAATCACTGCCAAACAATGGGAAAGGTGTTGATTCCTGCGCAGATGTCAGCATGACAGCGCACAGTGATACCGAGGGAGAGAAAATAGTGCCAAGCGATTTCGAGGGTTGACTTTTTATTTGGCAACGATTTTGGCACATACTGTTTTGAGACGAAAAACGTTTTACTTTCGTGACCCCAACAAACTTGCCAGACTACTTTCGTCTGGACCAAAACTGGACAAGAACTGGACTCACAGGATGCTATCAGGGGTAAGTCAGTGTGTTTGCACCACGACACTATTGATGGGGATGCCATACAGATTCATGTCAAAAATCCTGAACTATCCCTTTAATATGTGTAAGTGATATATTTAAAGCCATTAGCTGCAGTAAATTATCATTTCTCTGCATTTTGATTAGGATCAAGTGTAGTATCTATTCTAATCAATTTAATATCTGATTTGTTCTCTAAATGAGAGCGTTATATCGAGCAGATTTTTTTGGGGGGACAAGTAGGGATAGGAGATAGGAGTTGGGATAGGAGTTTACTCTTCCGGCTCCATATACCAACCTGATGTTGCAGCACCTCTGTCTTTGTTCCCGAAAAAGTTTTTTTTTTTTCTTATTTGACACTCTTTAAATGAAGTTTATAAATGTTTTTTTAGAGTAGAGAATAAAAATGGGAATTTGGTCCTTTTATTCTATACTCTTATATGGTATTATAGTAGATTTAGGAATGGTTACCTTATTTTAAAAAAGAAAGAAAAAAATCATTATTTTGCCTGCTCTAACTTTTTTCCTATTTTCTGGTTTTCTCCATGCTCAACAACACAGGTGTAGAATTGGGTGTGGGCGGTATGGGCGTGTCCCTACCAATATTTCTGATTGAAGAAAAGAAATCCCGCCCCGTGCGCGGTACACAAAGGGTTACTGGAGGTTTCCACTGGGCGAAACACCACGCCCAATTCACTCATGAATATTCACTCTGGGGGCGTGGCCACGAAAACAGCAGCACTTTTGGCTTCCATGTCAATTAGCAAGTGCGGTTGCAGTGATGATGATGATGATGATGATGATAGTTTATTTCAAACATGTAAACAAACAATGAATAAATAAGCAGATAACAAAAAACAAAACAGCATTTGCAACAAGAACACGTAAAAAGCCACTAAATTAGAAAATAAACCTTAAATAATATAGGTAATAATAATATATCAAAATCAAAACCAAAGAAAACAAGACAAAAATACAAACAAGGACGCACTAAGCAGTTTTGAGTTTACATGTCCAAAAAGGAGTGGGCTGAAGTAAAAACTTATTTAATCCCACCCCTCTACTTTAGTCAATATAAATTGATTATCAAGCTTCCTTATCTATCTATCTATCTATCTATCTATCTATCTATCTATCTATCTATCTATCTATCTATCTATCTATCTATCTATCTATCTATCTATCTATCTATCTATCTCCTTCCTTCCTTCCTTCCTTCCTTCCTTCTTTCCCCTCCCCTGACGTTGTGCGCTGGAGTGCAAGTTGCACGATGTGTTTGAAGTCTTATGATGACAAGTGGGCTCAGGGACCAAAGTGGAGCGTGTGGAGAAAATGTAGCTGGCTCTGCATGTTGCTGTTATTTTCACTCTGCTCACACGGCTTTCCGACCCCCAGGGAACGTATTCTTGAACGGGTTTAGGTCAGGCTTCTGGGAACCTTGGCACGAGCAAAGGTCTCCATGAGTTTTCAGCAGGAATTTGTCATCAAGAATGCATCATCTACAGAAGGCATTGCACAGTGCACTGCAGAAGTAAACAGTAGTCCGGAGATGGTGGATCGCATTGCTTGTCCGCAAGCTTTGTTCTGTTATTTCTTCCCTGGTGGTCAGAAAGCCGTGCAAGCAGAACGAAAACACCAGCAACATGCGGAGCCAGGTACATTTTCTCCACATGCTGTGCTTTGGTGCCTGAGCCTCCTTGTCTTCATAAGACTTGCAGAAATAGCAGATATGTGCTTTCTTCCAAAATATGCGCACAGACCAACTGGTAATCATAAGAAGATGTAGAAACTTGTCCTAAACTAAAAACACGCCCTCTGATGTCGTCACAGTTCGCACCAGGAAAAAAAACAAAAAACAAAACGGCTATCCAGAAGGGGACCGACTTTTCAGGCTCCGAACCCAGAGATTAAATTGGGCCGGAGCCCTCCGGAGCTCAGCTCTGCCTCCTTGCCTCGGCAGTACAGCCAGCACGACCTGAACAGCTTCTTCGCATGTTTCGAGGAACAAAACAACACCCATCCACAGAAAACACCACCCCCACCTCACGACCAGACACTGTGTCTGTCTGTCGCTAGCGTGAAGAGAGCACTCACCAACATCAACCCACGCAAAGCAACAGGCCCAGACAACATCCCTGGTCGGGTACTGAAGGACTGCGCTGAGGAACTAAAGCATGTCTTCACTGACATCTTTAACACCTCACTGGAACAAGCCATCATCCCATCCTGCTTCAAAGCCGCCACCATCATACCCGTGCCAAAGAAGCCATCACCATCCTGCTTCAACGACTACCGTCCTGTAGCACTGACACCCATTATTATGAAGTGCTTCGAACGACTGGTCATGACACACATCAAATCCACCCTCCCACCCACCCTGGACCCCTTCCAGTTCGCATACAGGGCCCGACGCTTGACAGAGGATGCAATCTGCTCTGCTCTTCACCCAGCCCTCACTCACCTGGAGGAAAAAGATTCATATGTGAGAACAGGGCCACTGACATGCTCTGAATGGGCCCCCCCAACACCCCAACACCCCCCCCCCCCCCCCCCCCGGGCCAACCCACACACCCACCCACCTCTCTTATCCCAGTCTCTACTCACTCCAACCCTTAAATGACAGGTATTCAAAAACCATTCAACCGGTCAACAACCATTTCATTTTAGCATTTCAACATTTTTACAGTTTTAACATTTTAACATTTCCTTAGTCTGCAACTATTCAGGTGCGAAATGCAATGCGCCGGACTTTTGTTGTGCATGCGTGCGTACTGTCCAGTGTGAAAAGCAGAGAAGAACACACCGCTCGAGAAACGGCGGGATATGATTGTGGGCTAATGTGAATATTCTTAGCTTCAATCAGATATATGAAACACAATGTTATTAAGCCGTTGTGGTTATGAAATGATTCAATGCCCTGTGCGTTTGATATGGTGTTCAGTGTGACTTGCTCTCCCCTCGTTTGTAACATGAATTGCGTGCCGCACGTGCCTTGGTTGGGGTTACTTTACGGGGCTGGAAAAAGTTGGCTGTGTCTTACCCAGTGATGGGAATAACGGCGTTAGAAATAAACGGCGTTACTAACGGCGTTACTTTTTTTAGTAACGAGTAATCTAACTAATTACTTTTTACATTATTATAATGCCATTCCCGTTACTTACAATAAAATACTATGCGTTACTTTATTAAAGCTGTTCTCATCTGGCACGCTGCTCGCTCAGCCTTTCTTTACTCTGCTTTCGTGTGGGGCGGGGAGACATGAGACAACGGCATGGTAAGCCAATCAGAGTAGATTTGGACAACATACGTAGGTAGGCCACGCCTACTGCACTACTGCGCGCTCTTTCAATCGGAAGACACAGCGATGGCGAGCGGTCAGCCCAGCACTGCGTTTTCACATTGGAAATACAGCCATTACTTTTCGTAACTTGAAATAAAAGGCAAGAGTGTTTACATGCAATGCACATTATGTCGAGGAACAAAGGGTTTGTCCTCGTCAGTGGCCAGTAATTAGTAACATAATTTTAATAACTACAAAAATATATTACATTTGATAGATGTCTTATCTCACATTGTCCCACAAAAATATTAATATAGTGTAGATAACGTTACTAATTGGTTCTGTTAAGTGTCCATTTCAGTCATTAAACACATTTAACATTCACTTTTATTATGATTACACTAATTGAATTAGATTTTTTTTGAGGGGGAACAAAATGTAACAGAATAATTACTTTCCCTGGTAATTAGTTACTTTTATGACAAAGTAACTCCGTTACTAACTCAGTTACTTTTTGGGAAAAGTAACTAGTAGCTATAACTAATTACTTTTTGAAAGTAAGGTGCCCAACACTGGTCTTACCTGGCTCAGCTGCCCCACTGCCTTTGCTAATACCTGCTGCATCATCCGAATCTTTTTTAAAATATTTATGCAGTGAGCCCCTGAGTCTCTTGGTTTCTTCCTCTCTTTTTCTCTTTTCTTTTCTTTTCTTTTCTGTGCTCCTGACTTGTGCATGTTGGCAAATGGCACGCACGCTGATTGTCGAAGCGCTATGATCGAACGATGTCATTTTTTCCCCCTTAATCAAAGAGTCAGACCAAACCATTTTTGCATTAGGGGTGGTAGGGGGGTCTTGACGCCTTTTTCAAAGACAATAAAGGCATGATAAAAAATAAAAAATGAGCAGCATATATTTGTATGTCTCAATAAAAACCTTCAAAGCATCCATACTCTATTCTATCCATATTCAAATGTGTCAATTCAAAATGTGTATCAATTAAAATAGCATCGATCTAGGCAACATATTCAAATGTCTCAATTCGAAATATAAATTCAAATAACATCCAGTACGGCATATTCAGATGTACAATGTACATTTGTGTATCAATTCAAAGAGTATCTGGCTTAAAGTGGCTTCGCACATATCCTCCTCCCCGGGGTCTCCCTCGCTCCCATCTTCCTCAAGGGGATCCTCGTCGTCGCCGACCCCTCGGCTAACACTGGCTGTGGTTGTAGCATCTCCCCGGCTAGTGCTAGCAGGGCCATCTCCCTCACTAGCATCGCTGATTTCACTAGCTTCGGCTTCAGCGCTGGTAGTGACAGCAGTTGTCGATGTTTTTATAAAAAAACGATCTAACACTGGAACATTTTTAATTGCAGCTACACGCCTGGAGTCTCTCTTTTTTAAATTTTCTCTTCGCACAACCACTCAATTGATGTCTGTACATTTTTCATTTCTACTGCGGTTTTTAAAAAATTGATACATTTCACCGTAGGTGGACTGGCTCAACTGACAGGTTGAGGAAAGGGGGGTTAATAGTCACATAGGCCACTCTTGCTCAGATTTATGATTATTGTTGTTGTTCTTATGAAATTAGTGTTCATAATGAATTATATATGACTATTTAACAATGTTAAGTGTATAACCATTTTAAGTGTGCAAACATTCACAAAAAATATTTTTAAAGTTTCTGTCATGTGGTGCCCCCCCACTGGCTGTGAGTGGTTAGTGCCCCTGGGCACTGTGCTGCAGGCCCATATAGTTAATCCGGCCTTGGTCAGCATACCGTAGCAAGCTACCAAAACCTGAGGCCACAATAACCAACCTACAAGACTGAATATGATAAATGATGGAAATAGTGGAAAAACTGGAAATAGTGAATGAAAATAAAAATTTACTGTTTTATTTATTGAGTCACCACACAGACCTACTCTCGTTGAATAAAGTGAGCTGAATGAGCGTCAAACTGAGTTCGGCCAGGTTCTAACGTCATACCAAAACAAAATACATCACTGATTCCTTCACATTCAGAAAGGTTAAAAACATTCATCATACGTTCAAAAATGTTCATCATAGTGTGGCACTGTATTATCTAATTCTCACTGCTTATAACTATACACCTACCCGGTGGAGATGAGCTGGGAAACTGAAGACTGAAGGAACAGCTCCCTCTCTGATCCTGACTGTCTGACCTGTTCTGTCCAAATCCTTCATATTAGCCACAAAGTCAGAAAAATCTGTTCGTAAAATTACGCTATAATGACCAAATACAATGAAAAGTATTTTTCCAGTCTCACCTGTGAAAGGTAGTCCCATCTGATCTCGTTTGGACGGTAAACCTGTTGGTACAGTTAAACGCAGCACATGAATGAGGCATCTTTATTCTCGGCTACTGTCTAGACGCTACACCAGAGACGGCTGAAGAATCTCCACTTTGCCACATCCAATATGGCGGCGAGGATGACGTATGATTCTACACAGAATGCGGTGTCTATGTTTATATGTCTATGCTGAAAATAATCGCTGGCAAAAGTCGGGCTGTGATTGGTCAATGGATGTGGCGCTGTGATTGGTCAATGGATGTGGCGCTGTGATTGGTCAATTCTTGGGCCAATTGTGGAGCTTTTCTGGAAGGAGGGAATATACTGATTGGTCTATTCTGGGGACCTGGACAGAGAAGTCAGCACTCCGGCAAACGGAAGGTTAATCATCAGCTTTAAATATTTTATTTTGTGTACAGATACACGCAGTTTAAAGGAGCTGTAGCATTCTTAATAACGCCATGACGGAGCTGACCATGATGAAGCGGAGCGCGCCGTTGAGTTCACTGTGCTGTGGGCTTGAGAATGGCGGTGCTGTTAGCTGGGTTTCCCTAGTCTGGCTAACACGACTTCAAAGCTCTGCGAGCATTTGGTCTGGCAAAGATATTAAGCCCAACCATTTCCCAAAGTGCGTGGTTGACTCGCCTCCCTGAAATGCCTCAGTTTGCTACTGGTCGAAGCCAGAAAAGGCTGTGATGAAGCTTAAACCAATCACATCACTCTTTCCTCTGACGTATGTGACGTGACGGGGCTAACTGGTAGATTAAACTCTTACTGAAGCCGGTCGGGAGCAAGGCGAAAACGTCCTTCCTTTCAATAAATACCTCCAGGGCTGCTCTTTGCTCCGTTTTCAATGAGAACTTGCTCCATGTTCGTAATGCTTCTAGTGAATGAAGCACTTCCGGCATAGATTCTATAAACAATCTATGGCTTCCGGTCGCAGTTCTACTACGTCAATGCCTTGAACACGCCTCTACCCAGGGCCGTTGGAGATGCTCAAAGTTGATTGGCTCCCGATTTTTCGGGAGCTTGGAAGAGCTGTAGATAGCTTGCCTTGCCAGACTAAGCTTGCAACAGGCCCTCGTGTTGCGTCACACTTAGGATGGGCGGGCCCAGGCTAGAGTTTCCCCTTTAAGCGCTCCACTGGACACTTTCTCACATGGAGGAGGCCGACGTATGGGCTGCTGGAACTGGGATTAATGCAGGGAAAGTGCCTGTGGAAAGCCAGTCAGAGCTTGAGGAGCACGGCTGTGAGGAGCTCCTGAACCCAGAGCTGGAGACGGAGACCTACAAGCTGCTGAGGCAGTTGTTCCGCTCTCACACAGGCCTTCCGGTAGAACACAGGCGGAATAAAGCGCACTCAGCACTGCCAAGTCTGCAGAGAGTGGTGGGGAAAACCATCTACCGCCACCACATCGCATACACCGGTGAGCTTTACCGCACAGGGGCTCATGGCCATCTCTGTCTAGGAGTTACTGGCGATTGGCTTTGGGTGTGTAAAACCATTTTCAGGGACTTAGCTTCATCATTGAGTTGAGCAAAGTTTGATCGTAATTTTACCTTTTTCAGATCCCAGTAACAGTAATTTATCAGTTTTTAGACTGAAGGATCTGATTCCGAATCATTTGGTTCTCAGAATGCTCTGTGAAACCGTTCTGCTGCTCTGTTTAGATTTAAACCCTGATGTGATTCAATTCAAAACACTTTATTTGTTTTGATTTGAACTGAATCACATCAGGGTTTAAATCTAAACATTCAGCTCGCTACTCAGAGTTTCTTCAGCGTCTGTCAGTTAGTTTACAGAAGCCCAAACACTGCAGTGCAGGATTCTCTATTACAGGGGAACAAGCACTTTAACTCAGTGAAACATTCACTTGGCTCATAAAATAACCTTTATTTAATAGTGACTTCATAATTTAATTTACGCTGTTTAGATTCCGTAAGTTTATTTTTATATCGTTAGAGTGCTTTTTGTGTCGATTGAAGTTCATCTTGCCATACAATTACCCAATCATGATGCAGCAGGCGGATATTACTGGCCAATCCTGTTGCAGGAGGCGGGCATTATGTGCCACAGGGACAGTCTGGACTTCAAAGAATTTCACCACGTTGTTTCCCATAAATGTTAGTCAATGCCTCTTTCCTGGGGTCGACGTGCTAGGCGAGTCCGCAGGTCTGCGCAGGATTCCCAGCTCCTGTAGCGTCCGTGTTTCAATGTCCAAAACATCGCATATCTTACTGTTCCGAATTTGTAACAATTCCTGTCGGCTGTATTTGTGTTCCGACATACAGTACATTGACGAGAAAGACACTCCGAAAAACACATTTTACAAAGAAAAACAAACAAAACACGGGAGAGAGAGGGGCCGCTGCGTCTGAGCCACGCTACCACTGGAAGCTAAGTTTTCTGTTTCCACATGTACATTAAATGTACATTCACGTCAACTACTGCACAGAGCTTTATAAATGATCTCCCAGAGTTATCAACTTTGATTGGGTCACTGTTGGCCCCTGCAGAACATCATCAGGCAACTGAATGCTTTGAGTCAACGTTCCGCCATACTTTAGATAATGTAGCTCCTCTTAAAAGGAAAATGGTCAGAGACAAAAAATTAGCACCCTGGTATAATGAAGACACTTGCACTTTAAAACAGACCACTTGAAAATTGGAACGTAAATGGCGTCAAACAAAATTGGTAGTGTTCAAATTAGTGTGGAAGGAGAGCTTCCTGAAGTATAGAAAAGCTCTTAGTGCTGAGAGATCAACATATCTCTCCTCCCTAATAGAAGATAACAAAAATAATCCTAGATTCCTATTTAATACTAGCAAAATTAACCAGGAATAAGTCCACTATAGACACATGCACACCTGCAGTATGGAGTAGCAACGACTTCATGAATTTTTTTAATGACAAAATTGAGAATATCCGACAAAAAATTCAAACTACTAATTTAAGGTCAGACAATGTAAGTGACCCTGTAGTTAACAATATAACTGTATCAGATCAGCAATTAGAATGTTTTACTCCCCTTAAAGAAACTGAATTACTTTCATTAATCTCAGCATCAAAAGCCTCAACTTGTGTACTAGATCCCTTACCTGCATGTCTATTCAAACAAATAATACCTGAAGTAATTGAACCGCTTCTAAAAATAATAAATTCTTCTCTTACGATTGGCTATGTACCCAAATCCTTTAAACTAGCAGTTATCAAACCCCTGATTAAAAACCTGGCCTTGATCCCTGTCAGCTGTCCAATTATCAGCCAATATCAAACCTCCCCTTTATCTCCAAGATCCTTGAAAAACCTGTGGGACAGCAGTTATGCTCATATTTACATAGGAATAACATCCATGAAACGTATCAGTCAGGATTTAGACCTCATCAGACTGATTAGCTTACCTGAGCTATCTATCGCGTATCTGTCGCTAGTTTGCAGTGTACAGGGTATTTCGCACACTATTTATAACCATCACATTAAAAGTTATATATGTTGTTTTGATGCCTGTTTGTTTCCCAAATATATACGTGTGTGTCTTAATGGGTGAATAAAAGGCATCGAGTTAAATATTATTGTAGAAAGGGGCTTTATGAAGTTCAGTCCATTTACTTGCATTGGTTTACGGGGAAGATTGGCCCCGTCCAATATGGCGGACACTCTGATGTATCCCAGCAACGGGCCACCAGCTCAATGCGGCGTCTATGTTTATATGTCTATGATTTTCAGCAGAGCCGCCATATTGTTTGCATTCAGCTGGATTGGAGTGGATTTCTCGCTGTGGGTTTCGGATCGGGTAAGTCTTATGGCTGTTTTATCAGCGATGCAGTTTCTTGTTTGAAAACAGAGCGTTTTTTTCAGTAAAACACCGTGTAATGTGCCGCTGTGTTACTGCAATCATGGAGTCGCTATCGGTGATGCTGTCGCATATCAGATGGAGATAATTATATACGTTTGACTGTAAAAAATAACTTTTATAACATGATTTAAGGGACTCAGATTATCATTGTTGTATGTAGTATGCTCATGTTGAAGAAATATACCTAATTTTAGTTTCTATTCATGTGGAATTGCGAGTTATGTCTATGCAATTTCATGTACAATTCACAAACAACCACTGGATCATAATTAACTCATTTGGGATGTTTTAGCACTATTGCTTCGCTTCCCGAGATATGAGAGCACAGCCACTCAGTGCTCCACAGACTAAGTCCTGACTTATTTAATTATTATTGTGGGTGGGAATCAAAAAAGCGGAATCAAAGTGCAGGTGATTTAAAAAAAAAAAAAAAAGGGCGCTAGCGGCCATGTGTGCTGTGAGGCTCTGTGTGCTGGTGTCTTCACTCCCTGGCGGGGTTTTATTTCAGTTATGTAGGTACCCTGACATGTTATGAATGAATGATTGATAATGTTAAAGGAGGGAAGGTGCACTGTTTATAACTGATCTTCAAAAAATAAGCTAAAAAAAGGCTTAAAAAATTTCCACGATAAAAAAAAGAAAAAAGGCGGGGCTGATTTTCAGCCAAATTCTATTTAACCCATTCAGGAGAAAAAGGGATGATCATTTGGTGCTTGAGGAAAGGGTGTAAAAAATGGGCTTGTCAGTGCCTCAGTTGGCTCAGACCGAGTCATATGCGTGAACTCTGGGCAAAAACAGCCTGCCAGATGGTGTCGGTGTAGCTTCGGAGAAGAAAGCTACAGTCCAGAAGGACTGGCCTGGGCCCGTGGTGAATTTTACCAATGTCCAGAAGTGTGTCTTTGCTGTAGGTGATCCTAGTGTACAAGCACTGAGCATTTGTCACAATCAAAATGACTAAAATAAACAATAAAGACAATCGGTGTCGGGAGCGCGTCGCAAACACGTTGGCCACGGGGGGCGCCATTGTGCAGCTATGGTGGTGATATTGCGGTCGCGGTAGTGTTCCATTCACATAAAGCTTGTCGACAGACAGTGTAGCTCGCTTACCTTCTTACCCGAGTTGTTTCATTACAGGCAAGAGGGCTGCTCTTCTTTCCTGGATTTCTCGTGGGAATTGGTCGTTTAGTCCATATGATGTGCCTTTCAGTTCTTTTCCTTTGCTTTTAATAAGTTCTTTGTGCTTGAGTGTTCGAATTTGGCTATTATCAGAGGTGGCTTTTTATTGTCTTTGGAAGTGAGACGGTGGACTCGATGAAAGGTAATCCTGTTGACTGCGTCTGATGGGATTTTCAGAGATGACTGCATGAATTCTTTCACAGCTTTCTCAGGATCATCAGGTATAGACCCTTTTCACGTGACGTCACGACAAATGCAGCCGCCATTTTGGACATGTACTACCAGTAGTTTACCACAGCCAACATTGAGGAACGGCAGCAAAGAAAGTTTTTACTTTCAGCAAGACTTCCATCATGCCACTATATTGTTGTGCACCTGGATGTAGTAACCATCAACAAACAAGGCAAGGTTTATCATTTTATCGGATCCCGACAGAGAAGATGGATAGCGGCCATTAACAGATTGGCAGCCCTCGGCATACCAACGCTTGTGTAGTGACCACTTTGTTGGAGGTAAGACGAATAAAGTTAGCCAGAAAAGGCATTACATTGCTGTTAACATTCTGTGGCGGCGAGTGTGTAACCAAATAGATTAAAATAACCCATTGTAACCTCTTTGTTCTTCTGTAGTAGCTATTGTTGACTAGCTAATATCAACAACATCATAGCTGGTACGTTACTGTAGCAATGTTTACATTCAGTCATTTGGATGACTGTTAAAACCTTTCAGTCTCAAGTTTTTCCTTTACTGTATTTACTAGTTTACTGTAATTATGATCCGGCAGCTATTTACACCGGATCCAGTGTAAATAGCTGCCGGAGCCAACGTCCGAGGTTCCGGAGCGTGCTCCGGCTTGCTCCCCCTCAAATTAAGCAGTGCGCTCCGGCTTGCTTCCCCTCAAATTAAGCAGCGTGCTCCGGCTTGCTCCCGGAGTGCTCCAGCCGAGGTTCCGGAGCGCGCTCCGGCTTGCTCCCCCTCAAATTAAGCAGCGCGCTCCGGCTTGCTCCCGGAGTGCTCCGGCCGAGGTTCCGGAGCGCGCTGCTTAATTTGAGGGGGAGCAAGCCAGAGTGCGCTGCTTAATTTGAGGAGGAGCAAGCTGGAGCGCGCTGCTTAATTTGAGGGGGAGCAAGCCGGAGCGCGCTCCGGAACCTCGGACGGAGCACTCCTGGAGCAAGCCGGAGCACGCTCCGGAACCTCGGACGGAGCACTCCTGGAGCAGGCCGGAGCGTGCTCCGGAACCTCGGATGTTGGCGTGTATGTGTATGGCGATGGGTTTTTAACAATATAGATATACAGATCATGTGGGCCGAAGTCAGGTAAAGACGAGGGCTTCGTGTACTTCCATACGTCAGTGAAAAATCCTGGTGGAAGCAGGAAAACGTTGTTCTCTAAGCCTGCTAGCCTCAATTTTTGCAAATACCTCTCCCTCTGCTCGTCCTGTAAATGCCCTACGTCGCTGGATAGTGAAGGTGTTTTCTGCATCTCGCTCCTTTTTCTTTTATGTTTTTCGTTTGTCGCCTTCCTCGCATTCAAACTGATTCGAGCCGAAGTCCACTACATGTCCAAAATGGCGGTCGCGTTTACGAAGGTCACGTGACTGAAAAGGGTCTATAGTTGTTGATAGTGGGATTCCTGAAAAAATGAGGTTGTCGTGCATGTTGCGGCACTGGAGGTCTAGTATTTTTTCTTTCATGATTCTATTTTCGCTAGTGAGATGAGTTACCTGGTTGGATAAGTTTGTGACCTTTCCTTTTAGTTCACTGTTTTCTAATACGAGTGTGTCGATCTGTGATTGAGAGAATGTGAGACTGGCTTTTAATTTGAGGCAGCGATGTTACACCGAGTCCATCGCGAGACTTTGGGTGAGATCCAACATGGCGGCGCACTGAATACCGTTTGTAAACACAGGATTACAGGAATATTCTTTTCCTTCTGTTTAAACTGGTTATTACCTCTCAACAAGAACCGGACAATCTGTTTACCTTTTCCGACAGCCACTTCTTCATTCCGGACACCATGACCTCTGAACCCGGCAAGAAACACCCAACACGCGACTGGTCAACTGAGACAGACGAGGCTCTAGAGACTAGGGGTGGGTGATACTGGGAATTTGGGTATCGATCCGATACCAAGTAAATACAGGGTTAGTATCGCCGATACTGATAGCGATACTTTTTATTTGAAATGTTATGATAATTGAATAATTTTGTGATTTTGCCTTTTATAGTTGATTGAGTATGATAAAACACAGGACAAAGATTTTAGGCAAATAAAAATGTTTTTTATTAACTAACTACAACAATATAAAACAATGTAACAGTATATTAATAATAAAATAATTCCCTTATCACCTTCTGCTACACAAAATTGTTTAAGAAAAAAGTCACTAGTGCAAAATAGCAAAAAAGCAACAATATAACAAAAATATAAATATAACAATGTCAACAACACTGCAAAAAATACCTTCCAGGCCTAGACATTAAACATTTACCACTGGTGGCCCATTGGGCCAGTGGAATTGAAAAGTTCCTAGCCCAAATGGAAAATGTGGTGGCCTGAATGCGTGCGGTACCCAAACCATGGCAGCCGCTGCAAGCACCACAGGCTCATATATTCTCAACATTGTAGATATTGAATTCTCACCACTGTAGATATTCTTATAGAAATAGAGGTACAATGAACTTTTTACATACACCTTTATATAATAGCCACAAGACACACACAGGCCAGTCCCAAGTCTGGATGAAAGGTGAGGGTGGCATACTAATCCTTATCATGCTGGATTTAAATGGGCATTTTTATTGCCCATGAAGTTTTATTTCTTAATTAATAAAATATCATGAGAATCATTGACAAACCATACATTTCCTGAAAGGGTGGACTTTGGGGAATAATCTAGTGAGATTTTTGCAAAGCCTTACCTGCTCGGGGGTGATTTATAACCCTAATTACCTGTTAATTAACTAATTAACAGGTATGCTCAGGTGAGCCAAAAAGGGGTGAAATGTTGTATTTTTTTTAACAAGACAAGACAAACACCAAATTTTCAGGATATGTCCTTGGGGAAAGTAGTAGTAAATTTTTGCAAATTCAACTCATTTGCATAAACCGTTGCCATGGCAACAGCAGATACCCTAGCATGGTCTGGTTGTACCAGAGAGGGTCAGAATAGTTTTTTTTTTTTTGTAATGAACTAATGTAGACCTAGTTTGGCTATTTTGATAGATTTCATCATCTTTGGATATTTGAATAATATAATATATGGGATCAGATCTAATTTACCACATTATTTTATCTGTTCTTCTATTTCAGTCATAGCAACCAACATTTATACTTCAATCACTAAAAGTTGATACACATGTAGCCATATTTCTTGGCAGTGTATCCTGAAATTTTGATATTAATATACAAAGTCTGAACGATTTTACACCATCTGAAGCTAAAGCGCGTGTGTTAAAATGCTGTTTTACAATTTGGTGCCATATTCGGCGATTTGTAAACCGAGCGTGACGTCGCGTGCTCTGATTGGCTGCCGAGTTCAAAATGAAGCCGTTTGTTAACGCCCGATAGTTAATTTATGCACGATCGTATTTATGAATGAATGACACCACTGAACTTTCTAGCAGAAGAGGCAGAAAGTGGTATAAAGATGGTGACGATCGGACAATGAGAAGTTTTTGTTTTTAGCTCAAACTGTTTACCTGGCCTTTGGCCAGGTTGCGGAGCGTGGAGTTTGAACATATTTCTATTTGAATTTCACCGTTCTGATGGTCTCCTTGCCGCAACCGTCTTCGTCTACAAGATGCTATTTTCCCGCCAAAATGACGCTTCCGAACAGCGCCGAACATCTCTGAAGATGCACAAAGACGACACTCTCCTGCCGCGGAGTGGAGGGTGATGAAAACAAAGATGGCGGACCTCGTATCGAAAAACTGCATTTTACAAACAATTTCTTCACAATTCTGGGTAAGGCCAAAAAAAAATGTGGGTGTTTTCGGTTACGTAGATTTCAAAACTAGGGTTGGTAGGCAGGCATTTTTTTTTCTGAATTTTTTTTCAAGATGGCTGCCATAACCTATATTTAGACAGGAATAATTTCACAAAATATAATGAATTTCGTCTATGTGTCAGCCCTGTGATGACCTGGCGACTTGTCCAGGGTGTACCCCGCCTTTCGCCCATAGTCAGCTGGGATAGGCTCCAGCTTGCCTGCGACCCTATAGAAGGATAAAGCGGCTAGAGATAATGAGATGAGATAATGAATGTCTTTGCAGGTCACCTGAGTTACCACCTTCTGATGAATCTGATGCAGCATGAGACACCTTTTAACATGAATTTTTCTGTAAATATAACAGCTCAATACACCATGAGAGAGAGAGAGAGAGCAGCCCCGTCCCTCTCTGCTCCCTGAGTGGAGCTCGTTGCCTTGGTAACGGTGCAGGGAAAAGACAATATAACAAGCAAAGAGCGCTTTTTCTCAGAGTTCCCTTCCTCGAATAACGCTGATTTACACGGAAACGGAAGGAGATATTCACAAAATTCTTTCACATTGAGTGCTACAAGGCTCCCATGAACACATAAATGTAATTTTTTTGTTCCTAGTGTAAAAAATGTGGACACTAGAGCGAGTTAAAAACAAGTGACTTTTCTGATTTTGCAGTAAAAGCGCTGCCACGTTTATAATGTGAGTCTATGCGAGAGCGCGGCTGTCCTCTCCTTACTTTCAGGCTTCTCATTCAAAAACTGAAATCCTATCACTCAGGGAGACACTTGTCTTGATTCACACAATGTGTGACTACAACTTTTGAGAAAGTTGTGTGTAGAGTGAAAATTGTGGCTGAGAAAACAGTTTAAATGAGAAAGAGCTTTTTTTTTTCAGGCTGCCTACACTAAACTCCTGAGCACCACTGGTGTGTAACGCCATAGACACCCATTATAAAGCCTGAATTTCTCCACATTTGCTCATGGTGTTTGATCTGTGACTGATCAAAAAGTATAGAACCTAGCAAAAAAGTTGAATGCCAGATCCACACAGGAGAATTTTGTCTCCGTTTTAAAGTTTGAATCATGTCTCTAGGTGAAAGACAAAATAAACGTTATCTTTGGTTCTGTTCCCTCCGACGGCCCCGACACACTACTGCCTCCGCCGAGTGCGCACACACACCGCATGTCGGGGCCGCGGATGAGTTACTCTCCCCTGATCAACGAAGTTGGCGGGAAATTTGTGGTTATTATCGGTACAAACAGTGCGAATCACAACTTAAATGAGTGTGGTTCAGTTTGACATTGTCAGTCCGTTAGATAAACATTTAATTTTATTAAAATCAAAAATTAATATGTAGAGCCTGTGGGCTACAAAAGGGGCTTCTACAAAAGGGGCTTCTAGCTCTCTGACGCACGAGGGAGGGGCTGCTCGCTCTGACATGCACGAGGGAGGGGCTGCTCGCTCTCTCACGAAGGAGGAGCTGCTCGCTCTCTCTCACACACACAAGGAAGGGGCTGCTCGCTCTGTCACACACGAGGGAGGGGCTGATTGCTTTGACACACATGAGGGAGGGGCTGCTCGCTCGCTCTCACCCGAGGGAGGGGCTGATTGATCTGTCACACAGGAGGGAGAGGCTGCTGGCTCTGTCACACAGGAGGGAGGGGCCGATTGGTCTGTCACACACGAGGGAGGGACCGCTCGCTCTCTCTCACATGAGGGAGGGGCCGCTCGCTCTCTCTCACACGAGGGAGGAGCCGATTGCTCTGACACACACGAGGGAGGGGCCGCTCGATCTGTCACACATGAGGGAGGGGCCGCTCGCTCTCTCTCACACGAGGGAGGGGCCGCTCGCTCTCAGACTCACGAGGGAGGGGCCGCTCGCTCTCAGACTCACGAGGGAGGGGCCGCTCGCTCTGTCGCGCACGAGCGAGTGGCCGCTCGCTCTCTCTCTCACGAGGGAAGGGCCGCTCGCTCTCTCTCTCACGAGGGAGGGGCCGCTCGCTCTCTCTCTCACGAGGGAGGGGCCGCTCGCTCTCTCTCTCACGAGGGAGGGGCTGCTCGCTCTCTCTCACACGAGGGAGGTGCTGCTCGCTCTCACACACACACAAGGGAGGAGCTGCTCGATCTGTCACACACGAGGGAGGGGCTGCTCTATCTGTCGCGCACGAGGGAGGGGCTGCTCGCTCTGTCATGCACAAGGGAGGGGCTACTCACTCTCTCACGAGGGAGGGGTTGCTCGCTCTCTCATGAGGGAGGGGCTGCACGCTCTCTCTCACACGAGGGTCGGGCTGCTCGCTCTGTCACACAGGAGGGAGGGGCTGATTACTTTGACACACACAAGGGAGGGGTTGCTCGCTCGCTCTCACATGAGGGAGGGTTCTGCTCACTCGCTCTCACACGAGGGAGGGGCTGCTCGCTCACTCTCACACAAGGGAGGGGCTGATTGATCTGTCACAGAGGAGGGAGGGGCTGATCTGTCTGTCACACACGAGGGAGGGGCTGCTTGCTCTCTCATGAGGGAGGGGCTTCTCACTCTTTCATGAGGGAGGGGCTTCTAGCTCTCTGACGCACAAGGGAGGGGCTGCTCGCTCTGTCACGCACGAGGGAGGGGCTGCTCGCTCTCTCATGAGGGAGGGGCTGCTCGCTCTCTCTCACACACACGAGGGAGGGGCTGCTCACTCTGTCACACACGAGGGAGGGGCTGATTGCTTTGACACACACGAGGGAGGGGCTGCTCACTCGCTGTCACACGAGGGAGGGACTGCTCGCTTGCTCTCACATGAGGGAGGGGCTGATTGATCTGTCACGCATGAGGGAGGGGCTGCTAGCTCTCTCTCACACATGAGGTAGGGACTGTTTGCTCTGTCACACATGAGGGAGGGGCTTCTAGCTCTCTGACACACAAGGGAGGGGCTGCTCACTCTGTCACACACGAGGGAGGGGCTGATTGCTTTGACACACACGAGGGAGGGGCTGCTCGCTTGCTCTCACACGAGGGAGGGGCTGCTCGCTCTCTCATGAGGGAGGGGCTGCTCGCTCTGTCACGCACGAGGGAGGGGCTGCTAGCTCTCTCTCACACATGAGGTAGGGACTGTTTGTTCTGTCACACACGAGGGAGGAGCAGCTCGCTCTCTCTCTCTCATGACGGAGGGTCTGCTCGCTCTGTCACACACAAGGGAGGGGCTGCTCGCTCTCTCATGAGGGAGGGGCTGCTCGCTTGTGTGTGACAGAGCGAGCAGACCCTCCATCGTGAGAGAGAGAGCGAGCAGCCCCTCCCTCGTGCGTGACAGAGCGAGCAGCCCCTCCCTCATGAGAGAGCGAGCAGCCCCTCCTTCGTGTGTGACAGACCGATCAGCCCCTCCCTCCTATGTGACAGAGTGAGCAGCCCCTCCCTCCTGTGTGACAGATTGATCAGCCCCTCCCTCCTGTGTGACAGAGCGAGCAGCCCCTCCCTCATGTGTGACAGAGCGAGCAGCTCCGTCGTGAAAGAGAGAGCGATCAGCCCTTGCCTCATGTGTGACAGAGCAAGCAGCCCCTCCCTCATGTGTGTGAGAGAGAGCAAGCAACCCCTCCCTCGTAAGAGAGAGAGAGAAGCCCCTCCCTCGTGAGAGAGTGAGCAGCCGCTCCATCGTGTGTGACAGACCAATCAACCCCTCCCTCCTGTGTGACAGAGCGAGCAGCCCCTCCCTCATGTGTGACAGAGCGAGCAGCGCCTCCCTCATGTGTGAAAGAGCGAACAGCACCTCCCTCGTGTGTGTGAGAGCAAGCAGCCCCTCCCTCATGTGAGAGAGAGGGAACAGCCCCTCCCTCATGTGAGAGAGAGGGAACAGCCCCTCCCTCGTGTGAGAGAGAGGTAACAGCCCCTCCCTCGTGTGAGAGAGAGCGAGCAGTTCCTCTCTCATGTGAGATCGAGCGAGCAGCCCCTCCCTCGTGTGTGTGAGAGCGAGCAAGCCCTCCCTCGTGTGTGTGAGAGAGAGCGAGCAGCCCCTCCCTCGTGCGTGAAAGAGCGAGCAGCCCCTCCCTCGTGCGTAACAGAGCAAGCAGCTTCTCCCACCTGCGTGAGAGAGCGAGAAGCCCCTCCCTCATGAGAGAGCAAGCAGCCACTCTCTCGTGTGTGACAGACGGATCAGCTCCTCCCTCCTGTGTGACAGAGCCAGCAGTGCCTCCCTCCTGTGTGACAGATCAATCAGCCCCTCCCTCATATGAGAGCGAGCAGCCCCTCCCTCATGTGAGAGCGAGTGAGCAGCCCCTCCCTCGTGTGAGAGCATGCAAATAGCCCCTCCCTCGTGTGAGAGCGAGCGAGCAGCCCCTCCCTCGTGTGAGAGCGAGCAAGCAACCCCTCCCTCGTGTGTGTCAAAGCAATCAGCCCCTCCCTCATGTGTGACAGAGCGAGCTGCCCCTCCCTTGTGTGTGTGAGAGAGCGAGCAGCCCCTCCCTCGTGAGAGAGCGAGCAGCCCCTCCCTCGTGCGTGACAGAGCAAGCAGCCCCTCCCTCGTGCGTGAAAAAGCAAGAAGCCCCTCCCTCATGAGAATGCAGGCAGCTCCTCCCTCATGAGAAAGCAGGCAGCCCCTCCCTCCTGTGTAACAGATCAATCAGCCCCTCCATTTTGTGAGAGCAAGCGAGCAGCCCCTCTCTCATGTTAGAGCAAGCGAGCAGCCCCTCCCTCCTGTGAGAGCGAACAGCCCCTACCTCGTGTGAGAGCGAGCGAGCAGCCCCTCCGTCATGTGAGAGCGAGTGAGCAGCCCCTCCCTCGTGTTTGTCCAAAGCAATTAGCCCCTCACTCGTGTTTGACAGAGCGAGCAGCCCCTCCTCGTGTGTGTGAGAGCGAGCAGTCCCCTCCCTCGTGTGAGAGAGAGTGAGCAGCCCCTCCCTCATGAGAGAGTGAGCAGCCCCTCCCTCGTGAGAGAGTGAGTAGCCCCTCACACGTGCGCGACAGAGCGAGCAGCCCCGCCCTCGTGCATGACAAAGTGAGCAGCTCCTCCCTCGTGCGCGACAAAGTGAGCAGCCCCTCCCTCGTGCGCGACAGAGCGAGAAGCCCCTCCCTCGTGTGTGTGAGAGAGAGTGAGCAGCCCCTCCATCGTGAGAGAGCGAGCAGGCCCTCCCTCATGAGAGAGATAGCGAGCAGCCCCCCCCGTCGTGAGAGAGAGAGCGAGCAACCCCTCCCTCATGAGAGAGAGAGTGAGCAGCCACTCGCTCGTGCGTGACAGAGCGAGCAGCCCCTCGCTCGTGCGTGACAGAGCGAGCAGCCCCTCCCTCGTGCGCGACAGAGCAAGCAGCCCCTCCCTCATGTGAGAGAGAGCGAGCAGCCCCTCCCTCGCGTGTGACAGAGCAAGCAGCCCCTCTCTCATGTGAGACAGAGCAAGCAGTTCCTCCCTCGTATGTGACAGAGTGAGCAGCACCTCCCTCGTGTGTGTGAGAGAGAGCGAGCAGCCCCTCCCTCCTTTGTGACTGAGCGAACAGCCCCTCCCTCATGTGAGAGCAAGCAGCCCCCTCCCTCATGTATGACAGAGCAAACAGCCCCTCCCTCGTGTGTAACAGATCAATCAGCCCCTCCCTCGTATGAGGGCAAGAGAGCAGACCCTCCCTCGTGTGAGAGCGATTGAGCAGCCTATTCTTCGTGTGAGAGCGAGTGAGCAGCCCCTCCCTCGTGTTTGTCAAAGCAATCAGCCCCTCACTCGTGTTTGACAGAGCGAGCAGCCGCTCCCTCGTGTGTGTGAGAGCGAGCAGCCCCTCCCTCGTGTGAGAGCGATCGAGCAGCCCCTCCCTCGTGTGAGAGCGAGCGAGCAGCCCCTCCCTCATGTGAGAGCGAGCGAGCAGCCCCTCCCTCGTGTGAGAGCGAGCGAGCAGCCCCTCCCTCGTGTGAGAGCGAGCAAGCAGCCCCTCCCTCGTGTGTGTCAAAGCAATCAGCCCCTCCCTTGTGTGAGAGCGAGTGAGCACCCCCTCCCTTGACAGAGCAAACAGTCCCTACCTCATGTGTGAGAGAGCTAGCAGCCCCTCCCTCGTGCATGACAGAGCGAGCAGCCCCTCCCTCGTGAGAGAGCGAGCAGCCCCTCCCTTGTGTGTGATAGACCGATCAGCCCCTCCCTCCTGTGTGACAGAGCGAGCAGCCCCTCCCTCGTGTGTGACAGAGCGAGCAGCACCTCCCTCGTGTGTGTGTGAGAGCGAGCAGCCCCTCCCTCCTGTGTGACAGAGCAAACAGCCCCTCCCTCGTGTGAGAGCAAGCAGCCCCTCCCTCATGTGTGACAGAGCAAGCAGCCCCTCCCTCGTGTGTAACAGATCAATCAGCCCCTCCCTCGTATGATAGCAAGAGAGCAGACCCTCCCTCGTGTGAGAGCGATTGAGCAGCCTATTCCTCGTGTGAGAGCAAGTGAGCAGCCCCTCCCTCATGTGAGAGCGAGCGAGCAGCCCCTCCCCTCGTGTGAAAGCGAGCGAGCAGCCCCTCCCTCGTGTGAGAGCGAGCAAGCAGCCCCTCCCTCGTGTGTGTCAAAGCAATCAGCCCCTACCTCATGTGTGAGAGAGAGAGCTAGCAGCCCCTACCTCGTGCGTGACAGAGCGAGCAGCCCCTCCCTCGTGAGAGAGCGAGCAGCCCCTCCCTCGTGTGTGATAGACCGATCAGCCCCTCCCTCCTGTGTGACAGATTGATCACCCCCTCCCTCCTGTGTGACAGAGCGAGCAGCCCCTTCCTCGTGTGTGACAGAGCGAGCAGCCCCTTCCTCGTGTGTGACAGAGCGAGCAGCCCCTCCCTCGTGTGTGACAGAGCGAGCAGCTCCTCCATCGTGAAGGAGAGAGCGAGCAGCCCCTGCCTCATGTGTGACAGGGACGACGAGGGAGGGGCTGCTCGCTCGCTCTCACACGAGGGAGGGGCTGATTGATCTGTCACACAGGAGGGAGGGGCCAATCGGTCTGTCACACACGAGTGAGGGGCCACTCGCTCTCTCTCACACAAGGGAGGGGCCACTCGCTCTCTCTCAAACGAGGGAGGGGCCGCATGCTCTCTCTCATAAGAGAGAGGGGCTGATTGCTCTGACACACATGAGGGAGGGGCTGCTTGCTCTGTCACACACTACAGAGGGGCTGCTTGCTCTCACACACACGAGGGAGGGGCTGCTCGCTCTGTCACGCATGAGGGAGGGGCTGCTCGCTCTGTCGCGCACGAGGGAGGGGCTGCTTGCTCTGTCGCGCACGAGCGAGGGGCTGCTCACTCTGTCACGCATGAGCGAGTGGCTGCTCGCTCTGTCACGAGGGAGGGGCTGCTCCCTCTCTCACGAGGGAGGGGCTGCTCGCTGTCTTTCTCATGAGGAAGGGGCTGCTCGCTGTCTCTCTCACGAGGGAGGGGCTGCTCGCTGTCTCTCTCACGAGGGAGGGGCTGCTCGCTCTGTCGCGCATGAGGGAGGGGCTTCTCGCTCTGTCACACACGAGAGAGGGGCTGCTCTCTTTCTCACAAGGGAGGGGCTGCTCGCTCTCACACGAGGGAGGGGCTGCTTGTTCTCACACACAAGAGGGAGGGGCTGCTCGCTCTGTCACACACAAAAGAGGGGCTGATTGCTTTGACAAACACAAGGGAGAGGCTGCTCGCTGGCTCTCACATGAGGGAGGGGCTGCTCGCTCGCTCTCACACGAGGGAGGGGTGCTCACTCTCACACGAGGGAGGGGCTGCTCACTCACTCTCACACGAGGGAGGGGCTGCTCGCTCGCTCTCACACAATGGAGGGGCTGATTGATCTGTAACACAGGAGAGAGGGGCTGCCTGCTTTCTCATGAGGAAGGGGCTGCCTGCTTTCTGATGAGGGGGGGCTTCTTATTTTCTCATGAACGAGGGAGGGGCTGCTCGCTCCGTCACACACGAGGGAGGGGCTGCCCGCTCTGTCACACATGAGGGAGGGGCTGATTGCTTTGACACACACGAGGGAGGGGTTGTTCGCTTGCTCTCACATGAGGGAGGGGCTGCTCACTCGCTCTCACACGAGGGAGGGGCTATTTGCTTGCTCTCATACGAGGGAGGGGCTGCTCGCTCGCTCTCACACGAGGGAGGGGCTGCTCGCTCGCTCTCATACAAGGGAGGGGCTGCTTGCTTTGTCACACATGAGGTAGGGGCTGTTCACTCTGTCACACACAAGGGCAGGGCTGCTCGCTCTGTCACATCGGAGGGAGGGGCTGATGGCTCTGTCACACACGAGGGAGGGGCTGCTCGCTCTCTTTCACATGAGGGAGGGGCTGCTTGCTCTCACACACACGAGGGAGGTGCTGCTTGTCCTGTCACACACAAGGGAGGAGCTGCTCGCTCTGTCACACACGAGAGAGGGGCTGCTCACTCTGGCACAAAGCAGGGAGGGGCTGATTGGTCTTTCACACACGAGGAAGGGGCCGCTCGCTCTGTCACACACGAGGGAGGGGGTCGCTTGCTCTCTCTCACACGAAGGAGGGACCGCTTGCTCTCTCAGACAGGAGGGAGGGGCCGATTGCTCTGACACACATGAGGGAGGGGCTGCTCCCTCTGTCACACACGAGGGACGGGCTGCTCGCTCTGTCACACAGGACGGAGGGACTGATTGGTCTGTCACACACAAGGGAGGGGCTGCTCGCTCTCTCTCTCACAAGGGAGTGGCTGCTCACTCTCTCTCTCATGAGGGAGGGGCTGCTTGCTCTCTCTCTCACAAGGCAGGGGCTGCTCGCTCTCTCTCACACGACGGAGGGGCTGCTAGCTCTCTCACACACAAGGGAGGGGCTGCTCACTCTGTTGCGCACGAGGGAGGGGCTGCTCGCTCTGTCATGCATGAGGGAGGGGCTACTCACCCTCTCACGAAGGAGGGGCTGCTTGCTCTCTCACGAGGGAGGGACTGATTGCTTTGACACACACAAGGGAGGGGCCGCTCGGTATCTGTCACACGAGGGAGGGGCCGCTCGCTCTCACACACACGAGCGAGGGGCTGCTCGCACTGTCACACACGAGGGAGGGGCCAATTGCTTTGACACACACGAGGAAGGGGCCACTCGCTCGCTCTCACACGAGGGAGGGGCCGCTCGCTCGCTCTCTCACGAGGGGCCGCTCGCTCGCTCTCTCACGAGGGAGGGGCCGCTCGCTCGCTCTCTCACGAGGGAGGGGCCGCTCGCTCGCTCTCTCACGAGGGAGGGGCCGGTCGATCACTCTCTCACGAGGGAGGAGCCGCTCGCTCTCTCTCTCACGAGGGAGGAGCCGCTCACTCTCTCTCTCACGAGGGAGGGGCCGCTTGCTCTCTCAGACAGGAGGGAGGGGCCAATTGCTCTGACACACATGAGGGAGGGGCTGCTCCCTCTGTCACACACGAGGGACGGGCTGCTCGCTCTGTCACACAGGACGGAGGGACTGATTGGTCTGTCACACACAAGGGAGGGGCTGCTCGCTCTCTCTCTCACAAGGGAGTGGCTGCTCACTCTCTCTCTCATGAGGGAGGGGCTGCTTGCTCACTCTCTCTCACACGACGGAGTGGCTGCTAGCTCACACACACAAGGGAGGGGCTGCTCACTCTGTTGCGCACGAGGGAGGGGCTGCTTGCTCTGTCACACACAAGGGAGGGGCTGCTCGCTCTGTCATGCATGAGGGAGGGGCTACTCACCCTCTCACGAAGGAGGGGCTGCTTGCTTTGACACACACAAGGGAGGGGCAGCTCGCTATCTGTCACACGAGGGAGGGGCCGCTCGCTCTCACACACACGAGCGAGGGGCTGCTCGCACTGTCACACACGAGGGAGGGGCCAATTGCTTTGACACACACGAGGAAGGGGCCACTCGCTCGCTCTCACACGAGGGAGGGGCCGCTCGCTCTCTCACGAGGAAGGGGCCACTCGCTCGCTCTCACATGAGGGAGGGGCCGCTCGCTCTCTCACGAGGGAGGGGCCGCTCGCTCGCTCTCTCACGAGGGAGGGACCGCTCGCTCGCTCTCTCACGAGGGAGGGGCCGCTCGCTCGCTCTCTCACGAGGGAGGAGCTGCTTGCTCTCACACGCACGAGGGAGGGGCTGCTCGCTCTCACACGCATGAGAGAGGGGCTGCTCGCTCTCACACGCACGAGGAAGGGGCTGCTCGCTCTGTCACACACGAGGGAGGGGCTGATTGCCTTGACACACATGAGGGACGGGCTGCTCACTCACTCTCACATGAGAAAGGGGCTGCTCGCTCGCTCTCACAAGAGGGAGGGGCTGCTCACTCGCTCTTACACGAGGGAGGGGCTGCTCACTCACTCTCACACGAGGGAGGGGCCGCTTGCTCTCTCTCACGCAAGGGAGGGGCTGCTCGCTCCCTCTCATATGAGGGAGGGGCCGATTGCTCTGACACACACGAGGGAGGGGCTGCTAGCTCTGTCACACAGGAGGGAGGGGCTGCTGCCTCTGTCAAAGAGCAGGGAGGGGCTGATCGGTCTGTGAAACACAAGGGAGGGGCTGCTCCCTCACTCATGAGGGAGGGCATTCTCGCTCTCCCATGAGGGAGGGGCTTCTCGCTCTGTCACGCACGAGGGAGGGGCTGCTCGCTCTCTCACGAGGGAGGGGATGCTCGCTCTCTCTCACACACACGAGAGAGGGGCTGCTCACTCTGTCACACACGAGGGAGGGGCTGATTGCTTTGACACACACGAGGGAGGGGCTGCTCGCTCGCTCGCTCTCACACGAGGGAGGGGCTGCTCGCTCGCTCTCACACGAGGGAAGGGCTGATTGATCTGTCACACAGGAGGGAGGGGCTGCTGGCTCTGTCACACAGGAGGGAGGGGCCGATCGGTCTGTCACACATGAGGGAGGGGCCGCTCGCTCTCTCTCACACAAGGGAGGGGCCGCTTGCTCTCTCTCACGCAAGGGAGGGGCTGCTCGCTCCCTCTCATACGAGGGAGGGGCCGATTGCTCTGACACACACGAGGGAGGGGCTGCTAGCTCTGTCACACACGAGGGAGGGGCTGCTAGCTCTGTCGCACACGAGGGAGGGGCTGCTAGCTCTGTCGCACACGAGGGAGGGGCTTCTCGCTCTCACACACACGAGGGAGTGTCTGCTCACTCTGTCGCGCACGAGGGAGTCACTGCTCGCTCTGTCATGCACAAGGGAGGGGCTACTCACTCTTTCAGGAGGGAGGGGCTGCTCACTCTCATGAGGGAGAGGCTGCTCGCTCTCTCTCACACGAGGGAGGGGCTGCTCGCTCTCACACATGAGGGAGGGGCTGCTCGCTCTGTCACACATGAGGGACGGGTTGATTGCTTTGACACACACGAGGGAGGGGCTGCTCGCTCGCTCTCACATGATGGAGGGGTTCGCTCGCTCGCTCTCACATGAGGGAGGAGCTGCTCGCTCGCTCTCACATGAGGGAGGAGCTGCTCGCTCGCTCTCACATGAGGGAGGAGCTGCTCGCTCTCATATGAGGGAGGAGCTGCTCGCGCGCTCTCACATGATGGAGGGGTTCGCTCGCTCGCTCTCACATGAGGGAGGAGCTGCTCGCTCTCTCTCACACGTGGGAGGGGCTGCTCGCTCTCACACACACGAGGGAGGTGCTGCTCGCTCTGTCACACTGGAGGGAGGGATTGATTGGTCTGTCACACACGATGGAGGGGTTCGCTCGCTCGCTCTCACATGAGGGAGGAGCTGCTCGCTCGCTCTCACATGAGGGAGGAGCTGCTCGCCGCTCTCACATGAGGGAGGGGCTGCTCGCTCGCTCTCACACGATGGAGGGGTTTGCTCGCTCGCTCTCACACATGGGAGGGGCTGCTCGCTCTCTCTCACACATGGGAGGGGCTGCTCTCTCTCTCTCTCTCACGAGGGAGGGGCTGCTCGCTCTCTCTCTCACGAAGTAGGGGCTGCTCGCTCTTTCTCTCACGAGGGAGGGGCTGCTCGCTCTTTCTCTCACGAGGGAGGGGCTGCTCGCTCTCTCTCTCACGAGGGAGGGGCTGCTCGCTCTCTCTCTCACAAGGGAGGGGCTGCTCGCTCTCTCTCTCACGAGGGAGGGGCTGCTCGCTCTCTCACGAGGGAGGGGCTGCTCGCTCTCTATCTCATGAGGGAGGGGCTGCTTGCTCTCTCTCACACGATGGAGGGGCTGCGAGCTCTTACACACACAAGGGAGGGGCTGCTTGCTCTGTCACGCACGAGGGAGGGGCTACTCACACTCTCACAAAGGAGGGGCTGCTTGCTCTCTCACAAGGGAGGGGCTGATTGCTTTGACACACACGAGGGAGGGGCGGCTTGCTCGCTCTCACACGAGGGAGGGGCTGCTTGCTCTGCCACACACGAGGGAGGGGCTGCTTGCTCTCTCACAAGGGAGGGGCTGCTTGCTCACTCTCACACGAGGGAGGGGCTGCTCGCTTGCTCCCACACGAGGGAGGGGCTGCTCACTGGCTCTCACACGAGGGAGGGGCTGCTCGCTCGCTCTCACACGAGGGAGGGGCTGCTTGCTCTGCCACACACGAGGGAGGGGCTGCTTGCTCTCTCACAAGGGAGGGGCTGCTTGCTCGCTCTCACACGAGGGAGGGGCTGCTCACTCGCTCCCACATGAGGGAGGGGCTGCTTGCTCGCTCTCACAAGAGGGAGGGGCTGCTCACTGGCTCTCACACGAGGGAGGGGCTGCTCGCTCGCTCTCACACGAGGGAGGGGATACACGCTCGCTCTCACACGAGGGAGGGGCTGCTCGCTCGCTCTCACACGAGGGATGGGCTGCTCGCTCTGTCACACACGAGCGATGGGCTGCTCGCTCTGTCACACACGAGGGAGGGGGCCGCTCGCTCTCTCTCACATGAGGGAGGGGCCGCTCGCTCCCTCTCACGAGGGAGGGGCCGCTCGCTCTCTCTCACACAAGGGAGGGGCTGCTCACTGTCACACAGGAGGGAGGGGCCGATTGCTCTGACACACGAGTGAGTGGCTGCTCGCTCTGTCACACACAAGGGATGGGCTGCTCACTCTGTCACACAGGAGGGAGGGGCTCATTGGTCTGTCACACATGAAGGAGGGGCTGCTCTCTTTCTCTCTCATGAGGGTGGGGCTGCTCGCTCTCTCTATCACGAGGGAGGGTCTGCTTGCTCTGTCTCACACGAGGGAGGGGCTGCTCACTCTCACACGCACGAGGGAGGGGCTGCTTGCTCTGTCGCGCACAAGGGAGGGACTGCTCGCTCTCTTACACACAAGGGAGGGGCTGCTCGCTCTGTCATGCACGATGGAGGGGCTAATCGCTCTCTCTCTCACGAGGGATGGGCTGCTCGCTCTCTCACGAGGGATGGGCTGCTCGCTCTCACACATGAGGAAGGGCTGATTGCTTTGACACACATGAGGGAGGGGCTGCTCGCTCGCTCTCACACGAGGGAGGGTTTACTCGCTCTGTCACACACGAGGGAGGGGCTGCTCGCTCTCTCACGAGTGGGGGGCTGCTCACTCACTTTCACACGAGGGAGGGGCTGCTCGCTCTGTTACACAGGAGGGAGAAATTGATTGGTCTGTCACACATGATGGAGGGGCTGTTCGCTCTCTCACGAGGGAGGGGCTGCTCGCTCTCTCTCACACGAGGGAGGGGCTGCTCACTCTCACACACACGAGAGACAGGCTGCTCACTCTGTCGCGCACGAGGGAGGGGCTGCTCGCTCTGTCACGCACGAGGGAGGGGCTACTCGCTCTCTCCCGAGGGAGGGGCTGCTCGCTCTCTCACGAGGGAGGGCCTGCTCGCTCTCTCTCACACACACAAGGGAAGTGCTGCTTGCTCTGTCACACACGAGGGAGGGGCTGCTTGCTCTCTCACGACGGGGGGGCTGCTCGCTCTCTCTCTCACGAGGGAGTGGCTGCTCACTCGCTCTCTCACGAGGGAGGGGCTGCTCGCTCTCTCTCACACGAGGGAGGGGCTGCTCGCTCTCTCTCACACGAGGGAGGGGCTGCTCGCTCTCTCTCACACGAGGCAGGGGCTGCGCCCTCTCTCTCACACAAGGGAGTGGCTGCTTGCTCTCACACACACAAGGGAGGTGCTGCTCACTCTGTCACACATGAGGGAGGGGCTGCTTGCTCTGTCACACACGATGGAGGGGCTGCTCGCTCTGTTACACACGAGGGAGGGGCTGCTCGCTCTGTCACACACGAGGGAGGGGCTGCTCGCTCTTTCAAATATGAGGGAGGGGCTGCTCGCTCTGTCACACATGAGGGAGGGGCTGCTCGCTGTCACATGAGGGAGGGGCTGCTAGCTCTCACACAAGGGAGTGGCTGCTTGCTCTCACACATGAGGGAGGTGCTGCTTGCTCTGTCACACATGAGGGAGGGGCTGCTTGCTCTGTCACACACGATGGAGGGGCTGCTCGCTCTGTTACACACCAGGGAGGGGCTGCTCGCTCTCACACACACGAGGGAGGGGCTGCTCGCTCTGTCACACACGAGGGAGGGGCTGCTCACTCTTTCAAATATGACGGAGAGGCTGCTCGCTCTGTCACACATGAGGGAGGGGCTGCTCGCTCTCACATGAGGGAAGGGCTGCTCGCTGTCACACGAGGGAGTGGCTGATCGCTCTATCACACAGGAGGGAGCAGTTGATTGAACTGTTACACAGGAGGGAGGGGCTGCTTGCTCTGTCACACATGGGGGAGGGGCTGCTCACTCTCTCACAAGGTAGGGGCTTCTTGCTCTCTCTCTCACAAGGGAGGGGCTTTTCTTTCTCTCTCTCACAAGGGAGGGGCTGCTTGCTTTCTCTCACACACACGAGGGAGGGGCTGCTTGCTCTGTCACACACAAGGGAGGGGCTGTTCGCTCTCTCACGACAGAGGAGCTGCTTGCTCTGTCTCACACAAGGGAGGGGCTGCTTGCTCTGTCACACACGAGGGAGGGGCTGCTCTCTCGGTCACACACGAGGGAGGGGCTGCTCGCTCATTCACATATGAGGGAGGGGCTGCTCGCTCTGTCACACATGAGGGAGGGGCTGCTCGCTCTCACATGAGGTAGGGGCTGCTTGCTGTCACACGAGGGAGTGGCTGCTCGCTTTATCACACAGGGAGCGGTTGATTGATCTGTTACACAGGAGGGAGGGGCTGCTTGCTCTGTCACACATGAGGGAGGGGCTGCTCACTCTCTCACAAGGTAGGGGCTTCTTGCTCTCTCTCTCACGAGGGAGGGGCTTTTCATTCTCTCTCTCACAAGGGAGGAGCTGCTTGCTTTCTCTCACACACACGAGGGAGGGGCTGCTCGCTCTGTCACACACAAGGGAGGGGCTGTTCGCTCTCTCACGACGGAGGAGCTGCCTGCTCTGTCACACACGAGGGAGGGGCTGCTTGCTCTGTCACACATGAGGGAGGGGCTGCTCGCTCTGTCACACACGAGGGAGGGGCTGCTCGCTCTGTCACACACGAGGGAGGGGCTGCTCGCTCATTCACATATGATGGAGGGGCTGCACGCTCTGTCACACATGAGGGAGGGGCTGCTCACACTCACATGAGGGAGGGGCTGCTCCCTGTCACACGAGGGAGGGGCTGCTCGCTCTATCACACAGGAGGGAGCAGTTGATTGATCTGTTACACAGAAGGAAGGGGCTGCTTGCTCTGTCACACATGAGGAAGGGGCTGCTCACTCTCTCACAAGGTAGGGGCTTCTTGCTCTCTCTCTCATGAGGGAGGGGCTTTTCATTCTCTCTCTCACAAGGGAGGGTCTGCTTGCTTTCTCTCACACACACGAGGGAGAGGCTGCTCGCTCTGTCACACACAAGGGAGGGGCTGCTCGCTCTCACGACGGAGGAGCTGCTTGCTCTGTCACACACGAGGGAGGGGCTGCTTGCTCTGTCACACATGAGGGAGGGGCTGCTCGCTCTGTCACACACGAGGGAGGGGGCTGCTCGCTCTCTCTCACGAGGGAGGGGCCGCTGGCTCTCTCTCACACAAGGGAGGGGCCGCTCACTCTGTCACACAAGAGGGAGGGGCCGATTGCTCTGACACACACGAGTGGCTGCTCGCTCTGTCACACACAAGGGATGGGCTGCTCACTCTGTCATACAGGATGGAGGGGCTGCTCTCTTTCTCTCTCATGAGGGTGGGGCTGCTCGCTCTCTCTCTCATGAGGAAGGGGCTGCTCACTCTCACATGCACGAGGGAGGGGCTGCTCGCTCTGTTGCGCACAAGGGAGGGACTGCTCACTCTTACACACAAGGGAGGGGCTGCTCGCTCTGTCATGCACGATGGAGGGCCTAATCGCTCTCTCTCTCACGAGGGATGGGCTGCTCGCTCTCTCACGAGGGATGGGCTGCTCGCTCTCTCACGAGGGATGGGCTGCTCGCTCTCACACACGAGGAGGGGCTGATTGCTTTGACACACATGAGGGAGGGGCTGCTCGCTCGCTCTCACAAGAGGGAGGGTTTGCTCGCTCTGTCACACACGAGGGAGGGGCTGCTCGCTCTCTCACGAGGGGGGGGCTGCTCGCTCACTCATACACGAGGGAAGGGCTGCTCGCTCGCTCTCACACGAGGGAGGGGCTGCTCGCTCGCTCTCACACGAGGGAGCGCCTGCTCACTCTCACACACACGAGGGAGGGGCTGCTCGCTCTGTCACACACGAGGGAGGGGCTGATTGCTTTGACACACACAAGGGAGGGGCTGCTCACTCGCTCTCACATGAGGGAGGGGCTGCTTGCGTGGTCTCACACGAGGGAGGGGCTGCTAGCTCTTTGCTCTCACATGAGGGAGGGGCTACTTGATCTGTCACACAGGACGGAGGGGCTGCTGGCTCTGTCACACAGGACGGAGAAGCTGATCAGTCTGTCACACACGAGGGAGGGGTTGCTCACTCTCTCACGAGGGAGGGGCTTCTTGCTCTCTTACACACGAGGGAGGGACTGCTCGCTCTGTCACGCACGAGGGAGCGGCTGCTCGTTTTGTCACACACGAGGGAGGGGCTGCTTGCTCTGTCACACAGGAGGGAGGGGCTGCTCGCTCTCTCACACAGGAGGGAGGGGCTGATTGCTCTGACACACACGAGGAAGGGGCTGCTCGCTTTGTCACACACGAGGGAGGGGCTGCTCGCTCTGTTACACAGGAGGGAGAAATTGATTGGTCTGTCACACATGATGGAGGGGCTGTTCGCTCTCTCTCTCACAAGGGAGGGGCTGCTCGCTCTCTCTCACACGAGGGAGGGGCTGCTCACTCTCACACACACGAGAGACAGGCTGCTCACTCTGTCGCGCACGAGGGAGGGGCTGCTCGCTCTGTCACGCACGAGGGAGGGGCTACTCGCTCTCTCACGAGGGGCTGCTCGCTCTCTCACGAGGGAGGGCCTGCTCGCTCTCTCTCACACACACAAGGGAAGTGCTGCTTGCTCTGTCACACACGAGGGAGGAGCTGCTTGCTCTCTCACGACGGGGGGGCTGCTCGCTCTCTCTCTCACGAGGGAGGGGCCGCTGGCTCTCTCTCACACGAGGGAGGGGATGCTCGCTCTGTCACACAGGAGGAAGGGGCTGCTCACTCTCTCACAAGGTAGGGGCTTCTTGCTCTCTCTCTCATGAGGGAGGGGCTTTTCATTCTCTCTCTCACAAGGGAGGGTCTGCTTGCTTTCTCTCACACACACGAGGGAGAGGCTGCTCGCTCTGTCACACACAAGGGAGGGGCTGCTCGCTCTCACGACGGAGGAGCTGCTTGCTCTGTCACACACGAGGGAGGGGCTGCTTGCTCTGTCACACATGAGGGAGGGGCTGCTCGCTCTGTCACACACGAGGGAGGGGGCTGCTCGCTCTCTCTCACGAGGGAGGGGCCGCTGGCTCTCTCTCACACAAGGGAGGGGCCGCTCACTCTGTCACACAAGAGGGAGGGGCCGATTGCTCTGACACACACGAGTGGCTGCTCGCTCTGTCACACACAAGGGATGGGCTGCTCACTCTGTCACACAGGATGGAGGGGCTGCTCTCTTTCTCTCTCATGAGGGTGGGGCTGCTCGCTCTCTCTCTCATGAGGAAGGGGCTGCTCACTCTCACATGCACGAGGGAGGGGCTGCTCGCTCTGTTGCGCACAAGGGAGGGACTGCTCACTCTTACACACAAGGGAGGGGCTGCTCGCTCTGTCATGCACGATGGAGGGCCTAATCGCTCTCTCTCTCACGAGGGATGGGCTGCTCGCTCTCTCACGAGGGATGGGCTGCTCGCTCTCTCACGAGGGATGGGCTGCTCGCTCTCACACACGAGGAGGGGCTGATTGCTTTGACACACATGAGGGAGGGGCTGCTCGCTCGCTCTCACAAGAGGGAGGGTTTGCTCGCTCTGTCACACACGAGGGAGGGGCTGCTCGCTCTCTCACGAGGGGGGGGCTGCTCGCTCACTCATACACGAGGGAAGGGCTGCTCGCTCGCTCTCACACGAGGGAGGGGCTGCTCGCTCGCTCTCACACGAGGGAGCGCCTGCTCACTCTCACACACACGAGGGAGGGGCTGCTCGCTCTGTCACACACGAGGGAGGGGCTGATTGCTTTGACACACACAAGGGAGGGGCTGCTCACTCGCTCTCACATGAGGGAGGGGCTGCTTGCGTGGTCTCACACGAGGGAGGGGCTGCTAGCTCTTTGCTCTCACATGAGGGAGGGGCTACTTGATCTGTCACACAGGACGGAGGGGCTGCTGGCTCTGTCACACAGGACGGAGAAGCTGATCAGTCTGTCACACACGAGGGAGGGGTTGCTCACTCTCTCACGAGGGAGGGGCTTCTTGCTCTCTTACACACGAGGGAGGGACTGCTCGCTCTGTCACGCACGAGGGAGCGGCTGCTCGTTTTGTCACACACGAGGGAGGGGCTGCTTGCTCTGTCACACAGGAGGGAGGGGCTGCTCGCTCTCTCACACAGGAGGGAGGGGCTGATTGCTCTGACACACACGAGGAAGGGGCTGCTCGCTTTGTCACACACGAGGGAGGGGCTGCTCGCTCTGTTACACAGGAGGGAGAAATTGATTGGTCTGTCACACATGATGGAGGGGCTGTTCGCTCTCTCTCTCACAAGGGAGGGGCTGCTCGCTCTCTCTCACACGAGGGAGGGGCTGCTCACTCTCACACACACGAGAGACAGGCTGCTCACTCTGTCGCGCACGAGGGAGGGGCTGCTCGCTCTGTCACGCACGAGGGAGGGGCTACTCGCTCTCTCACGAGGGGCTGCTCGCTCTCTCACGAGGGAGGGCCTGCTCGCTCTCTCTCACACACACAAGGGAAGTGCTGCTTGCTCTGTCACACACGAGGGAGGAGCTGCTTGCTCTCTCACGACGGGGGGGCTGCTCGCTCTCTCTCTCACGAGGGAGGGGCCGCTGGCTCTCTCTCACACGAGGGAGGGGATGCTCGCTCTGTCACACAGGAGGGAGGGGCCGATTGCTCTGACACACACGAGGGAGGGGCTGCTCACTCTGTCATACATGAGGGAGGGGCTGCTCACTCTGTCACACAGGAGGGAGGGGCTGCTCGCTCTCTCTCTCACGAGGGAGGGGATGCTCGCTTTCTCTCACACAAGGGAGGGGCTGGTTGCTCTCACACACAAGAGGGATGGGTTGCTCACTCTGTTGCGCATGAGGGAGGGGCTGTTTGCTCTGTTGCGCATGAGGGAGGGGCTACTCGCTCTCTCACGAGGGAGGGACTGCTTGCTCTCTCATGAGGGAGGGGCTCCTCGCTCTCACACACACGAAGGAGGGGCTGCTCGCTCTGTCACACACGAGGGAGGGGCTGATTGCTTTGACACACTAATGGAGGGGCTGCTCGCTCACTCTTATACGAGGGAGGGTCTGCTCGCTCGCTCTCACACGAGGGAGGGTCTGCTCACTCGCTCTCACACATGGGAGGGGCTGCTCGCTCACTCTCGCATGAGGGAGGGGCTGCTCGCTCACGCTCACACGAGGGAGGGGTTGCTCACTCATTCTCACACGAGGGAGGGGCTGCTCGCTCGCTCTCACATTAGGGAGCAGCTGATTGATCTGTCACACAGGAGGGAGGGGCTGCTGGCTCTGTCACACAGGAGGGAGGGGCTGATCGGTCTGTCACACACGAGGGAGGTGCTTTTCCCTCTCTCACAAGGGTGCGGCTTCTTTCTCTCTCATGCACGAGGGAGTGGCTGCTCGCTCTGTCACGCACGAGGGAGGGGCTGCTCATTCTCTCATGAGGGAGTGGCTGCTCGCTCTCTCTTACACACACGAGGGAGGGGCTGCTCGCTCTGTCACACACGAGGGAGCGGCTGCTCGTTTTGTCACACATGAGGGAGGGGCTGCTTGCTCTGTCACACAGGAGGGAGGGGCTGATTGCTCTGACACACACGAGGAAGGGGCTGCTCGCTTTGTCACACACGAGGGAGGGGCTGCTCGCTCTGTTACACAGGAGGGAGAAATTGATTGGTCTGTCACACATGATGGAGGGGCTGTTCGCTCTCTCTCTCACGAGGGAGGGGCTGCTCGCTCTCTCTCACACGAGGGAGGGGCTGCTCACTCTCACACACACGAGAGACAGGCTGCTCACTCTGTCGCGCACGAGGGAGGGGCTGCTCGCTCTGTCACGCACGAGGGAGGAGCTACTCGCTCTCTCACGAGGGAGGGGCTGCTTGCTCTCTCACGACGGGGGGGCTGCTCACTCTCTCTCTCACGAGGGAGTGGCTGCTCACTCGCTCTCTCACGAGGGAGGGGCTGCTCGCTCTCTCTCACACGAGGGAGGGGCTGCTCGCTCTCTCTCACACGAGGGAGGGGCTGCGCCCTCTCTCTCACACAAGGGAGTGGCGGCTTGATCTCACACACACACGAGGGAGGTGCTGCTCGCTCTGTCACACATGAGGGAGGGGCTGCTTGCTCTGTCACACACGATGGAGGGGCTGCTCGCTCTTTCAAATATGAGGGAGGGGCTGCTCGCTCTGTCACACATGAGGGAGGGGCTGCTAGCTCTCACATGAGGGAGGGGCTGCTCGCTCTCACACAAGGGAGTGGCTGCTTGCTCTCACACACGAGGGAGGTGCTGCTCACTCTGTCACACATGAGGGAGGGGCTGCTTGCTCTGTCACACACGATGGAGGGGCTGCTCGCTCTGTAACACACGAGGGAGGGGCTGCTCGCTCTCACACACATGAGGGAGGGGCTGCTCGCTCTGTCACACAGGAGGGAGGGGCTGCTCGCTCTCACACGAGGGAGGGGCTGCTCGCTCTCACACAAGGGAGTGGCTGCTTGCTCTCACACACGAGGGAGGTGCTGCTCACTCTGTCACACATGAGGGAGGGGCTGCTTGCTCTGTCACACACGATGGAGGGGCTGCTCGCTCTGTAACACACGAGGGAGGGGCTGCTCGCTCTCACACACATGAGGGAGGGGCTGCTCGCTCTGTCACACATGAGGGAGGGGCTGCTAGCTCTCACATGAGGGAGGGGCTGCTCGCTCTCACACAAGGGAGTGGCTGCTTGCTCTCACACACGAGGGAGGTGCTGCTCACTCTGTCACACATGAGGGAGGGGCTGCTTGCTCTGTCACACACGATGGAGGGGCTGCTCGCTCTGTAACACACGAGGGAGGGGCTGCTCGCTCTCACACACATGAGGGAGGGGCTGCTCGCTCTGTCACACAGGAGGGAGGGGCTGCTCGCTCTCACACGAGGGAGGGGCTGCTCGCTCTATCACACAGGAGGGAGCGGTTGATTGATCTGTTACACAGGAGGGAGGGGCTGCTTGCTCTGTCACACATGAGGGAGGGGCTGCTCAGTCTCTCACAAGGTGGGGCTTCTTGCTCTCTCTCTCACGAGGGAGGGGCTTTTCTTTCTCTCTCTCACAAGGGAGGGGCTGCTTGCTTTCTCTCACACACACGAGCGAGGGGCTGCTCGCTCTGTCACACACAAGGGAGGGGCTGTTCGCTCTCTCACGACGGAGGAGCTGCTTGCTCTGTCACACACGAGGGAGGGGCTGCTTGCTCTGTCACACACGAGGGAGGGGCTGCTCGCTCTGTCACACACGAGGAAGGGACTGCTCGCTCATTCACATATGAGGGAGGGGCTGCATGCTCTGTCACACATGAGGGAGGGGCTGCTCACTCTCACATGAGGGAGGGGCTGCTCCCTGTCACACGAGGGAGGGGCTGCTCACTCTCACATGAGGGAGGGGCTGCTCCCTGTCACACGAGGGAGGGGCTGCTCGATCTATCACACAGGAGGGAGCAGTTGATTGATCTGTTACACAGGAGGGAGGGGCTGCTTGCTCTGTCACACATGAGGAAGGGGCTGCTCACTCTCTCACAAGGTAGGGGCTTCTTGCTCTCTCTCTCATGAGGGAGGGGCTTTTCATTCTCTCTCTCACAAGGGAGGGGCTGCTTGCTTTCTCTCACACACACGAGGGAGAGGCTGCTCGCTCTGTCACACACAAGGGAGGGGCTGCTCGCTCTCTCACGATGGAGGAGCTGCTTGCTCTGTCACACACGAGGGAGGGGCTGCTTGCTCTGTCACACATGAGGGAGGGGCTGCTCTCTCTGTCACACACGAGGGAGGGGCTGCTCGCTCGCTCTCTCATTACGGAGGGGCTGCTCGCTCTGTCTTACACAAGGGAGTAGCTGCTTGCTCTCTCTCACAAGGGAGAGGCTGCTCGCTCTCTCACGAGGGAGGAGCTGCTCGCTTTCTCTCACACGAGGGAGGGGCTGCTCACTCTCTCTCACACGAGGGAGGGGCTGCTATCTCTCACACACACGAGGGAGGTGCTGCTTGCTCTGTCACACACGAGGGAGGGGCTGCTCGCTCTGTCACACACGAGCGAGGGGCTGCTTGCTCTTTCACACACGAGGGAGGGGCTGCTCGCTCTGTCACACATGAGGAAGGGGCTGCTCGCTCTCACACGAGGGAGGGGCTGCTCGCTCTGTCACATAGGAGGGAGGGGTTGATTGATCTTTTACACAGGAGGGAGGGGCTGCTTGCTCTGTCACACATGAGTGAGGGGCTGCTCACTCTCTCACAAGGTAGGGGCTTCTTGCTCTCTCTCTTACGATGGAGGGGCTTTTCATTCTCTCTCTCTCAAGGGAGGGGCTGCTTGCTCTCTCTCACAGACACGAGGGAGGGGCTGCTCGCTCTGTCACACACAAGGGAGGGGCTGCTCGCTCTCTCACGACGGAGGAGCTGCTTGCTCTGTCACACACGAGGGAGGGGCTGCTTGCTCTGTCACACACGAGGGAGGGGCTGCTTGCTCTGTCACACACGAGGGAGGGGCTGCTCGCTCTGTCACACAGGAGGGAGTGGCTGATCGGTCTGTCACACATGAGGGAGGTGCTGCTCACTCTCTCACGACGGAGGGGCTGCTCGCTTTGTCACACATGAGGGAGGAGCTGCTTCCTCTCTCTCACCCGAGGGAGGTGCTTCTCGCTCTCTCATGAGGGAGGAGCTGCTCACTCTCTCTGACACGAGGGAAGGGCTGCTTGCTCTGTCACACAGGAGGGAGGGGCTGATTGGTCTGTCACAAACGAGGGAGGGGCTGCTCGCTCTGTCACACAAGAGGGAGTGGTTGATCGGTCTGTCACACATGAGGGAGGTGCTGCTCACTCTCTCATGAGTGAGGGGCTGCTCGCTCTCTCACGAGGGAGGGGCCATTCGCTCTCTCATGCACGAGGGAGGGGCGGCTCGCTCTCTCACGCACGAGGGAGGGGCCGCTCACTCTCACGAGGGAGGGGGCACTCACTCTCTCTCATGAGTGAGGGGCCGCTCGCTCTCTCTCACGAGGGAGGGGCCCCTCGCTCTCTCTCACGAGGGAGGGGCCCCTCGCTCTCTCTCACGAGGGAGGGGCCGCTCGCTCTCTCTCACGAGGGAGGGGCCGCTCACTCTCTCTCACACGAGGGAGGGGCCGCTGGCTCTCTCTCACACGAGGGAGGGGCCGCTCGCTCTGTCACATAGGAGGGAGGGGCCGATTGCTCTGACACACACGAGGGAGGGGCTGCTCGCTCTGTCATATACGAGAGAGGGGCTGCTCACTCTGTCACACAGGAGGGAGGGGCTGCTCGTTCTCTCTCTCACGAGGGAGGGGCTGCTCGCTTTCTCTCACACGAGGGAGGGGCTGGTTGCTCTCACACACAAGAGGGATGGGTTGCTCGCTCTCTCACGAGGGAGGGACTGCTCGCTCTCTCATGAGGGAGGGGCTCCTCGCTCTCACACACACGAGGGAGGGGCTGCTCGCTCTGTCACACACAAGGGAGGGGCTGATTGCTTTGACACACTAATGGAGGGGCTGCTCGCTCACTCTTATATGAGGGAGGGTCTGCTCGCTCGCTCTCACACGAGGGAGGGTCTGCTCGCTCGCTCTCACACATGGGAGGGGCTGCTCGCTCGCTCTCGCATGAGGGAGGGGTTGCTCGCTCACGCTCACACGAGGGAGGGGTTGCTCACTCTCACACGAGGGAGGGGCTGCTCGCTCGCTCTCACATTAGGGAGCAGCTGATTGATCTGTCACACAGGAGGGAGGGGCTGCTGGCTCTGTCACACACGAGGGAGGTGCTTTTCCCTCTCTCACAAGGGTGGGGCTTCTTGCTCTCTCATGCACGAGGGAGTGGCTGCTCGCTCTGTCACGCAGGAGGGAGGGGCTGCTCGTTCTCTCATGAGGGAGTGGCTGCTCGCTCTCTCTTACACACACGAGGGAGGGGCTGCTCGCTCTGTCACACACGAGGGACGGGCTGCTCGCTCTCACGACGGAGGGGCTGCTTGCTCTGTCACACACGAGGGAGGGTTTGCTCGCTCTCTCTCACACGAGGGAGGGACTGCTCGCTCTCTCTCACATGAGGGAGGGGCTGCTTGCTCTTTCTCACACGAGGGAGGGGCTGCTCGCTCTCACACACATAAGGGAGGTGCTGCTCGCTTTGTCACACACGAGGGAGGAGCTGCTCGCTCTGTCACACACAAGGGAGGGGCTGCTCACTCTCACACGAGGGAGGGGCTGCTCACTCTCACACGAGGGAGGGGCTGCTCGCTCTGTCACACACGCGGGAGGGGCTGCTCGCTCTGTCACACAGGAGGGAGGGGCTGATCGGTCTGTCACACAGGAGGGAGGGGCTTCTTGCTCTCTCACGAGGGAGGGCCTTGTTGCTCTCTTTCTTACGAGGGAGGGCCTGCTTGCTCTCTCTCACACACACGAGGGAGGGGCTGCTCGCTCTGTCACTCATGAGGGAGTGGCTGCTCACTCTTTCTCTCACGACAGAGGAGCTGCTTGCTCTGTCACACACGAGGTAAGGGCTGCTTGCTCTGTCACACAGGAGGGAGTGGCTGATTGGCCTGTCACACACGAGCGAGGGGCTGCTCGCTCTCTCATGAGGGAGGGGCTGCTCACTCTCTCATGCATGAGGGAGGGGCTGCTCACTCTCTCACGCATGAGGGAGGGGCTGCTCGCTCTCTCTCACACGAGGGAGGGGCTGCTCGCTCTGTCACACACGAGGGAGGGGCTGCTCGCTCTCTCTCACATGAGGGAGGGGCTGCTCACTCTGTCACACACAAGGGAGGGGCTGCTCGCTCTGTCACACATGAGGTAGGGGCTGCTTGCTCTGTCACACACAAGGGTGGGGCTGCTCGCTCTGTCACACAGGAGGGAGGGGCTGATCGCTCTGTCACACACGAGGTAGGGGCTGCTCGCTCTCTCTCACATGAGGGATGGGCTGCTCGCTCTCTATTTCACGAGGGATGGGTTGCTTGCTGTCTCACACACGAGGGAGGGGCTGCTCACTCTGTTACACACGAGGGAGGGGCTGCTAGCTCTGTCACACACGAGGGAGGGGCTGCTTGCTCTGTTACACACGAGGGAGGGGTTGCTCGCTCTCTCATGAGGGAGGGGCTGCTCGCGCTGTCACACACGAGGGAGGGGCTGCTCGCTCTCTCTCACAAGGGAGGGGCTGCTCGCTCTGTCACACACAAGGGAGGGGCTGCTTGCTCTGTCACACACGAGGGAGGGGCTGTTCACTCTTTCACACACGAGGGAGGGGCTGCTCGCTCTCTCTCACACGATGGAGGGGCTGCTCGCTCTCTCTCTCACGAGGGAGGGGCTGCTCGCTCACTCTCTCACAAGGGAGGGTCTGCTCACTGTCTCTCTAACGAGGGAGGGGTTGCTCGCTCTCAGAGAGACACAGGCTTGTAGCCTCATGGTAGTGTAACAAGTAACAGCTTGTATTGTTGTGTACATGTGTGTGTTCTGCCTGCGCCTTGCTCCCTGTCTGTAGTTGCGTGCATTGCCTCTGTCTTGCACTGCGGTGGTTCCCACGGTAGCGGGGGGGCGGGGGGGAGTGAAAGTTACATTTTTTTGCCGTTCTGCCATGCTAGTGTGTTTTACCGGGACATGATATTTCAGCATTTTTATTCTTTTCGGTCTGTAGCTTGAAAACATTTAGGCTACTGAATAACACTTTCAGTTAAAGTTGAGTCTGGTGCTTTTGTGCTGACGCTACAATAGCCTACTATCACAATAAATATCCCCCGTAACATTTCCTGTTTTCTACTCATCTTTCACCGACTAGTGGCCTAGTGGTAGTGTATCCGCCTCTCAATCGTGAGTTCTATTCACGGTCGGGTCATACCAAAGACCATCATAAAAATGGTACCTACTACCATCTGGCAAGGCATGCTGCAATACAGATGTGCATGGGGAGTTAAACTCTCGTGGTTACCAGAGGACTAGCCCCCCTCTGTAACCCTAGCTATGTAATAGATGAGAGGCCGAGGGCTATGGAAACGGAGATCGGCGCCGCCCGATGCGCCACCATACAGAGTTGGCCTGGTTAGTACTTGAGTGGGAGACTGCCTAGGAATACCAGGTACTGTAAGGCGTGGGAAGGACTTTGACTTTTTGACTCATCTTTCTGTGATTGCTCCTCTTTCCCACGGTTGTATGTTGTGGGTGTGGCATTAGGTGGGAAAAGTGCTTTTTAGGGATTCATCAGATCATTCAACCGAGAGATAACTGAGAGCTGGTTCGGACCGAGCTGAGAAATATATTTGCTATGCAGAGAATAATGGCATTTTTTAAAAGCAATGATGGTGGAAACAAGAATAAAAGAATAGACGAGGAAGGAAGTGTAGTGAAGAAAACTAGAACGACGGGAGAAGGTGCGGGAAAATTATATAATGAGATGGAAAGCACACACCTCAGTGCAAACATTTAGATGGGAACATGCAACACAGCAGAAAAAAATAATATACAGTATATACAAATGGTGCATGTCACAACACAGCAGAAAAACAAAGAATATATATACAACGGGCAGGTTGAGTTGCAGATGTTAATTGCACATTAGTTATAGAAACTCAGTTCAGCTACAAAACTCAGGATATTGCACTGTATTTGGTATTGCATTGTATTGGGTATGGATGTAAAAGTGTAGAAATATCAAATATTCAAAAGCTATAAAAACTAAAAAGTTGCTCTGTATCAGGTAAGTGTGAGAACATTTAGTATAGCTTGAATGTAAGTGCTTATAAGTTGTTTCCTAGAAGTTCAGCACTTTTTGTACCTGACTTTTGCACTTGTGCTGTAATGTGATCTCATCTCATCATCTCTAGCCCCTTTATCCTGTTCAAGAGGGTCGCAGGCAAGCTGGAGCTTATCCCAGCTGACTATGGGCGAAAGGGGGGGGTACACCCTGGACAAGTCGCCAGGTCATCACAGGGCTGACACATACTGGTAGACACACAGACAACCACTCACACCTGCAGTCTATTTAGAGTCACCATTTAACCTAACCTGCATGTCTTTGGGGGAAATCAGAACACCTGGAAGAAACCCACGCAGACAACATGCAAACTCTGCACAGAAAGGCCCTCATCAGCCACAGGGCTTGAACCCAGACCTTGAACCCAGACCTTCTTGCTGTGAGGCAACAGCGCTAACCACTACACCACCGTGCTGCTGTAATGTAATGTAATGTAATGTGATGTGATCTCAAAAACAAAATTTCTTCTTGCTGCATATATTTGACAAGGGCCACTGATCCAACTGATTGGATGGCACCATGAGCTGTTGCTAATGGGCTTGCTGAAATAGCTCAGAAGGGTGCGCATTAGCCTGAAGATTTAAAGGTCCCTGGTCCAATCCTGGGTTTCAGCATTGAGGGGTGTGGTTTATGTATATCAAAGGCTGTGTTTGTTTGTTTTTTTTTGCCAGGGCAATGTCAGTATATGCCAGTAATTTGGTGCTGAAAACAATTCTACAGCTGTGTCTTGGGTCCATGGTGTAATGGTTAGCACTCTGAACTTTGATTCCAGTGTTCCACTGTCAGTGGAACTTCTGAAGCCTTTGGTTGCGGCATCTGAGCTAATATGCCCTGATTGTTTCAATTGCATGTTCCTTTTGGTCGATCACGAGTTCTACTCACAATCAGGTCATACCAAAGACCATCATAAAAATGGTACCTACTGCTGTCTGGCAAGGAACGTTGCAGTACAGATGCGAGTGGGGAGTCAAACTTTTGCAGTTACCAGAGGACTAGCCCCCCACTGTAACCTGAGCTATGTAATAGGTGAGAGGCCGAGGGCTACGGAGATCGGTGCTGCCCTTTGCGCCACATGGTGTGGGAAGGACTTTGATTTACAGGTCAGTGGCACTGCACGGGTGATGTCATTTGCACCAATGCTTTCTTTAGTGTCCACACAGACTCTATACTATTATCTGCATTGGTGTGCGTTCTTGATCCGCATGAGTGGATTCCCATAGACATAGAGTGTGGATGCATAAAGAAACTCATCAAGTTGTTTTCTGATGGTTTTGGTCCCGTGCGTGCCTGCTACCATACCAGTGTTATAGTAATTACCAGTCATGCACACCGCCTAGTGGCCAGTGTTAGTAATTACCAGTCATACACACCGCCTAGTGGCCAGTGTTATAGTAATTACCAGTCATACACACTGCCTAGTGGCCAGTGTTAGAGTAATTGCCCATCATACACACCGCCTAGTGGCCAGTGTTATAGTAATTACTAGTCATACACACTGTCTAGTGGTCAGTGCTATAGTAATTACCAGTTGTACACACTGCCTAGTGGCCAGTGTTAGACTAATTGCCCATCATACACACTGCTTAGTGGCCAGTGTTATAATAGTAATTGCCAGTCATATACACTGCCTCGTGGCCTGTTAGTCTGGAGGATAAAAATGGTATTACAACCCCCTGCACATCTAGGGGTAAAAGCTGCCAACCATGTTTTTTTAGTTAAAATGGTTCCTAAGAGAGAGAAATATGGTGGTTGGCATCTTTGGAAATGCCTCTGACTATCCCTCGGCAGCCATTTTGAAACTGACTATTGGACAATCTTGAACACCTAAATGTATGGACTCCTGGAGCAATCTACACCATAAAAATTGTGGTTAAACCTAAGTTTTTTGTTCAAGAGATGTTCTGGCATCTACCAACAAGGATTTTATCTGGTGGCCATCTTGTAATTCAATATGGCTGTCAGAAATGTAATAAAAACATGTAATTTTACCTTCCAGGAAGATACAAACATGATCTTAGTGTCAAAAATTATGTTTTTGATGGTCAGAAATAATGTGCTTATATTAAATTACATCCACACTTATCATTAATGAAGCATTTCCAATATAAAATAATGCTAAATTTCTAATTTAAAAAAATATCAGATTTGGTCCACCATTCACTTCCAGCATACTGAAATAGAAAAAAATGCAAAAATAATGTTTTAAAATATTTCAAAAGTCATGGAAAAGCAGAAAAATAATAATTTAACAACTTTAAATAACCAAAATCACAAGTGTAAGCCATAGTTCATAACTGCCTACAGGTTGACCATCGAAGCATTATGGGTATCAAAGAAATTTCACTCCATTTCCTACAATATATATTGTTTTTTATGAGTGTGCAATATATGTTATGTTGTCCAATCAGAGACCTGCTTTTATTAACTTAAAAATATGATACTTCAAGCATTTTGGTTTGTTTTTTCTTGGAAGAACTGAAAAAAGCAGCCAATAAGGTCACTTGTTCCAGAGGCAGCAATCTAGAAGATCCTAGAAGGTGTGGCAGTGTACCTGAAAACAGAGAAAATCAGTGGCTTTATTCAACATGAAAGTAGCTTTTCTCTACCAATTAAACATTGATGCGTTTTGTAACATGATGCATATTATTTATAAAATGGGAGACAAGGTACAGATGTGATATTTACAAGACAGTACAAGACAGCCTTACAAGACATTGTAAACTAGACAGATTGCCTGCTTGCCAGTTTTTAACACAGCCTGGATGAAGACACCTTGGAGCTGGAACAAAGACAAGAACAAAGACAGTGGGCTTATGTCAGTGGCTGCTGAGGTCAGTGTGACGAGGTAGGGTTGGTTTCCTGCAGCAGAACTGGAAAAATGTGACAAATAATATCTTGAAACTTGGTATATAATTGGTATATAGGGTAGGGGATACAGATGACTGTCTTCTTTTTTAACTTGTAATTTTCTCAACCTCATGCTTTTTCTGTGTACATCTATAGATTTCTTGTCCAGAGTTTCCAAGCACTACATCATCAAAAATTGGAATTGTGTAATCAGGATCTGACAAATATGTGCAGCATGATAAGACTTCTTTAAAGGTTTAATTGAAACATTTTTGATGATGATATCAAAGGCTCATTGATCGAGACTTGAGTGCAAAACTGCACCTTCCTCAGCAGCATCAATACATGCACCACTTCTCTCAGTTCCCAATATTTTTAGATCAGAACATGATTTTTCTCATTTCAGAACATCTGCCAAAGCCCCCAGTGAGGATTGAAATCATGACCCCTGGTTTATAGGGCTGCTCTAACCACTGAGCTACAGACCCCTATTAGTGTAGATTCAGCCCAAAGCAGAACCTTGAGGACCCTCTGCTGATCCTCAAATACCACTTGTCCACCAAGTCACCACTTTTCCACTGAGGGCTGGTTCTGAGCTGGTGTCTAATTTTGAGCCAGTTCTTGAAGTTTCCACAGCCAAAGAACCAGCTCTCAGCCAGGAAAACTGGCCCCAGAGTGCCACCAAATCTTTGCTGGTCTAGAACCAAGAACCACTTACATCAGTGGCTCGGACTTGTTTTGCTGGGAAACAAATCTTGAAGGTTTTTTTTTTATGCAACATTTAAGGGTTCGTCTCTGAGAAACAACCAAAAACTTCATGAGATGACATGAGGAAGAAACCTTGAGAACAAGCAGACTCAAAAGAGAACCCATCCTCATCTGGGTCACACCAGATAGTGAGATTCTAAGTCAGAGAGAAGCAAAGGATAGATACAGACAGAAGTTAGCTTATTTATGGTTATGATGTGTGCAAAATTGCTCGAAATGATTGGAGTGATGTCCATTTTTGGCCTAGGTTTACTTCCATGGATGTTGGAATGTACCTTCTCACTGCATTTTCTGTTTTAATAAATTAAAAAAAAAAAGCTTATCGTTTACTGAAAGAGAAGGGCAGGGAGGATTGAGAATCCATCAGCTGTGGTTTGTTTACACCCGATACTAAAACTGGTAGCATCCTAGCCAACAAAAGTAAGATTCAGAGACAGTTTCATTAACTCTTTATAGGCTCCAGTGAGAATTGAACTCACAACCCCTCGTTTACTAAAACGGTGCACTCACCACTGAGCTTTGGAGCCTTAACACTTTCACAACTGCTGAAGATTGGATAGGATATATATAGGAACTTGAAAATCGTTGCACTCCTGACACGTGCCACTTCTCCATTGTGTACTGAGAAAAAGCACATCCAACAACATATCCTGGTATAGGCGGCATGTCCTTCAGGCAAACTACATAGCCAAGTCCCCAAAATGCAAAGCGCATGCACAGTAGGGCAATAAGTTATTTTACTGTAACACTCCTGACAGTTTTGAAGTGCTTTGAACAGCTTTCAGCCCACCGCCACTGTGTTAGCGACATAAATGGTTAGCAGCAGAACAGAAGAACAAATGTAGAATTGAGAAACTGGTCACAGGTTTATTATTTAGAGCAATTTTCAAGCAACAGTGATGCTGTATTTGGTAAAAAAGACAAATTAGTCAAATTTGTTACAAATCAACACATTCAGTGCCAGCTGGTGTGACAACAAGGTTATCAACAGCAACTGTGAAACACCTATCACTCTCAGATTTGAACCACCAGTTGGATATCTAACACCAACAATCAGCCATCAGAGTACCTGTAAAATTAAACAGTTTGCTGTTGAGTTAAGAGCATTAAAAGTTTTGTCACAGCAAATGTGTAACAGTCCTGACATTTGTGACACTTTCAAGGTACAGTACAGTAGCAACACTAAATTTGCAACAGATTTTCTTTGATGGAAGGACTTTCTGGAGAACTGCTAACTTCATCTGCAATAGATGAACATGGCTCCTGTTACAGAGCATTTGGACCTGAACAAACAAGTAAAGGAATTATCTTCAAGTCTTCTCATTTATTTCAGAACTGCCCCTCCTAGAACTGCCACCTTATTGTGGTGGAGGAGTTTGTGTGCTTGAATGATCCTAGGAGCTATGTTGTCAGGGGCCTTACACCCCTGTTAGGGTCTCCCAAGGCAGACAGGTCCTAGGTGACAGGCCAGACCAAGAGCAGTTCACCAAAACCCTTATGAAGAATCGATCAAGGACCATGACGTTGCCCTGTATGGCGCAGCCGGAGCCCCACCCTGGAGCCAGGCCCGGGGTTGGGGCTTGTATGCGAGCGCTTGGTGGACGGGCCTTTGCCCATGGGGCCCGGCTGGGCTCAGCCTGAAGCGGTGACGTGGGCCCGACCTCCTGTGGGTTCACCACCCACAGAGGTAGCCGTAGGGGGCCGGTGCAGTGTGGATTGGGCGGCAGTCGAAGGCAGGGGCCTCAACGACCTGATCCCCGAACACAGCGGCTTGCTGTTGGGACATGGAATGTCACTTCGTTGGGGGGGAAAGAGCCTGAGCTTGTGCGGGAGGTTGAGAGGTACCAGCTAGAGATAGTTGGGCTCACCTCCACATGCAGCTTGGGCTCTGGAACCCAGCTCCTCGAGAGGGGCTGGACTCTCCACTTCTCTGGAGTCGCCCATAGTGAGCGGCGGCGGGCTGGTGTGGGCTTGCTTATAGCTCCCCAGCTCAGCCGCCATATGTTGGAGTTTACCCCAGTGAATGAGAGGGTCGCCTCTCTGTGCCTTCGGATTGGGGAGAGGGCGCTTGCTGTTTGTGCCTACAGGCTGAATAGCAGTATAGAATATCCGGCCTTCTTGGAGTCCCCAGGAGAGGTACTGAGAGGTGCTCAGACTGGGGACTCCATTGTTCTACTGGGGGACTTCAATGCTCACGTGGGCGATGACAGTGACACCTGGAGGGGCGTGGTTGGGAGGAACGGCCTCCCCGATCTGAATCCGAGTGGTGTTTTGTTATTGGACTTCTGTGCTAGTCACAGTTTGTCCATAACAAACACCATGTTCGAGCATAGGGGTGTCCATAAGTGCATATGGCACCAGGACACCTTAGGTCGGAAGTCAATGATCGACTTTGTTGTCGTTTCATCTGATCTCTGGCCCTATGTCTTGGACACTCGGGTGAAGAGAGGGGCTGAGCTGTCAACTGATCACCACCTGGTGGTGAGTTGGATCTGCTGGTGGAGGAAGAAGCCAGACAGACCTGGCAGGCCCAAACGTATGGTGAGGGTCTGCTGGGAACATCTGGCCGAGCACTCTGTCGGGGAGGTCTTTAACTCCCACCTCCGGGAGAGCTTCTCCCAGCTTCTGAGGAAGGCGGGGGACATTGAGTCTGAGTGGACCATGTTCTCTACCTCCATTGTAGACGCAGCTGTTTGGGGCTGTGGCCGCAAGGTCTCTGGTGCCTGTCGTGGCGGCAATCCCCGAACCCGGTGGTGGACACCGGAAGTAAGGGATGCCGTCAAGCTGAAGGAGGAGTCCTATCAGGCCATGTTGACCTCCGGGACTTCTGAGGCAGCTGACGGTTATCGGCAGGCCAGGTGTGCCGCAGCTTGGGCAGTTGCGGAGGCAAAAACTCGGAACTGGGAGGAGTTTGAGGAGGCCATGGAGAAGGACTATCGGTCGGCCTCGAAGAAATTCTAGCAAACCGTCCGGCACCTCAGGAGGGGGAATAAGTACTCTGCCAACACTGTTTACAGTGCGAGTGGGGAGCTGTTGACCTCGACTGGGGATATTGTCGGGCAGTGGAAGGAATACTTTGAGGATCTCCTCAATCCCACCATCATGTCTTCCATAGAGGAGACGGAGGCTGATGACTCCAAGGTGGACTCGTCCATTACCCAAGCCGAAGTCACTGAGGTGGTTTGCAAGCTCCTCGGTGGCAAGGCACTGGGGGTGGATGAGATCCGCCCTGAGTATCTCAAGTCTCTGGATGTTGTGGGGCTGTCTTGGCTGACATGCCTCTGCAACATCACATGGCGGTTGGGGACAGTACCTCTGGAGTGGCAGACTGGGGTGGTGGTCCCTCTTTTTAAGAAAGGGGACTGGAGAATGTGCTCCAATTATAGGGGAATCACACTTCTCGGCCTCCCAGGGAAGGTTTACTCCAGGGTACTGGAGAGGAGAATTCGACCAATAGTTGAACCTTGGATCCAGGAGGAACAATGCGGTTTTCGTCCTGGTCATGGAACACTGGACCAGCTCTATACCCTTCATAGGGTGCTCGAGGGTTCATCGGAGTTTGCCCAACCAGTCCACATGCGCTTTGTGGATCTGGAGAAGGCATTCGACCATGTTCCTCATGGCATTCTGTGGGGGGTGCTTCGGGAGTATGGGGTTCAGGGCTCTTTGCTAAGGGCTGTCCGGTCCCTGTAGGAACGGAGCAGGAGTCTGGTTCGCATTGCCGGCAGTAAGTCAGACACGTTCCCAGTGCATGTTGGACTCCAGCAGGGCTGCCTTTTGTCACCGGTTCTGTTCATAATTTTTATGGACAGAATTTCTAGGCGCAGCCAGGGGCCGGAAGGAATCCTGTTTGGGAACCACAGGATTTCATCTCTGCTTTTTGCGGATGACGTTGTCCTGTTGGCTTCTTCAAACCAGGACCTTCAGCATACACTGGGGCAGTTTGCAGCCAAGTGTGAAGTGGCTGGGATGAGAATCAGCACCTCCAAGTCCGAGGCCATGGTTCTTGACCGGAAAACGGTGGCTTGCCCTCTCCAGGTTGGTGGAGAAGTCCTGCCTCAAGTGGAGGAGTTTAAGTATCTTGGGATCTTGTTCACGAGTGAGGGAAGGATAGAGCATGAGGTCGACAGGCATATCGGTGCAGCCTCCGCAGTGATGCATTCGCTTTACCGGTCCGTTGTGGTGAAGAAGGAGCTGAGCCAAAAGGTGAAGCTCTCGATTTACCGGTCGATCTACGTTCCGACTCTCACCTATGGTCATGAGCTTTGGGTAATGACCGAAAGAACAAGATCGAAGATACAAGCGGCCGAAATGAGTTTCCTTCGCAGGGTGGCTGCGCGCTCCCTTAGAGATAGGATGAGAAGCACAGTCACTCGGGAGGAGCTCAGAGTAGAGCCGCTGCTCCTCCACATCGAGAGGAATCAGCTGAGGTGGCTCGGGCATCTCTTTCAGATACCTCCTGGACACCTCCCTGGGGAGGGGTTCCAGGCATGTCCCCCCGGGAGGAGGCCCCAGGGAAGACCCAGGACACGCTGGAGGGACTATGTCTCTTGGCTGGCCTGGGAACGCCTCGGTGTTCTTGGCCGAGGTGTCTGGGGAGAGGGAAGTTTGGGCTTCCATGCTCAGACTGCTGCCTCCACGACCCAGCCCCGGATAAGCGGATGAAGACGAGATGATTTATTTCAGAACAATAATTAGAACAATTTTTACAATAGAACTGGATTCCTGTTTTTTTTTTTTAATAGTATTGGTATATTGCCCAATATAATGGTAGGGGATACACTGTTTTTTTTGCAAAAATTAGCCTTTTCTTGTTTTTGTTTTTAAATGGGCCGTATCTCAAATGAGGACATAATGGCAGACCATCAATTTGCTTGAGATGCGACATGAAATCAGATTCATGGTCAGGACACAGTTACTTTGATATCCATAAAATTTGGTACAAGCATGTCTGTCATCATTCTGGAAATTTTTAACATTGGGTTGAGTGATGTCACCCATTTTGGATTTTGTGTATTTTTCACATTTTTTACAATCTTTTTTTGACCTCCTTCTCCAGATTTCATCAGATTTCTTTGAAACTTGCTTGGAATAAACTTCACACATATTTAATGATAAATTGCAAAGGAATAGTGGATACAGTGGGGCAAAAAAGTATTTAGTCAGCCACCAATTGTGCAAGTTCTTCCACTTAAAAAGATGAGAGAGGCCTGTAATTTTCATCATAGATACACTTCAACTATGAGAGACAGAATGGGGAGAAAGAATCCAGGAAATCACATTGTCTCATCTCATCTCATTATCTCTAGCCGCTTTATCCTTCTACAGGGTCGCAGGCAAGCTGGAGCCTATCCCAGCTGACTACGGGCGAAAGGCGGGGTACACCCTGGACAAGTCGCCAGGTCATCACAGGGCTGACACATAGACACAGACAACCATTCACACTCACACCTACAGTCAATTTAGAGTCACCAGTTAACCTAACCTGCATGTCTTTGGACTGTGGGGGAAACCAGAGCACCCGGAGGAAACCCATGTGGACACGGGGAGAACATGCAAACTCCACACAGAAAGGCCCTCACCGGACCCGGGGCTCGAACCCAGGACCTTCTTGCTGTGAGGTGACAGCGCTAACCACTACACCACCGTGCCGCCCCTGGAAATCACATTGTATGATTTTTAATGAATTAATTGGTAAATTCCTCAGTAAAATAAGTATTTGGTCATCTACAAACAAGCAAGTTTTCTGGCTCTCACAGACCTGTAACAACTTCTTTAAGAGGCTCCTCTGTCCTCCACTCGTTACCTGTATTAATGGCACCTGTTTGAACTCGTTATCAGTATAAAAGACACCTGTCCACAACCTCAAGCAGTCACACTCCAAACTCCACTATGGCCAAGACCAAAGAGCTGTCAAAGGACACTAGAAACAAAATTGTAGACCTGCACCAGGCTGGGAAGACTGAATCTGCAATAGGTAAGCAGCTTGGTGTGAAGAAATCAACCGTGGGAGCAATTATTAGAAAATGGAAGACATACAAGACCACTGATAATCTCCCTCGATCTGGGGCTCCATGCAAGATCTCACCCCGTGGGGTCAAAATGATCACAAGAACGGTGAGCAAAAATCCCAGAACCACACGGGGGACCTAGTGAATGACCTGCAGAGAGCTGGGACCAAAGTAACAAAGGCTACCATCAGTAACGCACTACGCTGCCAGGGACTCAAATCCTGCAGTGCCAGACATGTCCCCCTGCTTAAGCCAGTACATGTCCAGACCCATCTGAAGTTTGCTAGAGAGCATTTGGATGATCCAGAAGAGGATTGGGAGAATGTCATATGGTCAGATGAAACCAAAATAGAACTTTTTGGTAAAAACTCAACTTGTCATGTTTGGAGGAGAAAGAATGGTGAGTTGCATCCAAAGAACACCATACCTACTGTGAAGCATGGGGGTGGAAACATCATGCTTTGGGGCTGTTTTTCTGCAAAGGGACCAGGACGACTGATCCGTGTAAAAGAAAGAATGAATGGGGCCATGTATCGTGAGATTTTGAGTGAAAACCTCCTTCCATCAGCAAGGGCATTGAAGATGAAACGTGGCTGGGTCTTTCAGCATGACAGCGATCCCAAACACACTGCCTGGGCAACGAAGGAGTGGCTTCGTAAGAAGCATTTCAAGGTCCTGGGCCAAAATACCAGCAACAGTGTGTGAAAACCTTGTGAAGACTTACAGAAAACATTTGACCTCTGTCATTGCCAACAAAGGGTATATAACAAAGTATTGAGATGAACTTTTGTTATTGACCAAATACTTATTTTCCACCATAATTTGCAAATAAATTCTTTAAAAATCAGACAATGTGATTTTCTGGATTTTTTTCTCATTCTGTCTCTCATAGTTGAAGTGTACCTATGATGAAAATTACAGGCCTCTCATCTTTTTAAGTGGGAAAACTTGCACAATTGGTGACTGACTAAATACTTTTTTGCCCCACTGTATCTCGAACAAAGACACAGTCGTGGGAAATTGATTTCCATGGGATGCCAATCCAAAAGAGGAAGCAGACATTACTTGGTGATGCTTGGTTTGATCAGCCTCAAATTGTGAGCATGACATTGCATTTTCACATGGAGCATTGTTCAAATGTATCATATTTCACATTTACTATTTTATATTTTGCACTTTCATATGTGTTGTAAATAGATATTTTTGCCTCCTAAATTCATTGGGACAGTAGTGCTGACAATGTTTTTCCACCTTGAAATCCACTTTGTCAGCGCTTTCACTCCCTGTTAGCAAGGTAGATTTAATGATGATTGAAAGACTGTTGTACCTGCTGGAGCAATATTCCCTCAATGTTGGCCAAGTGGATTTAAATGTAGTGTAACCAGGGTTCCCACTGGCACTCGTCATGCTGGTCACTGACAAACATAATCCATCAATGACAAAGAGAAAATTACTAGCAGTCATCACCATGATGAATGTATTTGTCATTATCATATTTCATCTTTTCTAGAACTCCCTCCACAAATCCCTCCGTTTGCCAACATCCAACCCCAGTGAAGAGACGGCAGGAAGCCAGAGTGTAAACAATGAGCACATGCTTGTGACCAATAAAAATCAACAACACATAATGCCCAAATAAGCTCCAAGCTTTTGACCAATCACAGTGTGTCTTAATCGGTCTGGCGTTTTGGTGGAATTATCTCTGCGTGAACCAAACAATGGCGTAGTCTAAGCTGACAAAGTTTTTTGGGTGGGCTTCTTTAAGCACTGAAGATGATTTAAGGACTAAAACAGCCCTGAGGGAGGCACACTCGGAGTCCCTACTGTCCCCTAGCACATCAGACAGTGTCAGTAATAGAGGAGTCAGTTAAAAAAAATGCCAAAGTGAAATTGCTGTCAGCTGCAGCAAGAGACTGGAGGGAGCTACATTTTGGGGTGGCATGGTGTGTTGACCTCACGTGTGGGCCATGCACTTGGCTAACTATTGCAATACTCTGTATTGGCAGTGCTTTTACAAGCAACCTCTGCAAACATTTTACAACAGTGCTTTGACTCGACCTGCCAACCACCTGTGGGCAGTGCTGTTAAATAAAGCCAGTGTTGTAAAATGAACCCTAGAATGGACTGCAATGACCAGTTTTCACTCATCGTATGGCAAAGAGAATCTCAAACTTACTCGTAAGCATTCTAAATGATGTAGGGGAACATCAAGGCATCTGTTTCAGTACCTTAAGATGCAAAACTGGAGTTCAGCGTGGTATCAGCACACCATCCCAAACAGGACTCAACAAACATCAGAATCAAGATTGAAGAACACATCTCCACTGGATACCACGAGCTGAACACTGCTCCTTAGTCCGCTCGGCCAGACTGACAGCCAAGCACCAAAGTGAGATGCATCATTGACCATACGCATGTCTTATGCTGACCACATGAGTTGGCAATGCACTTGGGTCAATGTTCAAATACCTATGTGCAGTGACCCATACATGTCAACCTTTGGTCAATCAAACCTGTATAACCAACCTCCAAAATCCTTATTTCCCTTAAAATTTCGAATGATAATTAACAATAATGTATCCCATTTACTTTTTATTCAATATTAATAACAATAAACTTTCAGAATGAATACAAAGCTCCAATGTTTGACAAAAACACAAAGTGTCACTCTAATGTTCTGAATTGTACTCCATGACAGCTTTTTTAGCACTCTGCACCAATACCTCACTAGGCTGCATGTCACAGCAAGTGTCTAGCTGTGTTGATCTTACACTGCAGTAGGCCAGGTCAGTGTGTCTGCATTCAGGTTCTTTCTGCTCTGTGTGTATCTTCCTGACTTGAGAGAAAACTCTCTCACAGTCAGCATTACTGTGGGGTAAACAGAGCACTGCCTAACTTGAACTAAAACTCCCACTACCTTGTGTTTTCTGTCTTTTCCAGTTGTTGGCATATCAGTTTTTGAGCATGCAAATACTGTCGTCATCAGTGGCTGATTTTGCCTTTGGCTTGCATTCTGCTGATGTTTAGTTTCGATTTGAAATGTTCTTTCACATCATACACTCCCGATGCTGCAACTTTGATGTCATGCACACACAGTGTTTTTGGAGGCTGCCGGTTGGATTATGCCATTAAAAAGGTCCTTCCATTCAGGGTGTCGTGTCAGTTTTGTTTGGTTATTTCTGTGCAATTTCCCCAACTTGAATAAAGGATTGTTGCATCTGGTGGAGGTTTAGGGTAACTGGACTTCACTCAAAGGATTTGACAAGACAACTGTTTCCGTTTCCTCTTTTTTTCTCTTTTTATTAAAGTTCAAGGCACATTCATAAAATTGCAATGGCAGGTAGATGATAGAAACAGTTAACAGGTCCTTAGCTCTTTAAGTCTTTAGTTCTCTCTTTAGCTCTTAACACTTTTCCTTTAGGTGAAAAACCTTTGAAAATATAAAAATAGAAAAACCACAACAATTATTAACAGTTAAAATGCAAAAATGCAATGCTTCTGTGCAAAATACGCATGTAGAAATGCACTATGCAAATATGCCTTAAATACTTATGCAAAATAGACATCTGAGAAGAAATATTTTAAACTACAAACCAGATAACACTTAAATATGACTGTAGAAAAATAAGATTTAACTACTTAGTATACACATTAAAGTCACAAGGAAATAAACTACCAGAAGAACCAATACAACCACACAAGCCATAGCAATACATTCAATTTGGCCATTCACAGCTGCTTTAAGTAGCCCACAAATCCACTGCAACTACCAATACAATATAATGCAGACAAATATTGCAATGAAGGAATCTGTGCCCAGGTCAGAGCCAGCCCGTGGCATAGGCAATATAGGCAAATGCTATGGGCGCTGCGTCCATCCAGGGGCGCAGAAATGGGGGGAGAAAAATTATGACTTCCACTATTCTGAAAACGAGTCAGCATTATAATGTCTTAGCCTAATTTAATTGTACAGCAAAGCATGTAGTCATGGTGCGATTTGTCAAAAAAAGCGGGGTGGGGTGGGGTGTGGTGGTTGTTAATCACGAAACAATAAGCGCTCAACAGTGGTTCGCCCTGTCTATAGTGTGTCTTTGGGCGCGCAAGTGCGCATCTGCGGCTATTCTCTGTTTTGGCCATGTAATAGCCTAAGTGTTGTTGGCTAAAGAGTGTTTTTGCATAACGTAGATAACTGACATAGATCTGTTGCTTGTTTTGAATATGGCTGCACTTGGAGCAGTCTGTCGGTGTCGTTGAGCAGTCTGGGCTGAAGTAAAGGTCTTTTATGCACCGAACACGTTTCACAGCGAGATATTCCAATGGTGCCTGGCACATTTTTTTTTTAATAAAACAAAGTTGCTTTGTTGATCTGTGTTCTCATTAAAATGACAGTTTAGCAGCTCATTCAAGCAACCATGTTGTGAAGAGCTTCCTGGAGGAAAAGATAATAAGCGCGTTGAAAACAAGAAACAATCTCAGTGCGTCAAGACTGCAGGGAAACAAAACAAGCACTCAGATGTGTTCTCTTTACAAATAGCATAAATGGCACACTTTCTCTCCTGTAAAGGAAGAAGACACAAAAGCAACTCATCGAGCGGGTGGTGAGGAATTCAGTAAATAATAATAATAATTATTATTATTATCATTAATAGACCTATTACTTTCCCAAGGCGCCCCCTCTCGTCCGACCAGGCTTTACATATGCTAGACTACTACTTGGGGAGGATGGTCATGCTTTAATGCAAGCTGAAAAAATGTCAAAATGTCCAAAATTATCAGGAGCCCAGGGGAGAAAGAAAAGGAAAGAAGAGGAGGAAAAACGCGACAAAGACAGAGATAATGTCACACTCAGTAAAGATGATGTTGATATTATTTTTCTGTTGCAAAACCATGATTGATAATATCATTTACCACTTGTTTTCTAGGCTATGCAGCAAAGCAATGGATAACATTATATCAGTGTACATAATTAATGTTAGAGCATAACTTGGCATTCTCACATGCTATATTATACTGCAGTTAACTAATTCTTTGCCTTCTGCTAATTTGCATTTCACTGTAATAAACAATTAGACAATACAATTGATAGCCTACCATTACTAATATACAGTATGAATTACTAATATAATTTGCATAATAAAGAGTGCACTGCCTCAGTGGACTTGCCATTATAAGCATCAACCATGTGGTCTCAAATCAGTTATCATATGATGATGTTGTAGATGACTTTGCTGCAAGAAAAACTAGGAGGGTAAAGCTGTAGCAGGTTATGTGAGATTGAGGACGCGCTGGTGTTGTTCAAGTTCAAGTTTTATTGTCAATTTCCTCACATGCACCAGTCATACAAAGGAGCTGAAATTACGTTTTTCACTCTCCCATACGTGGACAGAGACAGGACAGACATCAAAGTGCTGAGAAAAAAAAAAAAATAGGAAAGCAGCACAACATATCAACATATAGTAAACTAGTATTTCCCTTGTACTATATTCAATATCAACATATACACATATAGTTACATAACAGTTTTTTCCCCCTGTTCTGCATTTAGCTTTTCAATAGTTGAAGTTGAAGGCAGTACCAAAAAACACCACTAGAGGTCTTTTTAATATCGCAATTTTATATTTTTTTATTTTTATTTAAATCCTTGTATTTTTCATGCACACTGGTTTCTTTAATAATTTTGTGCAATGCCTTATTTATATTGCATTTACGAATTGAGCAATTCCAGCGTTATGGACGTGACACTTGAACTCAAAATGGCAACAAATGACCCAGTGCATGTTTTATTGTCTCCCAGTATTTAAACAGGTGTTGCATATTTTAAGGCTGTACCATACTGGAGAAGTGATAGAACAAGAACACTTCCCATAGTACATCTAGGGCATGCCAGAAAATACCAATAAAAGATGCGTTATGGATGTGACAGAAAAAGTATCACTTTTCTTGGGTGACTGTACATTTTTATCAAACTCTGTGAAATCGTAAACCTAATGTCGAAATGGAGATATCCGTTTGATAGAGGGGTCCAAGGTGAATATTAAAAAATCTTTGTTTAAAATATTTTGTATTTCATGCAGAGTTTCGGAAGGAAAAGTCAGCGTTATGGATGTGACGAAATTCCGTTATGGATGTGATGCGTCTGAAATAGACATGGCATATGTTTAGAAAATCAGCAATTTAACCACCATAACCCTTTGAAAAACTCTCTAAATATCAGCTAAAACTATCAAAGTTCTTAAATAATATTTAGGATGGCTATTGTTTTGCTGTTTTGTGGATTTTAGCATACATTTCTGTGGCTTGTGGCAATAATATAGAATTGTACATGATCAAAGTTGATTTTAGCTTGGGTTTTACATTATAAGAAAGAAAGACTGACAGTGACATATTAGGTTGGTTACAAATTGGTTCAACTTATTCACATCTGTAAAATACAGGCCTAGGTGATATCTCTGGGAGTGGTTTTGATGTATTACATGTTGCTTTATTTTTGCATGGTGAGGTTGACATTTACATGGAATTGCCCAATTACAACACTTGTTTACATTTTTTATTTTGGGAGTACTGTAAATGTAATACTTTATGTAAGCCATTTATATTATGTTTCATATATTCAGTTCATATTTTGTATTTGTTTCTTTAATTCAGTATTAAATATTTTGAATGTGCAATTTCTTTATTTAATGCCTTTAATTAAGTATTTTGAACGTGCAATTTTTTTGTTTAAATAAAAGAATGTTTTAAGACAAAGCTATTCCATTTCTTATTAGTATAGATACACTATCAGTGGCTTTAAGTGGTGTTGGGGAGGGGGCGCCACCTAAAATCTTGCCTAGGGTGTCAAATTGGTAAGGGCCGGGCCAGGCCCAGGTTTATACTTAACCACACAACAATAAGATGCCAACAATGGAGTACAAACACTACACTGCGTGTATTCAAATAGAAAGCCCAACACCCAATACTGTTGCACGGCCACGTATTGTCAAAGCAAATACAAACATAGAGATGCAGCACAATAAATTTCAACATTAAATAAAGCAGAACAAAATACAAATGCTTACTGGCTGCCTCTCCAGTTTCCCAAATGCCACATTTGCACAGTGTTAGCTCAAGTAGGTCAGAAGCACAACAGTTTTAAAGTAACTCTTACTAGTCTCCCACCACCCCACAACTAATCAGCTGATTAACACACCTATGAGCCTTCAGTTTGCAGCTCACACTCAGCTGCAGCGAGCCCAGCTGCAATTGACAATCAGCTGACTGGCAATGCTCGTTCCAGCCAATCAGCTGAGTTGCAGTGATCTCAAACACACACTTCTTTTTCCAGTTTTTTAAACACATTTTTCCCCTGTATTTCCCAAATGTAAACAAACACCATTAAAAACCAGTTTGACTTTACACAGGGAGAAACCTAACACTGTATTGTGTTTTGAATTTCTTTGCTGGAGTGCCCATTCAGAATCTTTTCAGTCGCTATTGAAAGTCACTCAGGTGGAAATATGCGTTTCAAACAAAATGTTACTTCACGGTTGGCGGGATTCTCGCAATGCGATGTGCGCATGATCAGAAGTGGAACGAAGTCTCGCTACCACAAGATAACGTGCGATTTCATAAGACTCTTTACTGGCTGTCTGTGCTTTCTGTGGTGTACAGTACGTTTGTAAATGTTATGCGCTCTTTTATCATCATGGGAATTGATTATAGCTCTAAATAAATATTAAAGTTTTTTTAAAGAATCCGTATAACTTTATTTGTACGCCCGTATACTACGTTTATTGAATCAAATCCGTATAAAATACGGACATTCCGTATAGGTTGACATGTATGGTGACCAAAAGAAGACCGCCACCCTGCTTATCCTCACCCAGAGTGACAGGCTAAACACAAGCTTGACACTTACTGTGCAGTGAGCTCTTTGGGATGGCACGTCTGACTTTTGTTTCCAGATCGTAGGAACTGCTCCATGTACCAGACATCGCTCAAATCCTTCTATGTGAATCTGCCTCACAAATGTATCTTTTTCAAAATGTATGGAGCAGACACCAAACCGTCCTGTCGGCTTGAAGTTACCTCTCTTTGTTGGTACAATTCAAACCCATTCATTCCGCAAGTGTCCTGCTGACTTTTGGGCTACAATGGATCAAAATTCTGCTTTTTTTTTAACGGCTACACTTGAACAGCCTTGAAGGACACCCCTTAGGAAGCATGCTTTGGTTTTAGTTTTGTTGCAGAATAAATAAAAAAAATCGTTAAAAACGTGCTCCAATTTGCAAAACAGACAAAGCCAGAAATGCCAAAGAACTTTTAAGCATTTCGCATATGATGTCACTTCTTTGAACGAACAGTAACTTACCAGGAACGCGTTCGTGTAATGGTGGACTCAAAGAGCCAAACTTTACCAAATAAACAGAACATGTTCCTGGTCTCGTATTAAAATACAATTTAGACAGTAAACTATTAAACATGTCTAGTTTTATCAGGTATAATTCCCAGGGGTAATATAATTTTCAGAAGACTAGCACTTTAACAGAAACAAAGGGTTTGGGATGTGACAGCTTGCTTGACCAAAAGGAGCATACAGTTGAGACAGCCTGTGTATTCAGAAACCACAAACAAAGGCTTCAGAGGTTCCACTGAGATTTGAACTCAGATCACTGGAGTCAAAGTCCAGGGTGCTAGCCATTACACCATAGAACCAAGACATAGCTAAAAAGCATTGTTTTCACTGTCAAACCTTTGAATGATATAATGAAATTCCAGCAGTACATGAACACATGATTGAAGGTTGTGTTATGCACTGTCCTTCCTAGGACCTCTCCTTGAGATTCCACCAATGCCAGGCAGTCATCCCCATGTTGCATTTGGGTTTTTCTTGGGGTTTAAAATTAGGGGTAAGGGTAAGGCTTGTTTTAAGATTGTGGGTAGGGAAGGGGGAAATGATGAAGGTTGGGTGCTGAGGTGATGGGTTAAGGTTTTATGGGTTAGGGTTGGGTTTTAGGGTTCGGGGTGAGGATTAATTTTGGGGTTAGGTATAGAGTTAATATAGGGTAGGGATAGTGGAACTACTCTCCTATGCACAGGCCTATTGGAGTTTGGGGGTGGAAAGAGAGGTCCTGGTAAAGTGAAGGCCTGGCATCAAACCCACAACCTTCTAGTGGATGGGCTACCTTTTAACCTGTTAAGCTAAAGATTCTCTCATGAGATACATGCTTACTAAGGGCCTCTGCATGCTTTTGCGACAAGGCTTTCGCAGACGGTTGTAATTTATCATTGAGCGGGGAGTAATAGGCGTGCGCGATGTTATTCACCGCCACAACGTAAGGGGGTGCGAAGTCGCGAAATTGCTAGGAGTAGTTGGTGGGTGTGGTTAGTGGAGTGTTTATCCTCCGGTTACTTATACTGACTAGAACTGGAGTCATATAGATGTACGTACTTCCTCGATCAACCGCTCTTCGTGCTGCTCCATCTTCGCTTGTGTTTTTAAAAATGGCGGTCATGAAAACAAAACAAACCGGGAAAGTAGGGAAGCGGAAGTGCGTGTACAGCGGATGTAGAGTGGACCAATCAGAGCCCTCTTGTCTGTGAGGCTTCTGCGGTGGTCACAATTTTTGGGAGGTGCTCGCAGAGCATCTGCGAAGGGGGGGGCTATGCAGATGCTATCTGCGACGCCATCTGCGAGGACTGCGTTGTCAGCATAAATTGGCCTTAAGTGATAAAAGAGAGGGGATTGGGTTAGGGTTATGGGTGGGGGGTAATGCAAGCCCTGGTTTGGGTTGGGGATGGGTTAAGTGGTAGAGAGTATGTGGGATTGGGAGTGGGAGATGGTAGGATTAGGGGTTTGGAAAGGTTAGGGTAAGGGATTGGGAGGGTGGGGATGGTGGATGGTTGGGGATAGGGACTGGGAGTAGGAGAAGTTAGGGATTGGAAGTGGGAGAAGGTAGGGTTAGGCATAAACCATTTGGAAGGGATTGGGGAGGTTGTGGAGGGTTAGGGATTGGGAATGGGAGAGGTTAGGATTATGGATTAGAAGTGGAAGAGGTTTGGGTTTAGGATTAGGTGATTGGAATGGTTACGATAAGGAATTAGGGAAGGCGGAGCCAGGGATAGGGTTGGAAGTTGGGTGTGTAGATTAGGTTGAGGGATTGGATGAGTTAGGATTGGGGAGGGGGAGGGTAATTATCCATCCATCCATCTTCTGCCGCTTGTCTGCGTCACGGGGGTAGCAGCCTAAAGGCCAATTTATGCCGACAACCCAGTCCTCGCGGATGGCGTCTGCGAAGCGCCCCCCCCCCCCCCCTCGCAGACGCTCTGTGCGCACCTCCCAAAAATTGTGACCACCGCAGACAGCCTCGCAGACAGCGTCGCAGACAAGAGGGCTCTGATTGGTCCACTCTACATCCGCTGTACACGCACTTCCGCTTTCCTACTTGCCCGGTTTGTTTTGTTTTCATGACTGCCATTTTTAAAAACATGAGCGAAGATGGAGCAGCATGAAGAGTGGTTGATCGAGGAAGTGAGGAAGTACATACATCTATACGACTCCAGTTCTAGTCATTATAAGTAACCGGAGGATAAACACTCCACTAACCACACCCACCAACTACTCCTAGCGATTTCGTGACTTCGCACCCCCTTGCGTTGTGGCGGTGAATAACATCGCGCACGCCTATTACTCCCTGCTCAACGATAAATTACAACTGTCTGCAAAAAGCTATCTGCGAAAGCCTTGTCGCAAGAGCATGCAGAGGCCCTAAGCAGAGCTACCCAGACTTCCCTCTCCCCAGTCACCTCCACCAGCTCTTCCAGGGGAATACTAAGGTGTTCCCAGGCCAGCCAAGAGATGTAATCTCTCCAGCGTGTCATGGGTCTGCTCTGGGGTCTCCTCCCGGTGGGGCATGCCCAGAGAGCCTCCCATGGGAAGTGTCCAGGGGGCATCCTAATAAGGTGCCCGAACCACCTCAACTGACTCCTTTCAATGTGGAGGAACAGCGGTTCTACTTTGAGTCTCTCTTGAATGACTGAGCTTCTCACCCTAAGGGAGAGCCCAGACACCCTGCAGAGAAAACTCATTTCGACCGCTTGTATCCGTAATCTCATTCTTTCAGTCACTACCCATAGCTCATGACCATAGGTGAGAGTGGGAATATAGATGCACCAGTAAATTGAGAGCTTTGCCTTTTGGCTCAGCTCTCTTTTTACCACAACAGACCAGTTTAGTGTCCGCATCACTGCTGATGCTGCCCCGATCTGTCTGTCCAACTCCCGCTCCCCCCCCACCCTTACTCATGAACAAGACCCCAAGATACTTAGTGGTGCTTGAAAGTTTGTGAACCCTTTAGAATTTTCTATATTTCTGCATAAATATAACCTAAAACATCATCAGATTCTCACACAAGTCCTAAAAGTAGATAAAGAGAACCCAGTTAAACAAATGAGACAAAAATATTATACTTGGTCATTTATTTATTGAGGAAAATGATCCAATATTACATATCTGTGAGTGGCAAAAGTATGTGAACCTTTGAACCTTTGCTTTCAGTATCTGGTGTGACCCCCTTGTGCAGCAATAACTGCAACTAAATACTTCCAGTAACTGTTGATCAGTCCTGCACACCAGCTTGGAGGAATTTTAGCCCATTCCTCCATAAAAACAGCTTCAACTCTGGGATGTTGGTGGGTTTCCTCACATGAACTGCTCGCTTCAGGTCCTTCCACAACATTTCGATTGGATTAAAGTCAGGACTTTGACTTGGCGATTCCAAAACATTAACTTAATTCTTCTTTCACCATTCTTTGGCAGAATGACTTGTGTGCTTAGGGTCGTTGTCTTGCTGCATGACCCACCATCTCTTAAGATTCAGTTCATGGACAGAGGTCCTGACATTTTCCTTTAGAATTCGCTGGTATAATTCAGAATTCATTGTTCCATCAAATGATGGCAAGCTGTCCTGGCCCAGATGCAGCAAAACAGGCCCAAACCATGATACTACCACCACCATGTTTCACAGATGGGATAAGGTTCTTATGCTGGAATGCAGTGTTTTCCTTTCTCCAAACAAAACACTTCTAATTTAAACCAGAAAGTTCTATTTTAGTCTCATCCATCCACAAAACATTTTTCCAATAGCCTTCTGGCTTGTCCACGTGATCTTTAGCAAACTGCAGATGAGCAGCAATGTTCTTTTTGGAGAGCAGTGGCTTTCTCCTTGCAACCCTGTCATGCACACCATTGTTGTTCAGTGTTCTCCTGATGGTGGACTCATGAACATTGGCTAATGTGAGAGAGGTCTTCAGTTGCTTAGAAGTTACCCTGGGGTAACTTCAGGGTAAATTCAATGAGTATATACAATATATTTTAGTATACACACAGTAAATTCCCCAGTGTAAAATATGCAGTGTCAAAGTGCATAGACTCCAAGGCAAGGCAAGTTTATTTATATAGCACATTTCATACACAGTGGCAGTGCAATATGCTTTACAGAAGTAAAAGCAAAAACAGTAAACAATAGAGAATAAAATTACATAAAATAAATGGGAAAAATATAATAAGAATTAAACAATAGTAGAAATAAAATAATAAAATGAAGTAGAAGTTCAAATAGGGGGAGAAAAAAAACAGCAGAATAAAATAGAATAAAAGTTAAGTAAAATTTGAAACATGCAGAAACTGTAAAAGTACAGATTATAAAAACATGTAAAGACGACAAAATTATTTAACAGAAAGCATCTGAAAACAGCTTGGTCTTTAACCTAGATTTGAAGCTGGCAACAGCAGGAGCATTTTTAATGTCCTCTGGCAGTTGGTTCCATAGCTGCACTGCATAGTAGCTAAAAGCTGCTTCACCACACTTTATTTTAACAACAGGTTTTAATAGTAAATTTTTCTGTTGCGATCTGGTAGATCTGATTGGGTTAGGCCGCTGCAACATATCAGAGAGGTAATTGGGCCCTGTACCATTTAGAGATTTGTACACCAGCAGCAATGCTTTAAAGTCAATTCTGTAGCTTACTGGAAGACAGTGAAGGGACCTTAGAATTGGAGTAATGTGCTCTGTTCTTTTTGTTCGTGTGAGAACCCTAGCCGCTGCATTTTGCACCAGCTGAAGTCATTTGATGGTCTTTTTTGGCAGGCCTGTGAAAAGGACATTGCAGTAATCAACCCTACTAGAGATGAAGGCATGTATCAGTTTTTCCAGATCATTTTTTGACATAAGTCCTCTTAGTTTGGAAATGTTTTTTAGGTGATAGAATGCCGTTTTAGTGATTGCTTTCATGTGACTGTCAAAGTTTAGCTCGCTGTCAATGAAAACACCAAGATTTTTAACCATTTCTTTTGTTTTAATCCCTTTTGTGTCAAGAATACTGGTAATCCTGAGTCTTTCATCTTTTTTTCCAAATAGAATTACTTCTGTTTTATCTGAGTTCAGCTGAAGAAAATTTTGTGACATCCAGTTGTTGATTTGATCGATACACTGGTAGAGACATTCAAGGGGGGCATAATCATTAGGTGATAAAGCAAAATAAATTTTGGTGTCATCTGCATAGCAGTGATACAAAATTGAATTGTTATTGATAATTTGCCCAAGTGGGAGCATATAAAGGTTGAAAAGTAATGGTCCAAGAATCGACCCCTGGGGGACACCACAGGTCAAGGACATTGATGTTGAGGAACAATTTCCCATGGTAACAAAGAAGCTTCTATCTTTTAAGTATGATTTTAACCAATTGATAACTTTACCAGTCAATCCAACCCAGTGTTCAAGTCGATATAGCAGTATGTTGTGATCAACAGTATCAAAAGCTGCACTGAGGTCCAGTAATACCAGGACTGATGTTTTGCCTGCATCAGTATTAAGACGTATGTCATTTATAACTTTAATCAGCGCTGTTTCAGTGCTATGATTGGCACAAAAACCTGACTGAAAATTATCAAAACAGCTGTTTGATATCAAGAAGGCAGTTAATTGATTGAAGACAATTTTTTCAAGGATTTTCCCGATGAATGGTAGATTTGATATTGGCCTGTAGTTATTTAATACTGAAGGATCCAGATTATTATTTTTTTTAAGTAGGGGCTTTACAACGGCTTTTTTCAGGGACACAGGAACAACGCCAGTCTCTAGGGATGTATTTATAATTTGAAGCATATCTGTAATTATAAGATGAAGAACAGACTTAAAAAAGTTGGTGGGCAGAATGTCCAATTCAGATGTTGAGGAACTAAGATTTTGTACAGTTTTTTCAAGAGTCTCATAATCAAACAAAATTCTGACATTGTGTTGAAGTTATCTATCTGTGTCATTGGTGATTGCAGTTTTTCAATTTTTTGCAGCTGAGATATATTATGAGCAATATTCTGCCGTGTTTTATCAATTTTACCTTTGAAGAAGGATGCAAACTCATTGCATTTATTAACTGAGAGAAGTTCAGGTGCTAATTGTGGTGGGAGATTAGTTAGCTTCTCTACTGTTGAAAATAGCACACGGGCATTGTTCATATTCCTGTTTATGATATTGGAGAAGAAAGACTGTCTTGCTTTACGAATTTCATAATTATAATTACAAAGCATCTCTTTATGGATTTGATAATGGATGTGAAGTTTAGATTTGCGCCATTTTCTTTCAGTCTTTCTACATTCTCTCTTTAGCAGTTTAACAGCCGGGTACTGCTTCCATGGTGCTTTCTGTTTATCATTGACTCTTTTGATTTTGAATGGAGCAATATCATCCATAATTTGGGTCATATTTAAATTAAAAATTTCCAGTAAATCATCTACAGAGTCTGACATTTTGGTTGAGTTCTGAGAGAGAGCTTGCTCAAAGAGCACGTGTTGTCTTTTATGACTCTCCTACCCATAGTCGTTGAGCTGTTCTGAATGTGAGGAGACATAGAAACATCAGAGAAAACACAAAAATGATCAGATAAGGCCAGGTCAACAACAGTAGTAGAAACAGTAAGACCCTTTGTGATGACGAGGTCAAGGGTATGACCACGAGAGTGGGTCGGCCCCTGTACATGTTGTACTAGGTTGAAGTTGTCAATAAGTGCAAGTAGTTCTTTGGCATAAGTGTTTTCAGGATTATCTACATGCAAGTTAAAATCCCCAGATATAATAAGACAATCAAACTCTAAGCAAATGACTGACAACAGTTCACCAAACTCTTCAAGAAAGACTTTGGCTGAATGTTTCGGAGGCCTATAAATAGTTAATAATAATATGTTAGGAGAGCATGTAACAAGTGCACATAAGTGTTCAAAGGATGTACAATCACCAAGTGAGGATTGTTTACATTGAAAAGAGACTTTGAATATATTTGCGATCCCTCCACCTTTCCCTTGTCGGGTAACATTCAAAAAATTAAAATTTGGGGGAGCTGCTTCAATAAGGGTGGTAGCACTATTTGCTTGATCCAGCCAAGTTTCAGTTAGAAGCAAAAAATCAAGATTGTGTTTGCAGATAAGATCATTAATTAAAAGTGACTTGTTTAAAAGTGATCTAACGTTCAGAAGAGCTAGCTTTACAGAAAGTCTAGAAGTAATATCTGCTTGTGCACTCTGATATTGTTTTAAAACAGGAAGGAGATTAGATTGGTTTACCCCCTGGGTTAAATGTGCTCTATGTTTTCTATTTCTTATCAACACAGGAATAGAGAATGGCATAGGCATATAGGGTCCCAGCTGGTTTTCAAAACTACACCCATTTGCAGGGACCCAGAGTACATCAAACAAGACTTTCTAAATGTTCCATTTGGTTTAAGGGTGAAAGGATTGGAGACGACATGTATCTTTTAGATGGAGAGCCAGCTGAAAGTCCTGGGCGAACACAGTTTTGATGAACTGGGTACACTGCTTGTCGCGACAGATTTGGGCTGGAAAAACAGAGTGTAGCCATTGGCAGCAATCTCTGCATACTATTTGGGAAATCCATGCGTGTGGAAGATGAAGATGGCGTAGTGAAGTCAGAAGAGCGAGAAATTGGTGAGTTCTTTGTATGGCAGTTTGTCTCTGATTTTTGGCAGTCTGTCTTTGAATCTTGGCAGTCTGGCAGATCAGATGTCTGTGTGTCCTTGATGACGACTTGCAAAGATGATTGTTTTGTCTTTGCAGAGGTATTGTTTTTTGTAACTATGTCTGTCTGCGACATCTTAACTGTTTTCCTCAATGCTGGCTGAGAAAAGATTGCAAGTCTGTAATGGTCTACTAAGACCTTGGCTCCAATCCAGCTAGGTTCAGTGCTATTTGGCTTGAAAAATTCTCTGCGATTCCAGAAAAGGTTAAAATTGTCTATGAAGTTCATACCAAATGAAAAACAAGTTTTTCCAAGCCAGGTGTTAAGACTGAAGAGTCGAGAAAATGCAAAACTTCCTCTCGCTGGGAGTGGGCCACTAATAAAAGATTGTATTCCAGTCTTATAGAGATCAGAAAAAAGCTTTCTGAAATCATCTTGGACAAACAGCTGTTCTCTGAAAACATCATTTGCTCCCACATGCACAACAATACGTTTGATAGTTTTATGCTCGGACATGAGTTTCAAAATGCTGTCTTTGGTGTCAGAGATGGATGCATTTGGAAGGCAACAAATAATCATCCCATGACCTTTTAAATGTTTTACAGTGGAATCACCAAGAACAAGGGTTGTGGGATCAGGTGGTGTAACGAGTTGCTTTTTGCCTCTTCCCACAGCTCTTCGATCTTGGTGCGATCTCTTTTTACGATGTGTTTGTCCGCTTGAAAATCCTCTTCCACATCCCTGAGGCATTCAAATTTGTTCTGAAGCCTTATGGGCTGTGGATTTTCCATAGGATTGTAAATCCTATTGTAATTTGTAGAACGAGCTGGTGTTGAGGTAATTACTCTTCTGTTTTTATTTTTGGGCTTGCCACCCATCATTTGCCAGTTTTCTGTACTCACATTTTGCCCAGCTTGATCGATGAATTCCTCCACTCGATTTGCACTGCCATCGGTCTGTCGGAGTGCAATCTCTGCATTCTCAGCCACTGTTTCTGTACTCCTTTCCTGAGATATCGCTTTTAATTCGTCCGTCTTTGGCAGAGCATCAATCTTTGATTCCAGGATAGAAATCCTCTGTTCTAGTTCCATGCATTTTCTGCAGGATATTTTGCCCCCTGGCATTTTGTTTTAAAAGCTAACTTATCTTATAAAGATGAAAAATAAAATGAAAAAATAGTGGAAATTAAATGAGAAAGTAAAGTATAGAAATAAAGATCAAGAAAGCAGGAGCAAAGCAAAGAAGCGTCCTACTCGCTTGAGTAGGAGGAGCAAAATCCTCCAAGAATTATTGCAACAGCTTGAGTAAAATGCCCCTTAGTGTTGAAAATACTCAGTCAAAAGATGTTGTGTCATTCAGTCACGTGACTTTTGCTTTGCTTACTTATGGTGAATGAAGTGATGGTCTGGCAAACCAATTTGGCTGCCGTTATGTAAAGAGCTAGTGAAACCATCCCAGACTATTTTCACAGTTTAGAGGCCAATGCACAGTCAATATACTGAAGAAAGTTGCTCTTTGCGATGGGATAGATCCTTTCACATTAGTAAAGAAGGATTTTTTCCTATGAGTTGGAAAATTATCCATCCATTGAATTCCCCGACATCCCAACTACCTGGTGCTGCAGACATCATTCTACATGGACAAACAGATGAAAACCTGGAAGAGCATGGAGGTATACAACTCTTTATATGTGGCTGAGTTAAAGATCTGGAGATCAAGACACTACAAGATAAATTCTGGATCATTTATGTCCAGGAAAGTAGGAATTTTGGGGCTTTTTGTAGGCATCTTTGTGATGATTGCTAGATGACTACAAGTTTTAGTATCGGGTGTAAACAAACCGCAGCCACTCAATTCTCGATCCTCCCTACTCTCCCCTTCCAGGTAAGTCAAAGATCTACAGAAACCCTACAGAGATCCACAGAAACACTTTTAAAGATCTGGGTATTGATGAAACAGGATGGAGAAGTTATCATGACTCATTGTAACTGCATTGCCAGGTCAGCAGTTTTGTGCTGTTAACTTGTGCGCTCTGCTTTTGTGTATATGTGGATTGTTTTGATTATCTTATCTATCTAGTTCAGTGAAGGAGCCCAATCTACATCATCGTCCTTGTAAAGATTGCTGGAACTTCCTGATAAATAAAGCAAAAACATATGCATTATTTTCCAAATTGGCCACGATTAAATAGCAAACAAAAACACATCTAAAGTCAAGTTTATTTTTATAGCACTTTTAACAACAGACATTGTCGCAAAGCAGCTTTACAGAAATTTAATGACTTTAAACATGAGCTAATTTTATCCCTACTCTATCCCCAATGAGCAAGCCTGTGGCAATGGTGGGAAGGAAAAATTCCCTCAGGCGACATGAAGAAGAAACCTCGAGAGGAACCAGACTCAAAAGCAAACCCATCCTCATTTGGGTGATAACAGATAGTATAAATAATTTGCTTCTATAACAGTGCCCTATATAGTCACAAAGTGTAACTGTGAAACCAGGAAAATCATTATAGTTTTAATATGAAGTCTGTTTTGTTGAAGTTATAAACTGTTCATTGATAGAAACTTGAGTGCAAAACAGGTTGTTAGGTATGCCCAATGTCACCTGATGTGTAAGAACAGTATACATTTTGTGCTGAATGCAAGCAGGGACTCCGGCAAAACTATGACAGCATAGCTAAAAGGGGAGAGCCAGAAGGTAACACAGATATGAGGGCGCCCCGGGACATAAAGCAGCAGCCATTACACCGTCAACAAAAACTTTGAGTGAGCGAGTGAGTGGGGGACTGACAGCATCCATACATCCCAGTTTACCAAAACACTCTGTCTGAGGACCCTCCAGATCTACACCTTTACCTCAAACACTATTAACAAAAGGCTTGACTAAACAGATATATTTTCAGCCTAGACTTAAACACTGGGACTGGGTCTGAGTCCCGAACACCTACTTGGAAGGCTGTTCCATAACTGTGGGGCTTTGGAAGAAAAGGCTCTGCTCCCTAATGTAGCCTTCACTACATGAGGTATCAGCAAATAGCCTGCACCTTTTGATCTCAGTAGGCATACTGGGTTATAAAGGACCAGAAGTTTGCTCAGGTACTGTGGTGCAAGACCATTCAGTTCTTTAAAGGTCAATAGTAGTATTTTATAAACAATACGGAATTTGATTGGCAGCCAATGCAGTGTGGATAAGACAGGGGTGGTCATATTTTCTAGTTCTAGTAAGGACTCTTGCTGCTGCATTTTGAACAAACTGGAGCTCGTTTATGCATTTATTGGAGCGTCCAGACAGTAAGGCATTACAGTACAATAATCCAACAAAAACATGAACTCGTTTTTCTGCATCATGTAGTGACATTATATTTCTTATCTAAGCAATATTTCTGAGATGAAGGAAAGCTATCTGGGTAATGTTATCAATATGAGTTTCAAATGATAGACTGGAGTCAGTGACCACATAGGTCTTTTACTGTTGCACATGAAGAAACAGAAAGGCCATCCAGAGTTACTGTGATCAGAAAACCTACTTCTAGCTGTATGTGGTCCTAGTACAAGAACTTCTGTCTCGTCAGAATTAAGCAGAAGGAAGTTAATAAACATCCAGTGTTGAATGTCCTTTACACATTCCTCAGTTCGATTAAGCTGGTATGTCTCATCTGGTTTTGCAGAAACATACAACTGTGTGTCATCAGCAGAATAGTGGAAACTCACACCTTGCTTATGGATAATCTCACCCAGAGGTAACATATATAAAGAAAACTGCAGTGGGCCTAAGACAGAACCTTGTGGAACACCAAACTTTACCTCTGTATGTCTGGAAATATCACCATTTACATCAACAACCTGAAAGTGATCAGTTAAATAAGACCTGAGCCAGAGAGGGCCGTTCCCTTAACTCCCAGAACATTTTCTAGTCTATCCAGGAGAATGGAATGATCAATGGTGTCAAAGGATGCACTAAGATCAAGCTATACAAGCAGTGAGACAGCCCTGATCAGATGCCAACAGTAGGTCATTTACTACTTTAACCAGAGCTGTCTCTGTGCTATGATGAGGTCTAAATCCTGACTGATACATTTCATGGATGTTATTCACATATACATGTGAGCATAACTGCTGTGCCACAGCTTTTTTGAGGATCTTGGAGATAAAGGGGAGGTTTGATATTGGCTGATAATTGGACAGCTGACAGGGGTCGAGGTCAGGTTTTTTAATCAGTCAGTTTGATAACTGTTTGATAAAGGATTTGGGTACATAGCCAATTCTAAGGGAAGAATTTATTGTTTTTAGAAGCAGTTCAATTACTTCTGGTATTATCTGTTTGAAGTCGTGTAGGTAAGGGATCTAGTATACAAGTTGAGGATTTTGATGTGGAGATTAATGGAATTAGTTTGATTTCTCTAAGGAGAGTAAAACATTCTAATTGCTGATCTGATACAGTTATACTGTTAACTACAGGGTTACTTAAATTGTCACTTAAATTGTCTGGCCTTGAATTAGTAGTTTGAAGTTTTTGTCGGATATTTTCAAATGTTGTCATTTGAAAAATTTCATGAAGTTACTGCTACTACATATTGCAGGTGTGCATGTGTCTATAGTGGTCTTTTTCCTGGTTAATTTTGCTACAGTATTAAATGGGAATCTAGGATTATTTTTGTTATCCTCTATTAGGGTGGAGAAATATGTTGATCTAGCAGCACTAAGAGCTTTTCTATACTTCAGGAGAAATTTGAATGCTACTCCTTCTAAGCTAATTTGAATGCTACTAATTTTGTTTGATGTCATTTACGTTCCAATTTTCAAGTGGTCTGTTTTAAAGTGCAAGTGTAATTAGCACCAGGGCACTAATTTTTTCTAATAATTTTCCTTTTAAATGGAGCTACATTATCTAACGTATACCAGAACATTACTCTAAGCATTCAGTTGCCTGATCAAGTTCTGTGGGGGCTGACAGTGATTCAGTCAAAGTTGGTAACTCTGGAAGATTATTTATGCTTAATACAGTAGCATGGTGAGGCGCATATATTATTGTTCAGACATATTTTGAATAAGATTAGATAATGATCTGATATAACTTCAGACTGTGGAAGTATGACTATATTTTCTATATTTAACCCGAATGTTAGTATTAGATCAAGAGTGTGACCACCATTGTGGGTAGGTCCTATGACATTCTGATTAACCCCTACTGAATCTAAAATGGACACGAATGCTGTTTTCAAAGGGTCTTCTGGGTTATCAAAGTGAATATTAAAATCTCCAATAACAAAACATTTGTCTAAGGAAATGACCAGGTTTGCGATAAAATCCACAAATTTAGAAAGAAATTCAGAATATGGCCCCAGGGGCCTGTAAATAATAAGTAACAGAATTGACAGGTTGGACTTATTTTTTGAGACTACATACATTATATTCGTAGGAAGAACTTCAAATGTATTAAATTTATTTTCAGATTTTTGTGTTATGCCTAGATAATCATTATAACCATGATGCCTCCTCCTCCTCTGCCAGTTTGAGGAGGCTGGTGTGTATAACTGTATCCAGGAGGACTAACTTCATTTAATGCTATATATTCATTTGGCTTAATCCATGTTTCTGTTAAACACAGTACATTAAACTCCTGATCAGTAATAAGTTCATTAACCATTAGCACTTTAGATGTAAGAGAGCTAATATTTAATAGCCCTACCTTGAAATCAAAGGTGCTGGCAGTGGCTGTACAGTCAGTACGATCTAATTTTATATTGATTAGGTTACTAGAACAAACTGAGTATTTCTACTTTTTTGAATAGTTTGGGGACCAGACACAGTCTCATTGTAGTGGACCCTGAGTGACGACTCTGTGCAGCTAGCAGACAGTTGGTTTAACCTGTTTGTCTGCTCCCTGGCCTTGGCTCTGGATTGTCAGAAGTTAACTAGGCCTGTTCTGAGATGAGCTATGCTGCAAGAAATGAGAGCAGCACCTTCCCGAGTGGGATAGATACCGTCCCGCCCTAACAGGCCAAAAATGCCCTCAAAATTATCTATAAAGTCCACACTGTTTTCAGAGCACCACTTGGACAACCAGCAGTTCAGCAACCATAACCTACTGTAAGCTACATCGCCGCACCACATGGGGCCAAAGCATACTACAGCATCGGACATCGCTTTTGTTAATTTAAACACCTCTACAAAGTTACTTTTAGTAACCTCATACTGACGAAGGCATATATTATTAGCTCCTACATGGATAACTATCTTTGAGAACCTGTGCTTGCCTTGTGTTTGACAACTTGTTCAGTGATTATTAGGATGCTTTAATATGGATTACCCTGTTTGGTTTGGTTAAAACAGGCCCTGGTGTGTTTGCTTGTTTAGTGCGGTTTGTTACAGCTGGCACGAAATCTGTCAGTCAGTCCCTGGTGTGCAGGGCTGTTCTGTTGAAATGCATGAGATTTGTTATCATCTCATCTCATTATCTCTAGCCGCTTTATCCTGTTCTACAGGGTCGCAGGCAAGCTGGAGCCTATCCCAGCTAACTACGGGTGAAAGGCGGGGTACACCCTGGACAAGTCGCCAGGTCATCACAGGGCTGACACATAGACACAGACACACATTCACACCTACGGTCAATTTAGAGTCACCAGTTAACCTAACCTGCATGTCTTTGGACTGTGGGGGAAAACGGAGCACCTGGAAGAAACCCACGCGGACATGGGGAGAACATGCAAACTCCACACAGAAAGGCCTTCGCTGGCCACGGGGCTCGAACCCGGACCTTCTTGCTGTGAGGCAACAGCGCTAAGCACTACACCACCATGCCGCCCACTGTGACAAAGTATTACAATTATTGTTACAAATATTGCATTTTATGTAACACATAAAATACAGGAACATACAAATTACAGAGCATACAACATATTACATTGTTACATTTAAAGGGGAGAATTATGGTACAGGTTGTCGAGCAATGTCTCCTGACATCTTGGTTAGGACAGACACTCATGTTGCAGTCTAGTACCAAGATTTGGCCAATTGCTCCCAGCTGCGACCAAGATGTGACCAACCAGAGAGCCTTCCTCTTCAAAGAATGGCCGTTTACTTTAGGTCATAGTTTCGACAGGATTATCTCATGGCTTTTTTTGTGTGTGAAAATCCCAACATCCTAACCTTGAAATCCTTTGTTGACGACAAGATGGCACCAGGTGCATGTGGAGCGTCGGCAGCAATTTTGGCTTATGCATTGTTTTTAAATGTTTTGGGTTTTAGATTTGAAAATTGTTGTATTGCCGCAACTATTGTGGAAGTGTACTCATTCAAAAGTTTTTGGACAGAGACGGTCAATCCTCAGCGAATGCTGAAAAAACTTTTTGGACATAGCAGTGTTGCTCTGATCACCATACAGTCCAGTCTCACTGGTAAGGCAAATGGAGCCTGAGAAATGCGATAAGCTGATGCTTTTGGCACCATATTATCCATCTGTCTGTTGCTTTCTGGAGATATCCATCAATGTCCTGGCCCAAACAACTAACACCAGCCAAAGCAGTGATTGTCCTAACTGTGGAAAGGTGGTGAGAGTTAAGGTGAAAGCAGTTGCTTGTGACTTTTGTGATGTCTTTGTTCACATAAAATTTGCTAAGATCACTTTGAAAACATAGGATTTGGCCATAAGGAATAAATCTGATATTCCCCTGGTGTGTAATAGGTGCTGTTTGAATGAAACATGTCAGGCAAATCTGATTGATGGTCCAGAGGAGACAATGCGTTGTTCTGAGGACAGTTTGGATGATATAAGGAATGATTGTGAGGCTGTTTTTAAATCAGAAAGGACTTCATTTTATTCATATTAATGCAAGGAGTTTGCTGCCTAAGCTTGAGGAGATCAGGCACTTCGCATCTACATCTAAGGCTGCTGTGATTGCTGTGTCGGAGACCTGGCTTGATTGTTCCATTCAAGATGTTGAAGTCAAGCTTGAGGGTTACTTCATCTACCAGCATGATCATAGCAGAAACAGAGGAGGAGTGTGCCTGTTTATAAGAGATGATTTAACATATCCGCGGTTCGATCTTCAGGTGAAGGATTTGGAGACAGCATGGGTTGAACTGCTGCTTCGCAAGACCAAGCCCATTATAATTGGTGTTTGCTACAGACCCCCTAAGGAAACAGATTTTTATGAACTCCTTGAAACTGTCTGTTGTAAGAGTAACGTATGCATGGAGAAAGAATATATCATTATGGGTAACTTTAATACAAACCTGTTACTGCCTCTTAGTAGTCTGAAAGAATCCTTCTTAAATTTCTGTAAAATGTCTAGTTTGCAACCGTCAGATATGTGAGGGAAGCGGGTGTAAGTGCAGAAGTAATCAGTTTAATAAAGTGCAGGGAACAGTGTGCAGATACACACAGGCAAACAATCCAAATCGGCAGGCAAGATCCAAGATATGAAACAAGCAAAGGGTCGGGCGAGACGCATACAGGATATCAACGGCAAAGCGAGAACGGGAATAAGAAACGGGCACAGGAATTAGGAAAACAGGAAATCAAGAACATTGTCTGATAGAAAAGCTCAGTAATGCATACAGACGTAGCGTAATACTTCACGATGATCATGCATCAGCACAGTCCTTAAATAAATGCACACACATTTCCTTAATTGAGTTCAGGTGTGCATTGTTAACAGCGTGCATGCTGGAGTCTGCTCAACGCGCACGCAGCCTGAGGCGTGCCTTCAGGTGCACACGCCACAGCATGCAGGACTGACAGAAACCCCTCCCAAAGAGCTCCCACTGAGAGTGAAAATCCGTCATACATGGCTCCGGTGGGGGTTCAGGCTCAGGACAAGACTTGGATTCCTGACTAGGAGTGGGCTTGAGCTCAGGACTTGATTTGGGCTCTAGGCCAGAATCATGCTCAGACTCCGGACTTGACTTGGGTCTTGGACTTGGCTTGGATCCAGGACTGAAGGTGAACTCAAGCTCCGGGCTGGATTCGAGCTCTGGAGATGAGTTGAGCTTTGGGCTGGACTCTGGCTCCAGCTCAGGAGATGACTCAGGCTTGAGCTCTGGATTTGGCTTGGACTCAGGGCTGGGCTTGAGCTCTGGAGACAACTTGAGCTCTGGGTTGGACTCTGGAGACAGTTCAGGAGATGACTCAAGTTGGAGTTCTGGAACTGGCTTGGACACAGGGCTGGAATTGTGCTCGAGCTCCGAAGATGACTTGGGTTCTGTGGATGACTTAAAGCATATATGCAGAATCACAGCTTCACTTTTTATTTATAAATGCCTGAAACCTCAAGAATGACATAGGAATAGTTTTTAACTAATGTGTAATGGTCAAACAACCATTTTGTTTTTTTAAGCATTAACAATAAATCTAATATAGTAATTTTTATGATTAAAGTGATTCATATAGGTAGCCATCTGAGTGAATGACCTTGAGATCCGTGACGTCACAGAAGGAAGTCGATCGGTCTCATCATTTCCGCTATACTAAAACACAGAACTGACTGCAACTCCGATCCTCCATTTTGAGCTAATTTATCGCCATGCCACATAGATGTTTTTGGTGGGTGCAGCAACATGACAGAAGGTGGATTTATGTTGCATTTATGGCCCAAGAATGTTCAAACTGAAAAGATTTAGACACGTTTTGTGAGAAATTCACAGGCACGTTGGGTGCCTAATGAAGTGGTCTCTCCTTTGCTCTGCACATTTTACTGAGGACTCTTATGAAACCTCTGATCTGTTGAGGAGCATTGGTTATAAGCCCACATTGAAAGAGGGTGCAGAATCAACAATTAAAGGAAAATAAAACTAAGAAAAGGGAAAGTAAGTTCAGTTGCACCAATTCTTCTGGAGTGTGAGCCGAGGGTTGTTGCTAAAACCCGGGACGGTATGGGACATATTATCGCTTGGGCAGTTACCTACCTGCAGTTCTTGCTAAAACCGGTGATGTCCCGTCCCAGGTTTTAGCAATTGCCTGAGCCGAGCAGTAATGGCGGAGTACTCCATATGGAGAAAATGGAGAATGAGTGGACCAGCCATCTGATTTCTCCACTGGATGTGTTTACCTCAGCAGCAACATCTTGTTCTTAAATGGAAGAAGTGAATGAACGGAGAACTGAACGAACAACTGAGTCAGATTGTTTCAAAACAAATCGGCCACGAGATTGGCCTTCAAGAAACGAGAACACAGACTGGTAAGCTGCGACTCTCATTTGGATACAAAAAACAGCAACACTTGTTGTTTACATGCATTTAGATTAATACATGTAACTTATGTATTTAAAGGAACAGTCCACCGTACTTCCATAATGAAATATGCTCTTATCTGAATTGAGACGAGCTGCTCCGTACCTCTCCGAGCTTTGCGCGACCTCCCAGTCAGTCAGACGCGCTGTCACTCCTGTTAGCAATGTAGCTAGGCTAAGCATGGCCAATGGTATTTTTTGGGGCTGTAGTTAGATGCGACCAAACTCTTCCGCGTTTTTCCTGTTTACACAGGTTTATATGACCAGTGATATGAAACAAGTTCAGTTACACAAATTGAAATGTAGCGATTTTCTATGCTATGGAAAGTCCGCACTATAATGACAGGCATACTAACACCTTCTGCGCGCTTCGACAGCGCATTGATACTGAGCTCCGTATCAATGCACTGTCGAAACGCGCAGAAGGTGTTAGTACGCCTGTCATTATAGTGCGGACTTTCCATAGCATAGAAAATCGCTATGTTTCAATTTGTGTAACTGAACTTGTTTCATATCACTGGTCATATAAACCTGTGTAAACAGGAAAAACGCGGAAGAGTTTGGTCGCATCTAACTACAGCCCCAAAAAATACCATTGGCCATGCTGAGCCTAGCTACATTGCTAACAGGAGTGACAGCGCGTCTGACTGACTGGGAGGTCGCGCAAAGCTCGGAGAGGTGCGGAGCAGCTCGTCTCAATTTAGATAAGAGCATATTTCATTATGGAAGTACGGTGGACTGTTCCTTTAAGTTACTGGTATAATATTATTTAATTTGCTTCAGAATATGATTGTCTCAGTTCATCTGATTATTTAATTAGCCTTTTACATTTTATCAGTGAAAATGCATGCATGTACATGTATGTTGCATAAGTTATAAAACATATCCTGTTTTAATGAGAGTCAACCTTGGTTCCAAAGGTTGTTATTGCTGGGGTGGTTGTGAGGTTTTGACATCCCTCTCAGCCTACAAAATGCCCCAGTGGCATAGTGCAATATATAGCCTCTGGCAACCTAATGTCCAGATCCTGGCCTAAACGTGGCAGAACTGTTTAATACCAACAAGAGAAGGGGTGAAAGGCGGGTTACTGGCACCTTAAAACCAGTCTCTGCGATTTGTCAAGCTTGCTTCCTGCACTATACTTAGATCCCTTTTGTCATCACTTTGACCTTTTTTTTTTTTAGCTGGCCTTCATCTAATACCCCCTAGTCGATGGCAGACTTTGGAACACAGTCCCCTGGATACTGCTTTGGAACACAGTCCCCTGGTTGGCATTAGGAAGGGCACCCAGCTGTAAAAATGTACCTTGATTTTATTATGGCAGTCTGTTGTGATGAGCGTGTAAACGGGACCCCCTACAGGGGTATCGTTAATGGTAAGGTGGGTGTCAGGCATGGGCACCATCAGACCGTCAGTCCGCGACCATGCCAGTGTTTTCGCATTGCAACAGTGGATATAGGAACAATGAGAGGCAGAGCAGGTGAAGCTGTAGAGACAATCTCACACAAAGATTGACCTCTGTTGCTTACAGGAAACAAGGTGGAGAGGTGCAACTGCACACATGATTAGTGGTAGAGATAGTAGGTATAAATTTTTCTCGGTTGGAAATGAGAAGGGGACCGGGGTGATGGTCTGTTATTAGCAGAAAGGTGGGTCGAGTATGTCTTTGCCGCAAAAAAGAGAGCAAGTTTTCTGATGTCAACAGTAACATGCAGGATGTTTTCCGCATTGCTAAACAGATGAAAAGAGAAAACAGGGATTGCATGGGCGACTGCTGCATCAGGGACGACGATGGTAACTTAACCCTCAATGATGATGCCAAGAAAATGGCATGGAAGGAACCAGTGGCGGCTGGTAGTCTTTCAAACAGGGGAGGCTGGTCGGTTACGATATTTCCAGATTTTAAAAGAAAAAAGAAAAAACATCAATTTTGCCCATACTCTTGCTTCTGATCTGGCTGATTGTTGGCAGGGTCACAAACTGTGAAACAACAGGTTCTTTTGGCCCATTAGCCTACTGTCCAATATACATGATGGTGGTGTTGGGGGGGTATATTTTAACATTTTATATTTTAAAATTGTGGCATGTTTAAAAATTGATCATTATTGAAAGCAGCTCTTTGTCAGGAACCTCAGCAGTAACAGCAGAGTGTTCTGGAATAGGCACAAGCACTGACCTTGGGGAGCCAAACAGAGCTGGGTGCCACACATTTCATTCAATGACACTTTCCCTATATTTTACTTATTTTGACTGAGAAATGTTTTATTGACAATTTTAATAACCCTTCACTTTTAATCCAGGTCTGTAGTGTGAAATGTTCTCAGCTGTGTTTTTGTTTAAAAATGTTTTCCAAATTGTAGCTGTGTTTAATTCATATCCAGAAAAATATATATTCCAATATAATATACTCAGCATAAACATTTTAAATAGATTCTATATTTTTGGTCTATCCATGACATATTACTAAAGTAGCCTATTTACTGTTGTTGATGTGGGTCACTTGCTGTTAGCCAATTCACTTTCTTGTACCAGGAGCGCTGAAAGGAACGAGTATTATTCCCAACCTTTTTCACCAAGTCAATTTGAGGCATTGGTCTACCCTGCTCTTTAATTTAAATTTTTTCCTCGAAAGGAAGACTGGCAAATGGCTTCGCCAAAATTAAATCAGCAATGCTTGGCATCCGTGAGCAGCTTTCTTGCTAGCTGACTAGCCCCCTCAAGTTCAGTCACTCAAATAAATCAGGCAGAAAAATGACAAAGTCCCACAGCTCAGTTTTACCATGGGCATCAGGCTGGGGAAAAAAAAAAAAAAGTCCCACAGTTCAGAAAAAATGACACAGTCCCACTGCACAGTTTTACCATGGGCATCAGGCTGAAAAATGACAAAGTCCCACAGTTCAGAAAAATGGCAAAGTCCCACTGCTCAGTTTTACCATGGGCTCGAGTTGTACCTTTTTTTTTTTTTTTTTAGACAGGGCGGATGGACCAGGGCATTCGTCCGCCTGGCCGTGCCTGACGAGGAGTGCTCTCGGCCGGCTTGGGAGGCCGATGGCAGCCCCTCCTGGAAGTGCGGTTCAGAAAAAAATGGCAAAGTCCCACTGCTCAGTTTTACCATGGGCATTAGGCGGAAAAATGGCAAAGTCCCACTGCTCAGTTTTACCATGGGCTCGAGTTGTACCTTTTTTTTTTTTTTTTAGACAGGGCAGACGGACCAGGGCATTTGTCCGCCTGGCCGTGCCCGACGAGGAGCGCTCTCGGCCGGCTTGGGAGGCCGATGGCAGCCCCTCCTGGAAGTGCAGTTCAGAAAAAAATGGCAAAGTTCCACTGCTCAATTTTACCATGGGCATCAGGCTGAAAGAAAGAAAGAAGTCCCACAGTTCAGAAAAAAATGGGGCATGTGGGGGCGTGGTCAAGCATCGGTCTGTGACCGGAGGGCGGAGTCAGGGAAGTGGCAGAATCACTACACCTGATGTGAATTAACCAGTGTTTGTGTGTCTTCCTAGCAGCCGCACCCCATTTAAGGAAGAGAGCGAGAGCAGAGCGGGCTCTCTCCCGACCAGAACATGCGCGCGTGCGTGTGTGTATGTATATATATATATATCTCAGAGGTGGAAAGAGTACTAAAATATTATACTCAAGTACAAGTACTGTTACTCTGATGAAATTTTACTTAAGTACAAGTAAAGTTACCAGACAAAAAATCTACTCAAGTAAAAAGTAAAAAGTAGATCATTTAAAATGTACTTTGAGTAAAAGTAAAACGTTACTTTTAACAATGGGTGTTTTCTGCCTCCATTGTGTTGTGCAAAAATGAAAAAGAAGAGGAAACAAGGATATATGTACATCTCAACCCAGATGTTTTATTTAAAGGAAGTGTATCAAATTGAATGCTTAGGATAATGCTCCATTAAAACTGAGACAAACAAAAAAGGTCAATACACACAGTCATGTCGTTTACATCGCCCTGACCACACACAAAGCATTGTACATGAAATATAAAAGTGAAATGTTGCACCGAAATCTCGTAGCTTGCCTGTGTGCACTGTGTGTTATTGAACAATTCAATTCAAACATTATTTGTTTTGCTTAGTATTCCTTTCTGGCCTGTTGGATGTAGAATGGTAGGAGGACTGATCACGTCAGGTTGGCGAGCTAACTTGCTTGCATGATTAGCCAACCGAATAACAGACTAGTTACCGTTATGTTACAGTACCAACAGGTTGCTACTTCAACATTAGCAATGCCATCCACTATTTTTGGAATATAACCAGCCTATTGTCGGTTTTACTATGGAAAGGAAACATTACGATCAGGGGCGCAGATACGTTTTTTGAACTGGGGGGGACAAAGCTGCCAGCAAACCAACCCCAACCCCGATATGCCTGTCAAACTTGTTGTGGGTAACCATAGCAACCAAGCTCGAGCTCGAAACCTGTGCAGTCTGCGCAGCTCAACCAACCGAATATCAGTCTTTGTTTTGTTTTATGTGAGTTGTTGCAACTATGTATACACTGCTGTGCACCTCAATAAACCGAATGGTAATTAGTCTTTTGATTTTTCTGTGAAGTTTGCCTTATGCAAAGAAAGACAGCATAGACGTTTTTTCCTCCCTATAAGTGGGGGGGACCGAACGAGGTGAATTCAAATCTGGGTGGGACGAATCCCACCCGTCCCACCCTCTATCTGCGCCCGTGATTATGATGCCAATGACAATACTTACCTCAACATGCTTGCACAGATTAGACGTCGAATTTTTGTATGCCGCAATGGTTGTCTTCTTGGGCACACAATCTGCATTGCATAATGAAACTGTCACCCCTTTTCTCTACGAAGCTGAAGTGATCACGTATGTAGGGCCAGGGGTGCACTTCATTACTGGAAGAAATTGCGTTTTCTGCAGGGTCGTCCACCACAGGTTCCTCGGTCTCCTCCATGTCCACAGGGGTGCTTTATCAACACCCGTGGCCCAGGGGCTAGGCCCCTCATAGGCTACCTGTCAACCCTACCCTTACCGTTGGCCAGGAAAACACTCTTATTTTATTTGCAATACGTGTCAAGCATTTACAGTGTAAGCGCGTAATTAGCCTAGAAGCCTACGACAGGTTACGTTTGGCTCAGCGTAGCTGCGCAAGGCCCATGCTCACATCGCTCAAATACACCGAAATACACGAAACCAAGTCCTACTAGGGTCTATTTTACCGATCTATGTTCAAGCATCATGCAAGTCTTCCTTCTCCTTGAATAAGACCGTGCATTCAACTGCCTTTTTGACATGACTGCATCGAAATACCACTTGCAACAATATTTCACGCACTCCATCAAGAAAAAAGTTAAACATGATGAACACGGGCATACTGTTTTGAGCATACGATTTTTTAAAAAGAAACTAGCTACATCAAAGTCCTTCAATAAACCCATCCTTTAGCACAAATGAGCTTAACCTAGTTCAAAGCATGACGCTAGCAGTAGCTGCATAAGGCAAAATCGTGTGGGCCTTTCATCAACAACAAGCCACGGCGGGCAAACATTAATAATCAAGCGTCCTTACCTTAAAACCTTGTCTTGACCACAGAACTTCAAGTATTTCACTTAAATCCACACGGGTTAACAATACCCCCAACACAGCTAGCGAGAAATGTGGATCTGCGCTAGCTTTGTATTGCTGTTCCCCTCAGTATGCTTACTCTGTCTGCTGCCCGAACTGTGAACATTATAGGCTACAATCTTTTCATCAATTTCTTCAGTAGATGCCGTTTTAGACATTTTATTATCCCCATCGAAATATGCTATTATACTAACAGGATTATAACTCAAATCACACGACACATATTCAAATCACAACTGATTTATTTTACTGTTGGACAGATCATAGCATATCTAGCCTAGCTGCACATAGCCTAGCTGCTGGTAGGCTGATAACTGATAAGTAGCTGATATTCTGAACAGATTGGTGATCCTTACCTTAAAAAAGTCTGTGACTTTAGGCAACGATTCTATCATTACTTGCATCTCTCTCTTTTTTTCCTTTTATGCACCCCGCTAACATGTGAACGCTTCATCTTTCAAAGTCTCTAAATTTGTGTCTCAGTAGTCTGCAGTCTTTGGCGCACTTTCGTGCGTGACGTTACATTTTGTTGCATTTTATTCTGGTACAGTTGTGGGTGTTCGTTTCGCGAACCACATCCATCATGTCTCTAACAGCAGGCTACTGTGCGCTCATTTATTTCTAACCTTATTTCTATCCGTACATTAATGTAGGCCCACGATTCCGACAGTTTATTATTTTATTAATATTACAAGGCCCCTGATTGGCTGTGGCCCAGGGGCTTGAGCCCCCCGAAGCCCCCCCCCTTAAAGCGCCGGTGCATGTCCATCATAGTCTGTGTGAGACTCGCGCGCGCGACAACTGTCCTTCCCGTGATTCATTTCCAGAACGCATTTCCCCAGGGGCGATTTTTAATGTGGGGGGGACACACTGGCGGGGGGGGTCCTCCGCCAGAAAAATTTTAATTAATTTTCAACAATAAGTCCTCATTCAACTAGTCCATATATTCATCAGCCTGTTTTTAAACCCACCGCTACGCCTAAGATAATGAGATGAATGTGACACAATTTATCACCAACAATGACTTTATGGGTGCATTTTACTTTTTATTTTGTGTTTTCTATTTAGTTTTAGATGTAACACAACATGCCACTGGGCCAAGCAATAGTGACACTCAACTGTATGTTTAAAAATAAGAATATTCATAATCTCACGCAATGAACAGGCATGACATGGCATCATGCAAACTTCATAACACAAAATCACACTGTGTCAAGCAACGGTGACACAAATAATTTCACACAATGAACAGGTGCAATTTTGTTCACCACCAACAGTGACTTTAGTGGGTACATTTTACTTTTTTCCGATTTAGCGATACTCATAAAAATGGCATGGCATCATGCAGTCTTCATAACAAAATTACACTGGGTCAAGCAATGACACATAAAAGAGAACTTCACACAATGAACAAGTGCAGTTTTGTCAATCTACATGCAATGATGGTACTACAGTAGCATTTACAGATTAGTATAACAAATAGATTTATAGATATAACTCCTTATATTGGTGCCGCCACAATTTCTACCACTTCATAACTTTTATCCCCCTTTCCTTCACAATCCACCTGGAATAACATCCATCTCTCTCCACTGCTTTCCTTTCTACTATTCCTTCCCCATACACTGATTTCCCATCTTACTTTCCAGAAAACTGCCAAAGACCAGACAAAACAAGGAATCAATAAATATCATCAGAGCAGACTTGACCTCATTCTTGGCATTACAGTAAGGCAGGCCTACTGGGTTTGAATGAAATGATAGCTAACGTTAAGGTAGCTGATACATCTAACATTGACTAGCCAGCTAACTGCACTAACATTTCCATTGGGACAAAAAAACCTGTCCTGTGGGGAAATTTTGACTGACTTTCCGCTTCTTTGTAAAGAATGTCCTTATGTCCATTGTGTCTGGGAGCAAATACTGCAAACAATTCATCATCAATCAAGAATACCCCATTAGGCTAAGCTTATTTCACTGTTTAGTTGAATATTAATTTAACGCGTCCTAGGGTTAATTTTGAGGGCAGATAACAAAAGAATAAGGTTTTAGCAAAAGCTAGACATTGTGAGGTTGCAATGGGGATGACGTCACCTCCTCCACTTTCCAGCAGCTGCACCAACATTTCTGTGCTCGCACTGAGATTCACTTCACTCGCACGCGGTGAGCTGTTGTAGGGAACGCCCGGAAAACCCGGAGTGGATTTTCAGTGCTCTGTGTATTCTCTTATCGATCAAGTGGAATGGATTCTTTCACGAAGCAATAGAAACGGCGCTGGGTGAACTAATATTTGATGTTAAATGTGGGGGGGTCCAAACGAAGAATTATGAAATGTGAGGGGGACATGTCCCCTTCACATTCAATGGTGGCGACGCCCATGCATTTCCCCTTCTCCGTTTTAGCCTTTTTTTTATTTTTTATTTATTTATTTTTTTACTCAGTAACGGTTGTGATGTAAAATGTACCGAAGTACACTACTTAAAAGAAAACATACTTAAGTAAAAGTAAAAGTACACTCTTTAAAAATTACTTGAAAAAGTATAAGTACACAAAAAAGCTACTCAAGTACAGTAACGCGAGTAATGTAATTCGTTACTTTCCACCTCTGAGATATATATATATATATATATATATATATATATATATATATATGAATGAATAAACATGTAGAAGCTGAAAAGCTGACAATAAAAGAGAGTTATTGAGAACTCAGTACTGGCCTGCCGTGCTTCTGTGCTCCACCCACCTAGAACGCTTGCTACAGTGGTGCTGAAACCCAGGGTTGGAGTGCCGAAGCAGAACAGCCCTATGGAGTCTTCCCCTTTCGCCGAGCTGGTCCACGCCCTCCCCACGGCCCAGCAAAGCCAGCACCAGGCACTAGTCGCCCTCCGGAAGGAACAGGAACAGCGGTTCGAGGCCCTGGTTCTGGCTCAGCAGGAAGAGCGACAGGCGTTCCGGCACCTCCTCACGTCGGCAGGGTCCACCGCTGCAGGGCCGTCCCCCTTCACCCTGACGAAGATGGGCCCGCAGGACGATCCCGAGGCCTTCCTCACGTTCTTTGAGCAGGTGGCAGAGACTTCGGGGTGGCCGATGGAACAGCGCATGGCGCGCCTCCTCCCCCTGCTAACGGGAGAGGCGCAGCTGGCCGCGCTACAGCTCCCTGCCGACCGCCAGCTGGCCTACGCGGACCTTCGCCTGGCCGTCCTCCAGTGTGTGGGGCGCACCCCCGAGCAACAACGGCAGCGCTTCCGCGCTTTGCGCTTGGAGGAAGTCGGCCAACCGTTCGCATTTGGCCAGCAACTCCGGGACACCTGCGGGCGGTGGTTGAGGGCCGACAACCGCAACGCCGAGGGGATCATCGACCAGGTGGCGCTGGAGCAGTTCATTGCGCGTCTACCAGCCGGAGCTGCAGAGTGGGTCCAGTGACACCAACCGGCGTCGCTGGATCAGGCCATCGAGCTGGCGGAGGACCATTTGGCGGCTGTCCCGACGGCAGGACAGCAGACAACCTCTTCTCCCCTCTCTCCGTCTCCTCCCGTGTCTCCTCCTCACCCCATTCCCCCACCGCAGAGGCGGGGGCCGGCCCCACCCCAGCCGGCCCGCCGCACCCGCGGTGCCCTCCCGTTTCTCCCTTCTGTGTCTGTCTCTTCCCCCTCTCAGGTGAGTGAGCCCCAGAGCACCAGTGCAGAGAGGAAGCCCAGGCCGGTTTGCTGGCGCTGCGGGGAGCCGGGTCACCTCCAACAGCAGTGCTCGGTAATGGAGGTGGGCGCGGTGGTTCGGATCCCCGACGCGCCAGGAGCCGCCCTCGATCGGGTCGGAGTGTATCGCATACCGGTGAGTATCCAAGGGGATACATATCAGGCGTTGGTGGATTCTGGTTGTAATCAGACCTCAATCCACCAAAACCTGGTGCAAGATGAGGCACTGGGGGGAGCACAATTCGTGAAGGTGTTGTGTGTGCACAGGGATGTTCACAGCTACCCTTTAGTGTCGGTCCACATTTTTTTTCGAGGGGAAAAATTTATAGTAAAGGCGGCGGTTAATCCTCGCCTTACCCACTCTATAAATTTGGGGACTGATTGGCCGGGATTTGGGGAATTAATGAGGCACCTAGTAAAGAGTGGGTCCTGCCATAGTTTAATAAGGGGAGGTCCCGGTGTCGCATTGGCGGGAGCAGCTGTCACAGAGCCGTCTACATCAGCTCCGCGTCAGAGTGAGGAGCCGCCGGCTCCTCCTCTCTCTCGGGGAATCCCTCGCGGATTTCCCGTTAGATCAGTCACGAGACGAGACTCTGCGGCATGCATTTGACCAAGTAAGAGTAATCGATGGTCAAATTCTCCAGCCAAATGCCACCCCGTCCTTCCCCTACTTCGCGATTATGAAGGATAGATTATACCAAGTGACGCAGGACACTCGGACTAAAAAGCAAGTCAAGCAGCTTTTGATTCCAAAAAGCCGCCAGGAATTGGTATTCCAGGCGGCTCACTTTAATCCCATGGCTGGACGCTTAGGGCAGGATAAAACACTAGCCTGAATAATGGCCCGGTTCTATTGGCCAGGGATTCGCGGCGATGTCTGTAGGTGGTGTACGGCGTGCCGCAAATGCCAGTTAGTAAATCCAGCGGCCATTCCAAAAGCGCCTTTGCGCCCTCTCCCATTAATTGAGACCCCGTTCGAAAGAATTGGGATGGATCACGTTGGGCCATTAGATCGGTCAACACGAGGGTACCGCTTTATATTAGTTCTGGTGGATTATGCAACGCGATACCCGGAAGCAGTGCCTCTTCGCAATATCTCAGCACACAGTATTGCGGAGGCGCTCTTCCGAGTTGGAATCCCGAAAGAGATTCTGACTGATCAAGGCACCGCGTTTATGTCACATACACTAAAGGAACTGTATAGGTTGTTGGGTATTAAGCTGATCTGCACCAGCGTGTATCACCCACAAACGGATGGTTTAGTTGAACGGTTCAATCACACCCTCTGTTCGGACCATGCGCCCCTCCAGTGGCTCCACCGCATGAAGGATGCCAACGCGCAGATCACCCGTTGGTATCTGGCACTCCAACCCTTTAACTTCAAGGTGGTTCACAGGCCGGGGGTGCAGATGGTCGTGCTGGACTTCCTCTCCCGTCGGGGGGGGGGGGGGGGGGGGGGGGGAGGAGTCGGCTGCGGGCCGGACGGCTGCCCGGCCTGAGTCGGGCGGTGGGGGTATGTAGCAGTGGGGACGTGGTCAAGCGGTGGTCTGTGACCAGAGGGCGGAGTCAGGGAAGGTAAGTGGCAGAATCACTACACCTGATGTGAATTAACCTGTGTTTGTGTGTCTTCCCCAGTGACCACGCCCTATTTAAGGAGAGCGAGAGCAGAGCGGGTCTCTCACGACCAGAACACGTGTGTGTGGCGTGTGTGTGTATAGTTATATATGAATAAATGTGTAGAAGCTGAAAAGCTGTCAATAAAAGAGTTATTGAGAACTCAGTACTGGCCTGCCGTGCTTCTGTGCTCCACCCAAGTAGAACGCTTGTTACACCCGCCTTTCGCCCGTAGTCAGCTGGGATAGGCTCCAGCTTGCCTGCGACCCTGTAGAACAGGATAAAGTGGCTAGAGATAATGAGACGAGATGAGACATTCATTTGGAAAGGAGATATTCAAAACAGGGTTCATGGTGACTGAGTTTATTATTATTTTTATTTATTTATTTTTAACTGAGACATGGTCAATTCCCAGGACAAGACAAAGAATGCAAAATCTCATCTCATCTCATCTCATTATCTCTAGCCGCTTTATCCTGTTCTACAGGGTCGCAGGCAAGCTGGAGCCTATCCCAGCTGACTACAGGCGAAAGGCGGGGTACACCCTGGACAAATCGCCAAGTCATTACAGGGCTGACACATAGACATAGACAACCATTCACACCTACGGTCAATTTAGAGTTGCCAGTTAACCTAACCTGCATGTCTTTGGACTATGGGGGAAACTGGAGCGAGTTTGTTGGCATTGATCGAGTTCTCCCTAATCATCGTAGTAGCTGTACTAGTCAGTCTTTACTGAGATGTGAGGCCAGATGGATTTTTTATTTAAAAACATTGCAACCGAATGGATTGAATGATGATTTTGACTTGACTTGTTTTCTATGAATAGTTTGTACATTTAGTCTTATGTTTATTGTCTGATGTTTTTTTTTTCTTTTCTGCGTTTATTTTTTATTTATTTTATTTTTTTAAATTAAATTTATTTAATTATTTTTTTATTTTTTATTTATTTATTATTATTTAATTTATTTATTTTTTGTTATTTTCTTTCCTTATAACAGTTGTTATGACTATAAATTATGTCATTAGTTAAATCATAACAAGAACGGAACTGATGATAGGATGTCTTTATCCATGCACCTTAACCTGTATTCAAGCTTGGTTGTAGACCTACTACCTGTTTTCCGTGTACGTGGCCTTGTCTATATATGGGTGTCTTTATTTTTAATTGTTTGCACTGAGGATGGTCTGATTGTGGCCGAAACGTTTGCACTTTTCACTTGAGTAGCACTTTTTGTTTGTTTTAATATGCAATAAAAGTGCATTATTATATCGGCATACAGGTGTGCGAGTTCCCTTTGTTTGGTTCTAGTTATTCTATTGGAACTTACGCACCCACCAGGTATCAATTTTAAGGCGCGGTACCTTCATTGGAAAGCACGTTCATTGATTGTTTGGGTATTCTGCTGCCACCATCTTTAGTAGATGGTTTACGATGGCTAATTTTGCCGAAATTAACAGTCTTACGGACAATTATGCGCAAACGCGCACCTTCTTAGAAGCGGATATTGAGAGTATACTTTTTCCACGGACTGCCCTCACTGAAAGTTTCTCAACAGCTGCCACAACAGCGGATTTAAATCATAAATTCAAACAGTTGTCGCTTAAGAAAACTCGCTATGTCTTACATGGCACAATACTGAGTGAGTACGTGCGCGCTAAGAGGATTCCTCGAGGACTACGTATTCAGAAGCCACCAACTCTGGGCCGTCAAGACCCAGAGTTTTGCCAGCAGTGGTGCCGGATTCTTAATAAGGCTTCCTTGGACCTCACAGTCCTTATCATTGAACACGCACATAAGCAACTAACCCTCATTAGCGCGGAGATGGACAGCCTGTCAACACAGCTCCAGTCAGCCTGGTCTTCAGAAGACCTGTCCAAGTTTAAGGAGGAAATCAAGACTTCGACTGAAAGATATGAAAAGGAACTGAAAAAAAGAAAACTGGCTAAATTTAAAAAGAGACACCTTGGATTATAAAAATGACAACGTGTACCCTTGGTTAAAAGAAAACAAGGATCCGACGCATAGGCGCATTCATCCCAGAGATGCGCCAACATCTGAGTCCAGTGCTTCCGAACTGCCCTCTGACTCTGACGGGGATTTTTTAGATCCATCACACGCTCGTGGAGAGAAACAGCCGCGCCAGCTAACCGCGCAGGCTGTGCACGGGCCAGGAGGGGCAGGAGAAGCAAGAGTGGACACAAGATCTCGACCAGCCAGGTCTTACAACGTTCCTACGAGGCGGAGCAACAGGGACAGGAGGTATGTGAACTACTATTCAATCTCTCGGATGTGAACTTTGACCAGGACGAGATAAGTCTTCTCAATAATGGATTTTCCTTTGCTCCAACCCCTGTGGCCAACCCTTTTCAAACGAAAGTTGAACTTTTCAAATTCTACTGTGCCATGAAACTTAAATATTTCTTTCATAAGGACAGAATTGTTTCCCCACTGCCTACTGTCACCACAGAGATGACATCTGTGACTGCATTCAGACCCAAGAGCACATTTACAGCACCAGTGAACAATGCAGCCATTGACACCTTCTGTAAGTTGGTAGATAGGGATATCGAGTCCATGTACTTGTCTGCATCTGCTACATCGAAGAGGCGTAATTGCACCAAAGAACAATTAAGTTCGCCGTCATCCCTGTCTAAGAACAACGTCATATTCAAGAGTGCTGATAAAGGAGGGGGTCTAGTCAGCATGAATCGTTCTGATTATTAACAAGAAGTACTTAGACAATGGTCGGATGCTGACTCTTACAAAAAGTTACATAATAACCCCACAGGATCTTATAAGAGGGAAATTGATATTTTCCTTAATGATGCATTGGAGAAGGGTTATCTTAGTACACAAGAGAGGAAATTTCTTTCCTCAGATAACCCAATCATCCCTGTCATTTATATATATTACCTAAAGTACATAAACCCTTTAATACATTTCCCACAGGTCGCCTAATTGTGTCGAGCATAGGCTCACTAACTGAATCCCTCTCGAAGTTCGCTGATGCGTACTTAAGACCCCTTGTGGAAGCTTTACCTTCCTATCTCAGAGACACTGGGGATTTAATTGAAACACTGACAAGTTGATTTAGGGGAAAGTGAAACATTTTTAATCACCAAGGATGTTACTAGCCTTTATACCAATATCCCTCATGATATTGGTCTTGCGGCGCTGCAGTTTTTTTTTTTAAATACTCGCCCTCAATGTTCCCCGCCAATTGATTTTCTAACTGAAATGGCGAAATTGGTTTTAACCAAGAATTATTTCTTGTTCAATAATGACTTTTTTCTTCAGGTGAGGGGGACAGCGATGGGCGCAACATTTGCTCCTGATTACGCTAATTTGTTTATGGGTTTCTTGGAATACAAACATGTACACACAAATAACCCATTTATTGACAATATATTGATGTTTAAACGCTATATTGATGATCTTTTTGTCATCTGGAAAGGCACAGAAGAACAATTAAAAGAATTCCACCGTTACATGAACAGCTTAGTGGACACCATTACATTTAGCCTGGAATATGATAAAAGTCAGATACATTTCCTTGATACTTGGGTTAAACGTAAAGATGGGAAATTGTTTACAACACTGTATAAAAAACCCACGGATAAAAATAGCTGTTTGCATGCCTCTAGTTTTCATCCTAAGCCCACCAAACGTGGGCTCCCCTATAGTCAATTTTTACGTGTAAGGAGGATTTGTCAGAGGGATGAGGATTTCCTGATAGAGGCATACAAAATGTATGAACAGTTTATCCAGCGTGGTTATGCCACTGATGTCCTTGATTCTGCCTTGGGCCGGGTGAAATCTGAGGGCAATTCAGGTTGCACTTGTTCAGGTGCGAAACCACCGTGCAAGGATCCTCCTCTCGTCTGCTGCACCACGTACACACCTTTTAGTCATCAGATAAAAAATATTGTTAAACAACACTGGCATGTTCTTCAAACTGATGTTGTATGTTCTGAACTTTTTCCCCAGCCGCCCCTTTTTACATACTTTAGGTCTTCTAACCTTAAAGATAGGCTGGTACATTCAGATACTTTTGATCATTCCAAACGCCCGTGCGCATGACTGGATAACATTACTGTTTTTTTCCCCTGCCGTAATTGTGTGTCTTGCAGTAATATTCATAAAACGGATTATTTTATCAGCTTCAAAAACAGGAAGACACTATAATATCAGAACATTTATAACATGTAATTCTGTCAATGTGATCTACCTCCTAAGCTGTCCCTGTGGTCTACAATATGTGGGGTGCACCCGCAGACAGTTGAGAATCCGTCTCAATGAGCATCGGAGCGCGATATATAGGGGGGACTCTAAATCGCCAGTTGCAAGACACTTCAATGAAGCTAAAACATTTGGCTAATGATCTTAAGTTTGTTGGCATTGACCGAGTTCTCCCTAATCGTCGTAGTAGCTGTACTAGTCAGTCTTTACTGAGATGTGAGGCCAGATGGATTTTTTATTTAAAAACATTGCAACCGAATGGATTGAATGATGATTTTGACTTGTTTTCTATGAATAGTTTGTACATTTAGTCTTATTGTCTGCTGGGTTTTTTTTCTCTTTTTATTTTCTGTGTTTATTTATTTATTTATTTATTTATTTATTTCATTATTTATATTTATTTGTTTATTTTTTATTTTATTATTATTTTTTTATTATTTTATTTTATTTCATTTATTTATTTATTTTTATTTATTTATTTTTTGTTGTTGTTATTATCTTTCCTTATGACATTTGTTATGACGATAAATTATGTCATTAGTTAAATCATAACAGGAATGGAACTGATGATAGGATGTCTTTATCCATGCACCCTAACCTGTATTCAAGCTTGGTTGTAGGCCTATTACCTGTTTTCCGTATACGTGGCCTTGTCTATATATGGGTGTGTCTCGTCTCGTCTCGTCTTCTTCCGCTTATCCAGGACCGGGTCGCGGAGGCAGCAGTCTAAGCATGGAAGCCCAAACTTCCCTTTCCCCAGACACCTCGGCCAGCTCCTCGGGAAGAACACCGAGGCGTTCCCAGGCCAGCCGAGAGACATAGTCCCTCCAGCGTGTCCTGGGTCTTCCCCGGGGCCTCCTCCCGGGGGGACATGCCTGGAACACCTCCCCAGGGAGGCGTCCAGGAGGCATCCGAAAAAGATGCCCGAGCCACCTCAGCTGGTTCCTCTCGATGTGGAGGAGCAGCGGCTCTACTCCGAGCTCCTCCCGAGTGACTGTGCTTCTCACCCTATCTCTAAGGGAGCGCCCAGCCACCCTGCGAAGGAAACTCATTTCAGCCGCTTGTATCCGCGATCTTGTTCTTTCTGTCATTACCCAAAGCTCATGACCATAGGTGAGAGTCGGAACGTAGATCGACCGGTAAATTGAGAGCTTCGCCTTTTGGCTCAGCTCCTTCTTCACCACGACGGACCGGTAAAGCGACCGCATCACTGCGGAGGCTGCACCGATCCGCCTGTCGATCTCACGCTCCATCCTTCCCTCACTCGTGAACAAGATCCCGAGATACTTAAACTCCTCCACTTGAGGCAGGACTTCTCCACCAACCTGGAGAGGGCAAGCCACCCTTTTCCGGTCGAGAACCATGGCCTCGGACTTGGAGGTGCTGATTCTCATCCCAGCCGCTTCACACTCGACTGCAAACCGCCCCAGTGCATGCTGAAGGTCCTGGTTTGAAGAAGCCAACAGGACAACATCATCCGCAAAAAGCAGAGATGAAATCCTGTGGTTCCCAAACAGGATTCCTTCCGGCCCCTGGCTGCGCCTAGAAATTCTGTCCATAAAAATTATGAACAGAACCGGTGACAAAGGGCAGCCCTGACGGAGTCCAACATGCACTGGGAACAGGTCTGACTTACTGCCGGCAATGCGAACCAGACTCCTGCTCCGTTCGTACAGGGACCGGACAGCCCTTAGCAAAGAGCCCCGAACCCCATACTCCCGAAGCACCCCCCACAGAATACCACGGGGGACACGGTCGAATGCCTTCTCCAGATCCACAAAGCACATGTGGACTGGTTGGGCAAACTCCCATGAACCCTCGAGCACCCTATGAAGGGTATAGAGCTGGTCCAGTGTTCCGCGACCAGGACGAAAACCGCATTGTTCCTCCTGGATCCGAGGTTCGACTATCGGTCGAATTCTCCTCTCCAGTACCCTGGAGTAAACTTTCCCTGGGAGGCTGAGAAGTGTGATTCCCCTATAATTGGAGCACACTCTCCGGTCCCCTTTCTTAAAAAGAGGGACCACCACCCCAGTCTGCCACTCCAGAGGCACTGTCCCCAACCGCCACGCGATGTTGCAGAGGCGTGTCAACCAAGACAGCCCCACAACATCCAGAGACTTGAGATACTCAGGGCGGATCTCATCCACCCCCGGTGCCTTGCCACCGAGGAGCTTGCAAACCACCTCAGTGACTTCGGCTTGGGTAATGGACGAGTCCACCTCTGAGTCATCAGCCTCAGTCTCCTCAGTGGAAGACATGGCGGTGGGATTGAGGAGATCCTCAAAGTATTCCTTCCACCGCCCGACAATGTCCCCAGTCGAGGTCAACAGCTCCCCACCCGCACTGTAAACAGTGTTGGCAGAGTACTGCTTCCCCCTCCTGAGGCGCCGGACGGTTTGCCAGAATTTCTTCGAGGCCGACCGATAGTCCTTCTCCATGGCCTCCCCGAACTCCTCCCAGTTCCGAGTTTTTGCCTCCGCAACTGCCCGAGCTGCAGCACGCCTGGCCTGCCGATACCCGTCGGCTGCCTCAGGAGTCCCGGAGGTCAACATGGCCCGATAGGACTCCTTCTTCAGCTTGACGGCATCCCTTACTTCCGGTGTCCACCACCGGGTTCGGGGATTGCCGCCACGACAGGCACCGGAGACCTTGCGGCCACAGCTCCGAACAGCTGCGTCCACAATGGAGGTAGAGAACATGGTCCACTCAGACTCAATGTCCCCCGCCTCCCTCGGAAGCTGGGAAAAGCTCTCCCGGAGGTGGGAGTTAAAGACCTCCCCAACAGAGTGCTCGGCCAGACGTTCCCAGCAGACCCTCACCATACGTTTGGGCCTGCCAGGTCTGTCCAGCTTCCTCCTCCGCCAGCGGATCCAACTCACCACCAGGTGGTGATCAGTTGACAACTCAGCCCCTCTCTTCACCCGAGTGTCCAAGACATAGGGTCGGAGATCAGATGACACGACTACAAAGTCGATCATCGACCTCCGACCTAAGGTGTCCTGGTGCCACGTGCACTTATGGACACCCCTATGCTCGAACATGGTGTTCGTTATGGACAAACTGTGACTAGCACAGAAGTCCAATAACAAAACACCACTCGGGTTCAGATCGGGGAGGCCGTTCCTCCCAACCACGCCCCTCCAGGTGTCACTGTCATCGCCCACGTGAGCATTGAAGTCCCCCAGTAGCACAATGGAGTCCCCAGTCTGAGCACCCCTCAGTACCTCTCCCAGGGACTCCAAGAAGGCCGGATACTCTATACTGCTATTTGGCCCGTAGGCACAAACAACAGCAAGAGCCCTCTCCCCAATCCGAAGGCGCAGAGAGGCGACCCTCTCGTTCACTGGGGTAAACTCCAACACATGGCGGCTGAGCTGGGGAGCTATAAGGAAGCCCACACCAGCCCGCCGCCGCTCACCATGGGCGACTCCAGAGAAGTGGAGAGTCCAGCCCCTCTCGAGGAGCTGGGTTCCAGAGCCCAAGCTGTGCGTGGAGGTGAGCCCGACTATCTCTAGCCGGTACCTCTCAACCTCCCGCACAAGCTCAGGCTCCTTCCCCCCCAGCGAAGTGACATTCCATGTCCCAACAGCCAGCCGCTGTGTCCGGGGGTCAGGTCGTCGAGGCCCCTGCCTTCGACTGCCACCCAATCCACACTGCACCAAACCCCTACTGCTACCTCTGTGGGTGGTGAACCCACAGGAGGTCGGGCCCACGTCGCCTCTTCGGGCTGAGCCCGGCCGGGCCCCATGGGCAAAGGCCCGACCACCAAGCGCTCGCATACGAGCCCCAACCCCGGGCCTGGCTCCAGGGTGGGGCCCCGGCTGCGTCCTACCGGGCGACGTCACGGTCCTGGATTTTTTCTCCATAGGGGTTTTTTGGTGAACTGCTCTTGGTCTGGCCTGTCACCTAGGACCTGTCTGCCTTGGGAAACCCTAACAGGGGCATAATGCCCCCGACAACATAGCTCCTAGGATCATTCAAGCACACAAACCCCTCCACCACAATAAGGTGGCAGTTCTAGGAGGGGTATATGGGTGTGTCTTTATTTAAAAAAAAAAAAAATAAATAAAAAAAAAAATATATATGGGTGTGTCTTTATTTTTAATGTTTGCATTGAGGATGGTCTGATTGTGACCGAAACGTTTGCACTTTTCACTTGGGTAGCACTTTTTGTTTGTTTTAATATGCAATAAAAGTGCATTATTATATCGGCATACAGGTGTGCGAGTTCCCTTTGTTTGGTTCTAGTTATTCTATTGGAACTTACGCACCCACCAGGTATCAATTTTAAAGTGCCATTCCACCATTGGATGTATTTTTTTGGCATAAAATACAATATATTTTATGACAACATGACTAGACAGAGAAATCTTTTAGCTTCAAAATGATATATCAAACAATTTTTTGACAACGACAAGTATATTAATTTTGCGACCAAAGTCACCTACCCTTTTAATTTCCGCGTGGTAGTGAAACGTGATGTCATCGGCAGGTTCCCCTTCTTGTGTACCACGTCACGTGTGACGTGGCACAGATTATCAGCAATGGCAGGTAGAACGCGATTGTCAGCTTCGGAAAAGAAGCGAAGGAAAATAGCAAGTGATGCCCAAAGGAGACGGTCGATGGTGAATATCGGCACAGCAATCGACAAGTGGAAATCGCGTTCTATCCGCCATTGCTGATAATCTGTTCCACGTCACACGTGACGTGGTACACAAGAAGGGGAACCTGCCGATGACATGTTTCACTACCGTGCGGAAATTAAAAGGGTAGGTGACTTTGGTCGCAAAATTAATATACTTGTCGTTGTCAAAAAATTATGTTTGATATATCATTTTGAAGCTAAAAGATTTCTCTGTCTAGTCATGTTGTCATAAAATATATTGTATTTTATGCCAAAGAATACATCCAATGGTGGAATGGCACTTTAAGGCGCGGTACCTTCACTGGAAAGCACGTTTATTTTTAACTGAGACATGGTCAATTCCCAGGACAAGACAAAGAATGCAAAATCTCATCTCATTATCTCTAGCCGCTTTATCCTGTTCTACAGGGTCGCAGGCAAGCTGGAGCCTATCACATTAAAAACACATTAAACTAACACATTAAAAAGGCAAGAAACTCATCCACTAATTAACTTTAGACGAGGCACACCTGTTAATTGAAAAGCATTCCGGGTGACGACCTCATGAAGCCGGTGAAGATAATGGCAATAGTGTACAAAGCGTCATCAAGATAAACAGTGACTACTTTGAAGAATCTGAAACATGAAACACTTTTTTTTTTTACACTGTGTTTACCACATAATTTCATACATGTTCCATGTGTTATGTCATAGTTGTGATGTCGTCAGTATTGTTCCAGTGTAATGGTCATGGCCAAAGAAGGAATACTGGACAATAAGTAGGCTTGGCACGGTTATGGGAAAAAAACCGAACCGTACGATACGCCTGTTGCGGTGCAATACGCGTATAAACCGCGGTACCCCTATTTAAGACGTTCGCCAAAAAAAAAGCCGAATGCCCGTATGAAACCACGTGGTTCTCTTTCGCGCGCGAAAGAATTGAAGTGACAGCAGAGTGTGGATGGCAAGTGCAAAAATGGCAAGTGGGAGTGGAGAAGGCAGGTCGTCGTACATAGAGGATGCCCCCGCGGCATTCAAATCAGGTGTGTGGGAACATTTTGGTTTTCCCATTACATGCGATGACGCCGGCAAAAAATCAATTGACAAAAACATCACAATATGCAAGCTTTGTAAAGTACGAATGCCGTACACTCGTGGGAATACTTTAACACACACATCTGTTCAAAAGTAAGCTTTAAGAACTCATTTTTATTTCTTCCAATTATGAAAACTCTGTATGTGACAAAAGACACCTGGTTCCTCTAGATGCCACAACATGGCAGCAAACACTCCTGACACTTTGTATAAATACTGTAGTAAATAAAAAAGCTGTTGAAATCATCCATGTCTTCCCTCTTGCTGTTTCAAAATACTACCTGGCTTTTCATCAGAGATTGTTCATAAAATGTGCTTATGTCAACTCAAACTCAGTTTGTGCATGATTATTTCATTGTAACTATAATTTTAACCTCTCTTAAATGCTGTATCCTAAACTATGTTTACTTAAGGTAAATAGTAGGCTACATGCCCAAATACAGAGTACTTAAGATTTAAAAAAAAAAAAAACCGCAATACGTACCGAACCGCAGACCTCAAACCGCAATACGTACCGAACCGCGACTTTTGTGAACCGTGCCACCCCTAACAATAAGGGGTAAAATTGTGTTACAACGCACATCAAGGTTTCACTTTTTTTGACATCCCAACATTCCCTTCACAACACATCTCATTATCTGTAGCCGCTTTATCCTGTTCTACAGGGTCGCGGGCGAGCTGGATCCTATCCCAGCTGACTACGGGCGAATGGCGGGGTACACCCTGGACAAGTCGCCAGGTCATCACAGGGCTGACACATAGACACAGACAACCATTCACACTCACATTCACACCTACGGTCAATTTAGAGTCACCAGTTAACCTAACCTGCATGTCTTTGGACTGTGGGGGGAAACCGGAGCACCCGGAGGAAACCCACTTGGAGAACATGCAAACTCCGCACAGAAAGGCCCTCGTCGGCCACGGGGCTCGAACCCGGACATTTCTTGCTGTGAGGCGATAGCGCTAACCACTACACGACCATGCCGCCCACGACACAACATGTATCATCAAATCTTAATATGGGTGCACAGGCTCAAATAATGACTGGCAATTTCTTCTGATTCGTACACAATCTGTAAAAAGTTTCTCAGCACTCACAGGGTAATATCCACAGTAAAAGTTGGTGGCAGCTGGGTGTTGGGAGAAGTTCATGTTTGAATCCAAGGAGCCTGGGCTACAGTAGTGATACCCTGTAAAAAAAAAAAAAAGTTAATAAATAATCAAACAAAAACAGACCCAAAGTCAGTTTGAATTACACGATCATGTGTGGCTTATTGTCTGATATCTGGAAACATACACCTATTATTTTGGTTCTTTTTGGAGGTTCTCTGTTCTCCCCTCTTCTCAGAACCGTTAAAACTATGCGGGAACTGTTACTCACGCACAGGCCTTGCGTGTTTAAATTCAAAAGGAGACAAGAGTGCGGGTTTTCTTCTCCAACATACGCTGTGGAAAAACATGAATATTCAATGAGCGCACGCGTGGACTTGTCCAATCAGAATAACAAGCGCGTGCAACTTCATTCTGCCCACTGATCTCTCTGTAAAATATCTGATGGTTTTCTACATTGTACAACAATACTGAAGAGATGGAAACTATCAAATAACATCTGGAACATATATCAGGGATGAGAGTGGCTTGTGATGAAAAAATCTGAAAAATTAGCCGGGGGTCTGGGGGCTGTAGGCCCCCAGTGGGGTCCAGGGGCAAAGCCCCGGTGGGGGCCCAGGGGGCGAAGCCCCCGTGAGCTCATGGATTTTAGAGATTTTTTACCCTAAAAACCAGTTATCATCAAAATTTTATAAATGTTGTTGAAATACCATACCCTGTTTGCTTACAAAATTGACACTGATACAAAAGTAGAACTCTCTTTCAAGTACATACATTACTTAAACTTTCATTTGATAAAGATCAACTACACCTATGTAAAGGAAACATTGACATAGGCCTTTTGTTGTAATAATAATAATAATAATAATAATAATAATAATAATAATAATAACAACAACAACATAGCTGCCAACATTCTGAAGTTGTAAATAGTAATACAAGGTTGGGTACTGAGTCTTGGTGGGGGGGTCGGGCAAAGCCCCCCCCGCCGCCAAAGCTTTCTAGCAAAACTACCCTGAAAAATCACACTAAAACAAAATAGTTTGACAAAATTTATTCTACAAACTAAACTATCATCTTACATTAATTTGCAAAGTTCTTTTCAACAATGGAAACAAATTTACCTGGAACTAGAATACATATATCATCAAAGCAATTTGGCACAGATCAAACATAAAAGGAACCTCTTGTAATCAACACCAAACATAAAAATGCCTCAAAACATGCTTGGCACAAAGTGAAACAGCTCAAAAAAGTGTCAATTTCAACTTGCTTCTTCACATGACTACAAATCAAAAAGAACAGAATCAACAACACACCCCGGGCATCAAATCGTACCCGCCAATCACAACGCAAGGCTTTTGTTTGGATTCTTTGGGCGGGCTTTTGCAGGAGTGACGACAAGGCTGCGTGACGCTGGAGAAAGCGCTAGTGAACAGCGCGCGTTTGACTCCGCTTTGGAATCAGTTTTAGAAGAATTAGACTTGGAGTTTTCGTTGAAACATGAGCAGGAAGAGGCTCTCCGCTCATTCCATGATCGCTGAATCTTCACCAAAACACTCGACGCTCCAGTGGTGTCCCTCTCCACATGCTGTTTGTTTCCCCCTTAGACATATAAACAGACGCCGCATTGAGCTGGTGTCCGGTTGCTGGGATACGTCAGAGTGTCCGCCATATTGGATGTCGCAAATCTTCCCCGTAAACCAATGCAAGTAAATGGACTGAACTTCATAAAGCCCCTTTCTACAATAATATTTAACTCGATGCCTTTTATTCACCCATTAAGACACACACGTATATATTTGGGAAACAAACAGGCATCAAAAAAACATATATAACTTTTAATGTGATGGTTATAAAGAGTGTGCGAAATACCCTGTACACTGCAAACTAGCGACAGATACACGATAGATAGCTCAGGTAAGCTAATCAGTCAGCATACCGTAGCAAGCTACCAAAACCTGAGGCCACAAAGTGAGCTGAATGACCGCCAAACTGAGTTCGGCCAGGTTCTCACGTCATACCAAAACAAAATACATCACTGATTCCTTCCCATTCAGAAAGGTTAAAAACATTCATCATACATTCAAAAACGCTCATCATAGTGTGGCACTGTATTCTCTAATTCTCACTGCTTATAACTCCTACACCTACCCGGTGGAGATGAGCTGGGAAACTGAAGGAACAGTATTGAAAAGTATTTTTCCAGTCTCACCTGTGAAAGGTAATCCCATGTGATCTCGTTTGGACGGTAAACCTGTTGGTACAGTTAAACGCAGTCAATATGGCGGCGAGGATGACGTATGATTCTACGCAGAATGCGACGTCTATGCTTATATGTCTATGGTTTACCCTCCCCCACTGCTTTCTGTCGCTCTGACTACGTCACAGTCACTGTTGCGCTGATTGGTCAGAGCGGGTTCAAATACGAATCCCACCGGTGATAGACTTTGAAAATGACCCATGAAAATTGGCAAAATCGTATTTTATTGTAGTAAATTCGTATTTTCGTAATCAAAACGACAAATCATAATAAATACAATTTATTCATAGTAGTTGGCAGCTATGCAATAATAATAATGTTAAATTTATATAGCGCCTTTCAAGAAACCCAAGGACGCTTTACAAAAAGGAAGAGAAAACTGCGTTGCTATGGAAAAATATGACCACTAGAGGTCTCCCTTGCCCCGTGGCAATGACAAAACAGCACAACGCAAACCCTACCCTACCCCCCTAAAATTTTCTCAACGGATTTGCAACAATATAAAAAAGGTCCATTTTGACTGAAAAAAAGCGGAATTCCACCAAAAAGCAGAAAACTCTCATCCCTGAATATATGGAATTATGTGGTAAACATAGAAAGTGTAAAAAACAAACCCAAAATGTTTCATATTTTAGATAGATTCTTCAAAGTAGCCACCGTTTACCTTGACGCTTTGCACACTATTGGCATTATCTGAACCAGCTTCATGAGGTCTTCACCTGGAATGCTTTTCAATTAACAGGCAAATAATAAAAATACAGTAAACAGCCCTGTTCCACAACTGTAGTCATCCATATGATGTCAAGAACCACTCAGCTAAGTAAAGAGAAATGACATCCATCATTACTTTGACATGAAGTGTGTTTTAATGAATAAAAATAAAGAAAAACTACTGAATGAGGTGTATCCAAACTTTTGACTGGTACTGTAGATGAATATAGAATAACCGTTACAAATCATGAAGTCTTTGAGGTAAATGATTGTGTTTAGAATGCATGTGTAAGTTTGATGTCTTTTTGTCATGAGTTAAAGGGCAGAGGAGTGAAACATGATAGGGTTACACTTTCTCTCTCTGCTTCGCCAGACTACTGACCAGTTCGAGTACGATGGCTGTGATAACAGAGTCTTACTGCAAATGAAGGGGAACCGGGAGATTGTTTATGATGCACAAGCTCCTCCTCTTTTGATGGGTATGCAGCATTCCTTTGGATTTCCCCCCAAATACAGCCTTTTTATTTATTAACTAATTAATAAACTAAGCAACAAACTAATTAATTTACTAAGAAATTAAATTATTTATTTACTTTTGAATAAATAAGGCTGCTTTCTGTGTGTTTTCCTTATACGTAGTGTCATTGCAATGACGAGTCCTGAAGACAGCTGGGTGGCCAAGTGGCAAAGAATATCATTTATACACTTCACTATAATTCAGTCGTTTATATAGATAGAATGCTGTTAAAACTTTTTTCTGTAACATTTAATTTTGTGGGCGGCATGATGGTGTAACCAATATGTTAAGTGTCCTACTAGAGGGGAGAACACTCTGGATTATGTTTACTCCAACATCAAGCGCGCGTACAGAGCCATACCCCTCCCCCACCTCGGCCAGTCAGACCATCTTTCCCTCCTGCTCTCCCCAGCCTACACCCCCCTCAGACGCAGAGCCAGGCCCACCACAAGGACCATCACAACCTGGCCTGACAACGCACTCTCCAAACTACAGGACTGCTTTAAATGGACAGATTGGGACTTATTTGAACACCAGGAGCTGGAGACATTCACAGGAACGGTACTGGACTTTATCAAGTTCTGTATCGGAAATGTGATGGTGAATAAAAACATCCGGGTCTTCCCAAACCAAAAACCCTGGATGACCAGCCAGGTCCGCTCACTCCTCAGGGCTCACGACGCTGCCTTCAAGTCAGGTGACAGAGCTCTGTACAGTGCTGCTCGAGCTGATCTGAAAAGAGAAATTAAAAAAGCCAAGGCAGACCATAGGCTGCGTATAGAATCCCACCTGTCCAGCAACAACATACGGGAGGTGTGGCGGGGTATACAAGACATCACGAACTTTAGGGACTGTGATGCGTCAACAGGAGACTGGAGTGTGCCGCTGGCAGAGGAGCTAAATTGCTTCTTTGCTCGCTTTGAAACATCTCAGCAGCACTCATCTGCTCCAGCCCTGCCCCCACCACCACACAGTTCGTACATCACCCCATTCACTGTGCAGGAGCATGATGTCAGACAGGTGCTCCTGGCAGTGAACCCCAAGAAAGCTGCCGGCCCAGATGGAGTACCTGGTAAGGTGCTCAGAGCGTATGCCCACCAGCTCGCCCCTACCTTCACCAGGATCTTTAACCTCTCCCTGGCTCAGGCAGTCATCCTGCCCTGCCTAAAATCAGCTACAATAATCCCGGTGCCGAAGAAGTCTCCCGTCACCAGCCTGAATGACTACCGTCCTGTGGCCCTCACTCCGGTAATCATGAAGTGCTTCGAGAGACTAGTTCTTCAGCACATCAAGGACCACCTCCCCCCAGACTTCGACCCCTACCAGTTCGCATATCGTGCAAACAGATCCACAGAGGACGCCATCGCAGTAGCTCTACAATCTGTACTGAACCACCTGGAGCAGCAGCAGAGCTACGTCCGCATACTCTTTGTGGATTACAGTTCTGCTTTCAACACAATAATTCCGGACATCCTTATCAGTAAACTGGACACTCTCGGCCTCCCCCCCTCACATGTGCCTGGATAAAGGACTTTCTAACTAACCGGCCCCAGACTGTGAGACTTGGCCCCCACTTCTCCTCCACCTGCACAGTGAGCACCGGCTCTCCACAGGGCTGTGTGCTGAGCCCCCTCCTGTACTGCCTCTACACCCATGACTGTAGTCCGACCCACAACAACAACAACAACCTTATCGTCAAGTTTGCTGACGACACCACAGTGGTCGGACTCATCTCAAAGGGAGACGAGGCAGCCTACAGAGAGGAGGTCCTGAAGTTGGCAGCCTGGTGTTCAGAAAATAACCTTGCTCTGAACACCAAGAAAACCAAAGAGCTCATTGTTGACTTCAGGAAGCACAGCACTGACCTAGCCCCCCTCTACATCAACAACGTGTATGTGGAGAGGGTCCACACCTTCCGGTTTCTCGGCGTCCTCATCTCCGCCGACATCTCCTGGTCAGCAAACATTACAGCAGTCATTAAGAAGGCTCAGCAGCAGCTACACTTCCTGAGAGTCCTCAGGAAGTACAATCTAAACTCCAACCTGCTGCTGACCTTCTACCGCTCATCCATCGAGAGCCTGCTGACGTATTGTATTACAGTATGGTACGGCAGCTGCACTGCTGTAGACAGGGAGAGGCTCCAGAGGGTAGTTAAGGCAGCACAGAAGATCATTGGCTGCCCTCTCCCCTCCCTGATGGACATTTACACCTCCCGCTGCCTTAGCAGAGCTAAGAATATCATCAAGGACAGCTCCCACCCTGGCTTTGATCTGTTCGACCTGTTGCCCTCAGGGAGGCACTACAGGTGCATCAGGACAAAGACAAATCGATTAAATAACAGCTTCTTTCCAAAAGCCATAACCGCACTTAACTTGGATATGCTCTGACTTTATAGTCTATTTATTTTACTATTTACTATTTTATAATGTGCAGTACTTTATAAGGTGACTCTCTCTATGCAATACTTTTATAATGTGCAATATGTTACGGGTACCGGCGGGTACCACATATACAGCTTATGTTCTCTCTGGAAACAGGAGAAATGAATGGAACAAAGAAACCCCACGTCCATTCTGTCTTCTCGCTCAGCAGAAAGAGAGAGGAGGATTTATTAAAATATTCACAATTTAAATCCTCCACTGTTATACTGTCAATACATATACACCCAATGTTCTCTATGTAAAGAAACACAACTTCAAAATAAAATACCATTTATCTTTGTCATCATTCAGCCAGTACTGAATTATAGGTTTTGTTTGATTACTAAATCAAAATTGACAATAACCACTGTTACATATAAATACAGCTTAGACTACAAATCACATATGCTTAAGTGCATGTTTCCTGTTTCAATTTTTAAATCCTTTACTCTTCTGAAAATGCATGAGCTTACAGATTTTTAACTTGTTTTTAACCAATTTTTTTGAAATATAAGTTTTTTTACATCAGCTTTCAACTTTTTTTAGCAGTACATGAAATCCGTTTTTAACCTTAGCTTTTAACATCAGCTTTCACAATATCACACACTTGAAAATATAAAAACTTCCTAAAAATGTTCAAGGAGCTAAAAATAAACCTCTGACTGACGTGACTTAAGTTACCACAGGTGACGTCATCAGGCGCGAAAATGCGGCTACTATTTTGTCCACATATTCATAACACAAGCTTATTACCGGACATTAAAACATTCAGCAACATGTTAACATATTGCACTTCAGTTACTTAGCTTAATTTATTATTTCACCAACCTGGAAACAGGAGAAATTAATGAAACAAGGAAACTCCACGTCCGTTCTGTCTTCTCGCTCAGCAGAAAGAGAAAAGCCGCAAAGCGAACCAAACTGACGTAAAGCCCCTGGGGCCACGTAAACACCACACTGCCCCCTGCTGTCGAACACACATTACTTCTCCTGATATGTACATCAAACACTTTAGTGCAGGGCTTTTCAAAGTGTGGGGCGCCAGAGTTCTTCAGGGGGGGCGCAACGTGAGGAAAAATAAACCAGAATAAGTTACTATTGCGGACATTTAGCGAACTTCAGCTAGCCTTTACCAGAGACAAAATGGATCGATTTTTAGTACCTAAAGCTACAGTGAGTGAGCAGACAGAGTCTGGGCCAAGCAAAAAAACAGACCCTCCAGGATGTTGCGATTTGCAACAACAACTTCTTCGTTGGAGTTTTATGGCAGCTGGCATTCAATATGTTGCATTGCTGCCACCTACAGTATTAACCGGTCAAAGAACTAAATTCTGTTATATAGGCCAGTATCTCGTAAAAACTTGAACAAATGACGTTTGCCCTTCACACTTGTCCCTATGTCCAGCACATTTTTCAATGATACCTCTTTCATGCCATTCTGCATCAAGGAACTGATCAATACTTTTCTATGGCAGTCATAGTTCCTGCAAGACAAAAAAACATGGTGAACTGTCTCCATCTGCTGGCAATAACATAACCCATCCAGATGTTTCCCTAAAATAAATAATGAGCCATTCAGACACTTATGACCTATTCTCAATCTAGTAATAATGACATCTTCCTTACGTTTACCACTTCTGCAAACATTAACTGAATCAGTAACACTACTAGTTATTGAGAATAGATGCCTGCCCTTTATATCTCACTCCCAAAGATGTTGCCATCTCAAAAGAGATTGCTGCCACACAATAGATTTGCCTTCGGACTTTGATAAGGACAGATTAACATCTACGGTTTCCCGTCGAGTCGCCTCCTTAGCCAGCTTATCCACCTTTTCATTAAACTTGATTCCCACATGGGCAGGTATCCATAAAAATGCCACTGTCACTCCATATCTTCCCACATCTCTAACTGCCAAAAGGATGTCATGTACTATATCTTGTCGCCCCTTGGACATTCCCTTCCCAAGACTCCTGATAGCCGACACAGAGTCGCTGCATATCAGCACCTTCCTATTCTGAAGTTTTCCAGCCCACTGCACAGCCATCAGGATAGCATACAACTCCACTGTAAACACACTCAGCAGATCAGAAGTCCTCTTTGAGGCCTGCACATTCATTCCTTAGACTACAAAAGCTGCCCCAGTAACCCCTGTGTCCTGATCCTTTGATCCATCAGTAAATATTAATACATAATCACGATACTTGTCTTCTACATGGCAATGAAAGCTATAAACCATCTCTGCTTCAGGATCTCGCTCCTTAATTTTAAGCAATATTAGGTCAATGTCTGGGACCTCCAGCTGCCACATAGGGATCAACGGCCACAATACTCCTGGGCAAAAGTCCTCTGAAGAATATTCAATTCCTGGGCAACAGATTCTACAGTCCACCCAAAACTGGGCAGATTCGCCACCTCCCTCTCCCAGCTTGGCTCAATCACTCTTCTAACAGGGTGATCGGGACTCTGTCCCATCAAATTAACCCAATAATTGGCCTGCAGCTGTTTTCTCCTCAGACCAAGAGGCATTTCTCCTGTCACAACCTGTAGAGAACAAACTGGGGGAGATTGCACTGCTCCAGTACATAATCTCAACGCAGCAGCTTGGATTACATCCAGCCTAGACAGTACAGATGCCGCTGCAGATGCATAAACCAAGCACCCATAATCAATCCTTGCTCTGATCAAGTAAACATAAATCAGTTTTAAAGAGGCCAAATCTGCTCCCCAGTTCCTTCCAGCAAGACATCTCATCAGGTTCAATACATTTTTACATTTATCCGCCACTCTTGAGATATGTACTCTCCAAGTAAGTCTAGTGTCAAAGAACACTCCTAGAAATTTAAAACAAGAAATCCTTTCCACAGGACGGTTGTAAAGATATAGCTTTAGGCTGTCACAGACCCTCTTCCTTGTAAAAAACATTGTTTTTGTTTTCTCAACTGAGAATCTAAAACCCCACTTCCTACCCCAGTCCTCTACAAGAATCAGAGACTCCTGGACCTTCTTCAAAGTATGTCGCACATTTTCCCCCTCTTCCACAACCCACCATCATCTGCAAACAGGGACTGTCCAATATCAAGCTGAACATCAGAAAAAATATCATTGATCATTATATTAAACAATAGAGGACTGATCACACCAGGGGCGCAGATAGGATTTTTGAACTAGGGGGGACTGAGCTGTCAGCAAATGATTCCATTTTGTGTATGCATGTATGTGTGCGTATATATATATATATATATATATATATATATATATATATATATATATATATATACACACACACACACTACCGTTCAAAAGTTTGGGGTCACTTTGAAATGTCCTTATTTTTGAAAGAAAAGCACTGTTCTTTTCAATGAAGATCACTTTAAACTAATCAGAAATACACTCTATACATTGCTAATGTGGTAAATGACTATTCTAGCTGCAAATGTCTGGTTTTTGGTGCAATATCTCCATAGGTGTATAGAGGCCCATTTCCAGCAACTATCACTCCAGTGTTCTAATGGTACAATGTGTTTGCTCATTGCCTCAAAAGGCTAATGGATGATTAGAAAACCCTTGTACAATCATGTTAGCACAGCTGAAAACAGTTTAGCTCTTTAGAGAAGCTATAAAACTGACCTTCCTTTGAGCAGATTGAGTTTCTGGAGCATCATATTTGTGGGGTCGATTAAATGCTCAAAATGGCCAGAAAAATGTCTTGACTATATTTTCTATTCATTTTACAACTTATGGTGGTAAATAAAAGTGTGACTTTTCATGGAAAACACAAAATTGTCTGGGTGACCCCAAACTTTTGAACGGTAGTGTGTATACATGTTATTTCACCTCCCTCACTGCCATCACCAGGAACTACCTGCAGGCCAGGACAATGATAACATTTTAACATAGCCTATGGAAATCCAAAGTTTACACATTATCATCACGCACAGAAATTGCAAAACTGCAAAACTAGTTTTAAAACCGCTAAGTTCCAACTGTTAAACATAGCGAGAGGCTGGGCTATGTGTGTGTGTGTAAAGTGTAAACCAGTGCATCCTGACTTTCTAACTATGCCTGTGTGTTGCATGAGCAGCAGTCAGTCAACAACTCTTCGCAAAGTTTCCTTATGAAACAATATGCTCGCTGAAATTATGGCAGGGAACGCCAGATTAAACATTAAAACTGCCTTCTGAGCACTGTATCTACAGGCTGCCACCGAAAGGAGGAGGCTACCAGAAAGGCATCTCTACTCCGTACGATTTTACTTTCACTACGACATTACTTTGAACAGACTATCAAAAAATTGCAAGGTGATATGATAAAGTAAGGCACAGTTTACTTACAGTCTTTTTTTTTTAAACGATGCAATCGTTTTCTGCCTTTTGGCACCCTTCATCATGCCGTATTGGGGTCCTGAACTAGGAGGCGCTGTCCCCGATATGCCTGTCAAACTTGTTGTGGGTAACCATAGCAACCAAGCTCGAGCTCGCAACCTGTGCAGTCTGCGCAGTTGCAACTACGTCTGTACTGCTGTGCACCTCAATAAACCGAATGGTAATTAGTCTTTTGATTTTTCCGTGAGGTTTGCCTTATGCAAAGAAAGACAGCATAGACATTTTTTCCTCCCTATAAGTGGGGGGGACCGAATGAGGTGAATTTAAATCTGGGTGGGACGAATCCCCCCCGTCCCCCCCTCTATCTGCGCCCGTGGATCACACTTCCTTGTGGAGTTCCATTCTCAACCAAACATCGACTTGATATGTCCGTCCCTATCTTGACATGAATACTTCTGTTCCTCAAAAAATCCATCACCCAGTTAAAAATATTCCCCCCAATACCCAACAGATGCAACTTAATCAAAAGACCCTCCACCCAAAGCATATCATATGCTTTTTCAACATCCAAAAACACTGCCACTACAGTTTCTCTATTTGTCTAGCTTTTCTGATTTCATCTTCAAGACATATAATAGAGTCAATTGTGTTCCGCCCCTTCCTGAAACCACTTTGATAGCGATTTGCAACTTCAACGCAAATTCAATCAATCCCCGCGAATTCAGGGCGGTGTTGCAATTATATCCAATCACCGCAACTTTCCCGCAAATTTGACCAATCGTTGGCGTCGTCTTGAGGTGACGTCGACAAACTACCTTCCGCCTTACTTCCGTGTATACGTTCAAGAGAAGCAGCATGCGGCAAGTGTTGCCAGATTGGGTGGGTTCAAGTGCATTTTGGCGGGTTTTGAACATATTTTGGGCTGGAAAACGTCAGCAGTATCTGGCAACATTGCATGATGTGCGAGTCAGTGTTTATATAGGCTTAAATTCTGTTACTGAAAGTGTGTTATGTTTACAGTGAAGCACTGTGTGCACTTTACATTATTTTTTTACTTAATACAAGAAATTAATGGATGCCAACATTTTTGCCAAAATGGTATTTTATTTTCCATTGTTTAGGCAGCTTCAGCATCATACTGTGAGATTCTGTTCAAATTGTTTTTTTCTTCTATGAAGCCTGAGCCATTTATTTTATTAGTTTATAATTATTGTTTAATTTAGTCTTCAGGAGAGACTGCCTGCACACAGTACTAGTATTAATAGTTTTTTTTCTTACATGAAAGCTGAGGCATTTATATTATATTTTAAGGTAACTTCATGTTGTGCTGTGAGGTTCTATGCACTTTAACTTTTGAACCAACAGGTGCATTTGGATAAGTAAAGCCTATTTTTCTGCATTTTTGTAGTCCTGGTCATCTTTTATATTGGTAAAGTTGTTTATAGGACCATTTCTCAGTGTCTTTTTGTTTTTTAATCAATAGTTTTTCAGTAATAACTTAATATTTAACATATCACTCAATTTTAATCACAAAAAGAGAAAATCGCAACAATTTCTCACAACTTTCACTTCCTCCCGCAATGTAATCGCAACAAAAACCTAAAAAACACCAAAACTATCATCGCAATTTTTTGGAAAACCCCTGCAACATCAGACATTTTTGCCTGCAACAATCACAAAAAAGGCCCGCGGAATCCTGGGGGGACTGAAAAAAGAAGGAAGTATGACCACGATTATTTAAAGTTTGGATTTTCATGGACTGGATCTGACGATGCTCCAGTGCCACAGTGTGTTGTCTGCCAAGAGGTGCTAGCTAACGATGCTATGAGATGTTTAAAATGTGTTAAACAAGATGTTTTAAAAAGCACAGATGTTGAAAATGTGAAAATAAAAAAAATAAAAATGTGTACAACAACCATTTTTTGAAAATACGACTGGAACATTAAGTATAGCAACAATAAAAATTGTAAGGGGGGGGGGCGCTGTTGTTTATTTGCTCTCTGAGGGGGGACACTCTCCCACACTTTGAAAACCCCTGCTGTAGTGCAATGTTCGCGAATACAGGTTGATTATCCCTTGAATAAACACTCAAAACATTAATTATGAAATTACAAAAACTACCACAAATGTGATAACACTTTAGTGAGCATCACAAATACCTCACTCCATAATGTGAAACGCAACACATACACCTCAGGACTGTGCACCTTACACACAACACATACACCTCAGGACTGTGCACCTTACACACAGCACATACACCTCAGGACTGTGGACCTTACACACAGCACATACACCTCAGGACTGTGGACCTTACACACAGCACATACACCTCAGGACTGTGCACCTTACACACAGCACATACACCTCAGGACTGTGCACCTTACACACAGCACATACACCTCAGGACTGTGCACCTTACCTTACAATAATTCATAATGTGTAATATTTTATCTTATAATGTGACTCTCTCCTGCAATAATTTATAATGTGACTGTTTCTGTGCAATACTTTATATGTGCAATACCTCACTCCATAATGTGTAACACAACACATACACCTCAGACTGTGCATCTTACCCCCTTACACCCCCCCTTTTTCCCCCCTTCCTCTCTCTCTCTACATGCTGTTTGCACTGTTATTGGAGATGCTTTAATCTCATTGTACATGTGTATAGTGACAATAAAGGCATTCCATTCTATTCTATTCTAGTGGTTAGCACTGTCGCCTCACAGCAAGAAGGTCCAGGTTCGAGCCCCATAGCTGGTGAGGGCCTTTCTGTGTGGAGTTTGCATGTTCTCCCCATGTCCGCGTGGGTTTCCTCCGGGTGCTCCGGTTTCCCCCACAGTCCAAAGACATGCAGGTTAGGTTAACTGGTGACTCTAAATTGACCGTAGGTGTGAATGTGAGTGTGAATGGTTGTCTGTGTCTATGTGTCAGCCCTGTGATGACCTGGTGACTTGTTCAGGGTGTACACTGCCTTTCGCCCGTAGTCAGCTGGGATAGGCTCCAGCTTGCCCGCGACCCTGCAAAACAGGTTAAAGCAGCTAGAGATAATGAGAAGAGATTTAATTTTGTGCTGGAAAACGAATGCTTGGGACTCAAATGTTTTTGTACTTGACTCGATAATGTACAAGTCATAAATTAGAAATCTTTAAGAAAGTTTGTATAAAAAAATAGGGTGCTAAAGACTTTGCACAGTACTGTGTATAAATAAAATATTACTGCTTTTGTGAATTTGATATTTTCTTTCACAGGAAACTTCAAAGCAGGTGTGTGTGCACGTGTGTTCACTGCCTCAGATGGGTTAAATGCAGAGAGGAATTTCACAAGTGTGTGATGAATAAAGTTGTGCTTTCTTTCTTTTCTTTCTATAGACCCTTTTCAGTCACGTGACCTTCGTAAACGCGACCACCATTTTGGACATGTAGCGGACTTCGGCTCGAATTGGTTTGAATGCGAGGAAGGCGACAAACGGAGAACATACAAGAAAAAGGAGCGAGATGCAGAAAACGCCTTCGCTATCCAGCGACGTAGGGCATTTACAGGGCGAGCAGAGGGAGAAATAACAACAGTAACGACACATTAGCAACGCCGTACAGAAATAACGGTTTATGGCACAGACCCTTTCGGTTCTCACTCATCTAGCTGCTACAATGACTGCTTAGACTGCAACAATAATACCTAACACACATTTAAGTATCCGTCGTAAAGACGTGAAACTCGTCGAGTGATGAGTGTGTTCATTGATAAGCTAACACAATCTAAAAGTAGACATACCATCACACTGCCCTGGCGCTGTGTACAGTTTACCTTCTATGGTTTGTGCACTCACTATTTGCCATTACTTTCTCCAACCCAGTGTTACAGATTACAGGGAACGGCCTGGATTTAAGAGACAAATACATGTTCCTCTTGTTTTGAACACTTAGCCCGTGTTTACATTATACCGTATCAGCGGATCATCAGATTAACGTTTTTAAAAGCGATTAGTGTGCACACAGCAACACCAATACACGATTCGTCTGCACACAGCAACACCAATTGAGGTATTTCACTCACGTGACCAAGTCATGTGATGCTGCCATTTTGGACGGCACGGCTCGAATCAGTTTGAATGCGAGGAAGGCGACAAACGAAAAACATAAAAGAAAAAGGAGCGAGATGCAGAAAACACCTTCACTATCCAGTGATGTAGGGCATTTACAGGGCGAGCAGAGGGAGAGGTATTTGCAAAAATTGAGGTTAGCAGGCTTAGAGAACGACGTTTACCTGCTTCCACCAGGATTGTTCACTGACGTACGGAAGTACACGAAACCCTCGTCTTTACCTGACTTCGGCCCACATGATCTGTATACCTATGTCGTTAAAAACCCATCGCTATACACAGGTATTGATCTGAAAGCGTATAAGAGTTTGGATGCCTACAAATATTTTGTCAGGCTGGGTAACATGCCTACATCAGCGGGTCGTCCCTGGAGCCGGTGGTCGCCATCTGATTACAGCTAAGGTTTGTTCACATTTTCATTTACTTTCGGTCCTCAGGATAAACAAAATGTTATTAAATGTCATTGAAATAACTTCTTAGTCTGTTGAGACATGGCCCGTTATAAATTTGTTGTTACCAGGCAATGACTAAGAACTGTATTATTAGGGTCGGTGTCTGTGTTGTAGCAGTGTACTAGCAAGTGGAAGGATGGCAAGCCTAAAGACAATCGTTTTTTTTTTTTGTTACATAGTCAAGAGAGGTGTCGGATCACCGGATCCAGTGTAAATAGCTGCCGGAGCCAACGCCCGAGGTTCCGGAGCGCGCTCCGGCTTGCTCCCCCTCAAATTAAGCGCTGTTTGTAGGACACTGCCTCTGATCTGTCCTGCAGTCTACCAACAGCAAAGGAACACAACACTAGCTAATGTCCTTAGCTAATAGCTACTACAGAAGAACAAAGAGGTTACAATGGGTTATTTTAGCCTATTTGGTTACACACTCGCCGCCACAGAATGTTAACAGCAATGTAATGCCTTTTCTGGCTAATTTTATTCGTCTTACCTCCAACAAAGTGGTCACTACACAAGCGTTGGTATGCCGAGGGCTGCCAATCTGTTAATGGCTGCTATCCATCTTCTCCGTCGGGATCCGATAAAATGATAACCCTTGCCTTGTTTGTTGATGGTTACTACATCCAGGTGCACAACAATATAGTGGCATGATGGAAGTCTTGCTGAAAATAAACACTTTCTTTGCTGCCGTTCCTCAATGCTGGCTGTGGTAAACTACTGGTAGTACACGTCCAAAATGGCGGCCGCGTTTGTCGTGACGTCACGTGAAAAGGGTCCATACTGGAACAGTGACTGGAAGATTACAGTAACTGCCATAAACACCGCCTAGTGGACAGTGTTAGTAATACCAGTCACAGACACCACCTAGTGGCCAGTGTTAGTAATACCAGTCACACACACTGCCTAGTGGCCAGTGTTAGTAATACCAGTCACAGACACCACCTAGTGGCCAGTGTTAGTAATTACCAGGCACGGTGGTGTAGTGGTTAGCACTGTCGCCTCACAGCAAGAAGGTCCTGGGTTCGAGCCCCGTGGCCGGCGAGGGCCTTTCTGTGAGGAGTTTGCATGTTCTCCCCGTGTCTGCGTGGGTTTCCTCCGGGTGCTCTGGTTTCCCCCACAGTCCAAAGACATGCAGGTTAGGTTAACTGGTGACTCTAAATTGACCGTAGGTGTGAATGTGAGTGTGCATGGTTGTCTGTGTCTATGTGTCAGCCCTGTGATGACCTGGCGACTTGTCCAGGGTGTACCCCGCCTTTCGCCCGTAGTCAGCTGGGATAGGCTCCAGCTTGCCTGCGACCCTGTAGAAGGATAAAGCGGCTAGAGATAATGAGATGAGATGAGACACACCGCCTAGTGGCCAGTGTTAGTAATTACCAGTCATACACACCGCCTAGTGGCCAGTGTTAGTAATTACCAGTCATACACACCGCCTAGTGGCCAGTGTTAGTAATACCAGTCACATGTACCACCTAGTGGCCAGTGTTAGTAATTACCAGTCATACACACCACCTAGTGACCCAGTGTTAGTAATTACCAGTCACACACACCGCCTAGTGAAGAATGTCTTAGCATTAAGAGGCTTTTGGGAAACCCAGCCCTCATCAGTATGAAGGTAAAGAAGGAATGAGGTCATTCCATGCCAAATCAACAAATATCTGACAAATTTATGCTCGACCATCTCAGATGTCAATGAAATTTGGAGGGCTCAGAGATACTATTAAAAGAAGTTAATCCCCAAAATTTGAGCTTCCTATCTCCAACAGTTTCAGAGATACAGGCATTTGAATTTTTCGATTTTTTTTTCATTTTGCTCAAAACATACATATTTCAAAGTGTAATATAATCTTTATTATGCAAGATAGAAACCTAAAATTTTGCACAGAGAGACTCAATGTCTTGTACTACAAGCTTCAACTTAGAATTTCAATGGTCATTGTATATTAGATGGTGATTTTAACAAGGAAATTAAAAAGACAAATTTGCATTTTTTGCATTTTTAACTCATTCTGGAAGCTTGCCTGTGGCAGTAATGCTTAAACTAAGAATGTTATTCAAATCTACACAGAAATATCTACCAATTTCAGTTTTACCAAGTCCTAGTTTGTCTGTAATAGGGTTTTGAAATTTGCCGATTTCTAAAACGCCATTTTCAGTAGCAAGAAATCCAATGTGGGATAGCAGTTAGGAACTTGTAAATTTTTTTCAGTAATCCCCAAGACCCATATTTTATATTTCCAAATTTTTGTTCTGTGTCTCTCAAGTATTTTTAAACTACAGGGGTTTAAAAAATCCATTTTCACCAAATTCGAATTTTTGATATATTTTCATATAACTGATATTTGAGGGTTAATAAATGCTTCAATAAGGTTCAAGTAGGTTAGGAGACATGTTTCTTACTCAATTTTAAATAAAATTTCAATTAATGCTCAGTGTTAATTATTTGTAAATTGATTTTAATCTAAGACTGTGTAACATTAGCAATCAATGACCAGCTATTGTGTACCAGTCAACAGCCAGCCTTATCAATATCAACACAGCACAATAGGTGACCTTTGATACCAGAACAGGTGACTCATATCTTATAGTTTTAGAGTCTGTAAACTGCATACTTGTTCAGATAACATTATATTGTTTGGATTATATTAAATACATTGTAATACAGAGCACTGAGAAAATTTACCAATGTTATTAACTGAATGTGTTTCTTTGCAAGGATTGGATATTTTGAATAGTTGAATAGGGAATTTAATTGTAGTTGCTTTCAATTTGAGATCAGTATAAATGAGTTTGTTCTTAGACATTTAGAAATGGCTGAACTTCCTCCCTGTTCTATAGGAATTGGACTAAAGAAAGATTCTGACTGCCATAAACTAACATACAACAGAAACTGTAAGTTAAATACACTCTCTCAGTATAGTTTGGAGCAAATTTCATTAATTAAACAGAGAACTGAACTTGAGAACATTTCAAGCACAGACACAGTATGTCTGCATCATGAGAAACTGTTTCTGATGAAATATGAAGAGCTACAGAAAAGTTGTTGTGATCCATATGAAAGGCACAAGAAAAAAGTTAAAACAGAATTACGTTCAATTCTTCCTGAAACAGCAGATTCACTTTCAAAACTGATAAATAAAAATATTAAACCTGGACAAAAATTGTGTTCTAAATGTTCACAGAGAGGCGGCACGGTGGTGTAGTGGTTAGCGCTGTCGCCTCACAGCAAGAAGGCCCGGGTTCGAGCCCCGTGGCCGGCGAGGGCCTTTCTGTGCGGAGTTTGCATGTTCTCTCCGTGTGCGCATGGGTTTCCTCCGGGTGCTCCGGTTTCCCCCACAGTCCAAAGACATGCAGGTTAGGTTAACTCGTGACTCTAAATTGACCGTAGGTGTGAATGTGAGTGTGAATGGTTGTCTGTGTCTATGTGTCAGCCCTGTGATGACCTGGCGACTTGTCCAGGGTGTACCCCGCCTTTCGCCCGTAGTCAGCTGGGATAGGCTCCAGCTTGCCTGTGACCCTGTAGAACAGGATAAAGCAGCTAGAGATAATGAGATGAGATGTTCACAGAGAGTGAAAGAACATTTAAGCCAAGCAGATTCAGCAGGTTCTACAGAATCAGAACAAGAGAGCATGTGTGTAGATGTGGATCCAACATACACTGGTGAGGTAGCTGAATCACTTGACAAAAGCCTTGTGTCAATTGGTTGCTCTCCACTGAAAATTGCCAAGTATAGCCACAAACAGAAAGCTGCATATGGCAAAGCAAAGCTGCAACGAGTAGAAGAAACTTTACGTTCTAAAATGAAATTTTATTAATTAATGAAATTTGCTCCAAACTATACTGAGAGAGTGTATTTAACTTACAATTTCTGTTGTATGTTAGTTTATGGCAGTCAGAATCTTTCTTTAGTCCAATTCCTATAGAACAGGGAGGAAGTTCAGCCATTTCTAGATGTCTAAGAACAAACTCATTTATACTGATCTCAAATTGAAAGCAACTACAATTAAATTCCCTAGTCAACTATTCAAAATATCCAATCCTTACAAAGAAACACATTCAGTTAATAACATTGGTAAATTTTCTCAGTGCTCTGTATTACAATGTATTTAATATAATCCAAACAATATAATGTTATCTGAACAAGTATGCAGTTTACAGACTCTAAAACTATAAGATATGAGTCACCTGTTCTGGTATCAAAGGTCACCTATTGTGCTGTGTTGATATTGATAAGGCTGGCTGTTGACTGGTACACAATAGCTGGTCATTGATTGCTAATGTTACACAATCTTAGATTAAAATCAATTTACAAATAATTAATACTGAGCATTAATTGAAATTTTATTTAAAATTGAGGAAGAAACATGTCTCCTAACCTACTTGAGCCTTATTGAAGCATTTATTAACCCTCGAATATCAGTTATATGAAAATATATAAAAAATTCAAATTTGGTGAAAATGGATTTTTTAAACCCCTGTAGTTTAAAAATACTTGAGAGACACAGTACAAAAATTTGGAAATATAAAATATGGGTCTTGGGGATTACTGAAAAAAATTTACAAGTTCCTAACTGCTATCCCACATTGGATTTCTTGCTACTGAAAATGGCATGTTTTAGAAATCAGCGAATTTCAAAACCCTATTACAGACAAACTAGGAATAGTGGAGACTTGGTAAAACTGAAATTGGTAGATATTTCTGTGTAGATTTGAATAACATTCTTAGTTTAAGCATTACTGCTACAGGCAAGCTTCCAGAATGAGTTAAAAATGCAAAAAATGCAAATTTGTCTTTTTAATTTCCTTGTTAAACTCACCATCTAATATACAATGGCCATTGAAATTCTAAGTTGAAGCTTGTATTACAAGACATTGAGTCTCTCTATGCAAAATTTTAGGTTTCTATCTTGCATAATAAAGATTATATTGCACTTTGAACTATGTATGTTTTGAGCAAAAAACAAAATTGAAAAATTCAAATGCCTGTATCTCTGAAACTGTTGGTGATAGGAAGCTCAAGTTTTGGGGATTAAGTTCTTTTAATAGTATCTCTGAGCCCTCCAAATTTCATTGAAATCTGAGATGGTCGAGCATAACCTCTTGTTGATTTGGCATGGAATGACCCAAAAGACAGTTATGAGATTAGTGTGTGTTGTGTTAGTAGACTATTAAAACTTTAAAAAATACAAATCACTCAGTTAGTACAAGGTGACTTACTACAAAGGAGAAGATTAAACTGCTGAGATTCGCTATTGAATTGATGACAAGTTGCTGATAATCTCTGGAAACTCGCTTTTACTCACTCTGAAGGTTTGTGTTGCTCTGAAGCTCTGTGTGGATGTGTGGCTCTTATATACTGTAGCTGCAGATTTTGAAACATAACTCATTAAACTGTTTTCATTTAAACTAATTAAATTGTCTGAATCATGTTAGCTGGGTTTTCTCCTAAACTTTAGGGGAAAACCCAGGTCATGTGACCAGGTGACATCAGCTCCCTGAGAGAGAGAGAGAGAGAGAGCGAGAGAGAGAGAGCGAGAGAGAGAGAGCGCATCCTGATTGCTCTGTCTTGCTCAGTAGCCCATTCAGTGTTCTGTGTGGGTGGCTTTACATCTCTCCCGGACCGAGAGCTCATAGGCTCGTCAGAGTGAAGCCATCTGGCCACCATCTTACCTCTCACATCACATGGATTTGGTTTGTGTGTTAAACCATCATATCTGATCAAACTGGCCCCAAGACAAGTTTCTCCTGACCCCCATCCCCATTACCTCCTCTTATTTTCTCAACTTTACCCCCATTCCTTACTAGGGTGACCATTTCCATAACACCAAAAAGGAGGACATTATGCGGCATATCGATAAATTACTATGGTGTACATAGGACTCTGGTATACTCTCATTTACAATACAATTTTGTGTGGTTTAAAAAATATGTTGTGTAGCTGAATAGGAAAAAATATTAATGAAAAGTCAAAAGTGTTTGTTCACAGTATTTGTATTTATTCAATAAATTGTGGTGTTCAAAAACTGACCACTGAGATGAATCTTTTAAAGTGCAGAGTGCCACAAAGCATATCATGTGTGAACTTAAATGTAAAAAACAAATAACAGGTAACATACATAATAAAAAAATGCTTTTTTAAAAAGCACAAATAACCTTTTATGTAAAACAACAAAAGAGATTTAAAAAAACTAAAACATTTACATTCAACTGCTCAAAAAGTATAGCATTTCTAAAGTGCTTCAGTCTTTTGGGGACTTGTCTTCAGTGTCTTCATTTGTATATGGTTGTGTGTGTGTGTGTGTGTGTGTGTGTGTGTGTGTGTGTGTGTGTGTGTGTGTGTGCAACAGTCCACCTGTATTTAAGCAAACTCCACATTCACCCTTTGTAGCAGCTCAGGAGACAACAGCACCTCTCATGGCTCATGGCTTCCAAGCCCCCACTGCCCCCTGGGCCTATTTATATCCTGCAGGGACTGGTACAAATAACAATGTAGCAACAATACTGTAATCAACCTTCAAAAAACTGTATTGTTTTCAACCCCATAAATATTTCATGTAGCCCATCAGTAAAATCATAAGACTAGTGTACTCACCAAAATAGTTGATTGTCTATCTGCAATAGTCTACTTCTGTTCTTTCCTGGCTGCATCCAAGAGTTTTTTGTTTCCAATGAACTTCTTGTACACCTCTGTTAGACCATAAGGTGAACCCCATTTTCGTTTTAGGTCGCTCCGACGTCTCTGAACCACATGCTCTTTAGCTGATAAAAAGGACCAAGTTATGTTACACTTATAGCAAACTTTCCACGTCACAGAATCGCACTCATTTTTTAAATCGAGACATTTTCTGAAGAACTATTTTCCTCAGAGCTGAATGCGATTTTGATGTCACGAGACACCACGTGACCGCGCTAAACCAATTGCGTAGCCGATTTACAACAACAAACTGGAAAAATGACAGCCTGCCTGGTGTTGTCAAATGTAACCAACATAAAGGAATCTCCCAAAATATCCTTCTAAAGTGGGCCAAATTGATTCTAAATAGTGCTTTATTTATAGCATGAAGAACAATGATGCAAGTGACCTTTCATGTTGTCATTTTGATCAATAAATGGAAATAATTCTAATTATCAATGATAAGGAACATTCAGGTATTCATTTGTTCATTTATTCACTCACAACTATATACAACACATAAAAACAATCATAAGTATACATTGACTGGCATAAACTTATATACATATATAAATAAACATCATTATCATTCATTTTATTATGATATCAATGGAATAGAATAGAGGTAAAAACCACATGACATGCTATTCCTCACTGTCAGTGCAGTTATCTTCTTTCTCTTCTGTTTCCTTTGTGTTCGAACAGCTGGAACACCTGCACAAGTCTGTACAACAGAGTCCTGCAGAGACACAGGAGCATCTGTTTGTCTCACAGGCACTCCCTCTGCAACCACAGTGTATCACATGCAGAACAGTGTCAGGGGCTGGATTTCTTGTCATCCATGTCACTTGTAGATTTCCATCTTCCAGATGCCAACCATATCCAGCGGGAGATGGAGCGCCAATGTTTTGTTTCACACATGACCTCATGATTGCAGCCTGATAATTTGCCCTTTTGCAGTGCTGGTGGAGGGCATCACTTGTTGGGGGGATAGATAATTCTGGCAAGGCTGATGATGCCATACAGAAAGCCTTGTACCTAGCCTCATTGATATTTTCTGCAGCTGGCTGATCGTACAGATGGCATACATATTTGCAAAGTAATGCAAATGTTGAGTGGTCTAAGTTAAAGTCAGTCCCCAGATTTTTGAAAGCCTTCAGATAGACATCTTTCTCACATGCCACAGCAAATGTCTTCCTTTTGCCTTTGCCATAAAAGGCACTTGTGGAGTCACAACCAGTGAATGTATGTATCCCAATCAAGGCTGAACACACACTGGCTCCGAGAGCTGATGACACCTTGGTAATGTCAATGATGCGTGTCCTGTTGCCCGTCCCTGTGAAAAAGTATAAATTAGAAATTAGACAAATGCAAGGAGATTGTGTACAGTCAGTAGCAGTGTAGATAGTCATTCAACTACTTTGTGTGTGTGTGTGTGTGTGTGTGTGTGTGTGTGTGTGTGTGTGTGTGTGTGCTGGGGGATGGGGGATGGGATGCATTTGCATAGATTACCTACTGTGTAGTGGGGGATGAGGGTGAGATGCCTTTTAGGTGGGGTTTACATTAGACCGTATCAGCGGATCATCAGATTAACGTTTTTAAAACGATTAGTGTGCACACAGCAACGCCAATACACGATTCATGTGCACACAGCAACGCCAATACACGGATACGCTCGGCTCCGCAGGCATCCTGCACTCCAAATCACTCTGCCCTGAACAGCGAGTGCCCTCTGGAGGGTGCGCACTCCGGCCCTGCGCAGCTCACAGATCGCGCGAGTGGAGTGCACGAGCAGTGATTTGGGACTGAGCCGCTGTGTGTGTGATCTCAGTGCATGTCGGGCATGCGCGTCACTTACCACTTGCAAGTGGAAGGATGGCAAGCCTAAAGACAATCATAACTACACAATGGGCAGTATTTGCATCAGTATTTGCAGTATTTTCATACTTTTATACTCTTTAATGAAAGGTGATACAAGGCGGAAGTCCGCGCCATTTTTCAGCAGTCACGTCACATGACCAACGCCAGCGAATCAGGAAGGTGGATGTCACAGTGACGTTCTCCAATGATGACGCCAGCTAGAGCTCAGCACAGCGTATCCGTGTATCCGCGTATTCTCTTTACACAGCACCGGACCAGACACGATCTGGATTGAATACATGGACCCTGGCAGATTCCCGTTTCCCGGCGTTTCCAGGCATTTTAATGTAAACGGACAGTGCATCCGCGAAGAAAACGAGACAGATACGGTCTAATGTAAACTTGGCCATAGGCTACATCCACACGACAACGGCAACGAGATGTTATTTAAAAAAATATTGCGTCCAAATGGGCAACGATCAGTAAAATATCAGGTCCATATGGCAACGCAACGCTTGCTGAAAACGATGCAATACACATGCCACACCTCTAGGGGCGCTGTAAGACGGTCCCTTCAGAGACACCAGAACAATAGAAGAAGTAAGGACGCATGCGCATAAACTATTATGCGCGAGACTTCATATTAGCCACAAAGTCAGGAAAATCTGTTCGTAAAATTACGTTATAATGACCAAATACAATGAAAAGTATTTTTCCAGTCTCACCTGTGAAAGGTAATCCCATGTGATCTCGTTTGGACGGTAAACCTGTTGGTACAGTTAAATGCAGCACATGAATGAGGCATCTTTATTCTCCACTTTGACCTATCCAATATGGCGGCGAGGATGATGTATGATTCTTCGCGGAAGGTGGCGTCTTTAATGGTCTGGAATAAATTGAATGCTACACATTGATGGATTAATTTGTTGTTCTACGCCCTTTTTGAGGAATGTATTGTAGGACTTAAACCAACATCTGAAGAGGTGAGATTGCTCCTTTTTTTCCCTATTTTTGCTGGCGGGATTGACTCTGCCCTAAGGGCTATTTTCTCTCTTTCTCTCACTTTGCACCATTACACAATAAATATTCACAGTGAAAATATTTTGTAAGCGCGTTTCATGAACCAAGTTATAGGATTTGTTGACAACTTGCATCGAGTTCGTTACACTTCTACCCGGTGTGAAGCACTGACAGTCATGTGGTTGTGACGTCATCGTAAACAAATCCGTTCTACTCATCCAGACGACTTCGCAACGGCAACGTTGCCAGATCTTTCCACTCTGGAAACCGTTCTCAAAAAGCTTGCGTTTTGGGCACCCAAAACGCCGGTGCCGTGTGGATGCCAGGCCTAAACGATAAGCAATTGTATCGGAGTCACCTGAATCCGTTGCCGTGTGGACAGGGCCCTAGCTTACCTGCGGTTAAAGTCTGTGTCTTTGACAAAGCTTCTTTTTGTTGTCTGCCAGCCTTGACGACATATTTGCAGGTTTTCTTGCATATTATACAGATGGCAGGAAGGCTGGGGCCAGAGCTCGAGATGGGCAGGCTTGATCTGGAACGAAGTTTCCTTGTCGGAGTCGTGCCAGTCACTGTTGCAGGGATAGCCTCGCTGGTCTGGGGGTCTTGTTTATCATCTCCCCGCTCTTTCTCTTGCACGAGACGCCTTTTTGCTCTTTCAATTTCACGCTTGTCAATGAACCTCTGGTAACATGTGGGATGGAAAGCCGCGTCTTCGGGAATTTTATCAAAATCCAAGTCAAGACAGTGTTTGTAATGTTCGGATACGTGTCTGCAGTCACCCTCAACTCCAGCCACTGCCGAAGGCTGTTTCGGTAAGTATTCCACCGTATGCTGGTGAAATTCTGTGTTTTTTCATGCTTCACAGAAGATATGTGCATATAACAAGTCTTACTTGTCAAAGATTTAGTTTTTTCAACAGTTTCGGCCGAGTTTTCTTCTTCTTCTTCGGTACTGCTGGATGATAGCACTGCTACTCCGGTGGCTGCCATGCTGCTTCTGTTTACCTAGCACAGCTGGTAGCTACCAGCTACCCAATTCGTCCAGTCTGATGACGTTTCAACCGTGGCACCTCTCGCGAGCCAAAGTGTTATTACGCCTGCCGAATATGTACATACGCCTTGGAGACACTAGTTCTTCATTAAATGTTGCGATTTAAGAAATGAGCGTGATTCTGTGACACGAACTGTTTTGTTGTAATCTTACCACAACTCTTCTTTTTTATGAACTGAAGCGTGTGCGGTTCGGAGAGGTCGGAGCGGGATCCCTTTTTGGAAGGACTTTTCGAGGTTCACCTTATGGCTTATGCACAGGGATAAGTGAAATTGACACACACTTGCAGCTCAGCCTTGACACTGTCCACATCCAGATGATTCCTCTTGTTTCTCCATGCAGTTGTCATCATTGAAAATACACGTTCTGTGTGTGCATTGCTGCATGGGATGGAGAAAATATAGGCGCTGACCTTCCTGAGATTCACAAGTGGTACATCTGCTTTGGAAAACAGTTTCAAATATCATTCCTCACTGTGGCAACCTTCCATTTCTGGTGAACTGAAGGAACCTTCCACCATAGCATATTCCTCATACAGTCCATCCATATCATTGTCCAGATTGCAGGCCTGGACAGCAGCACTGTAGTCTTCAAATGGCACAGCAGTTGTGAGGCCAAGCTTGGCCACTTTGCTATGAAAGCTTGTGTCAGAGAAGTCATATCTTTCAGTGATGTATTTCTTTGCTCTTTCATAAAAAAAGAGAAAATCTGCTTCACATTTTTTTGACTGGCAAGGGGGCAGCTGCTTCAGTTTGCTGTTAACAGTAAACCCAAAGAACCTGTCCTTCATCCTTATTTCTAGCTTTTGTTTTAGTTCAGTCATTACCTTAAACACAGATGTAATGCTGAATGATTTTGCCTCAAGTGCTTCAATCGTGTCGGAGAACACCTTCAGAGCATGACTGAGAAACAGAAAATGTGTCTCTGATACCTCATTTCTTTCCTCTCCAAAACATCTCGACACAATTCTGGCACATTCCCTCTCACCCACACTCTGGAAGTAGCTGGTCAGGGCCTTCCAATATTTCAGGATTCTGTCAATGGATGGCAGCAGGGACAACCACCTGGTGACAACATGCTGTAGCAGGTTGCATTCCTCCACTTCCACAAACTCACAGAATTCCTTCAATTGTGCTGTTCTGCTTGCTGATATGCTGAAATGGCTGTAAACCTTCAGCACAGCATTTTCCACATCAAAATCAAGGCTGCTTGCTGCATATCTGGTTGCTGCATATCTGGTTGCATTATGCAGAATATGGGCCAAACAGTTTGCAGGTCTTTTTTGCTCAGTTTCAACTTCTGATACACACTGTTATGTTTGCCATAATTGACACTGGCATTGTCTGCTGCATATGCAGACATGTTCTTCACTTCTAAGCCAGATATCTCAAGTTTTGCCAGCAGCTGGTTTGTTATGGCCTCTGACGTTTCGTTGCTGTCACTATAGAAATCCAACAGGACATGTTGGATGCCTTCATCAAAGCGAAAATACCTTACCACAATGGGAAAACACTTGGTCGTTCCTTTATTTGAGGCGTCGGTTGCAGGGCCACGTTAAACCTTGCCGAGGCCCTGGGCAGACACCCCCCCGAGGCCCCAGCCCCGCCTGTTGTCAACTGCGCTCAGCAAATTCACCCCCTCAGACGTGCCTGTATAACTAGACACAGAAACTTAAATAATGACAGTGGCACAATTAGAAATACTATTGAATGATAAAACTTTATATCCATCAACACCTATTTAATCGAGAAAAAGCAATGGTGAAATAGGCAATTGCATGGTGAAAAAATCCATCAGACATCATGGGTAACAAGTCTGGTTAACTAAAGTTTAGCCTCAAGAGGCCTTTGAATGAGTGAGTCAATGAACAACATGTCAAGAACATAACCGAGGCCTACAACAGTTTCTTTAGTTTTCAGAACAAGAACATTCATTTGGTATATAATCGTTCGTTTTCATTTTGGAATCCAGGCGACTTTTAACTTGTGAAAACAAAGAGCGATAACAAAGAAAGAAAAATATCTTGCTTCTCAGAAATAAATCTCAAAATGTTAGGCTATGTGAAACATTTCATCCTTTCACAAACGTAATGTCCCAAACAGCAGTGGCACACAGCTTTGCACATTCAGTTTGACAGCCATGGGTCAACTTACAAGGGCACTTTCCTACTTTTCTGGAAAGCGAAGTCATTAATTAAATCATTGAACTCAAGCTGGCGTAGCATGTGAAGACATGGTGGACAGTGATCATATTGACAATGACGGATGATTTATGTGACGGGACAAGGTGGGCTTCCTTACGGGTGGCAAAATGCATCAAACATGTTATCAATATGATCAAAACTTCTGAAAATATCGTTTCATATTTTCTGATCTCGCTACCTCCGAGGCCCCCTAGTGGCCAAGGCCCTGGGCAGCTGCCCATGAAGCCCATTAGGATAACGCATCCTTGGTCGGTTGCCACAGAGAAGGATAGGTTGTTTTCTTTTATGTAGTCGGTATGTAACTGTACAGAATAGGGCCCGAGGACGTTCTCGCACAATGCCTTGGCTTTTGATCAGCCACAAGTGATCCCTTTTGCTGTGGGCGAGTCACTGAAAATCTCCCGGTCCACTTTCACGCTGCAGTCTACACTTCTGTATAACTGGTGATGCTTTACAGCATGGTAAACCTTACACAGCTCAGCAGCGGTTATTTTATTATCCAAGGGCGACGAAGCTTCATGAAAAAATGTCCTCATTGAGGAGGCACCTGCTGCATGTCTATTGCTTTTATGTTTCTGCGTATCCGCAGGCCGTTCAATGGCCGCTTTCCCCTTACTGCTTACATCAACATCACATCGACAAAGTTTGCAGAAGCCATGGAATGAGTCTCGACTGCTTTTTGACAAACTCATGCTCTTTCGTCCATTCTGAATTGAATGTGACGGCACGGTGGTGTAGTGGTTAGTGCTGTCGCCTCACAGCAAGAAGGTCCGGGTTTGAGCCCCGTGGCCGGCGAGGGCCTTTCTGTGCAGAGTTTGCATGTTCTCCCCGTGTCCGCGTGGGTTTCCTCCGGGTGCTCCGGTTTCCCCCCACAGTCCAAAGACATGCAGGTTAGGTTAACTGGTGACTCTAAATTGACCGTAGGTGTGAATATGAGTGTGAATGGTTGTCTGTGTCTATGTGTCAGCCCTGTGATGACCTGGTGACTTGTCCAGGGTGTACCCCGCCTTTCGCCCATAGTCAGCTGGGATAGGCTCCAGCTTGCCTGCGACCCTGGAGAACAGGATAAAGTGGCTACAGATAATGAGATGAGATGAATTGAACGTTTTGGCATGATGCTAACTTTCTGTCAATGAAGCCGGCATGCATATGATGTAACAGCACATGGAGCCTTGTTTATGTTTTTAACCAATAATATAGCAGATATTTATGTGACACCGCTCTTAGCCAATCATTTGTTAGACCAGATATGTTACGTTGTATTGCATCCCAGCAAAGATTTTAGAACTCTGCTCTTCAAGCCGAGTGCCTCAAAATGGAGGACAAACACGCGTCCGGCTTGATGCTGCACTGGATGCCGGACCGGGCATTCAAAAGCCGGACTGTCCAGCCACCCTGTTCCTTACATATCTTTATAGCGCTCCTCTTCACTGTTATTGGGTTTTTTTTCCAGTTCAGTCTCTGATCGTTTTTTGAACTCATGAATATGGCTCTTTTAAAACTATAATTAATTTTACTGACATGTCGCCCGAGCAATCTGTCCCATCCCGTTCCGTGGCAGTGCCTGAGGAAATGAGTGGTGAAGACGCTAATCTGAAGACGAATTTATCATCATCATCATCACCCGAATGAGGGAAAGTTTATCATTTGAACGAAGCGTCTGTGGGAACATGGGAGTATTTTCGGTATAAAACTTTTTTCCCCCTGAGGAAAACATAATGTATGCTTATTCAGAAAAAAAACCCCCGTTGCAGTTTTGAGAGAAGCTCTGCCTCACGCATCGTGTTTCTGTTTCCCAGCTGAAGCACAGGCGCACCCTCTGATGGATTAGCCAACAAGCTAGCTCCAGTTTTTCCCGCACAAAACTCGCCTTTCTCTGAGAAATACGGCTTCGTTTTAGAAATAAACCTGTTCTGGAGAGTGGGTAACCACTCTCCTTCAGAATCGTCCTGAAGTGTTATTTATTTTTACTAAACAACACTTAAATTACCAGTTTTTTTGTGTACAGACTACTATATATGTGGATTTATTTCAGGACTGCCGAAAATTTAACCGGCGAAGTTTCCTCAAGATATACTAGTGCATCTCAAAAAATTAGAATATTGTGAAAAAGTTCAATATTTTCCATCAGTTATTTAAGAAAGTGAAAATGTTATATATTATAGACTCATTACACATAAACTAAAATGTTTCAAGCATTTTTCTATTTTAATTTTAATCAGTATGGCATACAGTACAAAAACAAAAAACCCATCTCAAAATTCGGCACTTTGTATAACTTGCAATGGGGTCCAAATTCAAACTAAATCTTCTGTTAAATATCTAGGGGCTGAAATTGACCAGTGTCTTACTGGTCATCTAATGGCTGCAAATTGGATCAAAAAAGGTACATCTAGACTAAAATTTTGGTCAGGCAAAGCAAATTTCTCACTGGGTCTATGAAAAAACTCTTGGCTTTGGCTTTGATTCAGTGTCACTTCGATTACTTTTGTTGTTGGTGGTATAAAAGTCTCAGTTCTAGAGACAAATTCAAATTTTGCAAAGCAAAATTATAACATTTGTTCTTGGCCTCTCTCCTCGTTCTCATATTGCTGTTTCAGAATTTAGACAGATAAATTGGCTTCCAGTTGAAAAAAGGGTAGATCAAATTATACTCTCACACACTCACAAAATTGTTCTGGGCAATGCTGCTAGCTATATGTACAAGGGCTTTACTCTGGTAAACCAGCATCACCATTACCAGACAAGGAGAAGTGCATCAAATTTTGTTATAAACAGAGTAAATTCAAATGGTAAAGTTTCTTTTGGTCATGTTGCAAAAACCCTTTGGAATGCACTTTCTACCTCCTTGACCCAAATTATTGATACAAAATTGTTCAAATTTAAGGTCAAGGAGTACTTTTTACAGGAAATTGAAAATAGCGAAAATAGTGTCTTCATTTTTTATTAATCTTTTCATTTTTCCAGGTCTTCTTGCCCGAATTTCTCTTTGGTACCTTTCATTTTCTACGCTTTTTCATTTTATCCTTGTTTACAAGAGTTTATTTACACTCACTTTGTATTTAATTTTATTTGTGATATTTGTCAGTTTATATGTGATCTCTTTTAGTCCATTGTATTTAATTTATACTTAACAATGCTAGACATGTGATATTATATTCTAATCTGTGTTGCGCAATCTTATGCTAACTTGCTTATTTGTTTTTTTATGCACATTTATTTTTTTTACTTTTTAGTTGTAATTATATTCAGTTTATATGCTTATGTTCTTAATGTTTTATTTCTGACTTTCCTGTTTGTTCCTGTTTTCCATCCAAGGTGGCGCCGCAGATGGCTACCACGGGACTTTGCTCTCTCGTACTTTTTTTCTGTCTGTACTATGAAAGCTAAGTTGAACCAGAGTCAAATTCCTCGTGTGTGTAACATACCTGGCAATAAAGTGCTTCTGATTCTGATTGTTCATATTTTTTCTACTGTTTGACACACCTTAAATGTATTTTTAATTTTTAAATAATATTGATTGAGTTATGTCATCTTATAATTTTTGCAACTTTTATATATTCATTATACTCAGTTTAATCAGTTATAATATTTTGATGATTCTGTGATTTTAAATATTTTAATTTTGTCGTCGACAAATCACATCTAGTGACTATAACAATATATAGGACCGCAATGGAAATACCATAAGAGACTTCTCTTTATTGCATTTTTATCCTGCAACTATATTTTAAAATATCAATTACATTCTATTAATTTTCATTTGTATTTTTGTTGTTTTTATGCTTTATGCACTTGTAAATTTTTAATTTGTCTATCTCTTTGTTGCAAATAAACTCAATTATTTCAGCTTATTTTTCTGTTTTGTATAGTTTGACTATCTATCTATCTATCTATCTATCTATCTATCTATCTATCTATCTATCTATCTATCTATCTATCTATCTATCTATCTATCTATCTATCTATCTATCAATCAACACAAAGGCTATCCTTCCTTTCTGTTTAGGACAGTTGTTGAAACAGGAATAGTTTCTCATGTTATTTGCCATTTTCACTTCATTCTCACAGTCAGGTCCTAACAGCATTTATTGGTCACAAGCTGCATGAATATTGTGACAGTGAATTATGTGACAAATGAATACTGTTCAGACCTGACTGTAAGAGAAAGATAAACTGAAATAATTTCCGTAAAAATAATTATAGCAGTGGGAAAAAAAGTCAGGAGAAACTTGTCTTGGGGCCAGTTTGATCAGATATGACGGTTTAACACACAAACCAAATCCACGCGATGTGAGGGGTAAGATGGCGGCCAGATGGCTTCACTCTGACGAGCCTATGAGCTCTCGGTCCGGGAGAGAAGATGCAAAGCCACCCACACAGAACACTGAATGGGCTACTGAGCAAGACAGAGCGATCAGGATGCTCTCTCTCTCTCTCTCTGGGAGCTGATGGCACCTGGTCACGTGACTTGGGTTTTCCCCTAAAGTTTAGGAGAAAACCCAGCTCACATGCTTCGGACAGTTTAATTAGTTTAAATGAAAACAGTTTAATTAGTTATGTTTCAAAATCTGCAGCTATATAAGAGCCACACATCCACACAGAGCTTCAGAGCGACACAAACCTTCAGAGCGAGTAACAGCGATTATCAGCAATTTATCAGCGACTATCAGCGGTTTAATCTTCTCCTTCAAGTTCAAGTCAGCTTTATTGTCAGTTTCTTCATATGCACAGGTCATACAAGGAAATTGAAATTACGTTTCTCTCTATCCCATGTAAAGACAGACAACCATAGGACGGACATTAACAAGACAAACATTAAAGCGCAAGACAGGACCAATAACAGTGTAATAAGCAATAAGTAATAAAGTAATGATTTAAAAAAAAAGGGGGGGGGAATTGAAACATTTAACATTTAGAAAAAAAAACTAGGCTAAAGACAGGAAGATAAGAACAAGACTAGTATACAAGACACACAGTACAGTACAGCACAGTCCAGTTGAGGTTATCACAGTAGCAGCATTATGTAGAATAATGTGTTAAATAAATAATAATGTTAATAATGTGTAGCAGCATTCAGAAGCAGCATATAGTAAGTTGTTATATTGCAGGGCCCAAGGTAGTTCTTATGAGATAGCTCAGGTAAGGTGCAAAGTCACATATGTAGTTCCATAGAGAAGTCTTTTCCATGGAGGGCAGCAGCAACAAGAAACAGTGTATGGTGTGTAAAAAATAGTGAGGTAGTACAGGTAAAGGTGCAAAAGTCACATAGTGCAGTTCCATAGTCAGAGTCTTTCCTGAGTTCAAGTCTTTCCGTGTGTGTGTGTGGCTTCCTGAGTCAGAGTCTTTCCGTGTGTGTGTGTTGTGTGTATGTGTTTGTGAAAGGGGGTGGGTGTTCCTGAGTCAGAGTCTTTCCCATGCGGGGGGGGGGCAAGATCCTAACTTCTTGGCTGTCTGGTGGGTGGAGCTGTCAGTGATGGGAGAGAGTTCAACATCCTGACGGCCTGGTGGATGAAGCTGTTGGTGAGTCTGGTGGTTCTGGACCGTAGGCTCCTGTACCTCTTACCAGAGGGCAGGAGGCTAAACAGGTTGTGTGCTGGGTGAGTCTCATCTCTCACGATTGTGAGAGCTTTGCAGGTGAGGCAGGTGGTGTATATGTCTTGCAGGGAGGGGAGGGGTGCATTGATGATCTTCCCAGCTGTGTTCACTATACGCTGCAGGGCTTTCCTGTTGTGGTCAGTGCAGCTCCCACCCCATACAGTGATGCAGCTGGAGAGGATGCTCTCAATGGTCCCTCTGTAGAACGTAGTAAGTCACCTTGTACTAACTGAGTGATTTGTATTTTAAGTTTTAATAGTTTACTAACATGATATACATTAATCTCATAACTGTGTATTCTCACTCCTTCTTCTTTACCTTCATACTGATCAGGGCTGGGTTTCCCAAAAGCCTCTTAATGCTAAGACATTCTTCACTAGGGGAGAGAGAGAGAGAGAGAGAGAGAGAGAGAGAGCATTGTGCTGCTTGCTCTACCATTTAACGATAATCTTTTTGCTGCGATGCTTTTGGGAAACCCACCTTCAGCCTTTAGGTCCTTACGTTTTACGATTCCTCCAGTCTCCATCGAGAAATGCATTTTAGTGTACTTATCCTCAGCTTTGTTTAAGTGTTTGAACTGAATATCATCAGTTTTGAAAAAAAAAATCATGTATGTGGTAAGAGTAAGAATAGTTTAAGCTTGTTTAATGGTTTGATCTGGCCCAAGCAATGAGGACAAAAGATCCCCTAACCATGTAGCCTATGGAACTGAGATACATTAACAATCTGGCATCCGTTACACACACAGTGGCATGCACAGAGACACGAGGTGGTGCTCAAGCACCTGCCCCTCTGCCCTCTGCCCAAAAAAGTGCCCTTTTGAATTTTTTTTTTTTTTTACAGTTTACTGAGGCCAATGTCGACATGATCTTTTAGAAAAGCCGTGGCATTAAAAGCGTGTGAAAATAATGTGCCGGTGCCCCCTCTGCACACACACTGGACCTCTGTCTCTCTTGCTCTGTCATGTGAACAAGCATGCAGTGCATTCAATGTGAGGTTGCAGCAGCATAGCGTCCTGGAAGCCACGGCCTTGTCGTAGCGCAGACAACACATCGGGCAGTCAGTCAGCTCTTCCCCTGCCCCACCAGCCAGGTAACACATGAATCGAGTGAAAATGTATTGTTTGCCCTCTAAGCCCAAGCTGTAATTATTTTGTCATGAAGTAGCCTGTTGCATACAGAAACAACTGCACATGGCAGCCTTTGCCAGCTTATTTGCTCCCTTTCCATATGGAGAAACAAACTGAACAACATTTTAAATGTAGCCTACACCATTGAGGCAACCCCACTCTCCATCAATTCCGACCTGTTTTTATAACATGATTAAGAATATCATGTTATGCTAGTGTGGCAAAGTGGTGGAGTTTTTAACAAACGACTACACCACCTGGGGAATTTCACCCCAAGAATTCTACCGGTGCAAAATAGCTTCACCTTTAAGGACACAGGTTCGAATAAATACAAGAGCAGGAGACATGATTTCCATCAAAAATACAATAATTTTTATTTACATTAATGCTATATGATCAGTTCACTCAAGCATCCACGATGTCACATACAATATAATAAAAATACAAATAAAAAGACCATGGGGGAAGGAAGACACAGGACCACAGCATGGTTTATTTAGTATGGAGAAACGAAGGCAAGGCGGTAGCTTATGGCAGTCAGTGAGGATAAAGGATAAAGACACACCACACTTAAAAACGGCAATAAAGCAAACCACAGCAAATCACAACAAATAGGGAAAAAAAAAGCACACAATCAAAAGAAAAAGTAAATCACCAAATGTGCATGAAGAATCGGACCGTGAAGGGAGGGGGTTCCACCACCAGACTGCTTGGGCCAATCAGCACCCATCCCATCCACACACACTCAAAACAGAGAAGAACAACAGAAGATCAGCACCAGAGGCAGACACGATTTGCCCCATGACGGCCACAAAAATCATCCTGAATACTACCCAACTTGCTTGCCCCAGAGCATGAGGGCCCTCCGTACCACACAAGGCAGATGGTCGCTGCCAGTGATCTCCCCCCGATGGTCCAAAACAAAATTAAAATAAAATATACAAGCCAAAGCCAATGAGCACACCCAAACACACCCACATCTCTCCCATGGAAACTGTAATTAGAGTTAAAGAAAACAAAAAAACAAGTAAAACACTAAAAGTAAACAAAAAAAAACAACCTCCCACTATCACCCCTACAAATAAATGTATGCAAAGGCCACTAGTGCCACCCACGAAGGATAGCCTGCAGGTTGACCGAAGTGGAGGGAGACCAAGGAGTAGTCCGTAGAACGAGGCCCCGCCCTTTCCTTGCTGTACAGGCCGCAACTTCACACTCCGAATATACCCACACTACAAATAACTAGATCACAGCTGGCCACCTAAATGGCACACCAGACAAAGCACACAAACAACCAAAAAAAAAAAGGAAACAAAACAGCAGTGGTCAGACGTGGAGTCAGCGGCAATCGGACTTGGCCGCAGTGACTGGAGCATTGTGCCGGTTTCGAGTGGATGAAATGACCAAAAAGTGTCCGAGCTGCTTCGCATTCAGACGAACCACCAGGCATTCAGACGGGCCACCAGGAAGTACTGGATAAAATGGCAGGCAGACAGGGCAAATTAACAAACGCTGGTGGTAATCAAGGAAGCAACCATATGGACCCTTTTCACGTGACGTCACGACAAACGCGGCCACCATTTTGGACATGAACTACCAGTAGTCTACCACAGCCAACAACGAGGAATGACAGCGAAGCATCGAAAGGAATATAGCCATCAAAGAAAGTTTTTACTTTCAGCAAGACTTCCATCATGCCATTATATTGTTGTGCACCTGGATGTAGTAACCATCAACACACAATGCAAGATTTATCATTTTATCGGATCCCGACAGATGCTGACCGATAGAGAAGATGGATGGTCTCTAAAATATTGGCAAAATGATGTTTATTGACATAGCAATCGTGTGTAACGGGAAGCATTTGCATATCCGAAGTGTTGTGTTTACATCAAACATAAAATAAACCGATATGACAACAACTGCTGCTGCCAGGTTGGGGGGACAAACTAGTAGAAAGGAAGTGTGCCAACAGTGCCAACACACTTCCTTTGTGGTTGATTCTGCTTTAAGGTAAGATGCATTTAATTATTCATCTGCTGTGGGTTTGGAATCGGTAGCCTGACCGATTCGTTCATGTTTGTGGTGCCATTTGTTTGTTGATGCATGTTGAAATGGAAGATTGGTTGTTGACATGATTTCCAGTGATGCTTTGGTGCTGCTGTGGATCAGATGTGTTGAGTAGCCTGACTGTTTTTTTTTCTTGCGTGTGATATCATTGTTGACACGAGGTTGTTTTTTGAACATGCCAATGCGGACATGATTTCCCCTGATGAGTTATGACTTCAGACGTGATGCGTGTGTGGAGGTGTGGAGTCCGCATGATATGTGCATAAGATAGTGTAGGTATCATGCCGCCATCTTGTGTCTAAGAACTACAACTCCCAGCCAACTTCCGCGTTGACTACGTCACGCCTGGGCGGGATCACGGACAGCACATTCCTCAGGAATTCAACAAGAGACTTTGAAAACTCCATTTTCCTTCATCTCTAAGTCTGATCCCGAGCGGAACGGACCTAAAAAGAAACACTCATCAGACATCTGAACCGCGCGTTTTCTCCTCTAACTCCAATCAAGTTAGATTTCGGAAACACGCGATCATCAACTCAAGCGAGTTACTAAACCGGTTTTTGCAAGTATTATTTTCTTTTAAAAGTGTATGCAACGGCAAGTGAAAGCAATTTTATTTTTGCTTAGAAAAGTGGCTGGCCCCTAGTCTGGTTAACACCAGACCATATCACAAGTGAAATATGGTCTGGAATCTGCCTATTGAATTTCTCGTAGGGGAGGTGTGGTTTACGATTGTCAACGGCCATTTATTGGACATTGCGAATGTCTATCATTTGGTGTATACGTAGCCCATGGCCAATCATGGCAGTTGTACCCGGTGACGTAGTTAGAGCGACGAAGAAGACGAAGAGGCGAAGAAAGACTGTAATGCCAAACGCTGTTCTTTTTTTAAAACAAACTTTCGCTCTAAACTATTCAGAACAGTGTCTAAAGCTTGATCGAAAGTTTGGTTCATATCGCTCGCCGCCATGTTAAATGTGATCCGTAAACAGTCCCAAATAAACTACAAGCTTCCGTTTGTCGAGTAGTATGCGTCACCGTCTTTCCACCCCTCTCCACTCTCTGATTGGCTCCCTAACTCAGGCGAGCCTTTAGACCATAGTTTCCATGCTGTCTTTTCAGATCGGAACGATTGTGCAAAGCAGCATGGGATTTCCCAGGCTAGCTGGCCCCCCTTTTCTCTTCTTAAATCCACGCGCGCGGCACTGCTGAAAAGACTTTCGTCATCATCCACGAAGATCTTCAAAGCAATCTCTCTTCCTCACCGAAGCGCAAACTCCTAGAGCTTCCAACTTCAGACAGAACTTTTCTTCAGACAGAAGACGAACTTCTTTTGCAGTAAGGAAGGCACTGGGCGAAAGATTAGTCTTAGGGATTAGTTATTCACTTAATGTGAAGTTATATGAAGTTAAATGAAGTGTATACACTGAATTTTGGTTCTCTATCATTTGTTTGTTGATTTAAAATTGGTTAATCCATAAGTTTGTGCATGTCTCTCTCTTATTCTTTTACTAATATCCTCAATCTCCTTAACATACATTTTGACCTTAAGATTTCAGTGAGTTTGATAATGTTATGAGTGTGGAATTCTTTGTTACTTAGAAAACACGTGCTCACTAAATCATGAGGATTCCCCTCCTCCAAGATTGCAGATAAGACACCCTGGCCCATCCTGGCACAGACCAAATTCCTTGAAACTTAACTCTTTCATACACACACACACACACACACACACACGCACACACACATACTCTGTTATAAAGGTTTCATTCTGTTACCATTCAATTATTAAGTTTTAATTTTTCCCTTTTTTTTTATTAATTTCCTTTTATTATCTTTTTATAATAAACTCCATTATTGAAATTGTGTGGTCCAGCAGAGAAATTATCTGCTGTCCTAATACTTTTGAAGTTGCCCAATCGCAAAGAATTCAAGGAAGGTGTAGATGATTTGTAACATGGTAAGTGATCAATAATCTCATCTCATCTCATTATCTCTAGCCGCTTTATCCTTCTACAGGGTCGCAGGCAAGCCGGAGCCTATCCCAGCTGACTACGGGCGAAAGGCAGGGTACACCCTGGACAAGTCGCCAGGTCATCACAGGGCTGACACATAGACACAGACAACCATTCACACTCACATTCACACCTACGGTCAATTTAGAGTCACCAGTTAACCTAACCTGCATGTCTTTGGACTGTGGGGGAAACCGGAGCACCCGGAGGAAACCCACGCGGACACGGGGAGAACATGCAAACTCCACACAGAAAGGCCCTTGCCGGCCCCGGGGCTCGAACCTGGACCTTCTTGCTGTGAGGCGACAGCGCTAACCACTACACCACTGTGCCGCCCGTGATCAATAATGATATACCATTTTAGCTGTCTGGTAATTTATTGTTAAGTACCAGGATCAATGGTATGATTCACTAAATGATTCATTGAACGATCCACTAAATGATTCCCTGATTTGATTCATTGAATGATTCGCTTCAAACAATTCAAATGAGACTGATTCTATGGTATGATTCAATTCAAATGAGTCAAATTAAACAATTCAATAGGATTGATTCATTTTAACTATTAACCTTCAAATTTAATGAGACTGATTTCATGTAATTATTAAAGATTGATCACTTATCCAATCTTAAATACACAAAATCATTAATTACACCTACATAATTGGTGCCCCATGTGAGGCGATTGGTTTGTCAACTTCTTGAGTATTGTTACAGCAGATTCTATCCCCAGGTGTGTTAAAATGATTAAAACAGGAGTGTGATAACCATGTCACAAATTCTAACAACCTATTGATAACTTAGGATAAGAGAACATCTCCAAACAATTAAACCTTGTTAATTAATTAATTACATAGTTAATATTAATCCTAATTGATTAATAATTAACTCATTGATTGGTTAATTACCCAATACCCAATCTAAATAAAATGGCATCCCCTCGTGTCTCAGAGACTGAAGACAATGAGCAAGACGTGTCCCTTTTTGAGGTCATCGCAGACCTCATTCACTGCTCTGACTCCAATAGGGCAACCGTTAGGGGCATGAGTCGGCATGATTGCCAAGCTGGCATAATCAACTCAATAGCACAAATGAGAGATCCAAAGAGAACAACAATCAGTGTCCAAGATGCACTAGGTAAACTATTCTTGTTACACTTCCAAGATGCTGATCAAGAGATCAGATCTCTGTGTGGAGAGGTTGACAGGCTGACCACCAGCAACGCCAAGCTGACAGCTGAGGTCAATGATTTATCTAGGGAGCGTAGCCTCTTGAAGGACTCCCTCGATGAGTGCGCCGAAAGTCTAGAGAAAGCTGAGAAAGGTGCCGGAAGGGCTGCCAAGGAGCAGAACCCCAAAGAAGGGTGCGAGGGGCGTGAGACCCCCAACCATGCGTCAAAGTTTAGAGCTGGAAGAGGTGTCTGAACTGGACACCGAGGATTACCTGGTTGAGCACCAGGCACCCCGCCAACCTCCATCAACTCGCTACACGACTCCGTCGTCATCTAGCCAGGGTGGAGTTGCCCTGCGCTCATCCCGAGCCCAGGCCCACAGCACACCTAGGTCAGTGCGCTACAGCTTCCCTGATCCACCTTCGGGTGAATCAGACTACGACTCTCGTGCGGAACGGGAGCAATTCCAGAGTAGCTCAGATAGTGAGCACTCAGGAGAGCGAAGGGGGTTGCGTAAAGACGCGCACCAAGCCCTCCGCATACGGCAAATTGACCTACTTGCCAAAGATATCGAGAGATTCGATCCCGATAATAAAAGAACCAATGTAAATGATTATTTACGAGAAATTGACCGATGCCTGATGGACCTACTGTGAGCCACAATGTGAGAGAAGCTTAAACTGGTCTGGAAAACCTCCAGTAGTAGCGTCCATGCCTTTTTAGAGACACTACCACCAAACGTTCGCGATAGTTATTCGAAACTTCGCAATTACATGAGGGAAGAATATGCACCATACACGGATGAAACCTCCGTGACGTTGTGTGCAATACAAATCAAACAAACGGTCTGCGGTGCCTCATGAATATTATAGACAGCTACGTACTGCCTACTTTCAGGGTAGCAATGCACCAGGTTTAGAAGATAGGGGCTTCAAATCCCTTTTCTTACATAACCTCCACCCAAGCGTGCGGACTCAAGTCACACTGACGTGTCGACAAAATTGCTACTCGATGAAGGAAACTAGGCAGCTAGCCCAAATGACCTGGGAGACCATTGTCAAAACCGCAAACAGAAACGATGATGAACCCAGAGTCCTTAGCCTCCAAGGTGAGGACAAGCCCCCGCTAACCTTAGGAGGTGAAGCACCAAAAGGGGGACCCACCTGGAAAAATCCTGGTCCAGCCCGTTCCTTGCCGAGCCATCACCAAGGTGAAGGGAAGAAACAGCAAGGTAAGGCCAGGAGAGACCGATGGCAAGGTCATAGTGACTATGGCAACCGCCCACCATGTAAAAAGGGTCATAAGGAACAAAGCGGTTGGTGGCAAGATTGTCATCCCCGCTCTGGCCAGAGATGGCAGGAGCGTCCTGACCGTAACACTAAACGTAAGGGTAGAAATGAACAACACAGTGACTCAGACCAACCTGATGAGTCCCACTCAGAGCTGGACTCTTTGAAGGCCTGCTTGGCTGAATTTAAGATACTGTTACAAAACCAGTCAAATTCCTCAACCGACAAAACAGAAGAGCCCAAGAAGGATGGCGAAGTCCTCCCGTTGGCGTGACTAGGCCGAGAACCACGAGTATATCTCGTGAAAGGGGGAGGAAATCCCTCTGAAACAGCAGGCGAGGGTCAGGATGTAGGGCCCCCCCTGGTGGCGAAGGCAAACCCACAAAATGCACCTCTCATGTGCGCTAGTCTTCACCACCATCTCTGACACACGGCTCTCATAAGGCGACCCAATCCCAACCAAGCCCTGCAATATAAACTTAGTCAGCTTTACACAAATCAAAATCCCACAGTCGTTGGATCCCACAAAACATGCACAAACTCATTGCAATGAGATTAGTGTGAACACTGATCAACCAAGTGCCATGCGAGATAAAATTTCTGATGAACTTCAGTTCATGTCTTTGCACACTGAGTCCGGTGTCGAAACATCCGACATTGCGATTCCCCCTAGTGGCCACAATTCTTTGAAAAACCTCCCTCTATCCATCGACTCAGACACAGGCACCCATTTCACTGCTGGTGTAATGGCTGCGCTGTGGAACATGTTAGACGTCGAGGCGAAATTCGATATCGCTCACCACCCTCAATCCTCTGGTCAGGTTGAACGAGCCAATCAAACCATTGTGAGCATGCTGCAAAAGTATGTCACTCACCATGGTAAAGATTGGGATGTGAAACTTCCCTTGGTGCTAAGGGCCATCAGGGCCACCCCTCATCACACCACTGGAGTCACACTCTTTGGGATGATGACTGGGTGAGAGACGGTTCTTCCCCCACATCTCCTATACAAACCAGAGGACATGAGCATCGCCAATGCATACACCGCACATCAACATGTCAGCGACCTACGACGCCACCTACAGTCAACCTTTACAGGTGCCCAAAAGAATCTGAATTCGAGTGTAGGACACACAGCCTACTACGTCCGAATCTCAGAGAAGTTCCTACCATTCTGGTTGAGACATTTCGATCGTGGGAAAACTGTTCCCCATCGTGTATCACATTAGGACACCCCGACCTAATCAAACGCTCTCATATCGATGGGTCCATAATAATCGAAGCAAACTTTTTGAACACTCCTCACTCCAAAAGGGGGTGGACGATAGCTAGGCCCATCCTGTCTACTTAGCTTGTATGCATCACTTATCTTTAAGCGTACACCAACATTCCCGATCACATTTATCAACCCAATAAATAAAATAAAAAAAAAAAAACCTTCTGTATGTTACAGAATGGACTCCCTCAGAATCCTGTGCATCCTCCTCACCCTACAACTGAGTCAGTCAAGTGAGGTGGTGGAGCCTGGCCCCCCAGCTGGCATCATCCTGCAGGAGGCTTCCTGGGCTCCTTCTTACAAACTGTCGCATCCACATTCAACGGGTATACGCCCGGCTAGACCCATGGGCCGTATTCCGCAAACACCTCAAGTCACTGATACCTTTGATCGACGATAACGGACCAAATGGCGAGATATCTAATATAGTCGTATACGCTAAATGCACCACTACCCACATGTTAGAACAGTTACAAAAGTTCATAGTCACCGAGGAAGAACGGAGTGGTAAAACATGTCAGAAAAGGTTCCTCGGGGGTTTAATTATTGGTGCATCTGCCATTGGATCCTTGTTGTCTATTGGTCTCTCTGTGGCCAACACAGTCAGTTTGAATACGCTGAAAAAAAAGAAGTTAGCATTCTGCAAAAGGAAATGCCCGAGATCCGAGAGAAACTGCTTATCCAACAAAACAAGCTGCAGGGCTTAGGCAAATCCCTGCAGGGAACTATATTAACCGTTAACATGCATACTGATCTAATCTATAACACTATGCAGACTGTAGACAAATTGGCTAAAAAAGTCAAGAATGAGATCAAATATGTCAGAGAAATAAGGCATTTAATGCAAGACCTGCTTAGAGAAGTAGGTGACTCAATCAGTTCCCTGAGTAGTGGCAAGGTCCCATCGTATCTCACACCCCTTAGCTTGGTGGAGAATATACTACAATCCACCACTACTACTAACGTGCATTCCTCGCAAATACACCTGGCATATAGTCTTGGCAGTGCTATCCCCATTTTTGCGAGTCCACAAGATTTCGAGATAGGTTTCATTCTAAATCTACCCATCATTGAGAGAAACAACATATATAGACTCAAGTCTGTCCTCAACATAGGTTTCTGGAAAGACGATGTTCGCATATACATACAAACACCACCCATGGTAGCATACCATGATGACAACCCCTCTGTCTACTTTATTCCCAGCCTAGAGATGTGCACCTCCACTAAAGACATCCACTGGGTCTGCCCAAGCAACCCATTTATTAGAGACACTACGGATCGCCTATGCGGTCTGAGGGCGAAAGCGCCCGAACAAAAGTGTGTAGGTCAAATGTCCGCAAAGGATGAGGATATGGACACTAGAGTAGAGAGAGCTGGTAGTCGGTGGGTTGTTAACACTCCAAAAACTGAAATCTTGATGTCATACAATCAGCACCACACAGCCACAAGAATGAAAATCCCAAACCAAACGGTGTTCCTTATGCCGCTTTTCCACTACAAACGCGGCTGAGCCGTGCCGTGCTGAGTCGAGCTGAGTTGGGCTGAGCGGGGCTGTTGGAGTTGCATTTCGACTACAACCGCGCTGAACCGTGCTGGCTGGAAGTGGGTGGACACATTGGGTGGAGTTAGCGAAAGTGGGTGGACGTCACGTGATGTCGTTAAGCAGCGCAAACAGTGACATCAGTGACAGTGGCGGAACAAGTCAGAGCCGGGCCGGGGGCGGGGCAAATGACCGGGCCCTTTATTAAAGCTTATCATAACATCATTTTAGGCTACAAAATGTCCGCAACTGTGGTGTTTACCAATTTCAACACTACCGGGTGCAACTATGTTATTTAGTACATCAAGTCCTTCAAACGAACATGTAACTCAGAAACAAAAAACATTAGGATACTGTAAATGGCTCATAATAAAACATCAATAGCCTATACTGCGCACATTATTTGAAGGGCATACGAATGAGCGCTCAGAGGTTGCAACGGTGACAGGAAGAGTCAGAAATAAAAGGAGGGCGGTGCAAACCTCACTGAATGCACTGTGTTTACCAATTTCAACACTACGGGGTGCAACTATGTTATTTTGTACATTAAGTCCTTCAAACGAACATGTAACTCAGAAACAAAAAAACATTAGGTGACATACTGTACATGGCTCATAATAAAACATCAATAGCCTACTGCGCGCATTATTTGAAGGGCATACGATGAGCCTTGCGCTCCGCGAACTCGTCCACGATGCTCTGTATGTCACTGATTCAGTGATCTTTTAAGCGGTAGTCTCACGACCCGAATAGTAAACAATAAACATGGAGGACATGGAGTCGTTAGTGTTGCTGGTCTTGGTGCTGTGGCTTGTTGTCACCGACAATGCCAACAGATACTGGCAAGAGCGTATAGATGAGGTGAGGCGCATAAGGCTTCAGAAATTCTCGTAATTCGTAATTCTTCTTCTTCCGGGTTTACGGTGTTTACAGATCCCAGCGTGCTCGCGGGGCGTGTGTGAGTATGTGAGGACACTCCTCCTCACCAATCAGTGCACAGGGGAGTGTCTGCTCACGCCCCCAACCTCACTCGGCACGGCTTGGCTCGCTTCAGCCCCACTCCAAAACGGTGCGAGTTTTAGGGGCTAAGCAGGGCTGAAACGAGCCGAGTCGTGCTGGTTTTTGGTAGTCGAAATGCGAGCCGTGTCGGGCTGAAGTGAGCTGAAGCGAGCTGAAGTGAGCTGAAAAAGGGTAGTGGAAAAGGGCCATAAGTGTACCACAGGGAGCCACCATTCACATAGGTGACATCACCCTACATCATCTTAGTACTGACCGGTATGATTCGGAGATTGAGATGATAGACGCCTTCGAAGGTTATGATCTTGAGATCAGTAACACCCTCCAACAGCAATTGCTGGTTGAAGGGACCAAAACGGTGAAATTTAGTGTAGATCAGAATGGAATTTCGACCATAGTCTCCCAAAACCAGGTCAGAGGGTCACTTGACCTCGAATCTGCTCTAAGTCTGATTGTTTTGGGACTTCTTCTCTGTGGCTGGGTCTTTTCTGCTGGTATCGCATGCATGCTACACAAACGAATAGCGACACTATACGCCAAGCTGGATAAAGGGGTCTGCTTTTTTATCAGACATCTAATTTTTTAGGTTTGTTTACCTGACATGCAACTGACAGTAGAAGGCGTGACTGACCTGTCAATCCAGACAGGAAGGCCATGCCTTCGGAAACATCAGCTGATAAAAGATGCGTCACCAATAACATCCGGTGACACTCTGAGGAAGACGACAGTCGTACATCGAAACATGTCAGGTAAACAAACCTAAAAAATTAGATGTCTGATAAAAAAGAAAAAACTAACAATATTCAATATAAGACATAATGAACGTAATCGAAAGATTAAAATTAAGTTATGGAGATGAAAGCATCAAGGAGTTTTGCCCCCTTGAAAGATTGACACGGAAACGGGCACGCTACAGGAATCACCTGAGATTCAATCTGCGCTGCCGGGATGAAGAAGTCGTACAGGCCAGCCTGAACATCAAGAACCCGATTCCAACCAGAAACGCGGAAAAAATGATCAGGAAAGTGCGGATGACTCTGGTAAAAGAACGGATACGGTGCACAACTGACAAACTCAATAATATCAACAGCAAACTACATAGGGAGATGGAAACTTTCAAAAGCCGGTTTCCCCAAAACAAGGAAATGGAAATAGCAATACACGGACACTTGGCAGACATACACGAGCAGGAATTCACAGAGACAAAAACCCGACAAATCCGAAAACTGGACAAACTCATTGCACAGAAAAAGAAGGCAGAACCGGAGCACGCACACATCAACAAAAAATGGATCCACAACATATCAAGGTACAAACTCTCACAAGCAGAACGCAGTATACTAGGAAAAGGACTCAACTACGCTGTCACACCGCACAATATACCACACGATGAATTCATTCTGGCAACTGAATTAGCATGTGAGAAAATACAGGATCAGGGAAAAAAAGCAGCAATAAGAAACGCAATAGCTGGTATATTGAAAACGGCCAAACCACCACCCAGTAACCTCACCAAACAGGAAGCCAAAGCCATGAGAACATTAGCAAAAAATAAAGACATCACAATCCTCCCAGCAGATAAAGGCAGAACAGTAGTTATCATGGACACCGAAGAATATGAACACAAAATGATGGAATTACTCAGTGACAATGCCTTCAAGATATTAAGAAAAGACCCAACAGAAGACAAGAAAAAGAAACTTAAAGCATTACTCAAACCACTACTCGATGAAAATAAAATAGATAAACAGGCATATAATCATTTAGTACCCACAGCCAGTGTCATCCCCAGGATTTACTGCACACCAAAAATACACAAACCAGGAACACCATTACGCCCCATAGTAGATAGCATTGGTTCAGTCACATACAACTTATCAAAAGCACTCACTGAAATAATTAAACCATTACTAGGACTCACAGACCAACACTGCAAAAACTCAAAACAACTGGCAGAAGAACTAAAAAACATAAAAATGCAACAAGACGAAGTTTTCATTTCACACGATGTCATATCTCTTTTCACCAGAACACCCACGGAAGCCACCATACAGGTAGTACAAGACAAATTAAAAACAGATAGGACGCTCAAGAAATGCACAAACCTCACTGTACAAGACATCACTCAGCTCCTTCAATTCATCGCCACATCCACATACTTTCAGTTCAGGAACACAATTTACAGACAAAAGGAAGGTTTTGCCATGGGAGACCCACTATCAGCCATCATGTGTGGCTTTTTCATGGAAGACCCGGAGCAGAGAGCACCCACTACAATACCAGTGGAATACAGACCAACACTCTGGAAACGGTATGTGGACGACATATTGGAAAAAGTAAAGAGGGGACACACTCAACAACTTACCGACCATCTCAATACTATAGACAATACCGGCAATATAAAATTTACACATGAAGAGGAAACGGAGCAGTCAATAGCATTTTTGGACTTAAAAATACATCACACAGAAGAGGGGGATATCAAAATAAAAGTACACAGGAAACCCACACATACTGACCAATATTTTAACTGGACTTCCGAACACCCCATAATGCACAAAATATCCATAGTTAGAACATTGCATGAACCCGCAGCAATAATTACAGATGCACAGGACAAAGAACAGGAAGAACAACATATACAACATGCACTGAAGGCATGTCAATATCCACAATGGGCAATATCCAAAGGGGCGGAACAGGTCAAAAACAATAAAACACAGAAGAAAGAGAAAAAACAAACCAACAAACAAGAACACAAGGGAGTAGTGACATTACCATACATCAGAGGAATAATGGAACGCATTCAAAGAGCAATGAGGAAATACAACATTAACACACCTGTCAAACCACACACAACACTCCGTCAGATCCTGGTTCATCCCAAAGACAGAATACATCCGGAAAACAGATGCAACACCATATATGAGATTCCATGCCAATTATGCAATAAAACTTACATTGGGGAGACAGGAAGGAGTTTCAACACAAGAAAAAATGAACATAAGAAAGAGTGCGAAAAGGAGACAGCTACAAGACAAACCCGAACAATAAAAGAAAAGGCACAACAGGAAAATTATAAGTCAGCCATAACAGATCATTGCAAAAGGGAAAATCATATTATGGACTGGGGGAATGCCAGAGTCATCCGCACAGAAGATAATAAAGATCAGCGCTGGATCAGGGAGGCCATAGAGATCCGTAAGCGAAGTCCGAGGACCATCAACCGAGATGAGGGAGCATATATGCTCTCCCATACCTGGAGTGCCATCTTGCAGGGGACGAACTGACAGTAGAAGGCGTGACCGACCTGTCAATCCAGACAGGAAGGCCACGCCTTCGGAAACATCAGCTGATAAAAGATGCGTCACCAATAACATCCGGTGACACTCTGAGGAAGACGACAGTCGTACGTCGAAACATGTCAGGTAAACAAACCTAAAAAATTAGATGTCTGATAAAAAAGAAAAAACTAACAATTATATATAAGACATAATGAACGTAATCGAAAGAAAGGGGTCTGCGTTCCTGACAGCTTCGGCCATAGTAGCGCACACTTTCTGGCCAAACCACCTGTTGCCGTTACCGTGCCAGAAGATTAGGTTAACACCCTAACCACTAACACTTCTTTTCTCTACTCCACTTCCTCTCTTTTCTTGTTTTATTATTTTCTTTGAGTAGGAAATGAAGTATATATATGTAATCTTCACTGAAATGAAGTATATATGTAGTGTTCACTGAAATGAAATATATGTAGCGTTCACTGTTTGAACTTTGAGGTAACCCTAATCTAGTTAGATAATGATTATCTGCCCAAGTGCCTATGGTGATTGTATGCTCAAATGCCTCTACCTCCAACTGTCTCACTAGAACTCACAAGTTTACACAGTCTTCACAGGACACCATGAACTGTACGGAACAAGTCTACCTCAAGGACTATGGACACGGCGATGATACGGTATGGTGCTCTCAGTGCTACGACTCCGTCATACCCCTGAGACCAAAAGGAGGAATGTAGGTATCATGCCACCATCTTGTGTCTAAGAACTACAACTCTCAGCCCATTTCCGAGTTGACTACGTCACGCCTGGGCGGGATCACGGACAGCACATTCCTCAGGAATTCAACAAGAGACTTGGAAAACTCCATTTTCCTTCATCTCTAAGTCTGATCCCGAGCGGAACGGACCTAAAAAGAGACACTCATCATCAGACGTCTGACCCGCGCGTTTTCTCCTCTAACTCCGATCAAGTTAGATTTCGGAAACACGTGATCATCAACTCAAGCGAGTTACTAAACCGGTTTTTGCAAGTATTATTTTCTTTTAAAAGCGTACGAAACAGCAAGTGAAAGCAATTTTATTTTGCTTAGAAAAGTGGCTGGCCCCCCTTTTCTCTTCTTAAATCCACACGCGCGGCACTGCTGAAAAGACTTTCGTCATCATCCACGAAGATCTTCAAAGCAATCTCTCTCTTCCTCACTGAAGCGCAAACTCCTAGAGCTTCCAACTTCAGACAGAACTTTTCTTCAGACAGAAGATGAACTTCTTTTGCAGTAAGGAAGGCACTGGGCGAAAGATTAGTCTTAGGGATTAGTTATTCACTTAATGTGAAGTTATATGAAGTTAAATGAAGTGTATACACTAAATTTTGGTTCTCTATCATTTGTTTGTTGATTTAAAATTGGTTAATCCATAAGTTTGTGCATGTCTCTCTCTTATTCTTTTACTAATATCCTCAATCTCCTTCACATACATTTTGACCTTATTAAGATTTCAGTGAGTTTGATAATGTTATGAGTGTGGAATTCTTTGTTACTTAGAAAACACGTGCTCACTAAATCAGGAGGATTCCCCTCCTCCAAGATTGCAGATAAGACACCCTGGCCCATCCTGGCATGGACCAAATTCCTTGAAACTTAACTCTTTCATACACACACACACACACACACACTCTGTTATAAAGGTTTCATTCTGTTGCCATTCAATTATTAAGTTTTAATTTTTCCCTTTTTTTATTAATTTCCTTTTATTATCTTTTTATAATAAACTCCATTATTATTGAAATTGTGTGGTGTCTATCTGCTGTCCTAATACTTTTGAAGTTGCCCAATCGCAAAGAATTCAAGGAAGGTGTAGACAATTTGTAACATGGTAAGTGATCAATAATGATATACCATTTTAGCTGTCTGGTAATTTATTGTTAAGTACCAGGATCAATGGTATGATTCACTAAATGATTCATTGAATGATCCACTAAATGATTCACTAAATGATTCCCTGATTCGATTCATTGAATGATTCACTTCAAACGATTCAAATTAGACTGATTCTATGGTATGATTCAATTCAAATGAGTCAAATTAAATGATTCAATAGGATTGATTCATTTTAACTATTAACCTTCAAATTTAATGAGACTGATTTCATGTAATTATTAAAGATTGATCACTTATCCAATCTTAAATACACAAAATCATTAATTACACCTACAATAGGCTTCTCATGTGTTTGGAGATCCACACTCTGAGACAAGCACAAGCACCCCCAAGGGAAAAAAAGGGACCCCCCGAAAATATCGGCATAGTTCGAACACTGGGTTGGAGAAAGTAATGGCAAATAGTGAGTGCACAAACCATAGAAGGTAAACTGTACACAGCGCCAGGGCAGTGTGATGGTATGTCTACTTTTAGATTGTGTTAGCTTATCAATGAACACACTCGTCACTCGACGAGTTTCACGTCTTTACGACGGATACTTATATGTGTGTTAGGTATTATTGTTGCAGTCTAAGCAGTCATTGTAGCAGCTTAGATTGCAACAATGTGCCATAAACCGTTATTTCTTCATGTCCAAAATGGCGGTCACGCTTACGAAGGTCACGTGAGTGAAAAGGGTCTATAGGTCAAAAAAAAAAGAGTACCTTAATAACCCACGTTCGAACAAATGCTTCATGTTAAACACAGCACAGCAAGAATGGATGGGTACTAGAGTGAAAGAAAGCACACTTATGACAGTTGCACATTGTAATGTACCCACACCATAAACGCATCCCACCGTGGTGGTAAACAAGGAGGGCTCACCTTAATGAAAGCAAGCCGAACGCGGAAGGTTAAACTCTCGTTGGGCTTGGCAGAGCCCCTCGGCCAGATACAACAAAACCTGAAAAGCTGGAACCAGGAAATGCAAACTAAGAGGATGATCACATGAAATATCGCCCTAAGCAGCATGAGATGAGGGCTTACCGGTTGTAACAAGTGCACGATCTCTTCGAAAATCCAGTAACTTTAAGCCTCGAGTTGCCAGCCCTGCCCAACGGCAACCTGGCCGGAGCATATATAGCCATTCGGACCCACCCTCCAATTACCGGCACTCCCGTCAGCTGGCAGCATGGGACCACCTAGTCACCCACTACACTAGTATGCACGCCGTTATGCAAATAAAGGAGAGCTCCGTTGAGCCCACTGAGTGTGTATATTTCGTTACAAATTTTAAGATGATCTCACGGAAATCTGTGAATAAACACAGTCTTGAGACTCAAGTCAGTGACGGGAAGATCAGACTTTCAGACTTTATCAGACTTTTTAAAGATGGAACTACAGAAAAATACCCAAAACTTTGATATGATTATGAACACAAGAGGAGGGTTAAATCTCAGACTTTTATAATAAGGTGTTCCACATGCACAAAAAAGTGCCCTTTTTCCCCCCCAGAGCACTTGCCCCCCAAAATGTCTGTGCACGCCACTGCACACACAACATTCTGGGAAAAAAAAATCAGTATACACCACCATGTTTTAGGCAAAGTTATCCAAGGCAAACATAAGTTGAAACGTTCCACTCTATTGCTTTGGCTTATCGAATGATTTACTGTATTTTTAAAATCACAAACAAGGCAGGCTACAACTGCGCTGCTGCACATGTAGTACGGAGTAAACCTGAAAAGTAAACCCGATCTGCTCAGAGAGTCATATGAGCTCCTCTTGAGCTCCTCTTTAGCCTCTTTCAAGATGTTGAATATAGGGTTTTGATGGCGCATCCTATATGGAAAGCCACTAGAGGCAAAACATGGCCACGTTCACATTACACCACAGGTTCCTGAATGTGGTCTTGGAATGCACCATTTTCTCCTGGTTCAGCTATAATCAGCTAATTAACTAATTATACAACAGTTCAGTAATATACAGACTCACTAATTTGATTGGCTGAGCAGCATTCCATTTGTGCCTATGTTTAGTATAACCGAACTGGGACGTTACCCCTTTTCGACCCACAGAGAACGGATTCTGTTCTTGTTCAAAGAATCCTGAATGGAATTGGTTCAAGAACCTGTTCCCTGTTGGTCGAAAAGGCATACCTACTCATTCGTAAGTTTTTTTTTTTGTAGGCTGTTGCCACGATGTCATCATGTTGTCAGAATCAGTGTAATGCATCTCTCATAACCCGGGATGAAACAGTACTGTCGTGTGTGTGTGTATTATTTACCAGCTGGGGGGGTCCATATCGTGAAATACTGTGACCGAGGTCTTGAAAATACTGACCGAGGCCTCTGGGCCAAGGTCACAGTATTTCACAATACGGACCGACCTTAAGCTGGGAAATAATATATTTATTTTTTCATCTCTTTATCTCTAGCCGCTTTATCCTGTTCTACAGGGTCGCAGGCAAGCTGGAGCCTATCCCAGCTGACTACGAAGTTCGAAAATGTAAATGTAACAGCTTCATGAAAGTGCGCTGATGGTTACCATGGAAACCCCATGTCTCCTGCACTGCGTTCCTCCCCCGAGTCGTGCGTGCGCTCATTCGCTTTTGTGTTCTTGGTCTCAGAGCCGCGCGCACCAAACAGAGACAGAATCAACGTTTAACATCATTAACAATGCACTTTTTATGGAGACATTTTAATGTTATTCTTTATTTTTTATCCAGTTGAATATTTAGCATACCAATGTATTTTCATCTCTTAAAAATGACCGAGATCCGGACCGCGGGGGCCTCAGAGCTGGCTGCAGCCATGGAGATGAAAAAGACGCTAATAAGAAGATAAGACAGTTCAATGACAAATGGAAGTTCAGGTGAGATTGGCTAGTTCATAGCAAAACCAAAAATACCATGTACTGCGAAGACTGTAGAAAGTCTGGCAAAGACAGGCACCAGTAATTTTAAACTCGAAACTATAAAGGACCACGAAAAGTCAAATGCACACACCGGTACTATAACATCAAAACAGGCAAAGACGGCTGGTCACTACAGGACAGCATTGCTTTCAGTCCCTGGCTGTCATGAAGTCAGCTGAGCTGGAGAGGATGGAGCTGCTGTTTAGAAACGTTCACGCGATTGGAAAGAAGTTGATCTCACCCTAGCTATCAACTTATGGCCTGCTGGAAGCCTCAGGTCATGAAGACCATTTTTCATGGACCATTCAGACTTATCTGATGATGAATGTAATGAGGACATTTAATGTCTCTCTCTACACACACACACACACACACACACACACACACACACACACACACACACACACTATTAATAGATAATACATAATATACATAATAATACTTGATAATACTTGCATATCAAAACATCAAATGTTTTTCAATGATAAATGTTTTGAATTGGACTTTTAATATTAGAATCAGTTCAGTTGCACTGAATGTTATTTTTCATATCATATGATATTTCATATTGTAAGGGGCTTGAATTTGAATTCAATAAACAGAATACTCTGTTTATATTTTTATCTGAATTGGTTGCATGTTTTCATATAGGGAGCTACCTTAACAGCACTGAATACTTGAGTGCTATTGTAGAGATACATTATACGCTGCCATTCATAATTAAATCTAGATCTTCTGAACTTTAACATATCATGGTGAATAAAAAACTTCGATTTCCTGGCAACAAAATTGTGGCTAGTGAAAAGGCTGAATGGCTAGTGACTCAGGAAAACCACTAGCCACAGTGGCCGGTCAGCAAAAAGTTAATGTAAAGCCATATATATATATATATATATATATATATATATATATATATATATATATATATATATATATATATATATATATAACCTTTCTGACCCATCTTTACCAAGGATGCCAATACTTCTGAATCTGACTGCATGCACATAGTATAATTGATACCGATAATGTTTTTTTTCACTGAAATGAATGAGCTGTGATGTGTTTTCGTTCCTTCAGCTGAGCGAGCACTGGAAAGCGTCCCAGCTGTTGAGACAGCTGCAGTTGGGGACAGCAGTCCAGTTGTGGTTCCAGTTTCAGCTGCAAAAGAACTTCCAGCTACAACTGATGCAGTGCCTCCTACAGCTGTGTCACCTGTGAGTGAAGTTCAGTCAGACAAGGACACAACAGTAAGAACAAAACACGAGTAATGAGTCGTAATAATAATAATAATAATAATAAAAGAAGAAGAAGAATGAGTTCCTCTGTGTCCAGGATGGACCCACATCACCATTTGCTGGGAAAAGGCTGACCGTCTACATGTTGGAATCATGTCCTGTAGATGAACAAGTCCAGATGGTGCGTGAGTTTCACACTCATACACGCATAAAAAACACACACCAACATCTGGCTCATACACACTCCTGCTCTGCAGCTCAGCGTATAATCCACTGTTTGTTTCTTTTTGGGGTTTTTTGTGGCCACTGCCTCAAAGAGGCGAAGCGAGGCAGTAGCCACTATGTCATCGTGTTGTAAGAATGAGTGTAACTATAGTGAATCTTTGTAACCAATCAGCACTTATCCTGATCAAGTTCGATTACCCATTCTACTTCTTGATAAACTTCAGAACCAATCAGAAACAGAAACGGAAAAAGAGAAACCTCGTTATAACTTCGTAGTGTTGTAAGATAATCAGCAGATAAAAAGATAAACGAAATTCACCTTGTGGTTCACCAGGGCTACTGATTCGATATCGAGTAAGTGGTGTTCGTTTGAAGAAAATTTACCTTTTTGATTATCACGGCTTTTGCTTGGTCCTTCTGAAAGGTCAAATGAAAGATTTTGAAAGGTTTATTTTTTTAGCTTTTTGGCAGATAGCTTGAGAAGCCAATATCAAACTTCTGCTATTGGCTTTAATTTTTTAATTGTATTTTTTATTTCAGAGTCTTTACACTCCACTTGTGAAACAAAATGTGCTCATTAGTTCTAAATAATGCTTCAAAGACAATTCATGAACAAGTGCTTTCATACTATTTTGAAAATAGATCGAGTTTACAGCACTGCATTTAGAACAAAATACACTAAACAAAACATGGTAACCAAAACACTCCAAGCCCTGATGCTGCTCACAGCTTGGTGATGCTTGCAAGAGATGAGGTGAGTAGAATTGATAACATGTATATATGCTATATTTACTGTATGGACATGGGATCAGAAAACTATTTTATTTATAAACAGTAGCCACATGGACCCATAGGGTACCTTTTTTTTCTCCGCCATTATGGTTTGCAATGTGTTTCCTTGTTGAGATCGAAAACTTCTTCTCCAAGCACCTGCTTTCAACTCATCTTGCTTTTGTTTCTCAATAATCGAGAATAGAAAGAGTCTGGCGCCTGAACCCCACCCATGTTACATGATTGGATGGCTGGGACCATTCACTCAATTTCTGTTCTCTCACACCTCACTCACTCTCTCTGTCTATCTGCAGATGATCATTTGTTGCCTCTTGTTGAGAAAATCCACCCGAACTTGGCAAATAAGATCACCTGGATACTTGTGGGGAACCAGAACAATTACAAAATCATGAACATGATCAGCGATCCTGAGCTCCTGTATGCCAAAGTGAGCGCACACACAATATACTGTACACACACACACTGCACCAATACACACACACTGCACCAACACACACACTCAAGCAATTTACCGAGTGTTTCATCTCTGATTCTTAAAAACGTCTGATATTGAAATGATGAATTAACTTTGGCTATGTGGAAACAAAACCCCACCCACCAATCCCTCTTTCCTCCTCTGTGTGTGTGTGTAGGTGGATGAAATGGACGCGATCCTGAAGGTGAGGGAAGCTGGTCTCAAGCCGGTGAGGATCTTTTAATAAAAACTGGATGTGTGCTGAAATTCAGTTCTGAGACACACAACGATATTTTGTATTCTATTTCTATTGAAACGTTTCGTCACATCACAGTTTACACAGAGATCAAAAATGTTCAGGAATCGTTTCTGACCTTGTGCACTTCTCCTACAGGAAGCCGTCAAGATGCTGTTCGGTGACAAGAACAGGAAAAGAAGGAAGAAGAAGAAGAAGAAGAAGGAGTATAGATTTTAAAAATGCATCCAATATTGCAAGTCTTGTAAAGTGCTCTACATTTTGATTGTCATTTTATGAAGAAGTCTTTGTCACATGCACACATTTTAAATAGAATTTCAAAATAAACTTCAACATAAACTGCAAATTTATTCACTTGAAGGTTAAATTCTTAAATATTTTATCTTGAGGTATATTTTCTCATCTTTTAATGGAAAGCAGTTTGAGCTGCAGTTTCTGTACTGAAAATGCTATGTGAATAAAATATGTTATGATTATTATTGAAGTTATTATTAATCAGTAAGAATTGTGGTTTATCTGCATGAAACAGGGAACTTTAACAGAGCCACAGAGTGAAAACTTGATTCTGTGAATCCGATTAAGTTGTAAATGTCTGAGTTGGATAAAGAACCTGAAGGTCCAGCTGTTCCAGGGGTTTTACTATGAACTGCGTGACTTCACACAGACAAAATCTCACTGACATTGTTTCACTCATTTGCTGCTCGTGATTGCTGAGGCTTCGGGGAATATTCTTCAAATCATGTCCTGACCCATCTGAGAATAACTTCTCCAGTAGACCATGAGCACCTGACTTTTCTCAGAAATCTGAAACAATCATCTCATCTCATTATCTGTAGCTGCTTTATCCTGTTCTACAGGGTCGCAGGCAAGCTGGAGCCTATCCCAGCTGACTACGGGCGAAAGGCGGTGTGTGTGCAATTGGTCTTAAGTGATCAGTCTCATTAAATCAGTCTCATTAAATCAGTCTCATTAAATAATAACATTAATTTTGGTGTTTACTAATAAATTACCAAACAGCTTAATTATGGTATATTCCAAATTATTATGATCACTACTGATGCAGCAATAATCTATTACTTACCGTATTACATAGACACTACAGCCAATAGCATTCATATACACTTGGGTGAAGGCAATTTGGAGTTCTTTGAGATTGTTTGACTTCAAGGATACAGCAGCAACAGACAGACAGGCACAGTTTAACAGAATAATTAAATTTATTATAACAATGATACTAAATGGGTAATAGCAGTTGAATACATTCAATATGGTCAGCAGCAATATATATATATATATATATATATATATATATATATATATATATATATATATATATATAAGGCATAAACAGTGAGGTGAGGTAGTACACTCGATGGGCATGTGTGTGTGTGTGTGTGTGTGTGTGTGTGTGTGTGTGTGTGTGTGTGTGTGTATGAGAGGGAGAGCGAGAGGAGAGATAGTTGTTGTCTCCTTGCTGCCAAGCGAGTGACTGAGCTCTTAGGGCGTGTCCCGTGCGCGGCTGCACAGTATGAGAAGGGAGGAGTGCGAGGCAGAGAGGAGGAGGGAGAGAGTTTGAATATGCGCACGGGAGGTGCATGGACAGAATGTGTTTATGCATGAAGATGTGCTGTAAAGTTTGGAATGTTATCTAAGGTGTTGGGGGAAGGGAAAATCACATCGTGGTCTTCTTGAGACAAAGGAATTCGTCATGGTTGCTAATCCCACTACCTTATAACATTACCAAATCCACTGAAATCTTGATGAGGTCAAAGTGTGTGTAATAATGAAATTAAGGGGTGTTAGAAAGGATAGAGAAAAGCATGCAACAACTTATCTATTAAAACAACGGAGAGAACAATGTAGAACCACAATGATCAACTTGACTCTCTAAGTGTCTACAATGTGCACAATTAAACAGTTTCTGAGTTTAAATTCACACTACTTCATAAAGCTAATTCCTAAGACTAGTTTGCCCAAATGCCAGCCTTACTTCCAGTATCTTGCTCCTATGTAGGAATGCAAAGATGTCCCTAAGTTCCGCGGCGTTTCGGGTGCTCGCGGAGGTTCACAGAAAGAGCAGAGAATTCCTTGATCCGAAGCTTTGTCATTTGTGAGGAAAAGTCTCTGACCAAATAATGTGCACAGTGATTAAGTCAGAAGGAATCCGGTCGCTTCTAACTTTTAATTAACTGCTTGGGCTGCAGTCGTAACGTTACTTATAATAAACAAATAAACCGGTTGTAACTCAATTGAGTGAGACGACGCAACTTAGGTCCTCTTTACCATGGCCAGTGGTATATATGAAAGTGCATTGAGTCTTCTTTCTTGCAAGGCAGACCTCGTGATTTTGGATAGTCCGATGAGTGGGGGTATCTCTATGTCTGTATGACGCGAAAGTCCACAGAGAGAGAGAGCGAGAGAGGGGGTGACCGGGTCACTTATAGAGTCAGTCACATGACTTTGCCATTTTTCTGAACTGTGGGACTTTGCCATTTTTCTGAACTGTGGGAATTTGTCATTTTTCTGAACTGTGGGTGTAAGGTTTTATTCCTTTGTAAGGATAAATAATTGTAAGGATTTATTCTTAATTGTAAGGATTTATTCTGTTCAGTTAAAAATTACCTTCTGGTCAGCTAGACACAGTATCTTTGTTTAAAAATTCCATTCTGTCTGAACATTGCTATCATATCATGAGAACAGGCTGTGCATCAGGGACAGCCCTATGCTATCATATCATCAGAACATTCTGCTTATTTTGATATGAAATGTGTATTATTGATCAGAAATGTGTCTGAACAGCATCAAGGTCTTCAGTGATGTCACACTTATTCTTACACACACAGACACAGATATCAAAATGATGTCATTTCATCCACACAGATAACACACACATATAAAATCCCCTGTATTCTCTTGTCTCATGGGGACTTGTGAATAAAAGATTGCGAACTTATGGGGTTCCTGTCTTTTTTTCGCGACTCACTCCCAGACTTCTGGGTGACATGGGGGGACTGATCTCGAGATGGGGTAATCGCTCTCTGGACGCTGAGGGCAAGAGGTGAAGAACCCTAACAGTGGGACTTTGCCATTTTTCTGAACTGTGGGACTTAGTCATGTTTCTGCCTGATGCCCATGGTAAAAAAAGTCAGGACTTAATCATCATCAAAGAGAGAGAGAGAGAGAGAGAGAGAGAGAGAGAGAGAGAGAGAGAAGATTGAGAGAGAGAGGACTACCAGGAAATACAGAAAAATAAAAAGACATTAGATTACAGGGAACTAACCATAAGTTTGCTGTTCTCTGCCAAGAGAGACAGTCACAGCTGTGGCCAAAACTTTGCTGAAAGCAACCCAACCCTGGACCCTTGGACCCAATGAGTAGCACCTGTATACATATAACAAGTTTGGAGGCTTTGGGATAGATTTAACTTTTAATTCCATTTTTCAACATTTTTTATCTAATCAGGCCATGGAACTGCAACCCAACTTCCTAACCCAGGCTGCAACCCAACCCCCCACAGCTCTTTGTCCTGCTTAATGGCCCTTCCTTTGTTTTGGGCTCTCTGGTACACCAGTCTGCCTGCAAAACCTAACTGGAGGCCAATATATCCCACTATTGCCATCTGGTGGTCAGAGCAGGTAATGCAGTGCCACCTCAGCTTCTTCCCTGGAATGGTCAGCAATGGTGCTGAACTTCCCGACTTAAGTGAACTTAGATTTATTGCCATCTGATGGTCACAGCAGGTAATGCAGGGCCACTTCAGCTTCTCCCTGTTATGGTCAGCAAGTATGCTGACCTTCCTGACTTGAGTGATCTTAGATTTATTAAATGACAATGTAAAAAAAAATCTTATTCTTTTTGGGCTAACACTGTACATACTTGGTCAGCAAGTATGCTGAACTTCCTGACTTATGCGAGCTGGGATTTATTTAATGACAGTGATGTTTTTTGTGAGTTTTCTGTCAACATGAACCACTTTTTTTCTGGCCACTTTGACTGTGCTGGTCTTAATGACCATATATATCCATTTTGTGTTCCTGAATAAGGTTTTTCCTGTGATTTGCAGTGCAAAGGCACCATCTATTGACCGCTATTGGTAATGCAGTGCAAAGGTATACAGTTGAGGTTTGATTTCCTGTTCTCAGAAAGACGGAGACGTTTGCCAGGGCAAGACGCTCTACATGTGCCTCATGTTTACAAGTTTATAAAGTTTCTTTATACTCCACGGGGGCAATGCCCTCTTATGGCATGATTTTGCACATATGTTCAATTCATGTGTAAAATAAAGGAGAGGAGAAAAGGAATTGGATACCCTCGGTATCTTTTCTTTGTTCACCTCACCTATTCCTTTATACATGCTGGATAGCTGAGTATGCATACGCTTAGTGAGGCCAGTACAGTAAGAGGGCAGACCCTCACTTGTCAAGAATTAGACAGAACTTCACCTGCTACTAAAAACTTTTGCCTGTCAAGACGACGCCATTAATCTGCGCTCACCATGGGACTTGTCCAGACTTGCCTGCTCCATAAGACATGGATCACCCGACCGAAATGCCACTCCCCCCTGGTGTGACGGAAGCAGAAGTCAGAGACTGGGAGGTGAGATCAGAGCTATCTGCCTCATGCTCTGTTCGTGCTCCATCCCAACAGGGGTCAACCAGCAGCTCTCGAAAGAGCACAATGTTAGCAGCTGCTAAGGCAAAAGCCCAAGCAGCAAGAACCAAAGCTGCCTATTCTGAAAGAGAAATGGCACTGCAACTTCAGAAAGCCAAAGCAGAAGCTGAATTAGAAGCATTGCAGTGTAAGAAAGAAATGGAGGCTGCAATAGCCGAAGCAGCAGTTCTTCAGGCTGAATTAGACGACGACAGCAGTCGCAGGCAACCTGGATCAGAGCTGGACCAAAGGTACTTCACTGCACACAATGTGCCAACACAAAGACAGATAAAGCAAGAAAGCCCCACCACTTCACCCAACCTACATAGTCACCAGTTTCCACCAGCATGTCCTCCGACGTAGCATCCAATGACAGCTCCTGCACAGACACCAATGTATTCCCCAGCACGGACCCAGAGACCAACATCAGCTCCAAGGCAGCTGCCATCACTGCCACAGTTACCACTACAGCTACAACAGCCACCCATGCCACCTGCAAGTGCGAACTACATGCCACCCCAAGCCAGCAACAAAGCATGGCAGGGAGGAAAAGACTATGGGCTTCCTGCTCCTGCTCCACGCCCTGCCTCACCATGTCACACATGTGCCCGGGGTGGCCACAGCTCCCCAACGGCTGACCTGGCAAAGTTCATCGCTAGGAATCAAATTGTCTCCACAGGACTGATGAAGTTTGATGATAAGGCAGAGAATTACTGGGCATGGAAAGCCTCATTCTGCAATGCCATAGACAATATAGGCCTGACAGTAGCAGAAGAGACTGACCTCCTCATCAAATGGCTCGGCAAAGAGTCATCCGAGCAAGCACGTAGGCTCAGAGCAGCATACATCAGAAACCCCCAGGGTGGCCTCGATGCCATCTGGCAGTGCATGGAAGAGTGCTACAGCACCCCTGAAGCCATCAAAGGGGCAGTGTTCACCAGACTAGAAAGCTTCCCAAAAATATCAAACAAAGAGCCAGCCAAGCTACATGACTTAGCCGACTTATTACAAGAACTGTATGCTGCAAAGCAGGATGGATTTCTTCCAGGACTAGCTTACTTAGACACTGCTAGGGGAGTAGCCCCAATCATAGAAAAGCTCCCGTACAGCCTACAGGAGAAGTGGATGTTCTATGGTTCTCAGATAAAGCATGAGCACCAGATCTCCTTCCCTCCATTCAGTGTGTTTGTCAATTTCATTCAGAGCCAAGCCAAGGCAAGAAATGATCCCAGTTTCAGAGTCACAATGCCTCCTCAACCTGCCACAAACAGAGACAAGCCCAAAAGCTTCCAGAGCAAAATGAATCAGCCCGTTGTGGTCCACAAGACTCAAATTGCCGAGTCCAGCCAGAAAGGTGGGCCTGTAACTGACACTTCAGATCTCACCAAGCATTGCCCAAGCCACAAAAAGCCCCATTCATTAGGATCATGTAGGAGCTTTAGAGACAAACTGCTAGCTGACCGTAAACAATATCTCAAAGACAATTCCATCTGCTATGGCTGTTGTGCTTCAACCACACACATTGCAAAGGACTGTGACAAAACCATAACATGTGCTGAATGCCAGAGCAACAAGCATGTCGAAGCCCTCCACCCAGGTCCTTCACCATCGAAAGCAAAGCCACCCCCACCTGTGTCAGAGGATGGTAGGGAGGGCTGTGAGAACCAGCAGCCTCCAGAGATTGTCTCCTCTAAGTGCACTGAAGTATGCGGTGAGGGGATGAGTGCTAGAGGTTGCTCCAAAATATGTTTAGTTACTGTCTACCCACAAGGCCAGAGAGAAGCAGCAACTAGAGTATATGCTATCATCGATGAGCAAAGTAACAAGTCCCTTGCACGATCAGAATTCTTTGAGATATTCGGCAACAAAAGCACCCCATCTTCGTACTCTCTCAAGACATGTGCGGGCAGCATGGAGGTGTTCAGTACACTGTAAAAAATGTCCGTAGAATTAACAGGGAATTTATGTAAAATCATGACATAAAAAAACTGTAAATACAAAAATAATGAAGCAGTGTGTAATTTACATCAATATACTGTAAAACTCCTCACCAAATACCACTGTTAATTTAACAGTAAGAATATGTTGAATTGATCATATTTTTTTGTAGAATTTACAAATTGTTGTAGTTTAAACACAGACAAACTGTAATACTAAAACAGAATGTGATAGTTAAAATTACATAATTGCCCTGTTAAAAAAAATACAAAAACGGCCACTGTCGTGGCTCAGTCGACTAAGGCGCCATACCGTGAATCTGGGGACCCGGGTTCGATTCTGACCCAAGGTCATTTCCCAGTCTCTCTCTAGCTCATTTCCTGTCTCTACACTGTCCTATTCAATAAAGGTGAAAAAAGCCCCCCCCAAAAAAATATCTGTCTAGTAGATCATTGAAACCAGCATACAAAAATCCCGTTGTTCTTACGGAAAAAAACTGGCAGCTGGAGTCACCAGAAAAAATCCGTAAAATATACAGCAAAACGGTAATTGCTTTTACGGTACAGCTTGTACATTTTACAGTTAAATCCAGCATATAAAACACTGGACTTCTGTTATATTTGCTACTTTAAACTGTAAAATGTACATGCTGTGCTGTAAAAGCAATTACCGTTTTGCTGTATATTTTACGGATTTTTTCTGGTGACTCCAGCTGCCAGTTTTTTTCCGTAAAAACAACGGGATTTTTTTTACAGTGTAGGAGAGCATGTGGCTACATGCTGGAGTCACTGGACAAGAAGACCTGCATCCCTCTACCAGTCCTCATTGAATGCGATGAACTCCCAGACAATAGGTCCAAAATCCCAACACCCAGTGCAGCTTTGCATCACCCTCACCTGAGATGCATAGCCAGTGAGATTCCCCCCATAGACTCTAATGTTCAAATACTGTTGTTGCTAGGAAGAGACATTTTGAAAATACACAAGGTCAGGAAACAAATCAATGGCCCAGACAATGCCCCATTCACTCAAAAGTTAGACCTCGGCTGGGTGGTGGTCGGTGATGTGTGCCTCGGCACAGCGCACCGCCCCTCCTCAGTCACTTCCCTCAAGACATGCATCCTAGGAAATGGCAGCCCCAGCTACCTCGCACCCTGCCACAGCCAGCTATGCGTGAAAGACTCTCCACACAGCCACTCAGTCCTTCAAGTTCCTCTGCCTCAGCAAGCTGCTGCCCACACTGCTCCTCTGTTCCATGGGGACGACCTGGAGTCCTCCATTTTCCACTGCACTAACAAAGACCACCAACCTGCTCCATCTATCGATGACCTCAACTTCCTGAAGCTCATGGATAGTGAAGTCTGTCAAGATAGCACCCAAAGCTGGGTTGCACCCTTACCTTTCTGGGCTCCGAGAAAACATCTGCCCAACAACAGAGACTATGCTATAAAAAGACTTAAGTCAGTTTGCCACACACTAGAGAAAAATCCTGTCATGAGGGAACATTACCCAGAGTCAGACTCTGAAATCAGACCTCAGACCACAGTATTAATCACTGAAACCACACAACACAGCTTAGGAACTGAGCGCTTCGAGTGTTTCTCAAAGTGGACTTCTGTACTGAGAGCACTTGCGCTCTTGATTCACATTGCTCAGTGTTTCAGGCAAACGAACAAAGACACATGCAGAGGGTGGCATACCTGTAAGAAAGCAATCACACCAGAGAACCTGGAAAAGGCAAAAAACATACTGATCAAGAACATGCAACAGGAAAGATATCCTACTGAATTCAGCAACATACAGAGTAAGACAGACATTCCAAAACACAGCCACATTGCAAAGCTCCGCCCACTGATTGACAGTTGTGGACTTCTCAGAGTTGGCGGATGCATTACACAGTCAGGCCTTGAGGTGAACCATACCAATCCCCTCATCATCCCGACTCAGCACCACCTTATGACACTCCTTGTGCACCACTACCATGAGCAGGTAAAACACCAGGGCAGACACTTCACAGAGGGAGCCATCAGGGATGCTGGGCTGTGGCTGGTGGGTGTGAAGAAATGCATCAGAGGCACACTATTCTGGTGTGTCACCTGCAGGAGATTGCATGGCAAGATAGAACATCAGCTGATGGCAGATCTGCCTGCAGACAGGCTTCAAGCCGCCCCGCCTTTCACGTACATCGGCCTGGACGTGTTTGGGCCATGGGAGGTCATCTGCCATCGGACGAGAGGTGGACAAGCCAACGACAAAAGGTGGGCTGCACGGTTCACATGTCTGTGTGTGAGTGCTGTACACATTGAAGTGATAGAGACACTGAGTGCATCTAGTTTCATTAATGCTCTGCGGAGATTTTTCTCCATCAGAGGCCCTGCAACACAGATTAGGTCAGACAGAGGGACAAATTTTACTGGTGCATCAAAAGAACTGAATCTGGAAGACGACACAGACATGCAACGTTACCTGCAAAATCAGCAATGCACATGGATATTCAACCCCCCGCATGCCTCCCATATGTGAGGGGCCTGGGAGCGACTCATCGGTGTGGCTTGTCGCATCCTGGACTCCACGCTCCTGCAACAATGCTTCTCTTCATTGACACATGAAGTCCTCATCACACTCATGGCAGAAGTTTGTGCGATCATGAATGCGAGACCTCTGCTGCCTGTTTCAACTGACCCCGAGAACCCACTTATACTCACCCCATCCATGCTCCTAACACAAAAGACAGGAGCCCCGTCATCACCTCCACCTGACTTTGGCAAGGCCAAGATCATCCGTCACCAGTGGAAGCTGGTACAGCACCTTGCAGAGACATTCTGGCATAAATGGCAACGTGAGTACTTGAGCACCCTGCAAAGTCATGCCAAATGGCAGGACAAAAGACCTAACTTGCAAGAAGGAGACATCGTCCTGATGAAGGACAATGCAGTTCCAAGAAATCACTGGCCGATGGCAATGGTCATCAAAACCTTTCCCAGCAAAGACAATGTTGTAAGGACTGTAGATGTCAGAGCTATTCGCCAAGGCATGCCTAAAGAGTACAAAAGACCAGTTACTGAACTTGTGTTACTTTTCTCTCCTAAACAGGATGTTGATTGTGTTTAAGTGTCTTAAGAGGTAATAGATTTGTGGTATCCTTAAGATACCAGGCAGGGAGTGTGCTGGTCTTAATTACCATATATACCCATTTTGTGTTCCTGAATAAGGTTTTTCCTGTGATTTGCAGTGCAAAGGCGCCATCGACTGACCACTATTGGTAACGCAGTGCAAAGGTATACAGTTGAGTTTTGATTTCCTGTTCTCAGAAAGATGGAGATATTTGCCAGAGCAAGACGCTCTACATGTGCCTCATGTTTACAAGTTTATAAAGTTTCTTTATACCCCACGGGGGCAATGCCCTCTTATGGCGTGATTTTGTGCATATGTTCAATTCATGTGTAAAATAAAGGAGAGCAGAAAAGGAATTGGATACCCTCTGCATCTTTTCTTTGTTCACCTCACCTAGCCATTTATACGTGCTGGATAGCTGAGTACGCATACGCTTAGTGAGGCCAGTACATTGACCAATTGGACTTCTCAGTATTGGTACTTGCATCGGTAGCATGCGCTGGGGAAAAAATTTGGATTTTCTGAAAAAAAATCATATTCATAAATCATATTCATATTCTTTGTGGGCTAACACTGTGCAGGGGTGTGTAGAACCCTTTCTGATGGTTTTTGTAGGTTCTCTGTCCACTTGCACCACTTTTTCAAAGGCCTTGGCCTTGTCAGCCCTGGCCTTGAGAGCCCTGGCCTCGAGAGCCCTGGCCTCGAGAGCCCTTGCCTTGACAGCACATGCGCCGGGAGAAAAAAAAATTTCTGAAAAAAAAAATCTGAAATTTAAGACTCTAGAGGGGTGTGTGGAACCCAAGCCCGACGACCCCTGATGTTTTTATGGTGCTTTTATACATGAAAAGCACATATGCAAGTGTAAAATCTCATGGGCTTGGTGAGTCAGCATACACCAGCACACTGACTGATCTAACTAAAAAGGGGGCATCAGATCCGGTCCAGTGGACGGAGCAATGCCAGCAGGCTTTCTCTAAGGTAAAGGCTGCATTGTGTGGGGGGCCACTGTTACACTCCCCTGACTTTTCTCTCCCCTTTGTTTTGCAGACGGATGTGTCGGACAGAGGGCTGGGGGCTGTTCTGTCCCAGGAGGTGGAGGGGGAGGACTGTCCAGTGCTGTACATCAGCCGGAAGCTGTCGGTGCATGAGGGCAGGTACAGCTTAGAAAGGAATGCCTCACAATCAAGTGGGTGGTCCTCGCCCTCCGCTACTACCTGCTGGGGGTGCCCTTTCACCCTCTGGCCAGACCATGCGCCCCTGCAGTGGCTCCAATGCATGAAGGATGCCAATGCGCGGATCACCCGTTGGTATCTGGCACTCCAGCCATTTAAGTTCGAGGTGGTCCACAGGCCAGGGGCGCAGATGGTCATGGCGAATTTCCTCTCCCATCACGGGGGCGGGGAGTCAGCTGCAGGACGGACGGCTCCCCGGCCTGAGTCTGGCGGTGGGGGTATGTGGCAGCAGGGGCATGGTCAAGCATCGGTCTGTGAATGGAGGGCGGAGTCAGGGAAGGTAAGTGGCAGAATCACTGCACCTGATGGGAATTAACCTGTGTTTGTGTGTCTTCCCCATTGACCACGCCCTATAAGAGGAGAGGGAGAGCAGAGGAAGGGGGCTCTCCCCCAACCTGAACACTTGTGTGTGTGTCTGTGTGCGTGTGTGTGCGTGTGTGTGTGGGAGAATAAATGTAAAGCTTAAAAGCTAAAATAAAAGGGTTTTTGCGAGCTCAGTTCTGGCCTGCCGTGCTTCTGTGCTCCACCCACCTTAACTATTTCTACATGCATGTATAACGGCAGTTTTTGTTTGCATGTTTTGGTTGATGGATCTTTCTCCTAACTTTCTCCTAACGTTTGTAAAGTGGGAACTTTGGGAGAGCTTTTGGAGAACGTTCCCTTTTGGTTGTATTAAAGGTCCCCTTACTACTGCAATACAAGAAAACTTTGGAAAACCTGATGACAATGTTCCAGTTGGGTTCTTTGAGCGTTAGCTACAGACATACAGTCAAGAGTGAATTTGAGTAAATAAAAGTCAAATTTGAGGGTTAGATGAGGACATACAGTCAGTAGTAAACTGTTATGCAACTTAGCAAGAGTTAGCTGCCTTGGTGAATGAATATCACTAAATTCACATTTGTTTGCTCCTTGTAGTATCAGCACAATCAGCTGGCATCAAAAGGAGCAACCTGCCAGAAAAACTGCAGTAACATTGGGCGAGATGTCAAGGTCAGTCAAACTTGTAAATACAACAGAATCCTATCCCAGAGAATAATTTGTGAAGCTGTAACTTAAAATTTGCCTCATTTTTGCAGATGCCCCAAAGGTACTGTGCCCAGCCAAAAGTACTGCACTCAGCTGTGAGAAGCACCAGAGGGACATCCACCGGAGGGCCTTGGAGGAACTGCGCCTGGCCACGAGAAGCTTGTAAGGTACCAGACACAGACGTGACGACAGGTTCACAAAGGTACCACCCCAAGCCACTCAAGGACCACAAAGGTACTTTGCCCAGACAGTACATAGAGCCTCAAAGGTATTACACCCAGCCACGGGTGGTCCTCAGAGGTCCTGTGGCCATTCAAGTTTGCCTCTGGGCACTCCCTGGTGGTCTAGTGGCTAGGATTCAGTGCTCTCACCGCCACGGCCTCGGTTTGATTCCTGGTCAGGGAAAAGTCTTGGCTTGGGTGTGTGTGTGTGTGTGTGTTTTTTTTAACCCCCACCTCCCTGTCATTATTACTAAAATAGTATCAGACTCTCTGTCGGAACAAACTCTTCCTTTGAGCCAGATTCGAACCAGCGACCTAAGGATGGCCATTGTAAGCATCTACAGTCCTTTTTTTGGCCTGATGCCCATTTTTTCTGAACTGTGGGACTTTGTCATGTTTCTGCCTGATGCCCATGGTAAAAAAGTCAGGACTTAGGCCCTGTCCACACGGCAACGGATTCAGGTGAATCTGATAAAATTGTTTATCTTTTCAGCCTGGCATCCACATGGCACTGGCGTTTTGGGTGCTCCAAAACGAAATCTTTTGAGAACGGGTTCCAGAATGAAAAAATCTGGCAACAGCGCTGTTGCGAAGTCGTCTGGATGAGTAAAAAATATAATACTTATGTGCAGTTGTTTCTGTATGCGACGGGCTACTTCACGACAAAATAATTACAGCTTGGGCTTAGAGGGCAAACAATACATTTTCACTCGATTCATGTGTTACCTGGCTGGTGGGGCAGGGGAAGAGCTGACTGACTGCCCGATGTGTTGTCTGCGCTACGACAAGGCCGTGGCTTCCAGGGCGCTATGCTGCTGCAACCTCACAGTGAATGCACTGCACGCTTGTTCATGTGACAGAGCAAGAGAGACAGAGGTCTGGTGTGTGTGCGGAGGGGGCACACATCGGGACATTATTTTCACACACGCTTTTAATGCTGTGGCTTTTCTAAAAGATCATGTTGACATTGGCCTCAGTAAACTGTAAAAAAAAAATTCAAAAGGGCACTTTTTTGGACAGAGGGCAGAGGGGCAGGTGCTTGAGCACCACCTTGTGTCTATCTGTGCACGCCACTGAGAACACTTGTGTGTGTGCGCACGTGCGTGCCTGGGACAATGAATGTAAAAGCTGAAAAGCTACAATAAAAGAGGGTTTTGAGAACTCAAAAAAAAAAGAAATCAGAGAAATTTCTCAGTCCTTCAGCATCCTTTGACTGGATTTTGGGCCAGTTGGATAACTTTTCTCTGAAGGCCTTTTGGATGATAAACGGCTACCCATACCTCTGATTGAGCTTGTTCCAAGCATCACTGTACGCTTCACTGTCACTCTGATAGAAAGTCCCTTCTAAACACTTGAGAGCAGAGCCACCTACGTATCATTTGAGGTAGTGCAGCTTATCAGCAGTGGAGATGTTCTTTCTTTCTATGAGTGACATAAATGAAGCTTTCCACTCAACAAAGTCAATTGGATTCCCATTAAACACAGTGGGCTCTGGCATTGGAAGCCTATTAATAGCGATGCTGTCATGAACGGCTTGTGCTAGGCAAGCGATGTTGATGGGAGGAGATGGAGCGTTGGCTGTCTGAAGATGTGTTGTGGCCAGACGAGGAATGTAGCTGTGTGGCACAGGGTCATGCAAGGACTGAAAAGACTGGTTATCAGACTCCTCTTTTACTTCTCTGTAGTAGGCTTCAAGTCTGGCCTGAGCAGCCTTTAGGTCTCTTTCAACTTGCATACATTTTAATTCAGCTTTGTATTTTTCCCATTCCCTCCTTTGTTCCTCCTCTAGGGCTCTTATCTTCTCCTGTTGTTTCTTTTTCTCATCTACATTCTCAGCTACATCTGTGGCCACTTCTGCTCACTTGGCTGCAACACTGGAGTGCTTGGAGTGACAACTAGAGTTCAATTTTGAAGCAGAACCATAAATGGACTGGGAGTAGTCAGGCTCCAGCAGCTCATGCAAGCGCCTTCCTTCATGTTCTGCATCCTTTACACCAGTCAGTCTTTCATTCAGAATTTTAACAATGTCACTCGTTACAGCAGTGCAAGCATCAACTTTGCACTTTAGCTCTGTGTCTGGTGTGCCTTGCGCTCAGTTCATCATAAACTTTCATAATGTCCGTTTTGCTTTTTTCCAGTTCGTCAGCAAGGAATGCCAGGTGCTTTTCTGTCAGCTCAGATTTTAGTTCTTGCCATGTTTTACGAACTTGGGCTTTCCACTGTTCATAAAGGCTAACAAGTTTCTTTTCCCTTTTGCTCTGTTCTTCTCTACGATATGCTAGCATTTTTTCAGTGGGAATTCGCGTGTGCTCGGAGTGCCTAGCTAAATCTGTAGCATCTTGTTCATCATTTAACAGTTCAGCAAGAAGTTTTTGCTTGGTTTGTAAAGTCTCTTTCAGATCATGTCTGACAGCACCTTGTTTTCTTTCCTTTTCAAGCATTTCCTTGCATTCTTCTATTACCTTTCGAAGGATGGCGATCTGCTCCTCCTTATCCTTGCTGGGCAGATTAGCATCGTTTCCCTCCATTTTCGTTATCCTTTGTCCTTTTGTCCTTTAATCCATGTCGCTCCTTTTACCACCACACTGTCTTCAACTGACCACTGTTCTTGTCCTTTTCATCTGGAGAAATAGTCCTTTCCTCCATTGAAATGTTCGATGCAGCAGGTTAGCTGGAGAGGTGAAGCTCTTACTGTACAGATCCCATAAGTATGTGATGGCAATGATCTTGACTGCTGGTGAAGTTCATGGTTTATTTTCTTCTTAACACAGTACACTTTCAATAAACTTGGCAAACAACGACCACCATAAGAGCTTGTGCCTCCTTATGGGTCTGTAAATTAGATTAGATAGAACTTTGTAAAACTGTTCAACTTTATGCATCTGTCTCTGATGAGGGCCGTAACCTTACTGAGTATTCCATAGCAAGTAAAAGGAAAGTAAACAAAATGATGTTGACCCTTATCAAAATAAAAGCCTGCTTTTCACATTAATCCATAGGGTGGCTTAAGGCCTCTGTACTCTGAGAAATCTTAACTAATGAGCAATCCTTTATGCAAATATCAAAAAATAATCATCTCAGAAATATTGCACAGGTAATCAACTTGAAATAATAAATCTTTCAGGGGGTTATTTACACAGACTGTGGAAACTTCACACTGGCCTTCAAACACATTGGTGTCACAGTCCGGTCCAGTCCATCCATGCCTGAGTTTGTGGGACTTCCACGCCAGCTCCAGGCCGGATCCAGGACAGGAATTCAGTCCTGCCTTGCTGAAGGCCACTTTCCTGAAGCGGCACTCCCACACCTGCTACCACTCCTCTCCCATCAGCCAGAGCCTTTTTAAGAACTGTTTGGAGCTACTCCAGTTGTCAGACTGTGTTTAGTAGACTTTCCTTACCTCACTTCAACTTGTTGGTATTGGTCCTTGGGGGTTTTTTTTGTCTAGTTTTCCATCCAGTTGTTTGCCCCTGTTTTACTTGCCTGTTCTTTTGGATTGTGTTTTGCTTCCTCTGCCTGGATTTCCCTTATCCCTGTGTTCATCAGTTTTGGTGAAGATTTTTCTGTCCTGTTTTTGTCCCTGACTGTGCCTACCTGCTCCCTCTGTGTTTTTGATCTCCTGGCCTGTTCTTTGACTGCTGACTTTTGCCTGAGCCCTACTGTACCTCTGCCCTGGACTTCATTAAAGAAGGGTGTCTCTTCCCCCGTACACTGCCTGTCTTGGGTCCTCACTTCACTTCAGCTTGCCATTTCTGACACATTGGATTCTTTGCCTATTCTCTCTTTCTCCAGACTCTAGGGCCTTGATTTCCAAATGAAATAGAAAATTTACTTTCATATGAAAAAAGGACTTTGGACCACTGAGCAACAGTCCAGTTCTTTCTCTCCTTAGCCCAGGTTACACACTTCTGACATAGTCTCTGGTTCAGGAGTGGCTTGACATTAGGAACGTGACCATTGTAGCCTCTTTCCTGAAGACATCTGTGCATGATGGCTCTTGATGCACTGACACCAGCCTCAGGCTACATCCACACGACAATGGCAACGAGATGTTATTTAAAAATATATCGCGTCCAAATGGGCAACAATCAGTAAAATATCAGGTCCATATGGCAACGCAACGCTTGCTGAAAACGATGCAATACACATGCCACACCTCTAGGGGCGCTGTAAGACGGTCCCTTCGGAGACACCAGAACAATAGAAGAAGTAACGACGCATGCGCATAAACTATTATGCGCGAGACTTCATATTAGCCACAAAGTCAGGAAAATCTGTTTGTAAAATTACATTATAATGACCAAATACAATGAAAAGTATTTTTCCAGTCTCACCTGTGAAAGGTAATCCCATGTGATCTCGTTTGGACAGAAAACCTGTTGGTACAGTTAAACGCAGCTAATCTTTATTCTCTGCTTTGACCTATCCAATATGGCGGCGAGGATGACGTATGATTCTACGCGGAAGGCGGCGTCTTTAATGGTCCGGAATAAATTGAATGATACATGTTGATGGATTAATTTGTTGTTTCTCACCTGTGAAAGGTAATCCCATATGATCTCGTTTGGACGGTAAACCTGTTGGTACAGTTAAACGCAGCTAATCTTTATTCTCCGCTTTGACCTCTCCAATATGGCGGCGAGGATGACGTATGATTCTACGCGGAAGGCGGCGTCTTTAATGGTCCGGAATAAATTGGATTAATTTGCTCCTCTACGCCCTTTTTGAGGAATGTATTGTCGGACTTAAATCAACATCTGAAGAGGTGAGATCGCTCCTTTTTCCCCCTATTTTTGCTGGCGGGATTGCACCATTACACAATAAATATTCACAGTGAAAATATTTTGTAAGTGCGTTTCATGAACCAAGTTATAGGATTTGTTGACAACTCGCATCGGAATGAGAAGATCATTGGCACTACTAGTGTTAAGAATCAGACCATTTCATAAATGAATATTTTGCTGTAGAGCTGCAGTGTTTGTACAATTGCATGTTTTTGCTTCACTATTACTGTCACTATTCTGGTTCTTGCATTACTACTGTGAACTAACACTAAACATAATAATAATAATAATAATAATATCCAAGCTCGTGTTTCACTCTCACTAGTGCTCTGTAAGGCTTTTTCCTGGTGATATTCGTTACACTTCTACCCGGTGTGAAGCACTCACAGTCATGTGCTTGTGATGTCATCATAAACAAATCCGTTCTACTCATCCAGATGACTTCACAATGGCAACGTTGCCAGATCTTTCCACTCTGGAACCCGTTCTCAAAAAGATTGCGTTTTGGGCACCCAAAACGCCGGTGCCGTGTGGACGCCAGGCCTAAATGATAAGCAATTGTATCGGAGTCACCTGAATCCGTTGCCGTGTGGACAGGGCCTCAGTCCACTCCTTGTGAAGCTCTTCCAAGTTCTTGAATCAACTTTTCTTGACAATCCTCTCAAGGCTGTGGTCATCCCTCTTGCTTGTATAGCTTTTCCAGCCAGCCTTTTCAACAGTGATCTCCTGTGGATTACCCTCCTTGTAGAGGTGGGGGTGATTGTCTTCTGGAAAACTGTTAACTCGGCAGTCTTCTCCATGTTTGTGGTTGCATGTACTGAACGAGACTGAGAGATACAGTATTTATACTGTTTTACTCAAATGTGTACAGTATAAGAATTGTATGGTTTTGAGCTCAAAGCCTCTGATCCTTGGAGAGAGAGAACTGTATTTTACAACTAGCTTTGGCAGCAATGAAACCTATTACTTTAACTCAAGGCTAAAGGCCCAACTCACAATGCTCTGTATCCTGTTTTTGCACTGGTTTTATTCTTAAAGTTGTGAGCAGAAATGATTTGGCGCCATTTTCACCCCCAGTGTGATAAGCGGGTGCGTGACCAGCGCCTTCATGGCTGCAGGAGCGGACGGCTGCTTGCTTGTGCTGGATTACCTCTACCTCCTCCCCCTCAAGTCTTGTGTTTTAAAGTGTACTTGTGTTATTGTGTGCTTATGTGTAGAGGTTTTTAAATGTTCCCACACTATACTCCTGACAGGAGCATGGGGGGGTTCTTTTTTTTCCTCATCTCTCCTCATGTTGTTATTATTGTGTTTCCTTTTCTTTTATCCCTGTCTTCCTGTCCTGTTCCCCTTCTGTAAGGACAGGTTGATGGTCAATTTCACTGGTCACAGTGATGATAAATGGTTCATTCATTCATATTTGTATCTCCACTGCTTTGATGCTTCTTTCAGGATGTTGGTCTGCTTGCTGCTATTCTTCTTCTGCCATTCTGTCTTCTCTTTACAAAATAAATTACACCTCCTAAGATGTGTAGATCCTCCACTGAGGGTCACCCTAATTGTGTCATAACTGATCATGTTTTATCTTAGCTCATGTGGAAAAGGAAATATTGGAAAGCGTTGCTATTACCTCTGCCAAGGAGGTTGTGTTTTTGGTGCAATTTTTTTTTCCAATAAATTGACTTGTATGATGCTTTTAACAATAGGCCTTGTCACAAATCAGCTTGACAGAAAAATACAGATTTTTAAATCAATTAATGAATAAATTTATCCCTAATGAGCAAGCCTGAGGCAATGATGGCAAGGAAAAACTCCCTGAAACAACAAAAAGAAACCCATCCTTATTTGGGTGATGACACTGCATGACTATAAATAACTCACTTCTATAAGTGTGTCCTATATGGTAAAAAATGCAATTGTATAACCAGGAAATTCATTAGCATTTTAACATGAAGTCTATCTTGTTGACATTATCAACTGTTCATTGACAGAGACTTGAGTGCAAAACTTTTCATGACAACTGCAGTCCTAAAGTGTATATTTAGATTGTCCATATGGGGCCATCTTCCACAGGAGAGAAGTGATGATAACCTCAGCTAGAAATAGGGCATCAGGATGGATCAGGGGCTGTACATCTAGGGCCATCCTAACATAGGCGAAGTGATGAGAACTCCAGCCAGAAGTATGGCAGCAGGATGGATCAGGCAGGTCCAAAGAGCAGAAGAGGTCAGCATCACTGGTATATCAAGGAGTGACATGTAACTTGACACACACAGAGAGAGAGAGAGAAACTGATATTGTTACATTTGCCCATTGTCACCTATAGTTAAGAAAACGTGTTCCAAGTGCAAGCAATGACTCCAGCAAGATTAACAATAACAGCATAACTGAAATGGAGAGCCAGAAAGTGACACAGACATGAGGGAGCCTTGGAACATAAAGCAGCAGCTATTCCAATGTCAACAAACCCAAGTGAGAGTGGGGGGGACGACAGCATTCATACATCCCAGTTTACCAAAACACTGTGTGCCTGAGGACCCTCCAGATGTACTCCTTTAACTAATAAAAACTATTAGAAAAAGCTTGATGAAAAAGATATGTTTTCAGCATTAAACACTGAGACTGTCTGTCTGAGTCCTGAACACTACTTGGAAGGCTGTTCCATAACTGTGGGGCTTTGTAAAAAAAGGCTCTGCCCCCTGATGTAGTCTTTATTATATGAGGTACCAACAGGTAGCCTGCACCTTTTGATCCAAGTTGGCATTGTGGGTCCAGAAGGACCAGAATTTCGTTCATGTACTGTGGTGCAAGACCATTCAGTGCTTTAAAAGTCAATAGTAGTATTTTATAATCAAATGTGAAATTTGATTGGGAGCCAATACAATGTGGATAAGATAGGGGTGATGTGGTCATATCTTCTAGTAAGGACTCCTGCTGCTGTATTTTGAACTAACTGGAGCTTGTTTATGCACTTATTTATGCACTTATTGGGCGGCACAGTGATGTACGGGTTAGCACGGTCGCCTCACAGCAAGAAAGTTCCAGGTTCAAACCCAGTGGCTGGCGAGGGCCTTTCTGTGTGGAGTTTGCATGCTCTCCCCATGTCTGCATGGGTTTCCTCCGGGTGCTCCGGTTTCCCCCACAATCCAAAGACATGCAGTTAGGTTGACGTGGGGTGGCCTTGGGCTGACGTGGGGCAGCCTTGGGCTGAGGTGCCCTTGAACAAGGTACCTAACCCCTGACTGCTCCCCGGGCGCTCTGGTGTGGCTGCCCACTGCTCTGTGTGTGTGCATGTGTTCACTGCTTCAGATGGGTTAAATGCAGAGGATGAATTTCACTGTGCTTGAAGTGTGCATGTGACGAATAAAGGTTTCTTCTTCTTCTTCTTATTGGATGTGGCAGCAGGGGCGTGGTTAAGCATCGATCTATGAATGGAGGGTGGAGTCAGGGAAGGTAAGTGGCAGAATTACTGCACCTGATGTGAGTTAACCTGTGCTTGTGTGTCTTCCCCAGTGACTGCACCCTAGAAAAGGAGAGAGAGCAGAGAAAGGGAGCTCTCTCCCGACCCGAATGCATGTATGTGCGTGAGAGTGAATGAGCTGAAAAGCCACCTATAAAACAGAAAATAAAAAGTTTCTGAGAACTCAGTTCTGGCCTGCCGTGCTTCTGTGCTCCACCCACTTGGTCTGGTTCTACAGTGGTGCCGAAATCCGGGATGGAGCGCAGAAGGAGACAGCCCCATGGAGTCCTCCCCCTTCAAGGACCTGGTCTATGCCCTCGCCTCGGCCCAACAGAGCCAGCACCAGGCACTGGTTGCCCTCCAGAAGGAGCAAGAAGAACAGTTCGAAGCCCTGGTGCGGGCACAGCAGGAAGATCGCCAGGCATTCCAGCACCTGCTCGCATCAGCGGGGTCCACCACCACTGCGGACCCTCCCCCACCTCACCCTAACGAAGATGGGTCTGCACAATGACCCTGAAGCCTTCCTCGCTCTTTTTGAGCAGGCAGCAGAGGCATTGGGTTGGCCGGTGGAACAGCGCATGGTGCGCCTCCTCCCCCTGCTAACGGGCGAGGCGCAGCTAGCCGCGCTACAGCTCCCCGCCAACAGCCGGCTGGTCTATGCCGATCTCCACAGGGCCGTCCTCCAACGTGTGGGGCGCACCTCAAAGCAGCAACGGCAGTGCTTCCGCACACTGCGCCTGGAGGTCGGCCGGCCGTTCACATTTGGCCAGCAACTCCGGGACGCCTGTCGGCCGACAACCACAACACCGAGGGAATCATCGACCTGGTGGCGCTGGAACAATTCACCACCTGACTTCCAGAAGGAAGAGCGGAGTGGCTCCAGTGCCATTGCCCGGCGTCGCTGGATCAGGCCATCGAGCTGGCGGAGGACCATTTGGCGGCTGTTCCGACGGCAGGACAGCATGTCTCCTCTTCTCCCCTTTCTTCTCTCTCTCTCTCTCTCCCCTTCTGTTTCTCGTCCTCACCCCATTCCCCCACCGCGGAGGCGGGGGCCGGCTCCACCCCAGACGGCCCGCAGCACCCACGGTGCCCTACCGGTTCCTACTTCCATGTCTGTGTCTCCCCCCCCCCTCAAGTGAGTGAGCTCCGAAACACTGGTGCAGAGGGAGAGCCTGGGCCGGTATGCTTGCGCTGCAGGGAGCCGGGGGCACCTCCAGCATCAATGCTCGGCGATGGAGGTGGGCGCGGTGGTCCAGATCCCTGACATGACAGGAACCACCCTCGATCGGGCCAGAGCGTATCGCATACCGGTGAGTGTCCAAGGGGATACGTATCAGGCTTTGGTGGACTCCGGCTGTAATCAGACCTCAATCCACCAAAGCCTGGTGCAAGACGAGGCATTGGGGAGAGCACAATTGGTGAAGGTGTTGTGTGTGCACAGGGATGTTCACAACTACCCTTTAGTGTTGGTCCATATTCTATTTCAAGGGGAGAAATTTATAGTAAAGGCGGCGGTTAATCCTCGCCTTACCCACTCGATAATTTTGGGGACTGATTGGCTGGGATTTAGGGAATTAATGGCACATTTAGTGAGGAGTGGGGCCTGCCATAATTTAGCGGCAGGAGGTCCCGGTGTGGCATTGGTGGAAGCAGCTGTCACAGAGCCGTCTACGTCATCACCGCATCAGAGTGAGGAGCAGCAGGCTCCTCCTCCCTCTCTCGGGGAATCCCTCGCAGATTTCCTGTTAAAGCAGTCGCGAGACGAGACTCTGCGGCATGCGTTTGACCAAGTGAGAGTAATCAATGGTCAAATGCTCCAGCCAAACGCCACCCCATCCTTCCCCTATTTTTCCATTATTAAGGATAGGTTATACTGAGTGACGCAGGACACTTAGACGAAGGAACTGATAACACAGCTTTTGATCCCAAAGAGCCACCGGGAATTTATATTCCAGGCAGCTCACTTTAATCCCATGGCCGGACACTTAGGGCAGGATAAGACACTAGCCCAAATAATGGCCTGGTTCTATTGGCCAGGGATTCGCAGCGATGTCTGTAGGTGGTGTACGGCGTGCCGAGAATGCCAGTTAGTAAATCCAGTGGCCATTCAAAAAGCACCTTTGCGCCCTCTGCCATTAATTGAGACCCCATTCAAGAGAAGTGGGATAGATCTCGTTGGGCCGTTAGATCGGTCAACATGAGGATATCGCTTTAATTTAGTTCTGGTGGACTATGCAACGCGATATCTGGAAACAGTGCCTCTTCACAATATCTCAGCAGGCAGTATTGCGGAAGCACTCTTCCGCATCATCTCCCGAGTCAGAATCCCCAAAGAGATTCTGACTGATCAAGGCACTATGTTTATGTCACGCACACTGCACGAACTGTATGGGTTACTGGGAATTAAGCCTATCCGTACCAGCATTTATCACCCACAAACAGATGGCTTAGTCAAACGGTTCAACTGCACCCTCAAGAACATTATTTGAAAATTTGTAAGCAAGGACGCACGCAGCTGGGATAAATGGCTCGAGCCCGTTATTCACAGTGCGAGAGGTCCCACAAGCCTCCATGAGGTTCTCCCCATTCTAATTATTATACGGGCGTAAGCCGCGTGACATTTTAGATGTGCTGTGTGAAAATTGGGAGGAAGGACCTTCAACAAGCAAAAATGAAATTCAATATGTTATGGACCTGCGCGCCAAACTCCACACCCTCACACACCTAACCCAGGAGAATTTGTGTCAGGCCCAAGAACGTCAAGTTCGTCTGTACAACAGGGGCACGTGCCTTAGGGAATTCACACCGGGAGATAAAGTACTCGTGTTGTTGCCCACTTCGAGCTCCAAATTGATCGCCAGGTGGCAAGGACCCTTTGAGGTCACACGGCGAGTCAGGGACATAGATTATGAGGTGCGGTGAATGGACAGGGGTGGGGCGTTATAGATTTACCACCTATTTAAAACTTTGGAACGAGGAGGTTCCCGTGGCGTTGGTGTCGGTGGTTCCAGAGAAGGCGGAGCTGGGGCCGGAGGTTCAAAAGGGAACATTGACATCGAGTACCTCTCCGGTCCCCTGTGGAGACCACCTGTCCCCGACCCAACTCATGGGGGTTGCCCAGTTGCAGACCGAATTTTCGGACATGTTCTCGCCCCTGCCCGGCCGCACCAGCCTCATAGAACACCACATAGAGATGCCCCCAGGGGTGGTAGTGCGCAGCCGCCCTTACAGGCTACCTGAACACAAGAAAAAAGTGGTTTGGGAAGAACCCAAGGCAATGCTCGAAATGGGCATCATCGAGGAGTCCCACAGTGACTGGAGCAGCCCAGTGGTCTTGGTTCCCAAGGCCGACGGGTCGGTCCGGTTCTGTGTAGACTATAGAAAAGTCAATGCGGTGTCTAAATTTGATGCATACCCAATGCCTCGTATTGTAGTACGGTATCTGGGCTTCCACTTGGGCAATGGGCAGGTGTGTCCCCAAATTAATAAGATAGCAGTGATTGTGGCCTGCCCGAGGCCCAAGACCAAAAAGGGGGTGAGACAGTTCCTGGGGCTGGCTAGCTACTATTGTAGGTTTATACCTAATTATTTGGACGTCACCAGCCCGCTGACTGATCTCACTAAAAAGGGGGCACCAGATCCGGTCCAGTGGACGGAGCAATGCCAGCGGGCTTTCTCTGAGGTAAAGGCTGCACTGTGTGTGGGGCCACTGTTACACTCCCCTGACTTTTCTCTCCCCTTTGTTTTGCAGACCGATGCGTCAGACAGAGGGCTGGGGGCTGTTCTGTCCCAGGAGGTGGAGGATCGTCCAGTGCTGTACATCAGCCGGAAGCTGTCGGTGCGTGAGGGCCGGTACAGCACCATAGAAAAGGAGTGCCCTCTCCCGTCAAAAGGGGGGGCAGGGTCAGCTGCAGGCCGGACGGCTCCTGGGCCTGAGTCGGGCGGTGGGGGTATGTGGCAGCGGGGGCGTGGTCAAGTGGTGGTCTGTGAATGGAGGGCGGAGTCAGGGAAGGTAAGTGGCAGAATCACTGCACCTGATGTGAGTTAACCTGTGTTTGTGTGTCTTCCCCAGTGACCACGCCCTATAAAAGGAGAGAGAGAGTAGAGAAAGCGTGCTCTCTCCCGACCCAAATGCATGTGTGTGCAAGAGTGAATGAGCTGAAAAGCCACCTATAAAACAGAAAATAAAAAGTTTCTGAGAATTCAGTTCTGGCCTGCCGTGCTTCTGTGCTCCACCCACTTGCTCTGGTTCTACATTGGAATATCCAGACAGTCAGGTATTACAATAATCCAACTTAGAGTTAACAAAAGCATGAACTAGTTTTTCTGCATCATGTAGTGACATTATATTTCTTAACTTAGCAATATTTAACCCTTGTAATGTGTTAGAAAGCTGTTCACATCTGTAGTGTTAGCGGGTCAAATTTGACCCGTGATTTAAATCAGCCTGAAAATGCTTAAAATCACTAGTTTTCTTCCAATATTGTTTTTCACCTCATTGCTAACTTAGTATGTATTCATATCCATGGAACCATTGTTGGAATTTTTTTAGTTGGCTCCACAGACCTTGTATCTTAAAATATACCACTCATTTTTTAATTACAAAAACTGTTTAAATTCACTTATTATATTTCTTTTACTCATAGAATGAGTAATTATAAACTGTAAATGTCTTATAAACTGATATTAGAGTACACCTACCAAAAAAAACTTTTTTTTTTTTAATTTAAAATGATTAACAATTAACATTTGTGGTGTTACGGGTCAAAACTGACCCGTATAGATAAATGGTAGGATAAAGACAACAAGTCAATTTCTTTCCATAAAACCAACTTTTATTTAACCATACCAATTAACCAACCAATTAAACCATAAAATGAACAATGATTAACAACACTGTGTGAGTGAGTGAGTGAGTGAGTGAGTGAGTGTGTGTGTGCCTGCATGAAACTGAACTGGGCAGGTGTGTAGTTCTGAATGAGCCATAAACTAAACACTGGAAACATTTTTGTCCAAACCAATATTACTATGCCCAAACATCCCTGATGCGAGCAAGATTGTCATTCACACGACGAGCAACTCTTGTCTCCCTGTAGTCAAAGCGGAGCACTCTTGATAATACATGAAAGGCTTGAAGTGACATTGTGGCATGAAAAATAGGGCGGCCTGACTCACTATCCCATAAGCTGGCAGTAGCTTCATTACAGGATCTGTACACCCCCGCAAGAAGCAACAGTCCCATGTAGGCATCTAGCTGTGTTTTGTCCAACTCCATCCAGCTATCACCAAACACTCTTCTCCCTTCCATGTTGGTCATCTCGAGTAGGATAATCTGAAGAGGTTGTGGAAAGAACAGTTCAAACGTTGACTTGATGTCTTGGGCGTGTGACACAGCGTATCTGGTAGGACCTGGAGTCATTCTGAGGATGTTCTCCCTTGGTGCCCTGCATTGGGTTTGAAGAGGGCTTGATGACCATGAAATGTCACCTCTTCTTGACTTGAACACCTCTCTTTCAGCATCTGTGACATCTGGGTCCTCCTCAGATGTTTGGTCTTGTTCAGGGTCAAGCTGAACCTCATCCTCATCCTCAGACACATCCCCTTCAGCTTCACTTTCCCCTCTGTCTTCAGGATCACTGTCATGACCAAAGATGTGATCCAGCGCCTCATGAACAGTATACCTCTTGCTCATGTTGACTGATGCTCCTACAGAATTCAACTGATAATATCCCATCCTACAGAGGGTATCAATATGCTGCGAGAAAGTTTGAGTTCACATGGGGGGTGGTGATGTAGGGGGCCGTGTGTGTGTGTGCGCCTGCATGCATGTGTGTTCCTGTGTCTCTCTGTCTGTGCATGTGTGTGTGAAGGGGGTCTGTGTGTGTGTGTGTGTGTGTGTGTGTGTGCGCGTGCGCACATCTGCATGCATGTGTGTGTGTGTTTGTGTGATGTGGGCCATAACTGGGCATATTGGGCCATAATTGATCCCCAGAGCAACCCATAGCTTTTAAGTGATGCATAGAACAGCCAGTCTTCTCTGCCGGGTCATTTTTGACCCGTAACACCACAAATGTAACTTTTTTATTTTGAAACCTTTAGAATTTACTAAAATGGTGAAAATCAATTTTGCTGCATTTAATCAGATGTGTCTGAGGATTAGATGAAGCCTCATTCCAGTACAAAAATCCAAATGGTACTTTTTACAAACTTGAAAACGGGTCAATTTTGACCCGAATACAATATAAGGGTTAAGAAGAAGAAGCTATTATTTCTCACATGCACAATCAAGCACAGTGAAAATTCATCCTCTACATTTAACCCATCTGAAGCAGTGAACACAGAGCATTGGGCAGCCATACTACAGCACCTGGGGAGCAGCTAGGGGTTCAGTACCTTGCTCAAGGGCACTTTAGCCCAAGGCCACCCCATGTGAACCTAACTGCATGTCTTTGAACTGTGGGGGAAACTGGAGCACCCGGAAGAAACCCACACAGACATGGGGAGAACATGCAAACTCCACATAGAACGCCCCCGGGGGGGGGGGGGGTTTGAACCCAAAACCTTCTTGCTGTGAGGTGAGAGTGCTAACCACTACACCATTGTGCCACCCTATATTTCTGAGATGAGAGAAAGCTACCCGGGCTAATGTTAATATGAGTTTCAAACCAAAGACTGGAGTCAATGATCACCCCAAGGTCTTTTACTGCTCCTCATGAAGAAACTGAAAGGCCATCCACAGTTATTATGTAATCCTACTTCTAGCTGCATGTGGTCCTAATACAGGTACTTCTGTCTTGTCAGAGTTAAGTGAGATACCCTGAAACCGAGATGCTGATCTCTTCTGCTGCTCAGACCTGCCTGATCCATCCTGATGCCCTATATCTGGGTGGAGTCTCATCACATCGCTCCTGTGGAGGACAGCCCCATAAGGACAGTTGAAAGTCACACTTGGAAGATGTTCTGGACACTTACAGTAATGCTTTTATGGCTGAGGACTTACAGTTGACTTGCTAACTTTAGGACTGCAGTTGTCAAGAACAGTTTTGCAGTCAAGTTTTCATCAATGAAGAGTTTATAACATCAACAAAACTGACTTCATGTTAAAACTGTTAAAATGTTATAATCACATTGTTATCACCCAAATGAAGATGGGTTCCCTTTTGAGTCTGGTTCCTCTCAAGATTTCTTCCTCATGTCATCTGAGGGAGTTTTTCCTTGCCACTGTCACCACAGGCATGCTCATTGGGGATAGGTTAGGGATACAATTAGCTCTTGTTTGAAGTCATTAAAATTCTGTAAAGCTGCTTTGCGACAATGTCTGTTGTTAAAAGTGCTATAAAAATAAACTTGACACATTCCTCAGTTTTATTAAGCTGGTGTCTCTCATCTGGCTTTGCAGAAACATACAACTGTGTGTCATCAGCATAACAGTGGAAACTAATACCATGCTTACAAATAATATTACCCAGAGGTAACATATAGAAAGAAAAAAGCAATGGGCCTAAAACGGAACCATGTGGAACACCAAACTTTACCTTAGTATGCAAAGGAATATTGCCATTTACATCAACAAACTGACAGTGATCAATTAAATAAGAGCTGAGCCAGGAGAGGGCTGTTCCCTTAACTCCCACATTGTCTAGTCTATCCAGGAGAATGGAACCATCAATGGTGTCAAAGGCTGCACTAAGGTCAAGCAATACAAGCAGCGAGACACAGCCCTGATCAGATGCCAACAGTAGGCCGTTTACTACTTTAATCAGAGCTGTCTCTGTGCTATGATGCTGTCTAAATCCTGACTGATACATTTCATGGATGTTATTCCTATGTATATATGAGCATAACTGCTGTGCGACAGCTTTTTCTAGGATCTCAGAGATAAAGCAGAGGTTTGGTATTGGCCTATAATTGGACAGCTGACAGGGGTCGAGGTCAGGTTCTTTTTTAATCAAGGGTTTGATAACTGCTAGTTTAAAGGATTTGGGTACATTGCCACTGCTAAAAGAATAATTTTTTTTTTTTTTTTAGAAGAGTTTTGATTGCTTCTAGTGTTCTGTTTGAAGAATCATGAAGGTAAGAGATCTAGTACACAAGTTGAAGATTTTGATGAGGAAATAAGTGAAATTATTTCAGACTCAAAAGGGGAGTAAAAGATGAATCATTGCTCTGATGTGGTTATAGTGTTCTCTGCACGGATACTTATCAAATTGGCTGGCTTTAAATTGATATTTTCAATTTTGTTCTGGGGGGGGGGGGGAATAATGATCCTACTACATATTGAAGGTGTGCATGTGTCTGTGGTGGTCTTATTCCTAGTTCATATTGCCAAAGTATAAGGATCTAGGATTATTTTTGTTATATTCTATTAGAGAGAAAAACATTGATCTACTGCATTAAGAGCTTGTCTATATAGTTCAAGAGGCTCTCCTTCCATGCTAATTGGAATACTATCAACTTTGTTTGACACCATTTTCTAACTTTGTTTTAAGCTGCATGTGTGATCATTATACCAGGGTGCAATTTTTTTTTCTCTTGAATTATTTTCTTTTAAGCGGAGCTACATCATCTAAAGTATCGGAGAATATTGACTCAAAGCTGATAAAAGTTCTGTGGAGTTTGATGGTGATCCAAACAAGTTGATAACTAGGGGAAACTTCTGATAAATCTTCATGCAGTAGCTGGTGTAAATGTAATTTTGAAGTGATGGTGTGGCAAGCTGCATACAGAATATTTTTGCTCAGACGTATTTTGAATCAGATGAGAGTCTGACGCTACCTCAGATGATGTGGAAGTCAGACTATATTTTCTATATTTAATACAAGTATTAGATCAAGAGTGTGACCACCATTATGGGTCAGTCCTATGACGTTCTGATTAAACCCTAATGAATCTAAAATGGACACGAACACTGTTTTCAGAGGGTCTTCAGGGTTATTGAAGTTTTAGGGTTCTCCCAGTCAGAACGGTCAACTTACTTCTCGAGACCCAATGCCTTCGTGCCACCTACGGATCCGGGACAGAGACACCGTGAAAGAAACAGACCAGGAAAACCAGAGATAGGTTTCACAGCCAGTTTATTCACAGTTCCTTCGTCGAAATGAAAACATTTTTGAAAACATTTTATAGCATCCATTTATCTCTGTGTTTATGTTTTGTCTACATGTACGTAAACACGTGTATGTTATGTGTGTGTGTGGGCGTGTGTGTTACGTGTAGGAATGTGGCGTAGAAATGTGTGTGTGTAGGATGTCAGACTATGACATCAGCTATGTTTGTCTCCTCAATTGCGTGCAATTGAGGGGACCTTGATCTGGGGCAGGTTACATCAGTGTGTGTGTGTATAAATCTTGAATCAAGCATAACATAATGACATTTCTGATGATATGACATGATAGCAAGGTACAAACAGATTTTAAAGGTCATTGCTTACGTACACCCCTTCAGGGCAGATATAACATAGGGCAATACGTACTTAAGATGGTGATGGAATTTTTAAACACATAATATATCTAGTCTACGAAGTCTAGTCAAAGAAGGTCAAATACATCAGAAATTAATGCCAAGTTAAACAGAAATAGTTTAAAGGATCTAAAAGCTAAAGGATGAAAAGCTAAAATATTAAAATCATAAATTCTTAACACATGAATGTGTGTCTTGTGCTAAGTCAGCAAATTACATCTTGATTTCATCAATATGTAGTAAGACAATCATAGGCAAAATAACAAATAAGAATATGTCTAACAATTTTAAACAAAGATATGTTAAAAGAAAATAAACAAAAATAAGAATAAACTTAAAGAAAGTCATACGAAACATAAGAAAAAATAAGAATATGTCTGGCAAAAACAAAGAAATGCTACTTCACCGGAGGAAGGTCAAACAGGATTCAGGATTAAACTCAAAGTCTTAACATTAGAATCATAAAGTCTTAACATTCGAATCAAAGTCTTAACAATCCTAAATTATATTCTGTAATTATAAAACTAACTTAAAACTATAAAACTAACATGAATCACTTAATGCAGCTTTAAATCTAACATTAAATCCAACATTCAATCATTTCAACTTCAGATTCAACATTAAAGAAACTGGTTAACTCTACCAATCTTAAATCACAATCCTATCTATAAAACCAACTTATATCATGGCTTTAAATTTAAATTTTAATCCCAAATACACGTTGGCTATGCAGCTGCGAGTGTGTGAGAGTGGGTCTGACATCATTGCAGACCTTGGCGCTATCCAGACACATCTCTGATCAACAATACACATCCCACATCAAAACAAGCAAAATGTTCTTAATGTCTAGCTGAGACAGAAGGCCATTTCAACCGAACAGAATCCATCCTACAAAGGAATAAAACCTAACATGAAGTGAATATTAAAGTCGACAATAATTCATTTTTTGTCCAAAGAAACAACCAGTTTGAGATGAAATCCGCAAATTCAGAAAGAAATTCAGAACACAGACCACAGATCTGTAAATAATTAGCTGAACTGACTGGGTAGACTTATTTTTTTGCTATGCATGTTAATATAAAGAACTTCAATCATATTGAAATTTTGTTCAGGTTTTTGTATGATGTCTAGGTTATCATAACAAATAACTATGACGCCTTGTCCACTACCAGTTAGACGAAGCTGATACATATAGCTGAGAATGAAGCATATAGCTTCATTTAAATGCGGCATACTCATTTGGTTTGATCCACATTTCCGTTAAACATAGTACATTAAACTCCTGCTCCGTAATAATTCTATGAAGAATTAGTCTCATGCTACAGTACTACACTGACAGTGTTACAGTTGAATCATTATTTATATGGTGGTAATTAATGACTACTTAATAACTACATAAGATCAAAAGAAAACATTAACAGTCTTGTTTAAAAATCACTAAGATTTTTTTAAAATATGTAGTCCTTTAATATGAACAATTAGGATCAAAGTACAGGACATTTTCAGCAAAAGCATGAATAAAAAACATTTAATTTGACAACTTTAAAGCATGCAATGTCTCGGAGTTATTGCACTTGTGGGTTTTAAATGTACCTGAATAAGTAAAACTCTTCCCACACTGTGAGCAGTGATACGGTTTCTCTCCTGTGTGAATGCGCTGGTGTGTTTGGAGAGCACTCTGGCAAGTAAAACTCTTTCCACACTGTGAGCAGCGATACGGCTTCTCTCCTGTGTGAATGTGCTGGTGTGTTTGGAGAGCACTCTGACGAGTAAAACTCTTCCCACACTGTGAGCAGTGATACGGCTTCACTCCTGTGTGAATGCGCTGGTGTGTTTGGAGAGCACTCTGACGAGTAAAACTCTTCCCACACTGTGAGCAGTGATACGGCTTCTCTCCTGTGTGAATGCGCTGGTGTTTTTGGAGATCACTCTGACAAGTAAAACTCTTTCCACACTGTGAGCAGTGATACGGCTTCTCTCCTGTGTGAATGCGCTGGTGTAGTCGGAGAGTACTCTGATGAGTAAAACTCTTCCCACACTGTGGGCAGTGATACGGCTTCTCTCCTGTGTGAATGCGCTGGTGTTTTTGGAGATCACTCTGACAAGTAAAACTCTTTCCACACTGTGAGCAGTGATATGGCTTCTCTCCTGTGTGAATGCGCTGGTGTAGTCGGAGAGAACTCTGATGAGTAAAACTCTTCCCACACTGTGGGCAGTGATACGGCTTCTCTCCTGTGTGAATGCGCTGGTGTTTTTGGAGATCACTCTGACAAGTAAAACTCTTTCCACACTGTGAGCAGTGAAACGGCTTCTCTCCTGTGTGAATGCGCTGGTGTAGTCGGAGAGTACTCTGCTGAGTAAAACTCTTCCCACACTGTGAGCAGTGATACGGCTTCACTCCTGTGTGACTGCGCTGGTGTTTTTGGAGATGACTCTGCTGAGTAAAACTCTTCCCACACTGTGAGCAGTGATACGGCTTCTCTCCTGTGTGAATGCGCTGGTGTTTTTGGAGAGCACTCTGCTGAGTAAAACTCTTCCCACACTGTGAGCAGTGAAACGGCTTCTCTCCTGTGTGAATGCGCTGGTGTGTTTGGAGATGACTCTGACGAGTAAAACTCTTCCCACATTGTGAGCAGTGATACGGCTTCTCTCCTGTGTGAATGCGCTGGTGTCGTTGGAGATCTCTCTGATGAGTAAAACTCTTTCCACACTGTGAGCAGTGATACGGCTTCTCTCCTGTGTGAATGCGCTGGTGTCGTTGGAGATCTCTCTGATGAGTAAAACTCTTTCCACACTGTGAGCAGTGATACGGCTTCTCTCCTGTGTGAATGCGTTGGTGTCGTTGGAGAGCACTCTGCTGAGTAAAACTCTTCCCACACTGTGAGCAGTGATGCGGCTTCTCTCCTGTGTGAATACGCTGGTGTGTTTGGAGATCTCTCTGATGAGTAAAACTCTTCCCACACTGTGAGCAGTGATACGGCTTCTCTCCTGTGTGAATGCGCTGGTGTTGTTGGAGAGTACTCTGCTGAGTAAAACTCTTCCCACACTGTGAGCAGTGATACAGCTTCTCTCCTGTGTGAATGTGCTGGTGTGTTTGGAGAGCACTCTGACGAGTAAAACTCTTTCCACACTGTGAGCAGTGATACGGCTTCTCTCCTGTGTTAATGTGCTGGTGTCGTTGGAGAGCACTCTGTTCAGTAAAACTCTTCCCACACTGTGAGCAGTCATGTGGCTTTACTCCTTTGTGACTGCACTGGTTCCATGAGAGTGCATTCTGATGACCAAAACTTTTGACACAGTCTGAGCTGTGGTGAATTTCCTTCTCTACATCATTATGAGAAGTGTCAGAACTGAAAGCATCAGTTGATGTTGGCTGACTACTGGAGCATTTGGAGGGGATTTGAAGTTCATATTTAATCTCTCTTGATTCCTGAAGTCTCACAGACTCTTCATCGTGGTATCTCTGGATGCACTGGTCAAGGCTACTTTGAGATGCACAGGAACGAGGACATGTGGAGCAGGAAAAGACTTGCAGCAAAGTGTTCTTTACTTCTGGGGAAGTGAAAGGACAAAAGTATCAGAAATTTTACATGAAATGCAACAAGATTATAAAATCTAACCACAGTAACCTAATGTAAGGGAGCATTTTTACTGAACCTCAAACTTTCAAGATTCTACATGAAGACTGAGGAGAAAAAAAAAAGTATCTTTGAGGACAAAGATACAGCAGCCACTAGCTAGGAATACTTGTAGATTCAATAAGGTGCTGGTACAACAGCTAGGCACAGCACTGGTCATAGCCCCGTGGGTCAGACTGACTAAGGGGGAGTAGTTGGTTTCTGTTTGATATAATGTTAAGTCTAGGTAATGGCAAGCCTCGCCTTATTTACATCTCATCCAGGATTAATAAGGAGACTCAGCCCGAGCATTCAAGGATCTGAAACATACAACAATGGGCCTTATTTATCAATCTGGTTATGAATAGATTTATCTAGAAGCATTTACACAAGAAGGTCTTTATTTTTACATATGGATTGTCATATTTAAAATGCTTATTAATTTCAATGAAACACACAGTTAATGAAATTAAATTTTGTGGGATTTTGTGAAACCCACTTGATTCATATTAATGTAAATGGTAAAAGAAAGAAAGCCAGCATCCATAAATTAAGACATAAGAATGGCCATACAGAATTGCAGGCATATAAAAAAAAAAAGGACACACTGCAACAGTTCAAATGGCATTCAATTCAGTCTGCAGCAGTGCAGACGTTTTGCACCATCACATGACCCCCACAGCAATGGTAACTACACCGCCATGACAGTAAGCATGCTTGTAGTGCTTCATTCAGATGAGTTAGTTATTATTGATCAGTATGGGAAGGTTTTGTTGTTTTTGTATGTGCAAATTGTTCTGAATGAAAGAGACATCAAATGTTTTAATTTACCAAAAGAAATTTTTCATCGGGGGAAACAAAATGGAGAGATTTCTACGTAGAGATGAAAGTGGAGCAAAGGAAAAAACCCTGAGATTTTTTTTTTTGGGGGGGGGGGGGGGCAATGTCCCCCGAAAATATTTTAATAAAATAACATGCAAAACCCTGCATTCTAGTGCATTTTAGTACTTATTTTCACTAAAACAAGTTATAACTTTTAAGCCTTTTTCTTTCATGTACATTAATGATTAACATGTCAAAAATATCAAATTTAATTCCCCTAGTTATTGAGTAATTTTCAGGAGTGCATTTAGAAAACGCGGTGGTTTTCCTGGCTACACAGTTAATTACTTTGAAAAAAAAAATCAGACAGTAAACTCAGCAAAATCCTAAAACGCTACTGTTAAAAAGTAAAAGTCTGTTAGAGTTTCTAAAGCTTTCAGGTTTCAATGTTGGGGACATTGAGCCTCGTTTATCAATCTTTTAGTAGAGTTGTGCGTTTGCATAAGCTAAAGTGAACTAAAAATTTCCAATTCATATTTATGTGAGTTGAAGCCAATTGTTTACATTAGTTCGTATTGTCTGTAAATTTAAACACACCAATGAATACCAAATTTCTCATATAAATCAGGGGCGTAGGGTGTGTGTGTGTGTGTGTCACACATTGACTGGCAGCCTGAGTACATTATGTAACAAAACATAATTACCATTGCTAGTTTTAGGCAGCTTAGAAACCGGCTCTTCCATTATTGCTGTTTCTTCCACGTTTTCTTGATGTTGTGTTCTAGAAATGGCACTAAAACTTAGCTTCCAAACCACAAAATGCAACTTTGATGGGGGGAAAAATATTTTTTAATATATATATATATATATATATATATATATATATATACACACACACACACACACATATATATAATAAATTGCTTACCTCTCTTCACGTCGAAAGAAGGAGGAAAGTTTTGCTTGTTTTGACACGGCGAATTATTAACACAAGAGAAAATACTCGTTATTCGCAACTAAAAAGACTGCAGCTACACTGGCAGCTTGAACATGCTTTCTAGTGTGATTGTGTTGCGCAGAACGGTGTCAGTCCTGAAGGCGCGCGCGCGCACCTAACGAGCTCCAGCATGTGCGCCGTTAACAAAGAACACCTGTCTTTAATCAATGAACTATGTTTGGGCTATTTAAGGACTGCGCCCATGCAAGGACGATGCGAAGTATTACGCCGTGTCTAGGAGCGTGAAAAATCCGAAAAATAAATTTCTCCATTCGGAAAACCGGAGATAAGAGTTTTGTCAAATATCCGGATTTCCGGGTCATTCGCAGAAAAAATCCTGCGGAAAATCTAAAAACCCGGAATTCCGGGAAATTCCGTAAACACTTTCATGATCAGGGTTGTAAACGTAAAAGGGAAAAATGGTGCACAAACATTGGGCAGAACTCTGTTGAACGGAGAGGTCAAAAATACGATCATATGCTCACTTCATTTCCACAAAGGTAAGAATTCCAAAAATAAAAAAAATTTATTTCAAAACTGCAGCAAGGTGCTCATTCTTATACAGTGAAGTGAACATGAGCGTCAACACAGCAGCTTGTCATTGAGACTTTAAAAGTGCATTTACATTCAGGGGTCCTTCGGAGCACGTTGTGCGCGCACTTGGGACCTTGTCATTATGGGAAATGCCCGATGCTGATTTGACTGCAATCAGCATGCGCATATAAGGATGCTGTTTTCACAGAGACTTTGCAAGTATGCGGTGGTAGACAGATCTAAGTGCAGGAATAGTGTTTATTAGCAAGCGTGATATTTGCAAAAATATAACACAAGCAAAACCAAAAGCTGAGTCATAAACATGGCTCAAATCATGACAGTGATTTAAAAAAACAAAAACAAAAAAACGGCAACATTCAAAAAGACTGTGTTCTTATATGGGTGTGCCGATTGTTCTCAAATCAGCATCAAGTGTTTCCCATAACGACTGGGGCCTGTGAGCGAGCGCAGCTGCTTGAGCGTGTGTAGGCGTGACAGTCAAGAGTTCGCCTGCTGTGTGACCACAACTTTTAGTTTGCCTGTATATCGCCAAGCATCATCACCAAAACACCTATTTTTCATTGATAACCCATTGCAAAGCATTGCGAGTTGCAGTGTGACTGTAGCTTTACGCCCATGTTCACTTCACTGTACAAGAATAAGCACCTTGCTAAACTTTGTCTCTTATGCTCAACTCTCTGTATAAGATTGAGCGCCTCACTGCACTTCATATGTTTACGAGCCATTTTCCCTTCTACGTTTTCAAATCTTTCTCGTTTTTTCCCCCCGATAATGAATTACTTTTGGTAAATTTAAAAATCTGATGTCTTTTGTTTCATTCAGAATGATTTACACATCCAAAAACACAGAAAAATCTTCCCATACTGATCAATAACAACTAACTCGTCTGAATGAAGCACTACAAGCATGCCTCCTGTCATGGTGGTGTAGTTACCATTGCTATGGGGGTCATGTGATGGTGCAAAGCCTCTACAGGAATTTCCTTACTGTATTATGCAAAGAATGCCACGGTGTGGTTTGTAGTAATAAAGCAACCACTTACTTGTCCCTGAATATGTTGAAATTTTCGAGCTGAAAGAGTTTAAGGAGTTAAAAATAAAGATTCTTTCTGTATGGCATGACTCGTGGAATTATTGAATTTAATACTAAAAATAATGTTATTGCTTATTAAATTGGTTGATAATATAAATACTGTATCACGTGCTCCTGAAATAAAGTAAATGTGTTCTAATTGATTTGTATAATGCTTGATGGGTTTGACGGACAACTGTATTAGCCAATTAACAACTTTGCTTGGTTCAGGCATGCTGCATGTGCGTGTTCAACTAACTTCTATCCAGCCAGCTGGTTATATTGCACTGAAGATATTATAAAATGTTTTTTTTTGTCCCTCCCTCCTGTGTGTTTCTGTAATATGGGGAGGTCTGAAAGCATTGTCCTATATTGTGTGTTTGTTGTGATAGGCCATGTGTTTATTTACCCTGATTTTCTCCCTAATTTAGCCATGGCCAATTCCCACCCATCAGGCTACTCTTCTGTATCACACAACAACCCCCAACCAGGGAGAGCTAAGGCTACCATGTGCTTCCTCCGAGGCAAGTAACACCAGTTGCCCGCATCTTTTACTCATACAATGTCAGTGGGTGGCGTAACACACTCAGAGGAAAGCCCAATCCACTCACTTCCATATGAATGTGCATGAGCTCACAGACACCCGTGACTCACTGGTGTAATTAACAGAGGAGAGAGAGGGCATGTCACCCCTCCCTCCCAGAGAGCCTAGCCAATTTTTCTCTCTTGAGCTCCCGACCACAGATGACTGTGGCATTATCAGGATTAGAATGTGGCAATCTCCCGAAAATAGGGAAGATGATGGGGAGGATATTTTTCTGCTACACCACTCAGAATCCACAGGGCATGCATTTTACACTACTTCTGGTTAAATTGTGCATGATGAATAAAAATACAGCAGTATTTTGTGGTTTACTATATATTCAGTTTCAAACAAGTAACCCTAGAAATGGGTTATGATTTTCAAATAGTCATTAAAACATTTAAAAAAAAATCAATTAGTTTATGCGACAATCCTTTTTTTCTTGCTTTGAAAAAAAGAAGTTTCCCCTGTGTTCACTTGGTGCCCACTATCATCATGACCTTTTTGTTCCATTTGAGTTTTGCGAATTTTGGTTAAAGGCAGAACATGATCCTCATCAGGAAATGGCTCGAAACACAAATACAATCAACAGTATTTCAGAATAACCAGCACTGAGTTTATTCAGTATGTTGAATGGAAGATGTTTGGTTATTTTATTTCTGTCATCAGTATTAAGTTGTACTCATGAGAAATGTCGATTAATTAGCACTCTTATGGAGAAAAGCCAGACGTTACAAAGGATTCGCAATAGCAAGGGATGTAGTGGGCTGACTTCACGTGTCTCAGAGGAAGCCGACAGACTTCACCCTCTCTGGTTGGTCATTGTCATATGATAGAGAAGTCCTACCTGGTTGGTGGAACTGGCCAAAATGAGTTCTCTGGGGCAGTGCTCTGGTTATTGTAGACTCCATTGTACAACAGTATTCATCCCAGAAACAATATTAGGCTAAGAAATAGGTCACTAGATGATGCAGAAAATAACCTCTATAATCTCTTAGACTATAGTAACACCTTTCTGTCTGGTTGTTCCTGTAGGTGCAGGACTGAGTTCTTTGGTGCCCTCCTCTTCATACCACACCAAGAGCTCCTGTCCTGGGTTAATGGGTCGACAGCAACGATACAGAATTCCCCCTCGATACTGAAATGCCACAAGATTCTGTTCTTTATTATTATGGGCACAATTCACATACCTAAAAGAATGAGGCAAGATTCCAGAAAAGGTAAAAATCAGATCAGCCTTACAAACTTAGAGAAAGCATGGCAGAGATACCAGTGACAGCAAGAAGATAAAGTTCTTCCAACAAATTATGAGCTGTAAAATCAAATCACTAAAAAGATCCAACAACTGGTGTATTTCTCACCTCATCCAATTCACATGCATCTCTCTTTTGGTGTCGATGTATTTTTCACACTGTATGCTCCTGTATATCTGTAGAAAAATACCACATTTACATTTTCTTCACTAAATCAATCAATCAATCAATCAATCAATCAATCAATCAATCAATCTCTTTAAATGAGGGATACAGAAATGAGAACGATGGCTCGTGCCAATATTACATTAAGGCTTATGAAGGTTGAATTAAAGTTCTTGACTGTATCTTTAGATTCACAAAACAGCTGACAAGCTTGGAGATTAATTTAGTAACTACAGGAAAATGCAGGCAAGGCTTTATCAGAATTTAGGCAAAGGAAAGGTTTCTCATAAAAGGCTTTACATCTGACATGGCAAAGCTGCGCTGTGAATCAGACCTCTCTGATAAATATCTGCCCCTTGTGTTTTGGTCTCTAAACAGACAGCTTAAAAAAAAACAAACAAACAAAAAAAAACCCACACAACTATAAAGTCAGTTCTGCCACCAAATTGGTTTTATAGAAAAATATTTTGGATTTGTACAAGTAATTGTTATTTGCCATAAATGTTCAGTAGGTAATGTTGGTTTAGTTCAGTATTGCAGTGTTAATTTTGAATTTAAAGAATTTTAAACGAGACTTCGTCTTGTACTGAAAATTGTAGTTTCATTTTAGTCTTTTTATTTAATTTATTAATTTTTTTTGTTTCGTTTTCATCAAGATTTAAGAAGTGGAACTCAGTTTTCATTTTAGTCTAATTCTAGTCAAAGTTTTAGTCATAATTTTCTCACACAGTTGCATGGTACTTGTAAAATGTTTTAAGAGGGGCTGTTGCAGGAGGGGTATTGTGGGATGACCCCCCAGTATGTGTCTGTTTTTTTTTTGCTATGCAGGTTATGTGGAGTTAGCCACGACTGTAATGGTGATGACCGCTATTTTCATATGAAGATGTTACTTTGTTCAGACCAATGCCATGTGTATCTGTGTCCTGATGCATATATCTGTTAGAATCTAGGAGCATTATGAAAGCCATGCGAGTAGGTGAGTGAGCCTACCAAACCAGATTCACTTCTTCCTAACTATGGTCAGGAACCTGAAAAAGAGGGAAGGCAACATACTGGAATGAATTTTGCTAAAGGATATTTCTCCTGGCTGGAAAATTCCCTCAAGAAATACGTTAGGATGTCTGTATGGACAGACCAGCTATTTTGGCTCATCTTTATTCGCCAGGGCATAATGACCAGAGATTTTGCTTTGCTGTCTTTTTACTGGCCCTTTCTGTGGGCTGGTCATTTTGGGTTCACATGACAGCATGCTGTGTGCCTGTTCTCACTTGTCAAATCACAACCAAGTTAGCTAATGCACATTAACATTCTAAACTAATGCAAAAGCAGTGCACAGCAATGAAACAAAAGCCATGTCCAAAAAAAGGTCAAAAATTAAAGGAGGGGCCAAACAAATTTAGGAAAAAAGCAGGCATTAGGAGGCATAGGCTTTCAAATGTAAACAAAAGTGCTCTGAGGGCACAATATCCCCCACTGGCAACTATGTCATAACTCTGGTAAAATGCGATGGAATTGAATGAAATTGCAATATGCATATTACCGACATATACAAAGAATCCTGTCAAGTTCTGTGAAATTCCTCGAAAAATTGAGAGAGGAGTTGATTTCAGAAGGTGAGTATCCTTCCCAGATGGAAGGATGGACATTGCCATGACATAATCCCCCTTCGGGCATTTCGGACAGTGGGAGATTTATTTAAAAAAAATTAAAAAATTATATATATATATATAAAAAAAAAAAAATCTCCTTCTCACCCCCGGCGGGGGGGTGGTATCCATGTCATCCTCAAGCTCGGGTCCTCTACCAGAGGCCTGGGAGTTTGAGGGTTCTGCGCAGTATCTTCGATGTTCCTAGGACTGCGCTCTTCTGGATTGAGGCTTCAGATGTTGTTCCTGGGATTTGCTGGAGCCACTCTCCCAGTTTGGGGGTTACTGCCCCAAGTGCCCCCACTACCATGGGGACCACGCAACCCTTGACCTTCCACATCCGTTCCAGCTGCTCTTTCAACCCTTGATACTTCTCAAGTTTCTCATGTTCCTTCATCCTGATGTTGGCGTCAGCTGGGATCGCCACATCTATCACCACCACCCTCTTCTGCTCTTTGTCCACCACCACTATGTCCGGTCGGTTAGCCAGGATCTGTTTGTCAGTCTGGAAGCTGAAGTCCCACAGAACCTTGGCCCTGTTGTTCTCAGCCACCTTCTGTGGTATGGCCCATTGGGACTTGGGTACTTCTATTCCATACTGGTTGCAGATGTTCCTGTATACTATCCCAGCCGCTTGGTTGTGCCTCTCCATGTACGCTGATCCAGCTAGCATCTTACACCCTGCTACTATGTGCTAGACTGTTTCAGGGGCTTCTTTGCACAGTCTGCATCTTGGGTCTGATCTACTCTGGTAGATCCTGGCCTCTATGGCTCTTGTGCTTATGGCCTGTTCTTGTGCTGCCATGATTAGTGCCTCTGTGCTGTCTGTCAGTCCTGCATTATCCAGTCACTGTTAGGATTTCTTGACATCAGCCACTTCCTCTATCTGACGGTGGTACATGCCATGTAGGGGTTTGTCTCTCCAGGTTGTCTGTTCCTCCTCCTCCTCTGCACTCTCATCAGGGTTCTGCTGCCTGAGACATTCACTTAGCAGTTCATCCTTTGGGGCCATCTTTCTGATGTATTCTCGGATTTTCGATGTTTCATCCTGGACCGTGGTCTTGATGCTCACTAGCCCTCGGCCTCCCTCTTTCCGCTTAGTGTATAGTCTCAGGGTGCTGGACTTGGGGTGGAACCCTCCATGCATGGTGAGGAGCTTTCTAGTCTTGATATCTGTGGCTTCTATCTCCTCCTTTGGCCAGTTTATGATACCAGCGGGGTATCTGATGACTGGTAGTGCGTACATGTTGATGGCTCAGGCCTTGTTCTTACCATTCAGCTGACTTTTCAGGACCTGCCTTACTCTCTGGAGGTATTTGGCTGTGGTTGACTTCCTTGTGGCCTCTTCATGGTTTCCATTAGCCTGTGGGATGCCAAGGTACATGTAGCTGTCTTGGATATCACCTATGTTGCCCTCTGGTAGGTCAATCCCCTCAGTCCGGATCATCTTGCCTCTCTGAGACCATCCGGCCACACTTGTCCAATCCGAATGACATCCCTATGTCATCGCTGTAGATCCGGGTGGTGTGGATCAGCGAGTCTATTTCTCGCTCATTCCTGGCATACAGCTTGATGTCATCCATGTAGAGCAGGTGGCTGATTGTTGCCCCACTACGGAATCGGTACCCGTAGCCGCTCTTCGTGATGATCCGACTGAGGGGGTTCAGGCCTATGCAGAACAGCAGTGGTGATAGTGCATCTCCTTGGTATATGCCGCACTTGATGTTGACTTGGGCAATGGGTTTTGAGTTGGCCTCTAGGGTTGTCTTCCACATTTCCATTGAGTTCTGGATGAAGGTCCTTAGGTTCCTGTTGATCTTATACAGTTCCAGACATTCCAGTATCCATGTGTGTGGCATTGAGTCGTAGGCTTTCTTGTAGTCAATCCAGGCAGTGCACAGGTTGTCTCTTCTTACAGTCTCGGGCAACTGTTCTATCAACCAGTAGCTGGTGCTTGGCTCCTCTGGTGTTACTGCCAATTCCTTTCTGTGCCTCGCTCATGTATTGAGCCACATGCTTACTCATTTTTGCCGCAATGATGCCTGACAGGGCCTTCCATGTTGTGCAGAGACAGGTAATTGGCCGGTAGTTGGATGGGATGGGTCCCTTCTGGGGGTCCTTCATGATTAGGACTGTCCTGCCTTGGGTTAGCCATTCTGGGTGGGTTCCATCCCTCAGCAGCTGGTTCATCTGTGCTGCTAGGCGTTCATGGAGTGCAGTTAGCTTCTTCAGCCAGTACGTATGGATCATATCGGGGCCTGGTGCTGTCCAGCTCTTCATCTTTGACACTCTTTCTTGGACATCTGCCATTGAGATGGTTACTGGTTCTTGTTCTGGGAGGTTGCTGTGGTCAGCTCTTAGGTCCACTAACCATTGGGCATCGGTGTTGTGTGATGCCTTTCTTTCCCATATGTCTTTCCAGTATTTTTCCACCTCAGCTCTTGGTGGGTCTGACCGGTTGTTGTTCCCCTGCCATTGAGAGTACACCTTGGCTGGTTCAGTGGAGAACAGCTTGTTTATTCTCCTGGCCTCTCCCTCCTTGGTGTATCTCTTCAACCGGGTGGCCAGAGCTGTTAGTCGCTGTTTGGCAGTTTTGAGTGCCTCTGGTATGGAGAGTGAGTTGTACTTCCTGGGTGCCCCTTTATTCACCATGTTCCCTTTCTGTAGTTCAGCTAGCTGGCTAACTTCTCTCCGTGCTGCCTTTATCTTGGCCTCTAATCGTCTCTTCCATGGTGGATACTGTTTGTTATGTCCCGAGCCCACCTTGTGTCCAAGCATCTCCATGATTACTGTTGCTGTACTGTGTATCAGCTTGTTGGTTTCAGTGATGGTTCTTGTGGAGATTGTCTTCAGAGCAGCATTCACATCGACTAGTAGATCTTCTGAAGGTACTTGGCAACTCAGCTTCGGTATTCGTCGGGGGCTCCAGGTTTCCAGTTGGGTCACGATCTTCCTTCTCAGGTCAGCAGCTCATGTGTTGAGGCTGTTAGCTGTTGGGGCTTGGTACCCAATCTCTGGTGGTGGGGATGATGACATCTCCCTGCTGACCTGTCTTCCTGGCTTCCCCTTGCCGTAGCATCGTTGTTGTATTTCATTAATCTCTAGTTGTGATAGTAGATTTCGATTACGGATGTTGGAACACTGGGCTAATAGCTGTTTCTTTGTTAGCCTTGATTGTGGGTTTCGAAGTATCCAATGGTCCCACATTCGCTGCATGTATCCCCTCTCTCTGGGATTGCTTGTATAGTAGCATTCCAGCAAATCCGTATTTTCTGTCCTCGTCCATCGATGTCTTGTTCCAGTAGCCCATTTCTCATCAGTTTGCCCTGGTTCCCTAGCAACTGACGCAGACCTTGTTGACCCGGGCGACGTCTGAGCCAGTATGACTATCAGTTATGTCTTCACTCATTCCTGAGGTAGGCTGATATATCATGAGGGGTTTTTGCCTAAGGACCCTTACTGGATGATGTTTTGCCCCGACTGGGATTCAAACCCCGATCTCCTGCGTCGTAGTCAGTGAGCGTTACCACTGTACTATCCAACTGACTGACACACACACACACACACTCTCTCTCTCTCTCTCTCTGGGCATCTGCATTTTCCTCCAGGTGCTCTGGTTTCCCCCCCACAGTTCAAAGACATGCAGATTAGGTAAAATAATCCAGCCACCCCATTGCACAAGCTAGTACATACTTAGGTGGGGTTTACATTAGACCGTATCAGCGGATCATCAGATTAACGTTTTTAAAAACGATTAGCATGCACACAGCAACGCCAATACACGATTCGCGTGCACACAGCAACGCCAATACACAGATACGCTAATCACATGACTAATTCGGCACGTAAGTTGAAACGTGTCAGTGCGGCTCATCGCTTCCTCTTCAGCGGCTGCGCTCCAAATCACTCCGCCCTGAACAGCGAGTGCCCTCTGGAGGGTGCGCACTCCGGCCCTGCGCAGCTCACAGAGCGCGCGAGTGTAGTGCACGAGCAGTGATTCGGGACTGAGCCGCTGTGCGCAAGTCACTTACCACTTGCAAGTGGAAGGATGGCAAGCCTAAAGACCATCATAACTACACAATGGGCAGTATTTGCATCAGTATTTTCATACTTTTATACTCTTTAATGAAAGGTGATACAAGGCGGAAGTCCGTGCCATTTTTCAGCAGTCGTGTCACATGACCAACGCCAGCGAATCAGGAAGGTGGATGTCACAGTGACGTTGTCCAATGACGACGCCAGCTAGAGCTCAGCACAGCGTATCCGCGTATTCTCAATGTTTACACAGCACCGGACCAGACACGATCTGGATTGAATACGTGGACCCTGGCGGATTCCCGTTTCCCGGCGTTTTAATGTAAACGGACAGTGCATCCGTGAAGAAAACGGGACAGATACGGTCTAATGTAAACTTGGCCTTAGTGCTGGTCCCAAGCCTGGCTAGTTTGGTGAGGGTTGTGTCAAGAAGGGCAGCCAGTGTAAAACCTATGCCAAATCAAATATGCGGAACAGATCTGCTGTGGCCACCCCTAATGGGAGCAGCCGAAAGAAAAAAGTAGTTTGGGCACTAGCATCCTTAACTGACCCCAATGCTATTTTTGAGGAGCAGAATGAAGAGCTCAATATGGACATTAAAACATAGCTATAGGCATGTTCATTTAAAACTGCTGTAATTTGCCCAACCATAACTGACTTTCATATGTACCAGAGGTTTTCAAGCTTGTTGGGGGTGAGGCACACCAAATTAAGGTTGATTATTGATTATGAAGAATGTCACACACATTATGATAGGCTTTAAGGTCATTAGCAAGATTTGACCCACAGTGTACTACAGCAGACTGTCATAATTGTTAAACAGATAGGTAAATCAGACAGGCCATTGTATAATTTATTAAAAACATGAGGCAATGCTCATTACAGTGTTTCCCATTAGTTACAGTTGTGGTCAGAAGTTTACATACAGTGACAAATGTCATGATATGAATGATATGAGTGATATGAATGTCATAGCAATATTTGGGCTTTCAATGATTTCTCTGAACTGTTCTTATTCTGTGGCAGAATGATTATACAGCATACATCTTGAAGAAGAAAAAAAGGCAGAGAATTCAGTGCACAATTTTCTTTGGGTTTTCTGAAATCAACACAGGGTCAAAAGTATACATACAAGGTCAAAATTTTACATACAGCACACCTAATATTTGTTTCTTTGCAAGATTGACTTCGACCAAACATTTTTTGTTTACCATGAACAAGCTTCTGGCATAATTCTGGTTGGATATTTCATGACTCTTCATGGTAGAACTGGTAGAGTTCAGTTCATTCCCCCCCCCCCGGCATGGACTTGACTTTTAAGCACGGGCCATATATTTTCAATAGGGTTGAAGTCAGGGCTTGTTTTAAGCTTAATGTTAGCCTGCTTTATCCTCCACAACCAGCTCTGATGCACGTTTGGGTTCATTGTCCTGTTGTGACTCCCAATCATGTTCAAGTTTCCAGTGGTTTGAGGTTATGCTGAAGAATTCTAAGGTAATCCTCCTTCATTATTCCATCCACTTTGTGCAATGAACCAGTTCCACTGGCAGTAAAACAAAGTTTGTGTTGAAAGTTTGTGAACCCTTAGAATTTTCTACATTTCTGCATAAACATGACCGAAAACACCATATTTTCACACAAGTCCTAAAAGTAGATAAAGAGAACCCAGTTAAACAAATGAGACAAAAATATTATACTTGGTAATTTATTTATTGAGGAAAATGATCCAATATTACATATCTGTGAGTGGCAAAAGTATGTGAACCTCTAGGATTAGCAGTTAATTTGAAGGTGAAATTAGAGTCAGGTGTTTTCAATCAATGGGGTGACAATCAGGTGTGAGTGGGCATGTGATAGGTTGATTTTGATCCAGCTAAAAGAATTCATTTCTTAAAAACATGAACAAAAGAGAATTCATTAATTAATTTAGTAAATAAATAAGTTATGATTCATAACTATATACACAGTTTTTATGTAAACATTCCGGTCCTGTAAAAGGAGGTTAAAAGGATGAACAAAGATGAAAAGGATCAGTGATTCTGCAATCTACTAATTCAGTCCTGGTGTCTGAGATCGATTGGTCGAATCTACAGGGGAAGAAGGGGGCTTTCGCGCGCACTTTGCTCCATTCTCAATGAAGCTAACAGAGAAGAAGCACTGTGTCCAGCGTCTTTATTGAGATTCCCCCTTTTTCAGGTATAAAACGAGTATTTCTGCCCTTACATGATTGTATGTGTTGTTAAACTGCTTTGTGTCCAGTTTGAGTAACTTTGACCGAACTTTGAGTGATTTGGAGCATTATTTTGATTGGCACATTATTCACTGGTTCATTGCACAATACAACAGGTAGCTATTATGGCGTGGTGTGCGTTCTGATTGCGTTTAGCACTTTAGCAGATACATGTAGTGGATAACGTTGTTAATGTGTGTTGTTGAGTTACATACATTTGAGGTAATTCTTTAAGTAGCTATTTATGATTGGGATCAAACACTATCAGAGAGAAAGAAAATGGTTAATTGTGTTTACAATGCTTTAATTTATTTCAAATGCACTTTTAGTTTAAGGTTATGTTGAATTATTAAGATTTGTACACACCTCTATGTTTACCTGTAGCATTTTTCCTGTAAGAAAGGGAAAGAAGAAGAAATGGGAATATACTTACCTGAGTACTCACCTGATTGAAATTAACCTGTAAGACAATTTAATAAATTACAATATACTTACCTGATTAAATGTGACCTTTAGCAAAAAAGGAGAAATGTTATGATACTTACCAGTGTGTTTACCTGTGAAAAGAAAAAAAGGCTAATATTCAAATGAAACAAAATTGTGATTATGTAAATATTTTCATTCCATATTCTCAGTGAAGCTAACAGAGAAGAAGCACTGTGTCCAGCATCTTTATTGAGATTCCCCTTTTTTCAGGGTGTAACAGGCACCCTGTTTTATTTAAAGAACAGGGATCTATTAAAGTCTGATCTTCACAACACGTTTGTGGAAGTGTATCATGGCACGAACAAAGGAAATTTCTGAGGACCTCAGAAAAAGCATTGTTGATGCTCATCAGGCTGGAAAAGGTTACAAAACCATCTCTAAAGAGTTTGGACTCCATCAATCCACAGTCAGACAGATTGTGTACAAATGGAAGAAATTCAAGACCATTGTTACTCTCCCCAGGAGTGGTCAGCCAACAAAGATCACTCCAAGAGCAAAGCGTGTAATAGCCGGCGAGGTCACAAAGGACCCCAGAGTAACGTCTAAGCAACTGAAGGCCTCTCTCACATTGGCTAATGTTAATGTTCATGAGTCCACCATCAGGGGAACACTGAACAACAATGGTGTGCATGGCAGGGTTGCAGGAGAAAGCCACTGCTCTCCAAAAAGAACATTGCTGCTCATCTGCAGTTTGCTAAAGATCATGTGGACAAGCCAGAAGGCTATTGGAAAAATGATTTGTGGATGGATGAGACCAAAATAGAACTTTCTGGTTTCAATGAGAATCGTTATGTTTGGAGAAAGGAAAACACTGCATTCCAGCATAAGAACCTTATCCCATCTATGTAACATGGTGGTGGTAGTATCATGGTTTGGGCCTGTTTTGCTGCATCTGGACCAGGATGGCTTGCCATCATTGATGGAACAATGAATGCTGAATTATACCAGTGAATTCTAAAGGAAAAATGTCAGGACATCTGTCCATGAACTGAATCTCAAGAAAAGGTGGGTCATGCAGCAAGACAACGACCCTAAGCACACAAGTCATTCTACCAAAGAATGGTTAAAGAAGAATAAAGTTAATGTTTTGGAATGGCCAAGTCAAAGTCCTGACCTTAATCCAATCGAAATGTTGTGGAAGGGCTTGAAGCGAGCAGTTCATGTGAAGAAACCCACCAATATCCCAGAGTTGAATCTGTTCTGTATGGAGGAATGGGCTAAAATTTCTCCAAGCTGGTGTGCAGGACTGATCAACAGTTACCAGAAACATTTAGTTGCAGTTATTGCTGCACAAAGGGGGTCACACCAGATACTGAAAGCAAAGGTTCACATACTTTTGCCACTCACAGACATGTAATATTGGATCATTTTCCTCAATAAATAAATGACCAAGTATAATATTTTTCGTCTCATTTCTTTAACTGGGTTCTCTTTATCTACTTTTAGGACTTGTGTGAAAATCTGATGTTGTTTTAAGTCATATTTATGCAGAAATACAGAAAATTCTCAAGGGTTCACAAACTTTCAAGCACTACTGTAAGAGGCCTTGGCAAGATAAGAGACAGTATGGAAGTCTCAGCAGCTCGTAATTTATAACCTAAGTGAGTGTATGTAAATATTGGATCCTGTGTTGATTTCAGAAAACCTAAAAGAAATTAAAACTTCTGCACCAAATTAATGTTTTTTTCCTATTAAAGAAATATGTTGTACAATCATTTCACCACAGAAAATGAACAGTTCAGAGAAATCACTGAAAGCCCAATATTGCCATGACATTCATATCCAAGATGACATTCATGTCACCTGTATGTAAACTTCTGACCACAACTGTACCTAGACTGTGGTGGCTGAAACATTTTCAGAACACAACACCATGTGATTTGAGACTGATAACATTAATTTTACAGTATCCACTACAGTCCTGCATTAGTCCAAACACAATTTTCTTCTTTTGGCTGCTCCCAATTAGGGGTCGTCACAGCGGATCTTTCTTCTCCATTGCTCCCTGTCTTCCACATCCTTCTCTACCACACCTGCCACTTTCATGTCCTCTCTACCACATCCATGTATCTCCTCTTTGGCCTTCCTCGTTTTCGGGTGCCTGGCAGCTCCATCCTCAACATTCTCCTTCCAACATGCTCTGCATCTCTTCTCAGGATGTGCCCATACCATCTCAGTCTCATCTCTCTTAGCTTAATTCCCAAGCTCTCCACATGTGCTGTCCCTCAGACGTGCTCGTTCCTTATCCTGTCCAACCTTGTGACTCCCATCCCAAACCTTAACATCCTCAACTCTGTCACCTCCAACTTTGCCTCCTGTCTCTTCATTAAGGGTACTGTCTCCAATCCATACATCACAGCTGATCTCACTAATGTCTTATCAGGGCTCGAAATTTGTGGTGGTCCAGTCGCCCGAGGTGACTTAATTTGTCATTTGGCGGGTAATTCCTGTCACTCGCCAGCCCGGCTGGCTAGTTGAAAATAAAAAATATATATGAAGTGAAGATTCAGACTAGGGCTATGCGATACATCTCTGAAAATTCTGTGTGAGATACATAAAATTTATTATATTGTAACTATCGAGTATTTTATGGTCATTGTAGGTACACACACAGTCCCTTTAAGAAACTACATTTCCCATCAGCCAACTTCCGCGTGACCTGCTTCACGCCAGGGCGGGATCACTAACGTCACTTCCTCCCTGAAGGCATAAGAAACGGAACAACGCTTCCGTCTCTCTCTCTCATCGTGGATGTCAAGCCATCTGGACACAAAGAGATACCCTGCACCAGAAAACCCAAGAAAGACGTCTTTTTCTTGCAAGATCCACGTTTTAGCGCGATTTCTTTGTTTACCTTTGGCCACGGTAAAAATCCAGAAACGTGCGATTTTAAACTCAGAGTTATAACCGTTTTTTTAATTCGTATATCAGTAACATTACCAAACTGCCGCCAAGCAGTTAATTTAAATTTAGGAGTGACCGGATCCTCCTAATTAAAGCGCTGTGCACATTGTCTGATCAGAGACTTTCTTTTCATCACGAGCGACCACGCGTCGGACCAAGAAATTCTCTGCGCCTCACGTCCTTCACAACGGTGAAACTCCAAAAGTCTCGGAACATATCTCCATAATCTTGCTATAAGCAAGATACTGAAGTAAGAGACTGGCATTTTGGGCATAAAAACTAGTCCTAGGAATTAGTTTTATTGAAGCAGTGTGAATTAAACTCAGGAACGGTTTAATTGTGTACACTGTAGACACTCTGTGTTGAATTGATGATTGTTCTATTTTGTTTTAATCTCTCAATTGTTTAATAGATAGGCTTTGCATGCTCTCTCTCTATTCCTGGCTAACACTTTAATTTCATTATTACACGTATCTTATCCGCATCAAGATTTCAGTGGATTTAGTACTGTTATAAGCTAGTGAAATTAGCCTATGGCTAATTCTTTTGTCCCATTAGCCTCCAGGGCTAAGGGTATTGTCTCAAGGGAACACGTGGCGGTCCCCCCCACACTCACATACACACCTTTTGTCTTAACTCCACGAGGTAGGATCCTTGGGCCTTAGCTAGCCACATACGGCTAATTCTTTTGTCTAATTAGCAACCAAAGCTAACCCTCTTGTTTACTTAGAAACATGTGGTCACCAGGCCTCACACACACAAACACATCTTAGCTAGCATTCTTTTGTCTTGTTAGCAAGCTAGGCTAACCTTTTGCTTAGGCCACAGGCCTCACAAACACATCTTAGCTACCAAAGCTAACTCTTATGTTCTACTTAAAGGTGGGGTATGAGATTTTGGAATAACGGTTCCCGCAAGCCATATTTTGAAAAGAAACACGCCCGCCCTCGCCATGCTCCCACCCCCCGCATCTCCACCTCTCCTCCCCCTTATAAAGCCTGAGAAAGTCAGCCTTTATAATGGGTGTCTATTGCGTTACACACCAGTGGAGAGAGCTTGGAAAAATAGCTCAAACTTTCTCATTTAAACTGTGTTTTCAGCCCCAATTTTCACTCCACACACATAATTTTCTCGAAAGTAGTAGCCACACTTGTCCTGATTCACACAATGTGTCTACCTACACAATAGGACTTGCAGTTTTTGAATGAGAAGCCTGAAAATGAAGAGAGGACAGCAACGCAGCCTCATAGACTGTCATTATAAACTTGGCAGAAAAGTCACTCATTTTTAACTCGCTCTAGTGACCTCATTTTTTACACTACAGACAAAAATTACATAATTGTGTTCAGGAGATACTTGTGGCACTCACTGTGAAAGAATTTTGTGAATATCTCCTTCCGTTTTCGTGTAAATCCCCGTTGTTTGGAGGGAGCGCACTGAGAAAATCCTGCGCTCTGTGTGACACTCTGCTCGCTCTCTCTCTCACACACACACACACACACACACACAAGGGACGGGCTGCTCGCAGGCTTCAGTCTGATTGACGTGTCAGTATCCAATCATTTTGAGGTGGTACCTTGATATGATTGGATGGCGTTTTTCCTTTATTTTACACTGTAGACTGGATTAAAATATTTCGTTTTTGGGTCAAACCTTCTATTGTACTGCTTGCAACATGGGTGTGAGGAGCTTTTCAAGCAATATGGTAAAAAATACTCCTGAAAAAAATCTCATACCCCACCTTTAAACACGTGGTCACCCCCCAACACACTCACACACCAAGTATATATCATATTTGTATATAAAGATTTCAACTGCTATTATTCAATTTTTATCATTGTTATAACAAATTCAATTATTATTGAAACTGTGCGTTTATTTGTTGTTCCGATATTTTTGAAGTACCCAACCTTAAAGAATTCCAAGGTGCATATGAGTTATGTAATATGGTAAGTGATCATAATAATTTGGAATATACCATAATTTTAGCTGTTTGGTAATTTATTATTAAGCACCAAAATTAATGGTATTAATTAATGAGACTGATTTAATGAGATTGATCACTTAATTACCAATTGCACCTACATCATCTGCCGACTTGCGTTTGTTTCGTGTTTGTTTAAAACCTTTTCCGGTGGTTTTCTCCCTGTCCCTCAGGCAGTAACGTGAGAGACTGCCTAAGGGTAAAAAAAAAACAACGTCACACACTCGCCACCCAATCCCGGGCGACATCTAGGTGCTGAAAGGAACTTGTGGGAAGATTTTCTAGTTTCAGTTTACAGCGCTGACTCAGTTCGTGCAATCGCTGCTGTTGCATAGGCTACCGTGTAAGCTCTGTCAATTTCAGCGACAAATTAAAAATGGAACTAGTAAGGGGTCAGTTATCTGGCATTTTTTTGGATATCGCGAGGAGGACGTGGAACAGCAAATGGCGATTTGTAAAGTGTGCAAAAAAACCCCTGTCATCATGAAAGGCAGCAGCACTACAAAGCATGTTGGACATATTTTGGGTGCTATAGTCATGATAGTAAGTATATTTGTTTTCAATACTCATACAACAAGTTGCTAAGTTTTCCAATATATTATTTGTTTATTATATTATAGTGCTCTGTGTTGTTCTCATTTATGTATTTAACAACAGTATCAAAATACTCGGGTCTTGAAATAAATGCACATTAGTCATGAACAATGGTAACTCCTCTTTTTTGCGTTATTTTTGACAGAAGTAAAATTCATACATGAACAAATTTTGGCTAGTTGATTTTCTGTTTGGTGAGTTACTTTGGAAGGTAACTAGTCTGGCTGGCTGGTGAAAAAATATATGAATTTCGAGCCCTGGTTATACATCTTACCTTTCACTTTTGCTGGGACTTTCCTATCACAAATGACTCCCAAAATCCTTCTTCAACTGCTCCACCCTGCCCGCGCACTCTCTCACCTCACTATCGCAGCCCACATTTTCCTGCACAGTTGACTCCAGGAAACTGAATTCACCAACTTTCTTTACATCTTCTCCTTGAATCTTCACTCCACTCTCATCCCCATTCTCATTGATGCACATGTATTCTGTTTCATAGTCAAAACACAATTTTATGGTTTTCAATTTAAGACAGCAAATGTCAATGCAGAAGTTAGCATTGATAATTAGCATTCATCAAACTTTAGCTTAGTTAGGGAACGTTAACATCAACGTATCTGAATCTCATCTCATTTTAAAACAACACACTGTTGAATTTCTAGAGTTTTAGTTTGTTTCCAAGTCAGAAAACTGCTAACATGTCCGGTAGCATATATTTGTCATTCAAAATACAAGTGCATGTGTGGCAGCAAGGGTGTGGTTGAATGTCGGCTGTGAAGGGTGAGGAGTCAGTTTGAACCAGCAGGTAACATGTCATGAGTGACACCTGTGTCTCATTACTGGCTATTTATTAACATTTGTCTGTGTGTCTTTCAGATGGCCAGTAACGAATATGAGAGAGACAGAGAGAGCCATGTTCCCCAATGTGTGTGTTCACAGCTTAGTAGTCACTGAAAAGTGACAATAATAAAAGTGCTCCTGGAATTGTAGTGCCTGTCTCCAGTTTCTCAGAAGTAAAGAGTTCTTACAGCATGCTCTAACCAAAGTTCAAAATAGGTCTGTTTTTGGCTAAAGTTAAATTATTGTGTGTTCTCTAGTCAATATTTTATATTTTCTAAAAAAATAAACATCAACTAGTGGAACACAAGTAACCACTTCTGCTTCATTTCTTTGAGGGCTGAAATGCATGCTCCATTTTTTTTGTTTTTTGACAGTTTATGAACTGTTAAACTCCTTTATCATGCTTTGTGGGTGTGACCTTTTTAGTATGGCATCATTATTCTTACCTATACAATTAGGGTGTTTAAATTACTCATGCACAAAATTATTTCAAGCAAGTTCTTCATAAATCTAAACTTTTAATTTTGCCCTCAAAGTGCACCAGTTTGATACACTTAACTTTAAAGTGCATATCACGGGTAAATTCTGGAGCAAGATCAATGTAATTCTCCTATTTTATATTAAACTTTGGTCAAATATCTAACATTCTGCATTCTTCGCAAATTTTTTACCTTGCACAATACCAGAAGAATTCAGTTGAAATCAAGCCATTTGAGGCAAATTCGTCCGCCTCTGAAAAAACTTGGCACTTGCATTTCCCGGCAAACATTGATTTTCGTGACGTCATGTGCAGGACGCCTCCTACATCAGCGCTGGTTTGTTTATGAGAAAACGACCTGGTGGTTTTCTGCAAATTTCTTCAACGTTATCACGTAATTATTAAAATTGTTAACAGATGTATCATAGGAGGGTGTAGCAACACCAATCTTGATGGGATTAGTACTCATCATTTTCCAAAAGACCAGAGAATGAGAGAGAAATGGGAGCGCTTTGTGCGAGGCACCCGGAAAAAGCCGAGGACCAAGCAGAGCCGAGAAAAAGACCAAGAAAATCGGCAATTCACATGTTGACTGTTGCCAGGGTAAGAAATAATTCTGACATCTCATTCTTCATCCAAAAGGTGAAGTAACGTTGCGCTCAGGTGGCGATTCCATATTTCAATGCAAAATCGCTAGTTACTAAACTTGGTCTACACAGGCTGTGCACTAAAACCATGCAAGCTCTCGCAGCCTGCTGGCACTTCCGCAGGTAACGTCATGAATCTGGCTCCAGACTCCCTTGGGATTTTTCCAGACGTGTTTTGTTATTTTATTTTTTTCTGCTGTAGACAGATGGCCTTGTGCAAAATTACCCTTCTGGATGGGTGTGTAAAGGGACATACTTTCAAAAAAAAAAAAATTGGTCCAGAATATGCACTTTAAAATGTACAAAATTTTCTTACAGGGGAGCCTGCTCCCAGACCCTGCAGAGCGAGGTTCACTGACCATAGTTTCACAAAATCCTGTGGGAAACACTATTATTCTGCCTGTGCAGTTTTTTATTTATTTAATTAATTTATTTTTTAACTGTTACTGGAACATCTCCCTGTTCTTTTGCAGGTTAGGGTGGCTGTGGAAGAACTCACTCACTCAACTCAAAACGCAAAAGTAGGTGACCGTGATTATGCAACATACCCGAGCAAGCATGGTGATGGGTAGTGATCTAACGTGGCGAGTGTGTTGCGAGACAAAGATCTCAGCTTCCCATGTAAGACTTTGTGGTCTGTACATCTCATGGATTGAGGCGAAGTCGTTTTATTTTACGACAAGATGCATGCCTATCAAAATTTTGGCCAGAAGTGATCAATTACGGCAGGATTCTCTGTCATGGTGGGTCATTGCTCTTTAGTCCCTAATGCTCTCCAGCCCCTAATCCTCTCCAAGCTTTAACATTAACAGTCCTGTGGTAAGATGATTGGCGGATGAGTCAATGAAAGAGGCAGAAACCGTTTTACAATAAAAGTGCACCTTTTTTTAACTGTCTTTTTTTAAATAATTTTTCTTGAAAAGGTGCAAATATAAACAGTGCAATAACAAAAAATGCCAGGAAAAAAAAGGCAAAATAAAAACAAAACAAAAATAACCATAAAGTTGCTAGGCTATGCTGCTAAAGAACCTTGCACAAACTTTTCACCACCTTACAGACACACCTTACTGAGGCTATGAGGCTTAATACAGCCTAAAGCTAGCTGTAACCCCTCCAAACTGGCTTACACCATTCACAATAATCAATGAACTCAATGTCAACAAAATTCTCACAAAATAATGACTCAAATAAGAAAACAAAATAAACAAGAAAATCATTTTCATTCATTCAAAACATTTCTGTACAGTTACAGAAATGGCTGTAATATGCTAAATATTGTAATGGCTGTAAATATGTAAAATATGGCTATTTTTTAGAAGGGGAAAATACCCCTTCTAAAAATGGACCATTCCCTCAGTTCCCCGCCAAACACGCCTGTTTACAGTGAATGTTATGGTCCTTCGGGTTCCCCCCGGAACCAGGAAGTGGATGCTGGAATGAACTGTGTAGAACTTTGCGCGGGTGGGTGGAGCACAGAAGTACGGCAGGCCAGAACTGAGTTTTCAAAAACTCTATTATACCACTTTTCAGCATATTCACTGTCCCAGACACTCAGACACACGCACATCAGCCGTCTGGTTGGGGAGAGAGCTCTCTTCCTCTGCTCTCCTTATATAGGGCGTGGTCGCTAAGAAGACACACAAACACAGGTTAATTAACATCAGGTGTAGTGATTCTGCCACTTACCTTCCCTGACTCCACCCTCCGGTCACAGACCGACGCTTGACCACGCCCCCGCTGACACATACCCCCACCGCCCGACTCAGGCCGGGCAGCCGTCCGGCCTGCAGCCGACTACCCCCCCCGACGGGAGAGGAAGTCCGCCACAACCATCTGCGCCCCTGGCCTGTGGATCACCTTGAAGTTAAAGGGCTGGAGTGCCAGATACCAACGGGTGATCTGCGCATTGGCATCCTTCATGCGGTGGAGCCACTGAGGGGCGCATGGTCCGAACAGAGGGTGAAAGGATGTCCAAGCAGGTAGTAGCAGAGGGCAAGGACCGCCCACTTGATGGCTAGGCACTCCTTCTCGATTATGCTGTAGCGCCCCTCCCGCACGGACAGCTTCCTGCTGATATACAGCACGGGGCGACCCTCCACCTCCACCTCCTGGGACAAAACCGCCCCCAGCCCTCTGTCCGACGTGTCTGTCTGCAACATAAAGGGAAAAGTCAGGGGAGTGTAACAGTGGCCCCCCACACAGTGCAGCCTTCACCTCAGAGAAAGCCCGCTGGCATTGCTCCGTCCACTGGACCGGATCTGGTGCTCCCTTTTTAGTGAGACCAGTCAGCGGGCTGGTGACGTCCAAATAATTAGGTATAAACCTACGATAGTAGCCAGCCAGCCCCAGAAACTGTCTCACCCCCTTTTTGGTCTTGGGCCTCGGGCAGGCTGCAATCGCTGCTGTCTTATTAATTTGGGGACGCACCTGCCCATTGCCCAAGTGGAAGCCCAGATATAAGTACTTCCACCCGCCCAATCGCACACTTCTTCGGGTTGGCCGTGAGACCTGCTCGCCTCAGCGACCTAAGGACGGCCCTCAGATGCAAATGCCGCTGCCAGTCATTACTATAGATTATAATGTCATCCAAGTATGCGGCCGCATAGGTGGCATGGGGGTGAAGGACCCTATCCATAAGCCGCTGGAACGTAGCAGGTGACCCAAACAGCCCAAAAGGAAGTGTGACAAATTGGTGTAAGCCAAATGGTGTGGAAAACGCCGTTTTTTTCTTGGGATAATGGAGTCAAGGGGATCTGCCAATAACCCTTTTTCAGATCCAGTATCGAATAAAAGTGAGCCGTGCCTAGTCGATCCAGCCATGGGATTAAAGTGAGCCGCCTGGAATACCAATTCCCGGCGGCTCTTTGGAATCAAAAGCTGTGAGACCGTCTCCTCAGTCTGAGTGTCCTGCATCACTCAGTATAATCTCTCTCTCATAATGGAGAAATGGGGAAGGACGGGGTGGCGTTTGGCTGGAGTGTTTGACCATCAATTACTCTCACTTGGTCAAACGCATGCCGCAGAGTCTCGTCTCGTGACTGTTCTCACAGGAAATCCATGAGGGATTCCCCGAGAGAGGGAGGAGGAGCCTGCTGCTCCTCGCTCTGACATGGAGATGACGTAGACGGCTCTGTGACAGCTGCTCCCGCCAATGCCACACCGGGACCTCCCCCTGCTGAACTACGGCAGGACCCACTCTTCACTAAATGAGTCATTAATTCCCGAAATCCCGACCAAGCAGTCAACAAATTTATCGAGTGGTTAAGGCGAGGATTAACCGCCGCCTTTACACTAAATTTCTCCCCTCGAATATTGCTGGAGCGCAACTCTGCCTTTAGATCTGAAAACAACAATCTCTACAGCACTGCCAGGACGGTGCACTCTCAAGAGAGCCATCAGGAGGGCCAAGGCAGACTACAGGCAGAGGATAGAGGGATACTTCAGTGGTGGAGACCCACAGCAGACATGGTGAGGTTCTGAATGCCTTTCTAAGTGCAAAGGCAGAGATGATATAACAAGCAGCAGTGATTCTCTTGAAGAGGAGCTGAATCATTTCTTTGCTCGATTTGAGGTGGGTGATGCAGAGACTAGGAAGAAGCTGATACCAACAGCGGTCAGCCGGACACTGAATGTCAACACTGATGATGTCAGGAGTGCGCTCCGTGGTGTGAACACCAGGAAAGCTGCTGGTCCCGATAGTATACTAGGAAGAGCACTCAGAGACTGCACAGACCAACTGGCAGAGGTATTATGTAAAATCTTTAATCTCTCCCTGTCTCTATGCACTGTCCCAAAATGTCTGAAGTCTGCCACTATTGTGCCTATACCTAAGAAGACATATACTGTATTAGCAGCCTAAATGACTTCAGACCAGCTGCTCTTACCCCCACTGTTATGAAGTGTTTTGAGAAGCTGGTCTTGAGTTATATCAAAGCAGCTCTCCCACCCACCCTGGACAAGCACCAGTTCGCATATAGAGCAAATAGGCCAACAGAAGATGCCATTAGTACAGCACTACATACCAATCTGTTCCATCTGGAACACCCTAAAATATATGCGAGGATGCCATTTCTGGACTTTAGCTCAGCATTTAACATGACCTTTTTTCACTGTTATACAAGCGAGATGGCAGCACGCACAGACACTGCAGCTCTCAGCTCTCCGTCAATGTGTAATGCACTAGTATTGTTTGTATGTGTAGTGTGCTTTAGAACATGGTGTCATGCCACACACATCTACAGTCGCACAGAACTCCTGAACATTGGACTACGATGCCAGATTGCAGTCACGAGCGATTTCCAGCAGACCCACAATATTCTGCTGGACATAGCAAGAGCTCCAGCGTCTCCGTGGATTGTTGTCGGCCCCTACAAGTGGCACAGGTGGCGGAGGGAGCGCAAGCAGAAGCGGAGTTGCCGAGCGGGCCTGCTAACCAGGCTAAGGAAGTAGCCATTCAAACCCCCATTACCCAGCATCTTCTTGACCAATGCAAGATCCTTCATTTACAAGATCGACGAGCTGGAATTATATCTTGCAGTAAACCCCTCTGTTCGTGACTGTTGTGTGCTGATCATCATGGAGACCTGGCTACATCAACTGATCCCGGATACTACAGTACAGCTAGCGGGCCGTACCGCTCATCGCTACGACAGAAACGGAGACTCCGGTAAGAGCAGAGGAGGGGGACTGTGTGTATATGTTCACAATGACTGGTGTACAAACAGTAAGATCACACACACCCATTGCTCTCCTGACATAGAAGCAGTGATAGTTGTTTGCAGACCTTTTTATCTGCCCAGAGAGCTGACAGTGGTACTCATTACTGCTGTTTATATTCCACCAAATGCTAACGTTAGCATAGCTCTCGCCCACCTACATGACATTGTTAATAGACAGCAGCAAGTTCATCCTGAGGGAGTACAAATCATTTGCTGGGGATTTTAATCAAGCATGCTTAAAGAAAGACTGTCCTTCCCAAATTTGTACAGTATGTACAGTGCTCCACCAGAGGGATTAACACACTGGACCATGTCTATTCTAATCTGAAGCATGCTTACAGAGCAGTCCCCCTCCCACATCTGGGTCTGTCTGACCATCTCTCACTGCTCCTCATCCCTGCATACACTCCCCTCAGGAAGAAAACTAAGCCGGTCATAAAGACTGTAAAAACCTGGCCGGAGGGTGCACTCTCCAAGCTGCAGGACTGCTTCGCTGTCACAGAATTGGATACCCTTGAACAACAGGGCTTTACTGACACTGTTCTGTTTTACATCAAGTTTTGTATGGATAATGTCACGGTGGACAAGCACATTCGTGTTTATCCAAACAGAAAACCCTGGATGACAAGCGATGTTCAGTCACTCCTGAGGGCCCGTAACTCTGCCTTCAGGACAGGTGACAAGGCCCTGTACAGCACGGTGAGAGCAGATTTAAGGAAGGGCATTAAAAGTGCAAAGGAGGCCTACAAAAGGAAGGTGGAGGACCATCTGTCAAACAACCACCCACGTCAAGTGTGGCAGGGACTAAAACACCTGACAAACTATAAAGACAACACCTCTGTGACCATCAGTGCCAACGCCTCACTGGCAGAGGAATTAAACCATTTCTTTGCTCACTTTGAGGCAATGAGGCCTCACACAGTCACACACCCCTCACAGGCCACAAGCTCATACACACTCTGCAGGAACATCAAGTGAGGCATGTGTTCAGATCTGTGAACACAAGGAAAGCCGCTGGACCAGATGGAGTACCTGGTGAAGTACTCAAATTCTGTGCTTACCAGCTCTCAGCAGCCTTCACGAAGATCTTTAATTTCTCCCTGACACACGCCACTGTCCCACCTTGTCTCAAGTCGGCTACTATAATCCCCATCCCCAAAAACTCAACCACCAGCAATCTCAGTGATTACAGACCTATTGCCTTGACACCAGTAGTCGCTAAATGCTTTGACTGACTAAGGTCACATCACATTAAGGACTGCCTCCCTCCTGCCTTTGATCCATATCAATTTCACATACAGAGCAAACCAATCTACTGATGATGCCATTTCCACAGCCCTCCACACTGCTCTGAGCCACCTGGAACAGCCGGGGACCACTGTAAGGATGCCCTTCGTCGATTACAGCTCGGCTTTTAATACCATCATCCCTGACATCCTTGTAGACAAGCTGGCTGCCATGGACTTTCCCCCAGCTACTTGTGCCTGGATCAAAGACTTTCTTACAAACTGCCCACAGACTGTCAAGACTGGTACCCACAGCTCCTCCACCCTCACGCTTAGCACTGACTCTCCACAAGGCTGTGCGCTGAGCCCTCTTCTGTATACCATCTACACCCATGACTGTTGTAGCAGTTCCTGATGTGGGTGGAGCACAGAAGCACGGCAGGCGAGAGTTGATGTTCACACACAAACACTTTATTGAGCTTTTCAGTTTTCACTCACTCACTCAACACTCACACATGCGTTGTAGTTGGGAGGGAGCCCCTTTTCTCTGCTCTCGCTCTCCTTTTATACTCTATCCCTGTAAAACAAACACACACACACACACTAATTGACAGCAGGTGGAATGACTTGGCCACTGACCTTCCCCGACCCCGCCCTCCATTCACAGACTGCTGCTTGGCCACACCCCCGCTGCCACATACCCACACCACCCAACTCAGGCTGGGGAACTGTCCGGCCTGAAGCTGACTCCCCCTCAGACGGGACAGGAAGTCCGCCACCACCATCTGTGCCCCCGGCCTGTGGATCACCTTGAACTTAAATGGCTGGAGGGCGAGATACCAACGGGTGATCCGCGCATTGGCTGCGTGATTTGCTAATCGGCATTCACAGCACACCGCACACACCCGACGGACATCCCTGCGAATCCCTGGCCAATAGAACCAGGCCATTATTCGGGCTAGTGTTTTATCTTGCCCCAAGTGTCCAGCCATGGGATTAAAGTGAGCCGCATGGAATAGGAGTTCCCTATGGCTCTTTGGGGTTAACAACTGGGTCACTCGTTCACTAGTTTGAGTGTCCTGCGTCACTCGGTACAATCTATCTTAAATAACCGTAAAATAAGGGAAGGTTGGTGCCGCACTTGGCTGAAGAGTTTGACCATCAATTACTCTCACTTGGTCAAACGCATGCCGCAGAGTCTTGTCTCGCGACTGCTCTAATGGGAAATCCCCAAGGGAATCCCTGAGAGAGGGAGGAGGAGCGGGCTGCTCCTCACTCTGATGCGGTGTTGACGTAAACAGCTCTGTGACAGCTTCTCCAGTTAATGCCACACCGGGATCTTCCCATGACCTACTAGTGCAGGACCCACTACATGTTAAATATTCCATCAGTTTTTAAACCCTGGCTAATCAGTACCCAAAATCAACGAGTGGGTGAGACGAGGACTAACCGCCGCCTTTATGCATTTGGCCCCGGAATAGAATACGGACAGACACTAAGGGATAATTGTGAACATCCCCGTGCACACAACACCTTCACCGCTTGTACTCTCCCCAGTGCCTCACCTTGCACCAGGCATTGGTGAATTGAGGTCTGATTACAACCGGAATCCACCAAAGTGTGATATGTATCCCCTTGAACACTTACTTGTATGCGATACATTCAGGCCCGATCGGGGGCGGTTTCTGGCATGTCGGGGATCCAGATTACAGCTCCCACCTCCCTTGCGGAGCTCTGACTCTGGAGATGCTCCGATTCCCCGCTGCGCCAGCACACCGGCCCAGGTTTTCCCTCTGCACTGGTGTTATGGGTGTCACTCACCTGAGGTGGAGACCACAGACATGGAAGAGGGAGATGGGAGGACACCACGGGTGCAATGGGCTGGCTGGGGAGGAGCCAGCCGCAGCCTCTGTGGCAGGGGAACGGGGTGGGGAGGGGGAACAAGAGGGAGAGAGAAGAGAAGCGAGGAGAGGCACCTTGTCTGCCTGTCGTTGGAGCCGCCTCCAGATGGTCCTCCACCAGCTCGATGGCTCATTCCAGTGACGCCGGGCGATGACACTGGACCCATTCCGCTGTTCCTTCCGGAAGTCAAGAGATAAACTGTTCCAGTGCCACCAGATCGATGATCTCATCAGCGTCGCGGTCTTCCGCCCTCAGCCACCACCGGCAGGCGTCCCGGAGCTGCTGGCCAAATGCAAACGGCCGGCTGACCTCCAACGCCAGCATCCGGAAGCGCTGGCGATGATGTTCCGGGGAGCGGCCAACCCGCTGTAGGATGACTTTCCTCAGGTCAGCATACATCAGTCAGCTGTCAGCAGGGAGCTGCTTGTGCTGCGAGCTGCGCCTCACCAGTCAGGAGCGGGAGGAGGCGTGCCGCACACTGCTCCAGTGGCCACCCCCACGCCTTGGCTGCTTGCTCGAAGAGGGCGAGGAACGCTTCTGGATCATCCTGCAGTCCCATCTTCGTGAGGGTGCCGGCAGCGGTGGTCGACGCCCCTGGTGATGCGAGCAGGTGCCGGAATGCCTGGCGATCTTCCTGCTGGGCCAGCATCAAGGCTTCGAAGCGTTGCTCTTGTTCCTTTTGGAGGGTGATCAGCGCTTGATGCTGATTCTGCTGGGCGGTAGCAAGGGCAAGGATAAGTGCTTCGAATGGGGAGGACTCCATGGGGTGGTTCCCTTCTGTGCTCCTGGGTTTCGGCACCACTGTAGCAGTTCCTGATGTGGGTGCAGCACAAAAGCACGGCAGGTGAGAGTTGATGTTCACACACACTTTATTGAGCTTTTAAACTAACTAACTCACTCACTCACTCACTCACTCACTCACTCAACATGCACACATCCGTTGTGGTCAGGAGGGAGCCCCTTTTCTCTGCTCGCTCTCTCTCCTTTTATGCTCCATCCCTGTCACAAAAACACACACGCGCTCATTAATTGACAGCGGGTGGAATGACTTAGCCACTTACCTTCCCTGACCCCGCCCTCCATTCACAGATTGCTGCTTGGCCACGCACCCGCTGCCACAACTGTACTCCCACCCACCCTACCAACACAATAATTAAATTTGCGAATGACACCACCTAGGTGGGGCTCATAATTGGAGGGGATGAGTCGGCCTACAGGTACGAGGTGCAACAGCTGGCAGAGTAGTGTGCCAAAAACAACCTGGCTCTCAACACCAAGAAAAGAAAGGTGGTGGTCATGGACTTCAGGAGGCACAAAGCTGACCCCACTCCCCTCTACATCAATGGAGACTGCATGGAGATGGTCCGCACCTTTAAATTGAGGACCTCTCCTGGTTGAGGACCTCGCCTGGTCAGCTAACACAACAGCCATGGTGAGGAAGGCCCAACAGCAAATCCACTTCCTGAGAGTCCTCAGAAGGAATAGACTGGAGGAGAGGCCATTGGTGACCACCTACCACTCCACCATTGAGAGTGTGCTGGCTTTCTCCATCACGGTGTGGTATGCTGGCTGCACAGAGGCTGACAAGAAAAAGCTGCAGAGGGTGATAAGGTCAACTGAAAAGACAATTGGCTGTCCTCTGCCCTCCCTAGATGACATCGCTAACTCTATGTCTCTCCAGAACCAGGAAGATCATTCGCGACCACCTCCATCCCGGACACCACCTGCTCAGCCTGCTGCCCTCTGGAATGAGGTACAGGAGCATAAAGAGTAGAACAAACAGCCTGAAAAACAGCTTCTTTCCATGGGCTGTGAGGACACTTAATACACACATGGGTTGCTAAAATGTTCTTTGCTATTTTTATGAAGTGCAATAACTTGACTACCGTGATCTTATTTATTTGTTCCATTTTCATGACATGACCAATATTTTGTTTTTGTGTGTTGTTGTATTTTTATATGTTCTCGCTTTTATGTATGTTTTTATGTGTTTTTAATACAACTTCAGTTGCGGCAAATCAATTTCATTGTATGGGTGTGTGTAATGACAATAAAGGCTATCTTATCTTATCATACCCAGCAGAATGGAGAACAAACTGCTGGACCTGGGTGTGGATCAGCACATGTGCAGCTGGATCAGAGACTTTTTAACCAACCGTTCTCAGGTTGTCAGGATGGGGACTCATCACTCCTCCTCTCTGACAATTAATACTGGGGCCCTGCAAGGGTGCATACCGAGTCCTCTCCTGTTTTCCCTTTATACACATGACTGCATACCAACCTATAGCACAAATACCATTATTAAATTTGCAGATGACACTACTGTAGTTGGTCTGATACACAATGGTGTTGAATCTGCATACAGGGATGAGGTCCGCAGACTAACAGAGTGGTGCTCCACGAACAACCTAGAATAGAATAGAATGCCCTTTATTGTCATTTTACAATCAATTGTATAACGAGATTAGAAGCTTCTCCATTTCCAGTGCAAAAAAAAAAAAAAAAAACCTTAAATCTCATCTCATTATCTCTAGCCGCTTTATCCTGTTCTACAGGGTCGCAGGCAAGCTGGAGCCTATCCCAGCTGACTATGGGCGAAAGGCGGGGTACACCCTGGACAAGTCGCCAGGTCATCACAGGGCTGACACAGAGACACAGACAACCATTCACACTCACATTCACACCTACGGTCAATTTAGAGTCACCAGTTAACCTAACCTGTATGTCTTTGGACTGTGGGGGAAACCGGAGCACCCGGAGGAAACCCACGCGGACACGGGCAGAACATGCAAACTCCGCACAGAAAGGCCCTCGCCGGCCACGGGGCTCGAACCCAGACCTTCTTGCTGTGAGGCGACAGTGCTAACCACTACACCACCGTGCCGCCCCAAAACCTTAAATCCTCACACATAAACATTACAAAAATTGAAATATGTATAAAAAAGTGTCTTATATCCAAGTATGAATATGGATGGCTATGTCCAGAATAAATAATAAATTATTTGTATTGCACAGAATGTAAAAGCAACAGTGACAGATGTTTTGCATAATGTCGAAATTATATTTGTTTTCTCTTAGATTTCAATATGGTGATGGCTCTTGGGAAGAAGCTGTTTTTCATTCTAGTAGTCCTTGTTTTAATACATCTGTAGCGCCTCCCAGAAGGAAACAGCTCAAAGCTGGGAGGCAGGATGTGAATTGTTCTTAATGATGCTCCGAGCTCTGCTGATGCACCGGGTGGTGTACATGTCTGTCAGGGAGGGGAGAGGGCAGCCAACTATCCTCTGCACTGCTGCGACTGTCCTCTGAAGCCTCCCTCTGTCTGCAGCAGTGCAGCTCCCGTACCAGGTGGACAAGCAGTACGTCAGCAGGCTTTCAATGGAGGAACAGTAGAAGGCCAGCAGCAGCTTCTAGTCTAGATTGTTCTTCCTGAGGACTCTCAGGAAGTGTAGATGCTGCTGAGCCTTCTTTATAACAGCTGAGATATTGATTGTCCAGGAGAGGTCGTCAGAGATCTGGACTCCCAGGAATCTGAAATCATGAACCCTCTCCACACACTCGCCGTTGATGTAGAGGGGGAGGTGGTCACTATTCTTCCTCCTGAAGTCCACAATGATCTTTGTCTTTGTAGTGTTTAGAGCCAGGTTGTTTACTGAGCACCAGGTCATGGGCCTCTGAACCTCCTCCCTGTAGGCTGTCTTGTCTCCATCTGAGATCAGCCCAACCACTGTGGTGTCATCAGCAAATTTGACAATCATGTTGTCGCCGTGAACTGGACTACAGTCATAGGTGTAGAGACAGTACAGGAGGGGACTCAGCACGCAGCCCTGTGGTGAATCGGTGCTCAGTGTACGTGTGGAAGAAAGGTGGGGGCCCAAGTCTCTCAGTCTGGGGCCTGTTGGTCAAGAAGTCCTTAATCCAGGTGCACATGAGAGGGGGGAGGCCTAAAATGTCCAGCTTTGTGATCAGAATGTCCAGGATGATCGTATTAAATGCCGAGCTGTAGTCTACAAAGAGCATTCTTGCATAGCTCTGCTGCTGTTCCAGATGGCTCAACACAGCGTGCAGAGCTATGGCGATGGCGTCCTCCGTAGATCTGTTCGCCCGGTATGCAAACTGGTGGGGGTCAAGTGTGTGGGGGGAGACAGTCTTTGATGTGCTGAAGGACCAGTCTCTCAAAGCACTTCATAATTACCAGGGTGAGGGCAACAGGGTGGTCGTCATTGAGGCTGGTTATGGGTGACTCTTTTGGGACGGGAATTATTATGGCTGACTTCAGGCAGGTAGGGATGACTGCTTGAGCCAACGAGAGGTTGAAGATCCTGCAGAGGATGTAGGACAGCTGGTGGGCACATGCTATGAGCACCTTGCCAGGTACTCCGTCCGGACCGGCAGCCTTCCTGGGGTTCACTGCCTGGAGCACACGCCTCACCTCCTGCTCTTCTAGTGGAGGGGTGCGGGCAGGGCTAGAGCAAGTGAGTGTCACTGCGGAGATTCGAAATGAGCAAAGAAGCAATTGAGCTCCTCTGCCAGCGACTTACTTGGGACTCCTGATGTCACATCACCGCCTCTGAAGTTGGTGATGTTCTGTATGCCCTGCCACACCTCTCGTGGTCTGTTGCTGGCGAGGTGGGACTATCTTCCTTTTATAGCCAGGTCCGGATATTCAGAATTCTGTAACCCTGCAGGCATTTTTGGGGAAAAGTTGTTATACAGCATTTTTAGAAAATTCAATGTCTTCTAAATACAAATCCACCATATAACATTGAAATCAGGTCCCCAGTTTTTTTGTAATTCTTGGTTAAAAATAGATGTCGTCTTCCCAGGCTGGAAATTAATGGCAGATAGGCTAACATTTTTATATATCACCATAAAACTTTACCAGTTTCTTGCTTACATTAGTACAAACACTTTTCGTATTACAAGTTGTCTGAAATGTTATGTTTACATATGCAAATGAGGCCTGACATACTGGAATATTAGGTGCATAATCCAAAACTGATGAAGATCAAGTGAAACTTAAAAACTAATGTATATTTTTGTTGATACAAACCATAAACATGTCCTATGTTGTTTTGTTAAATTTGAACATTGTTTTTTTCATGATTAAATTAAGAAATATTAAATTGGGGTGAGCCCGTAGGTCGCGTTAACCGACAATTGTCCGTCATTGACAGATTTTTTTTAGCTATGACGGAAAAATCTGAAGGCCGTTGGTCATTTTGACGGATGTTTACCATTACCATTACCAATAACAATAATAGCCTAATAATAACAATAATAAAACATAATGAAACACACAATTGAAATGATTGGCAAGTTGTGGCAGAGTTTTCTTACATACAGTATACATAGTCTTCACTGCCGTCACTTTCAATCTGAGCCGACGTTGCGGCAGTCTTGATGTTCAGTGCATAGGCTACTCATGTATACATTGTAGCCACTGCGCAAGGCTGTTCCCCCCTATCGCGCTCCTGACCACGCTCTGACTTTTCTAACCACTAGCACAGTGTATTAATGTTTCCCTTCTCTGCAGAAGACACGTCATTTTTGCTATTAAAAAAAGAGATGCATTTTAATGTTTGTGTCGTTTCCCTGCCTGTACGTCTTAATGCAATAGCGCTCATTTAGGCTAGTTGTTTTCTTGTTTTTAAAATGAAACAAATGCCGATTTATTGTATTCTTCCCCAGCAAGCTTAGGAAGCTTAGGAAGATCACTGCTCGAATATCTGCTAAACTATCATTTTAACGAGAGCACGGGTAGACAAAATAACATTTAAACATAACTTCGTTTTATTTAAGACCTTCCGTGTCAGCCCACTACGGGTCACCGCAGGGTGCAGCTGCACCACTGGTGCAGAAAGACCGCATGCTGCAGGATTTCCTCCCTATGAAGAGAGTACTAGCAGGGTCGGGAAATCCAACTTTCAGAGGCTCTTGCCGGCTTCTGATCACTTCCCTGGGAGAAATGTTTCCCGACTTCAGAACTTTGGCTGAAGTGGCGCTGGTTATTCCAGTCTCCAGTGTCGCAGCAGAGCGCGGGTTCAGCCTTCAGAATAAAATTAAAACGTCAATGAGAAGTCGTCTGTCCGAGGCAAAGACGCAAAATTTAATGACAATTGCCTCGGCAGCAGTCTCCACTGACGACTTTGATTATGCACAAGCGAGCTCCCAATTTAAATCCATGCGGGCCAGAAGGAAGGTTTGAGCTCACGCAAACAGGTCAAATTAGATTGTCACTTAAATCACTGTAGTGGACTGTTCATATTTTAACTGCAATTGTCTTGCTACGTTGTAAAATAACATTGTTCATATGCCCGTTAAGACACAACAGCCGCAATGTTTTTAGCGGAGGGAAAATGGGTTCACAAGTGACCGAACGTCAGAATCTCTGTTCATCTTTTTGCATCATAAATACATAAATAAATGATTAAATAATACAAGCTTGTTCTGTGAATTAATTTTTAAATGAAAATGAGTCCATGAAAACACAAGTTATTAAATATATAGCATTTATAGCCTATATACATTGTCATTTAAAAGTTAAAATAAAATGACAGATAATAATGGACAATGACGGAATTTTTACGACCCTGTCCGTCAAAATGACGGACAATGAAAAAGTCTAACACAACCACTGGGTGAGCCTGATCAATTTAAAAGTGGGACGAATTAAACAAAAATTTCCTTGCGATCAATGGATTTCTGTTAGATGGCATTTTTTGAGTATATGCTTGCAAAACTGACCATCCCCAGGACATCTTGTGTCTTAATGTCATTCCAATCAAACATTATTCATGAAAATTGTTTTTTAAGCCCTTGAAGTAAATTTTATCAGGTTCAAAGGCCGTATTCGCCAAGATCTTAACTGCTGGTGTTGTATGTCCTGATCACTTTGATGACAAAGACCTAGAAGAGGAGCCCATGCTCATAATTGATGGTCAAGCTCTGGTCATTGCCCTTGCTAAGCCACAAGGAGCAAAGACATTTGGGGACCTTGCTGATGTCTTTGTAGAGGCTGTACTCAAAAGCGAAGCAAAATTCCAACGGATTGATGTATCGTTTGATCGCTACCAAACACACTCAATCAAAACTGGAACACGGAAGCGCCGCGGAAGAGGCTTGGTGGCAATCCGAAGACCTGTTGAAAGCACAGATTTGCCTCTTCCTGTAAAGTGGGAAAACTTCATTGCTCATCAGGACAACAAGGCTGACCTTGCTCGATTCCTGTCGCAACAGCTGATTCTGAGAGCACCAGTCAACAAAACCATAGTGACAGCAGGTGGCTTTAGTGATGAGGGTGTCGAAGCATCCAATGCAACACTGAACACCAACTGCATGGAAGCTAAGCATGAGGAAGCAGACACCAGAATTGTTCTCCACTGCATAACAAGCAAGGCATCAACCATTGTTGTTTCAGCAAGAGACACTGACATCTTGCTCCTACTGATTGCCCACTTCCACATGATGCCATGCAAAAAGCTCTGGATGAAAGCAGGTACATCAAAGGAAAGAAAATACTTCCCAATTCACGCTATTGTGAAACAATTGAAGATGGAACCACAGGTTCTGAAGCTGCTTCCAGCTTTCCATGCACTGACTGGAAGTGATTCAACTTCATATATTGCAGGGCACACAAAAAAGTCATGTTGGGATGTGTTTGTGCAGCACCATCATCTCTTAAAGGGACTTGGTGAAGGTCCAGAGCTTAGTGAACACGCCATTCAGAATGTAGAACAGTTTGTCTGCAAACTGTATGGTGCAATGGATGCTGACCACATCAATGATGTCAGAGCAAGCATGCTTGTAAGGGGCATGACAATAGAAAGGCTGCCACCAACTAGAGATGCACTGTACTTCCATATTCAGCACTCTCACTTTCAAACTTTAGTCTGGAACCAAGCTAACTTGCAGAAGCCAGTTCTCCCACCCCCTGAGACCATGGGGTGGAAAATGGAGGAAAACTTGCTTGTTCTTCAGCTCATGTCACTGCCACCAGTTCCAGAGGTTTGTGAGTTCATCTCCTGTGCCTGCTGCACGGGATGCAAGACAGGCCGATGTGGATGCAAGCCTAACCCATGTACTGCATCTTGCAAATGCAGAATGTCAAATAGTACTTGCATGAATCAATAGCTTCTGTTATGTCAGTAGGTGACACTACAGCAGGGGTGGCCAACCAGTTGGAGACCAAGAGCCATATTTTTTACTGTGTTACCACAAAGAGCCACATCATACACATGGGCACACGAACATCACCCATCCCTTCCTCTCTCTCTCTCTCGCTCACACACACACACACACACACACACACACACACACACACACACACCCCTCTGCTCAGCCAGATTAATAGTAAATGTCACACACCAACATATTTACTCCTACAGTACTAAGACCACAGGCTGAAGCCAGTCATTTTTAACAATGAACATTGTGTGCACTTACTATGCTTAGTGGGACTCATGGCATTACCAAAAAAAGCCACACCATACACATGACCGCACATGAACATCGCCCCCCCCCACTCTCTCTCTCCCTCACAGACACACACGCTCACGCATGCACCTCTGCTCAGCCAGATTAATAGTAAATGTCACACACCAACATGAGAGAAATTTACTCCTTCAGGTCAGTACTAATACCACAGGCCAGTCATTTACAGCAATCAATAGTGTGTGCACTTACTATGTATGTTGCTTAGTGGGACTTCTGACATTCCTTGCCTTGAACAATCCTCTTCAAATCTGGCTTGTATTCCGTTGTTGCCACTCGAAGCAGTTCTTTCACATGGGTGTCAGTCAGAACAGAACGATGCTTTGACTTCACGTGTTTCATGGTAGAGAACACAGACTTGCAGACGCATGTTGACCCAAACATTGACAGTATCTTATTCGGGTATTTTTCGAGTGGCACACTTTTCCAAAACTCAATGGTGCCTTCCCTCAAAACAGGTTTCAGTTGGTCTTCCTCACGAAGATCGATCATCTCCAACTCAGCCGCAGCCTCATCTGTGACTAGCGGGGCTTTCAAACAGTCCATCTCCGCATTGAATGGGTCGACGAGGAACGTAATCTGTGGCCTTTTCAGTTGTATATCACGGAACCGGGTTACAAAGCTTTCGTGCAGGTTTTCAATTAGTGTTGCATATCTGGCTCCTTGCTTATTCAGGGAGGCGGTGGTGACTTGCCCGCTGGCTTTTAGCAGAGTGGGAAAATGCATTAAATCTCCCTTTTGAATGTGCGCCTTGGACAGCTTCAGTTTGTTGACAAACGCAAACACACTTTGCACCAGGTCAGGCAGCACTTTTAATTTACCCTGCAGTGTAAGGTTCAGTCTGTCCAAGTGGCACAACATGTCGACCAAAAAGGCCAGATCCATAATCCACTTGAGGTCCGAGAGCTCCGGATAGTCCTTGTCCTTCTCTTCCATGAACAGTTTCACGGCATCCAAAAGTTCAAAGAAGCAAGAGAGTACCTTGCCTTTTGACAGCCACCTCACAGTGCAGTGCAGTGGCAGATCACCTGGAAGCCCTTGGTCAAGCTCAGCGATGAGATTCTTGAATTGCCTGTGGTTAAGAGCATGTGTGCGGATGTAGTTGACGATTTCCATCACAGGTTTCATGACGTTGTCTAAATTCAATGATTTAGACACGAGTTGCTCCCTGTGGATGATGCAGTGGAAATTCCAAAACTCGGGAAATGTTTCGTCAGCTTTGCACAGCCCGACAAGCCCGTTCACAGATCCGATCATGGCTGGCACTCCATCCGTGGCTATCGCAGTTAGTTTACGTATGGGCAAATTTGCTTTTTCAAATGCAGCCATCATTGTTTCTTTCACATCTATACCACGGGTTCTGTCTTTCAATGGCACAATATCAAGGAGTTCTTCTTTGATCACACAATCATTTGACACAGAGCATGCGAATATTGCAAACTGAGGCTTGTCTATGTCACAACTCTCATCCAAAGCGACACTAAAATACGCACAGGCTTGAAGGTCGGAGTGCAACTGTGATTCAATAGCTGTGTTAATGTCCGATATCCAGTGTTCAACAGTGTGCCGGGACAGTTGGATGTCTGATACCATGCATTTTAGTTTGTCATTTTCAGGAGACAAGATTTCAACAGCGTCACTGAGGCATTTCTTAACAAACTCCCCTTCGTTGTATGGCTTTTTAGCCCGTGCAATGTTCCAAGCCAGTTGATACGATGCAAGCGTTACTGTCTCTGAGTGCTTCGTAAATTTTTGGAAAATCTGTACCTGTTTTTCTGCCTGACTCTTTAAAGGCAAGGCAAAGCAAGTTTATTTATATAGCACATTTCATACACAGTGGCAGTTCAATGTGCTTTACAGAAGTAAAAGCAAAACAGTAAGCAATAGAAAATAAAATTACATAAAATAAATGGGGAAGAAAAATAATAAGAATTAAACAATAGTAGAAATAAAATAATAAAATGAAGTAAAAGTTCAATTAAAAAAACAGCAGAATAAAATAGAATAAAAGTTAAGTAAAATTTAAAAACATGCAGAGACTGTAAAAGTAAAGAGTTTAAAACATGTAGAGATGACAATATTAGTAATTTAGCAGAAAGCATCTGAAAACAGCTTGGTCTTTAACCTAGATTTGAAGCTGCCAACAGCAGGAGCATTTTTGATGTCCTCTGGGAGTTGGTTCCATAGCTGTACTGCATAGTAGCTAAAAGCTGCTTCACCACACTTTGTTTTAACAACAGGTTTTACCAGTAAATTTTTCTGCTGCGATCTGGTAGATCTGATTGAGTTAGGCTGCTGCAACATATCAGAGAGGTAATTGGGCCCCCTTGAATGTCTCTACCAGTGCATCGATCAAATCAATAGCTGGATGTCACAAAATTTTCTTCAGTTGAACACAGATAAAACAGAAGTAATTCTATTTGGAAAAAAAGATGAAAGACTCAGGATTACCACTATTCTTGACACAAAAGGGATTAAAACTAAAGAAATGGTTAAAAATCTTGGTGTTTTCATTGACAGCGAGCTAAACTTTGACAGTCACATGAAAGCAATCACTAAAACGGCATTTTATCACCTAAAAAACATCTCCAAACTAAGAGGACTTATGTCAAAAAATGATCTGGAAAAACTAATACATGCCTTCATCTCTAGTAGGGTTGATTACTGCAATGGCCTTTTCACAGGCCTGCCAAAAAAGACCATCAAACGACTTCAGCTGGTTCAAAATGCAGCGGCGAGGGTTCTCACACGAACAAAAAGAACAGAGCACATTACCCCAATTCTAAGGTCCCTTCACTGTCTTCCAGTAAGCTACAGAATTGACTTTAAAGCATTGCTGCTGGTGTACAAATCTCTAAATGGTACAGGGCCCAATTACCTCTCTGATATGTTGCAGCGGCCTAACCCAATCGGATCTACCAGATCGCAACAGAAAAATTTACTATTAAAACCAGTTGTTAAAACAAAGTGTGGTGAAGCAGCTTTTAGCTACTATGCAGTACATCTATGGAACCAACTGCCAGAGGACATTAAAAATGCTCCTGCTGTTGGCAGCTTCAAATCTAGGTTAAAGACCAAGCTGTTTTCAGATGCTTTCTGTTAAATAATTAATATTTTTACATTTTTTATAATCTTTACTTTCTCTGCATGTTTTAAATTTACTTTAATTTTATTCTATTTTATTCCGCTGGTTTCTTTTTCTCTTTTTTTCTTTTTGGCATTTTATTATTTTATTTCTACTGTTGTTTAATTCTTATTTTCTTTTAATTAATTGTTTTAGATTAAAAATAAAATTATTTTATGCAATTTTATTTCTCTATTGTTTACTGTTTTTGCTTCTGTAAAGCACATTGAACTGCCATTGTGTATGAAATGTGCTATATAAATAAACTTGCCTTGCCTTGCCCTGTACCATTTAGAGATTTGTACACCAGCAGCAATGCTTTAAAGTCAATTCTGTAGCTTACTGGAAGCCAGTGAAGGGACCTTAGAATTGGAGTAATGTGCTCTGTTCTTTTTGTTCGTGTGAGAACCCTAGCTGCTGCATTTTGAACCAGCTGAAGTCGTTTGATGGTCTTTTTTGGCAGGCCTGTGAAAAGGCCATTGCAGTAATCAACCCTACTAGAGATGAAGGCATGTATAAGTTTTTCCAGATCATTTTTTGACATAAGTCCTCTTAGTTTGGAAATGTTTTTTAGGTGATAAAATGCTGTTTTAGTGATTGCTTTCATGTGACTGTCAAAGTTTAGCTCGCTGTCAATGAAAACACCAAGATTTTTAACCATTTCTTTTGTTTTAATCCCTTTTGTGTCAAGAATAGTGGTAATCCTGAGTCTTTCATCTTTTTTTCCAAATAGAATTACTTCTGTTTTATCTGTGTTCAGCTGAAGAAAATTTTGTGACATCCAGTTGTTGATTTGATCGATACACTGGTAGAGACATTCAAGGGGGGCATAATCATTAGGTGATAAAGCAAAATAAATTTGGGTGTCATCTGCATAGCAGTGATACAAAATTGAATTGTTCTTGATAATTTGCCCAAGTGGGAGCATATAAAGGTTGAATAGTAATGGTCCAAGAATCGACCCCTGGGGGACACCACAGGTCAAGGACATTGATGTTGAGGAACAATTTCCCATGGTAACAAAGAAGCTTCTATCTTTTAAGTATGATTTTAACCAATTGATAACTTTACCAGTCAACCCAACCCAGTGTTCAAGTCGATATAGAAGTATGTTGTGATCAACAGTATCAAAAGCTGCACTGAGGTCCAGTAATACCAGGACCGATGTTTTGCCTGCATCAGTATTAAGACGTATGTCATTTATAACTTTAATCAACGCTGTTTCAGTGCTATGATTGGCACGAAATCCTGACTGAAAGTTATCAAAACAGCTGTTTGATATCAAGAAGGCAGTTAATTGATTGAAGACAATTTTTTCAAGGATTTTCCCGATGAATGGTAGATTTGATATTGGCCTGAAGTTATTTAATACTGAAGCATCCAGATTATTCTTTTTAAGTAGAGGCTTTACAACGGCTTTTTTCAGGGACACAGGAACAATGCCAGTCTCTAGGGATGTATTTATGATTTGAGGCACATTTGTAATTATAAGATGAAGAACAGACTTAAAAAAGTTGGTGGGCAGAATGTCCAATTCAGATGTTGGGGAACTGAGATTTTGTACAGTTTTTTCAAGAGTCTCAATCAATTAAACAAAATTCTGACATTGTGTTGAAGTTATCTGTCTGTGTCACTGGTGATTGCAGTTTTTCAATTATTTGCAACTGAGATATATTATGAGCAATATTCTGCCATATTTTATCAATTTTACCTTTGAAGAAGGATGCAAACTCATTGCATTTATTAACTGAGAGAAGTTCAGGTGCTAATTGTGGTGGGGGATTAGTTAGCTTCTCTACTGTTGAAAATAGCACACGGGCATTGTTCATATTCCTGTTGATGTTGGAGAAGAAAGACTGTCTTTCTTTACAAAATTTCATAATTATATTTACAAAGCATCTCTTTATGGATCTGATAATGGATGTGAAGTTTAGATTTGCACCATTTTCTTTCAGTCTTCCTACATTCTCTCTTTAGCAGTTTAACAGCTGGATATTGCTTCCATGGTGCTTTCTGCTCATCATTGACTCTTAATTTTGAATGGAGCAATATCATCCATAATTTGGGTCATATTTAAATTAAAAATTTCCAGTAAATCATCTACAGAGTCTGACATTTTGGTTGAGATCCCAGAGAGAGCTTGCTCAAAGAGAACACGTGTTGTCATTTATGACTCTCCTACCCATAGTCGTTGAGCTGTTCTGAATGTGAGGAGACATAGAAACATCAGAGAAAACACAAAAATGATCAGATAAGGCCAGGTCAACAACAGTAGTAGAAACAGTAAGACCCTTTGTGATGACGAGGTCAAGGGTATGACCACGAGAGTGGGTCAGCCCCTGTACATGTTGTACTAGGTTGAAGTTGTCAATAAGTGCAAGTAGTTCTCTGGCATAAGTGTTTTCAGGATTATCTACATGCAAGTTAAAATCCCCAGATATAATAAGACAGTCAAACTCTAAGCAAATGACTGACAACAGTTCACCAAACTCTTCCAGAAAAACTTTGGCTGAATGTCTCGGAGGCCTGTAAATAGTTAATAATATGTTAGGAGAGCATGTAACAAGTGCACATAAGTGTTCAAAGGATGTAAAATCACCAAGTGAGGATTGTTTACATTGAAAAGAGACTTTGAATATATTTGCGATCCCTCCACCTTTCCCCTGTCGGGTAACATTCATAAAATTAAAATTTGGGGGAGTTGCTTCAATAAGGGTGGTAGCACTATTTGCTTGATCCAGCCAAGTTTCAGTTAGAAGCAAAAAATCAAGATTGTGTTTGCAGATAAGATCATTAATTAAAAATGACTTGTTTGAAAGTGATCTAACGTTCAGAAGAGCTAGCTTTACAGAAAGTCTAGAAGTAATATCCGCTTGGGCATTCTGATATTGTTTTGAAACAGGAAGGAGACTAGACTGGTTTACCCCCTGGGTTAAATATGCTCTATGTTTTCTATTTCTTATCAACACAGGAATAGAGAATGGCATAGGCATACTGGGTCCCAGCTTGTTTTCAAAACTACACCCAATGCAGGGACCCACAGCACATCATACAAGACTTTCTGTATGTTCCATTTGGTTTGACGGTGAAAGAATTGGAGATGTCATGTATCTTTTAGATGGTGAAAAAGATTGGTAACCAGCTGAAAGTCCTGGGCGAACACAGTTCAATCTGTTGGTTAATTTTTGATGAACTGGGTACACTGCTTGTCGCGACAGATTTGGGCTGAAAAAGAGAGTGTAGCCATTGGCAGCAGTCTCTGCATACTATTAGGGAAATCCATGCAGGGGGAGATGGAGATGGTACAATAAAATCAGAAGAGCGAGACTTTGGTGAGGTCTTTGTAAGTGTCTCCATGACTGTCTCTGTGATACTTGCATGGGGTCGAGATGTGGATGATGCAGCCTTGACATGATTATCTTTAGTCAGGTTCTCAATCTGGATGGAATCGCATGATAAAATCGCATGCTCACATTCTCCGTGTGATTGTTGATGTCCTTGGCAGTCTGCCCCAGATGGTTCTTGGCAGTCTGCCCCAGATGGCTGTGTGTCCTTGGTGAAGACTTGCATAGATGATTGTTTTGGCTTTGCAGAGGTATTGTTGATATTAACTAGGTCAGTCTGCGACATCTTATCAACTGTTTTCCTCAATGTTGGCTGAGAGAAAATTGCAAGTCTATAATGATCTGCTAAGACTTTGGTCCCAATCCAGCTGAGTTCAGTGCTATTTGGCTTGAAGAATTCTCTGCGATTCCAGAAAAGGTTAAAATTGTCTATGAAGTTCATACCAGATGAAAAACAAGTTTTTCCAAGCCAGGTGTTAAGACTGAAGAGTCGAGTAAATGCAAAGCTTCCCCTTGCAGGGAGTGGGCCACTGATAAAGATTGTATTCCAGTCTTATAGAGATCAGAAAAAAGCTTTCTGAAATCATCTTGGACAAACAGCTGTTCTCTGAAAACATCATTTGCTCCCACATGCACAACAATATGTTTGATAGTTTTATGCTCGGACATGAACTTCAAAATGCTGTCTTTGGTGTCAGAGACGGATGCATTTGGAAGGCAGCAAATAATCATCCCATGTCCTTTCAAATGTCTTACAGTGGAATCACCAAGAACAAGGGTTGTGGGATCAGGTGGTGTTACGAGCTGCTTTTTGCCTCTTCCCACAGCTCTTCGGTTGTGGTGCGATCTCTTTCTATGATGTGCTTGTCCGCCTGAAAATTCCGCTTCCACATCCCTGAGGCATTCAAATTTGTTCTGAAGCCTTATGGGCTGTGGATTTTCCATAGGATTGTAAATCCTATTGTAATTTGTAGACCTAGCTCTATTTCTAATAGCATGGCTGTGGAGCATGGGTTGCATAGTATCAGAATGAGCTGGTGTTGAGGTAATTACTCTTCTGTTTTTATTTTTGGGCCTGCCACCCATCATGTGCCAGTTTTCTGTACTCACATTTTGCCCCCATCCCCACTCGATCTGCAATGCCATCGGCCTGTCGGGGTGCATTCTCTGCATTTTCAGCCACTGTTTCTGTACTCCTTTCCTGAGATATCGCTCTTAATTCGTCCATCTTTGGCAGAGCATCAATCTTTGATTCCAGGATAGAAATCCTCTGTTCTAGTTCTGTGCATTTTCTGCAGGATCTCCTGGATTTTTTGCCCCCTGGCATTTTGTTTTAAAAGCTAACTTATCTTATAAAGATGAAAAATAAAATGAAAAAAAAAAGTGGAAATGAAATTAAAATTAAATTAAAAGCTTATAAAGATGAAAAATAAAATGAAAAAATAGTGGAAATTAAATGAGAAAGCAAAGTAAAATAAAGATCAAGCAGGAGCAAAGCAGGAGCAAAGCAAAGAAGCGTCCTACTCACTTGAGCTACCAACTTGTTCTTGTGAAGTTCAATCCCTTTTGGAAATTCCTTGTCGATGTTAGCATGAAGTGAGCTGAAGTGGCGCTGAAGATTGGAAGCTTTGAAATGAGCTAATGACGACTGACGTATAAGGCAGAATGGCTTGCCATTACCTTCAACAAAAAAGTACAAACTCTCCCACTCTGTTAAAAATGTCCTATGTTCGTCTTCATATTTTCGTTTTGCTGTGCATTTTTTCATTGCCATTTTGAGAGGCTACTTGACACAAGATACACCTTGCCCAAAAACTTAGCGATTATCTCACGCTGTTGCGGTCCGTGGGGCATGGGAAGTGTGGGGGGAGGGCGGTGGATCAGAGGGCTGCGCACGTTTTCGCGGAAGCTGCGCGGATGTGCGTGGCTTTATGATTTGCTGTTTTCTTCTCGTGCTTCCTGTGTTTCGTGGATTGTGGCGGCATTTGCTTGTTTAGTAATTTTAATACAGAATTAAAACTTTTAAAAAAATTACAATAAAACACTCTTAAAAATTAAAAAACACTTAAATTTCACACTCTGTCTCTGCTCGCAGCGCGCGGATGGGGGAGGGGCTGCTCGCTCTCTCTCTCACACACACGAGGGAGGGGCTGCTCCCTCTCTCTCTCACACACACACACGCATATGAGGGAGGGGCTGCTCCCTCTCTCTCTCTCTCTCACACACACACACACATATATATATATACATATATATATATATATATACATATATATATATATATATATATATATATATATATATATATATATATATATATATATATATATGAGGGAGGGGCTGCTCCCTCTCTCACACACATGAGGGAGGGACTACTCCCTCTCAGAGAGACACATTCACACAGTTCACTGCATCACTCTCACAATTTCCCACAGGGGAATTGTCTCTAGTTTAACCGACAACCAAAAAAAAATTAACCGGTTGACGTTGATTCGGCAAACACAAACTTCGATATGAACATAAGAGCCGCATGACACCGGGCAAAGAGCTGCAGGTTGGCCACCCAAGCACTACCGTGTCTTCTTTTTGTTTATTGTTGAAAACTATCCAAGGCCTGGATTAGATTTAATAGGCCAATAGGCTAGGTTTACGTTCAAATGTTCACGTTTATGATATTACTGTTCTTGTCATGCACATAGTTTTCATGGATATAGGTTTTCATTATCAACATGTTTGAAAACCTGTGGATGTATAGTTTAGTTTTATTGAGCAATGGTTAAACTACAGTAAATGCATTATAAAGTTTTGCCAGCCATGTTTATTTTATTTTTATTTATTTTTGCCTTTTTTGTTGTTTTTTTGTCCCCCCGCAAAAAAAAAAAAAAAAAAAAAAAACTCAGGGTAGTACATAAAGCTACTGCCATCTTGACCATTTGAGTCTCAGTTCATGTACTTATCAATTTGGTGCAAATCCGTCCACCCATTTAAAAGTTATCACGCAAGCAAAAAATCGGCCACATTGACAGTCGGCCATCTTGATAGCGTTGGCCTCCAAAATTTAATCAGTTAATGTACCTATTATAGAGTGTTAACACACAAGATTTCGTGCAAATCTGTCAACCCGTTCCAAAGTTATTGCGCAAACAAAAAGTCAGCCACCTTGAAAGTCGGCCATCTTGAAAGAGTTGGTCTCCAAAATTTTGTCAGTTCATGTATCTATTTCAGAGTATTAACACACAAGATTTGGTGCAAATCCATCCATCCATTCCAAAGTTATTGCACAAACACAAAATACACCGGCGGCCATGTATGTTTTGTCGTTTACGGCTAAACCGTAACTTTTAGAGAATGTTATATGGCAGAAATGGATTCAGCACCCAAAAATCATATAGAAACAACACTTGAATTACTTTTCCTCAAAAATGCCTACACCTTCTTATTTAAAGCCCTTTTTCAATTTGGGGACCTGGCTATTATAGTCCGCTTCGGCTTTTTTAATCCCTTTCTTCAGATCAACTCGAGTCGTGCTGTAAAGGACTCTGTCGCCTGACCTGAAGGCAGTGTTGCGGGCCTTGAGGAGTGAGCGAACCTGGCTGGTCATCCAGGGTTTCTGATTTGGAAAAACCCAGATGGTTTTGTCCACAGATACAGTTCCCATACAGAACTTGATGTAGTCCAAAACTGTCTCTGTGAACGTTTCCAGGTCCTGATGTTCAAATAGGTCCCAGTCACTGTGTTGAAAGCAGTCCTGGAGTTCGTTGAGTGCATTCTCAGGCCAAGTTGTTACAGTCTTTGTGGTGGGCCTGAATCTGCATCATCTGGGGGGGGGGTATGCAGGGATGAGCATATGCAGGATGAGCAGCAAGGAAAGATGATCTGACTGTCCAAGGTGGGGGAGGGGCATGGCTCTGTAACTGTGTTTGATGTTGGAGTACACATGATCGAGAGTCCTTTCCCCTCTTGTTGGACACTTCACATGCTGGTGAAACTTCAGGAGTACAGTCTTAAGATTGGTCTTATTAAAGTCTCCAGCTATAATATGGCACTCAACATCTCCAAAACCAAGGAGATGATCATTGATTTCAGGAGACAATGTGAAGGCCCTGTTCCCCTATACATTAGGGGTGATGCAGTTCAGTGTATGTCCTCATATAAATTTCTGGGCACATACATCACAAGACCTCACATGGTCTACAAATATGACTGCCCTGGTGAAGAAAGCACAGCAGCGTCTGTATTTCCTTCGGACATTGAAAACACTGGACATATCACATCAGCTGCTTCTTTCATTCTATCGCTGTTCTATTGAAAACATTCTCACCTATGGGATGCTGGTGTGGTTTGTGAGCTGCACAGCAGCTGACAAGAAGGCCCTGCAGAGAGTAATCACAGCAGCACAGAAAATCATTGGAACTCCGTTACAAACACTACAGGACATGGTGCTTCCGCCGCGCAACCAACATCATTAGAGACTTATCACACCCTGGTTACCATCTTTCCATTCTGTTGCCCTCCTCTGGGAGGTGCTTCACGTCCTTAAAAACTCACACCTCCAAACTTAAGAACAGTTTTTATCCAAGTGCTCTTATGCCCCTTTTCCACCAAAGCAGTTCCAGGGCTGGTTCGGGGCCAGTGCTTAGTTTGGAACCGGGTTTTCTGTTTCCACTGACAAAGAACTGGCTCTGGGGCCAGAAAAACCGGTTCCAGGCTAGCACCAACTCTCTGCTGGACCAGAGGAAACAACCGCTTACGTCAGTGGGGGGGGCGGAGTTGTTAAGACCAACAACAATAAGACCGCAAAAGATTGCCATTTTTAAGCAACGAGAAGCAGCAGCTGTACAAACGCGAAGGTCATCCATTATTATTATTATTGTTGTTGTTGTTGCTGCTGCTTCTTCCGTGTTGTTTTTGCTTCGATATTCGCGCCAAGGTTTATACAAACGTAACTGACGTATACAGCGATGTAATGACATGGGTTCCCTTAGCACCACGAGCTATGGAAAAGCAAACTGGTTCTCAGCTGGCTCGCAAGTTGAACGAGTTGTGAACCAGCACCAGCACTGGCCCCGAACCAGCCCTGGAACTGATTTAGTGGAAAAGGGGTATTAGAGAACTAAACTCTAAGAACTGATCTTTTGGGGTGTGCAATATGTCTTTGGATGTGCAATATGATCAGTCCTGTGAAATATGCACTTTATTTATTGTTCTTGTGATTGTCCCCCATTTATGGGTTTTACCTCACCTTTTATTGTCTTATGGTGTTTTATTACTATTACTACTACTACTAATAATAATAATAATAATAATCTTTATGTTTTTATGTCTGTTTTTTATGACCCATTTATGTTTTTATGTCTTTTTATATGATTCACTAGAGAAATAGAATTTCATTGTACATTGTGCAATGGCAATAAAAAGGATATTAAATAAACTTGCTTTAGGGTCTTGCTCATAAAGCTGGGGCCTTGGTCTGTTAGCACCTCCTTGGGTATACCAACTCTAGAGAAGAGCTGGAGCATGGCAGTGGCTAAATGTCTGGCTGTGATTTCTCTAAAAGAAAAGGCTTCAGGGTATCTTGTAGCATAGTTGCAAATGACCAAGACAAACCTATTTCTTGATCTACTAAAGGTCCAACTATGTCCACCCTAATTCTCTCAAATGGAGTGTATACGGGGTGTATAGGGGAATCAAACAGGCATGATTAAAACATTTACCACCTGACAGCTGACACTGAGGACAGGACTTACAGAAACTCTTCACATCTTCATACAGCCCTGGCCAATAAAACCGCTTACTGATTCTTTGCAAAGACTTCATGTAAGTCAAGTGACCTGCCCATGGTACAGTGTGACCAAGCTCAAGCACTTCCTTCCTGCACTTCTGTGGGACCATAAGCTGCAAACCTCTTCACTCTGTCTGTACAGAAGGCTATTCTGCAGCAAGTACACCTCCTTTCCCAGTGCAGGAGCAAAGACTGTACCCTCACATGTCTTCTTAAAACATGGGTCTAATGTGATGTCTGAACACTGTTCCTCAGCAAGGTCACTCAAAACATCAAATCAGCTTCAGTTAAAGGTCCAACATCAGACTCTGGCTGAATGTCTGTCTGTTTTACAATCTCCCCAGTAGTCCTTCTGTGCCTCTCACACCTCTCATCCCTTGTCTGAGAGGGCTCGGCTGGAACATCTTCCCCACAATAAGGCACATAGCACACCAGGTATATACTGTACAAATCTAACTAATCCTCACTGAACTGATGTTCAAATTATATTTTGTTTGCATGTGTGAATTAATGTAAATGAAATCGATTGTGTAAAATGTCATACCAACTGCATACCCCAGCATCAAATCAACTCGTATTGTGGTAAATTTTGTTGTATCAAAAATCATTGGCCTGTTGGTGTGGTAACAAGTTTTATATTAACTTCAGCATTAATTATAGTTAACAGTATCTGTTCAAATCCTCTAGTGTCATGCTTCTCTGATTATCCTCAATGTTTAGAAAAGAAAGTTGTTGTAAGGTGTGAATGGATAAGTTCTTTTTTTTTTTGTGTGTGTGTGTAAGGGGGGGGGTTGTGTGAAGCTACCATGTTGCCGTGGATGCAGCAGAGTCAAGGAAAACTTGGTACAGTTTTTCTCAGCTGCATTTGGGAAAACAGACTATTATGTAATGTTGATGGAAACTATGATGAATAATATCTTGTGTAACAGAGGACCATGCTTAGAAGTAGTTATGGGAGGACCTATGTTAATGACTACCTGGGCTTGTGATTTTATGTGATTCTTCATGAATAATTACTTTAAAATTATACAGTAAATAAATATTTGCTTGAGCATTATTTCAGATGTTACTAGTATTTCTATTACCAACAGGTGAATTTCCACCACACTGGCTAAAAGAATCGATGTAGGAACTTGTGATTTAAACCCCTACTCCACATATCTTTGGCAAGAAGAAATTGATATTAACTGGAGCTACCTTCACCTAGTTGTTACTTACAAATATACAGTCTTTATAATAAATTTGTGAGAAACTCACAACCCAGGAGTCTCCACTTTTCCTGGCTTCCTCTTGGTTTACCAGCTCTCCCTGGTAGGGTCCAAAGTGTGCACCTACTGGAATCGTCTCCCCCTTATTAAACACTCCCAGGCCTGCGTCAGGAATACTGGACTTCTTGATTTCTAGCCCAGGAGGAAGAGTTTGTCTGGCTCGGTCAGAGACTCCCATGGGAACAGGAGTATCGGGGATGAAGAGGGGCAGTCCATGAACCTCACATTTGTTGAAGAAGAAGGATTTGCAAACTTCACAGTCTGGGCATAGAGAAAACACAATAGGAAGAAATGAGGCCCAAATGTATGTACAGTGTGTGTGTGTATCTAAGACCATATACAGTACATTAGTATGGTACAAAGATTATCTGAAGAAAGCTTGCCAGTAAGGTTCATTGAGCATCTGGTTGAGACTAGAGGTGTCCATCAGGATTGAGATCTCACAGGACATGAGGTACAGGAGTATAAATTTTTTACTTCCTTGTGGGAGTAAACAAGTGGTCAGATATCAGTCTTGCAGGGCAAAATAAAACAATGTTCATTAACATGAGTGTGGCACTGTGTGATATATTTACGGCATCCTTAGGACCTGCCTGGTCAGGGTCATGGTTGTTTTAAATTTGGCTACTTGTTTCCTTATCTTCTGGGAAACAGAATTTCCCAAATTTGTCAGGAAATTACATGCAGGTACAAACAAAAATAACTATGCACAGAATTAAAAAAAATAAGTAAAATGTCTCATGCACATCTTTATTTGAGCTTGCTGACAATTCTGCCATTTCTAGATCTAGGCATTTTTTCCAATGCCATACATTTGGATTCATATTTAATCACAAAAAAAAAAAATATCTAGTGGCAATTTAAGCATAACCAATTTGTTTAAGAAGAAACCAGTGGACCCAGAGGAAACCCATGCAGACAGGGGGAAAACTTGCAAAACTTCACACAGACAGCAACCCGAGCTCAGAATTGAATCCAGAACCTGTGATGCCCCTAAATCCGTATACAGATATTTGGACACCTGTCCATCACATCCCTATGTGCTTATTAAACATCCCATTCCAGAGGAATACTAAAGAAGCATTCTCTCTTTCCTGTATTAATCACAGCCAATTGGGGTCTTCTGCGAGCTCATGCATGTGGAGAAGAGAGCACGTAGCACTTTCCTCTGGGTGTGTTTTGCTACCCCTTGATGGAGCATGAGCTGCATTTGTAAAAGAGGAAGTTGATGGCTTCACATGTCTGGGAGGAAGCATGTGTTAGCCTTCACTCACATGGTTAGAGAGACCTGGCTGGTGGGTGGGTACTAGCAGGTGACAACATTGGGGAGAAAATGGGTGGGAAAAAAAACCTATAATCTTCTAATGTGGTGAAGACATTAGGACAGGTTTATTTAACATTTACTGAAGGAGACCCAGATATCAGTCAGTAAGTTTCCCATGATAGGGGAGTCTTCAGGACAGAGGAGTTTGTGCTTTCTGGTTTCCTCAGTCACACAAGAACTTGCATTTTTTTTTTGTCTCAGAACAAAAACACAGGAGTGGCTGGAGAGAATGACAGACATTCTGTAATATTAAATGTAAACAGAAACAAATAAAACATGCAACGTGTCATTCATTAATAAATTAAAATTTTTAATTGTTGGCAAATCACTGTGGTATGAGGGGAATAATACACTTTGGGCTGTTCTGTTATATGAAAATAAAAATCACCCGCCATAGATTTTTATATAACAGCATGACCCATGGTGTGATATTCCACACTTTTTTGGTTCAGGTTAACATCATCTCTTCATAATGACAAATGTATTTTAAGGAAATTAAAATAAATATTATATATATTAGGGCTGTTGAAGCTAACGCGTTATTAGTGCGTTAATGCAATTTCATTTGATCGCGATTAAAAAAAATGCCGGCGTTATCGCAGAGTATTTAAACAACAGTGAATTGGGCTCATCTTGGTAAGGAACAATGCAGATTTTCGCGGGTGACTAGCATGCAAAATAAAGCTAGTTATAACATTAACTTTGTGGTAAAACGTAGCTCTACAGCTTGTCAAATAAACCAGCAACATGGTCAGTTAAATTGTAGTCTGCATATGCGATGCGGTGTGAGTTCCGTTTACTTTCACTTTACCGGGTGAAATGTGTTGATATCTGATGGGCTACGATCGGGAATGCGCACATTCCCTTATCTCCACCTGTAGATTGTAGGTAGCCTAGCGATTTCCAAATAGCCTACTGCTTCACTTGAATGAACTTGCAGGAGTCAAACTACTTCCTCTTTGCTCTTCGAAATGTACCTTGCAGCTATTACAGTTGAGAAAAAAAAAAATATAGTCTTATTTCTCCAAATCGTATTTTGCACATAGCCTATGCCCAACAGATGTCTGATAGGCTACATTGGAAAGAATATGCTGCATGCCTAGATCTAATATCAAACCCGAATGCCAAATATTTGTGAATTAGGCCTATATATTGTCTGTCATAGAGAAGATGAGCATATATTCAAATGTTTGCTCTGATGTAGAAATGTATTTGAGTACAATTTAAACAGATGTTTAAAGATTTTTTTTTGCGATTAACTACATAATTTTATGAGCTTAATCGCGATTAAAAATTTTAATCGTTTGACAGCCCTAATATAAAATTACTTAGTTTCTCTCGGTCCTTCCTACCATATTACACTCTCTATAGACAAAGTTCACACCATCAATAAAAATATCAAATTCAATTTAATTTTGTCATAGTTTGTTGATTAAATAATCAGAGACTGAGGCTACATCCCAAATGTACTGTATTGGACTTTAAGTGCACTAGTTAGTGTGTAGGGTAGAATAAACAGTGAGTGTTACTGAGCACCAGAGAGGGCTGATGTCTTACAGAGGTGGTCTTTATTGTCATGATCTTCCATGTTAATGGAAAGACATTCAGGTGGGTTGTCAAGGTCATCTCCATGGTTGGAGATATTCAGCTCCAGCGTCTCCTCTTTCTTCACACGGACTTCTGACGTCCCTCCATCTTTGGATGTCTCTGTGTTCATGTCTTCACACACCTAAAGCTCAAACAACAAATTTGTTAGGGCAGGACGGTATCCATCCCACTCGGGAAGGTGCTGCTCTCATTTCTCACAGCATAGCTCATAGTCTCAGAAGAGGCCTAGTTAATCTGTGACAATCCAGAGCCAAGGACAGGGAGCAGACAAACAGACTAAACGGACTGTCTGCTAGCTGCACAGAGCCATCACTCAGGTTCCACTATGTCGAGTCTGTGTCTGTTCCCCGAGCGATACAAAAAAGGAGAAATACTCAGTTTGTTCTAGTAATCTAATTAATATAAAATTAGATCATACTGACTGTACAGCCACTGCCAGCACCTTTGATCTAAACGTAGAACGATTAAATATTAGATCTCTTATATCTGAAGCGCTAATTGTTAATGAACGTATCACTGATCAGGAGTTTAATGTACTGTTTAAGAGAAACATGGATTAAAACAAATGAGTGTACAGCATTAAATGCAACTAGTCATCCTGGTTACAGTTATATACACACCAGCCTTGTCTAACTGGTAGAGGAGGAGGCGTCGGGGTTATTTATAATGATTATCTAGGTGTAACACAAAAACCTGGACATAAATTCAATACGTTTGAAGTTCTTCATGCTAACAACATATGTATTACAGTTAAATTATGTTAATTACTGTTAAAAATTGCATTCGGTACACATCTGCACCATACCGAAAGTCCTGTACCGAAACAGTGCGGTACGAATACATGTACCATTACACTCCTACAAGATGATAAACTGGAGCACAGCAGGAGACAGACATAAGAAGCTGTTGCCTCCAATCAGCCACACCTGGTCCTTTCCTAGCTAGGTATTTATCGTTCCCCTGGACACAATACACTCCAGGCCAGTAGAAGGTGCACACACACACTAACACAAAGAGTAAATACTGGCTCCAACACGCATCACTGCTCACAGTGTGAAAAAAGTTCTTCTCATGAGAGCAGTCTCCAAATACACCAGCATGTTCACAAAGGAGAGAAGCCATATTACTGCTCACACTGTGGGAAGAGTTTTACTACACAGAGCCATCTCCAAATATACCAGTGCATTCACACAGGAGACAAGCCAGATCACTGCTCACAGTGTGGAAAAATGTTGACTTATTCAGTTACATTTCAGTCCCACAAGTACACCAAGTCAGAGACATTCCATGATTTAAAAGTTGTCAAATTAAATATACTTATTATTGTGTTTGCTGAAAATAACCTGTACTTTTATCCTTATTGTTCATATATGACCACATATATTAAAACAATCTTATAGTAATGTTTTATTTTGATCTTATGTACTTATTTCAGGGTTCTCCACTTTTCAAAAATAAAAAGGTGGTGGCGGAGCCCCGGTGTGGGGCCAGGGAGGCAAAGCCCCCCTGGAGCTGATGGACTTTGGGCTTTTTTGACAGTGAAGCTGGCCAATAAATGTATAGGAAATGCTAAATCATTTTACAAAAAAAAAAAAAACATTCTTACTGTACATATCATCTTTATTGTCAATGTGAGACTCATAACAGTGACATTTCAGTTGAGACTGATGCGCCTGTCTCCTGATGGGCTTCCATCACAAGTACTGACTGCCTTCTGTTTAGGTGGATTTGATGCAGCCTCTTCATTAACCCTTTTCTCCCCCTTTTTCACCAGCCATTGGCGCAAATCCATTTTCAGATCTCACTTGATTGAAATCCACCATTTTTTTAAGTTTAGACAACAATACTCCAGCCAGCTAGAGGTTGACAGATTTTTTTTTTTGATGTGCACTGTCTAACCTCTAGCATCTTAATGCTAAAAATAAGGAGCAAATTTTCACGCATCACAATATCGCTGAAAAGCTGCAAATATGCTGTCAGTTTCAAATATAAACATACATTCTTGATTATTTCTGGAGCAGTTGATAATTATTTATTGATCCTATGCCAAATCATGTTCTAAAATTGCATTATTTTAATGTAATAAACATTTTATTTTTGCAATGAACAGTGAACCTCCTACACATGCTGCAATCCAAAAGCTGCGGTAATTACAAAATGCAGAATCCGTAATGTATTGAGCGAAACGAGTATGACATAGCATATGTTTACATGTAAATTTCAGTTTCTGAAATTATTTTTTCTGTGTGAAAAATAAATGAACTTCCATGCAAATACATACGACAGCGATAATCTCCATAAAAAAATTTCATGGACATGCTTTCGCTCAAAGCTGTGTTTTGCTTTTTCAATTAACCGGAAGTAATGAAATTTGCATACTAGGGTTGGGCGGTATCCAAATTTTGATACCTTTAAACTGTCTCTGTGTTTTCCCGGGGTATACGGTATTACCGAGAAAAAAATAATATTTTGTTTCGGCCTACTGTGTAACGTGCGCCTATGCCTCAAATGTACTATTTAAAAGCAGCATAGCGAATTGTGTGCATTGTGGTATGGATTAAGCAGCAAAGCGAATTTTGTGCATTGATGAATGGATTGAGAGATATTTCAAAGCATCACGCAACTCTTCCTTCATCTTGAAAATAGCATTCAACTGTCGTTTACACATGTCTGCGTTGAAACGCCATTTGCAGCACTATTTCACCTACTCCATCAAAAAAAAGTACACGATGAGCAGGATCATACCCTTTCAAGCATGGGAAATAAAAAAAAGAAAAAGAATCAACCAACACCCAGGTCCGTTTAGACTGCGCGATAAACCATATTCTTCAGCGCAAATGAGGCGAACCTAATTCAAATGCGTGATAGCTGCACAAGGCAAAATCATATGGGCCCACGTCATGCCATGGCGGGGAAATTAATAATCAAATGGCCTTACCTTGCTTAAAACGTTGTCTTGATCACATAACTCCTTACAATTATTCCACTTAAATCCATACGGTTTAACACACCCAACAAAGATAGCAAGCGCATTGCTAATTCCCACCAGAAACCTAACAGTTCACGCTACGATGTTTTCTTCCGTTTCTTCAGTAGATGACATTTCAAACGTTTATTACCCACATCCCAAATGTCATACGTTATATTATTTTACCTTGTTGTTACTCATGTAACCTACTCAAAACACAACTCATTGGAGAGATCTCGTGGAAGTGGAGTACCCCAGGCTATGGTGTGCCTTAGGGGACATATTAGATTTTTCGTTTGGTTTGAAACCAAAATACTGCCACACTGCCGATGTTGTATTTTTTTTTGCCACTAACTCGTTATCTTGACTTGCCATCTTTCAACCGCGGTCTCAGTCTCTTTTTTTTTTTTTTTTAGATAGGACAGTATAGAGAGACAGGAAATGAGCGGGGGAGAGAGAGAGACGGGATCGGGAAATAACCTCGGGTCGGAATCGAACCCGGGTTCCCGGATTTATGGTACGGTGCCTTAGCCATCTGAGCCATGACACCCCCGGTCTCAGTCTCTTGCGAAGCTTTCTGTCAGACTCCAAATGTCACGCAGGGTTGCCATGGTAACGACATAAACAACCCTGCACGCGATGAGAACTTCTTTAGGAAATTGATAGAATTAGTGAAAATATGATCACACAGTTATTCGGGATGATCTTCAATTTATTATTTTATATTATGACCTCATGTACTCCATATTTATTTAGATATTATATATTTTTTAAAAATGACGGTAATGAGACCGATACCGTTGGTACTTTTGGATACCTCGGGATACCTTCTTACCGTAATACCGCCCAACCCTATTGCATACACAATTTCATGAGAAATTTGACTGGATATTTTTGTCACTGAAATTTAATGATAACGTTATTGTTTTTCATAAACTGTTCCTGTCTATGAAATTCAACAATATTTGGTCACGTTAGTCTGAAATTATTGATTCAATAAAGAGCAAATTTACCTCTTCCAGCTACTGCAAGTTGTCTGCTTCCAAATACTTGTGCGAATTTCGATCGTTTTAACTGTAGAATGCCCTCGTATATCTGTATGCAGTCGGCTGGATGTTTTTCTATTGCAATCGCGTGGCCACTTCAGGTAGCCCCGCATGCATTTGTTTAATGGTCTTCTGTGTGTTAAATAGTTAAAAAATTATAAGAAAGTGAATACGATTTATTTGGTGTATAATGATGAAGTTACTTTTTTTTTTTTGACCACGGGAAGGGTGGCGGCGGGCCAGAATTATAATGTAGCGGTGCACCACTTTAGAAGGGCCCATGGAGAACAATGTATTTAATTGTCCTTAATTACCACCATACAAGTAATAATTTAACTATAACACTATCAGTGTAGTACTGCTGCATGAGTTCAATGTACTATGTTAAACGGAAATGTGGATCAAACCAAACGAGTATGTCGCATTTAAATGAAGCTATACGCTTCATCCTCAGCTATACTGTATGCATTAGCCTCATCTAACTGGTAGAGAAGGCATCACAGTTATTTATAATGACAATCCAGACATCATACAAAAACTTAACCAACTTTTGAATATGTTTGAAGTTCTTTATACTAACGTGTAGCCAAAAATAAAAAATAAATCTACCCAGTCAATTCAGCTAATTAGAACCCCAGTTCCAAAAAAAATTTGTGATGCTGTGTAAAACATAAATAAAAACAGAATGCAAAGATTTGCAAATCATGGAAACCCTGTATTTCATTGAAAATAGTACCAAGACAACATATCAAATGTTGAAACTGAGAAACTGTTTTTTGAAAAATGTGTTCGTTTTGAACTTGATGTTCGCAACCAGGCCTGGAATTTCGTCATTTTAGGGGCAAGGCCACTTGGCCTTTTGTGCTGTCAATTTTTTGAGGGCACGAAGGCCAAAAGCCAGGGCACCAAGGCCATGAAATAAAACAATGATTTTAAGTTCACGTCTATAATTAATTAAATTTAAGGACTAATGACTCTTCTGAGGAAGATTGGAGTTTCAGTCGAAACTATCAAGCAGGTAAAGAAACATCTCCTACACTTATGCCTGAAGATAAGAAAATATTGAACATATCTAAACTCATCAATCCATCACTCACTTCAAAAATTGTAAAACTTATTAAAACTATATCCTTTCATAATTTTTGTTCAATTGACATCGAATGTGCAAGAGCATCTTCAGACTACTGTACTACTACGCAGATTTTTGATTAATCAAAATTGAGCCTGGAGTACATCAAAATGTTTGACTGTAAATGGAACATATACTAGCATGCAGGCTACTGATTAACCCATAAGAGCCCAGACCAATTTCTCAATCAAGAAAAATTATTGAGGAAATAAAATGAACTAAATAGATGACAAAGAAAACATTTCTGACCTTTTATTTTTTAAAATAGCACTTTCATATCTCAAGATCTGAAATATTAAATTGCAAATTTGCAGAACACTGCAACACTATTACACTGTTAACCCCAAAGTTCAAAAGAAAACATACAATACTAGTAACAAAACAATGCTAACTGCATAGATTAAAAAAGTGGCTATGAACAGACAACAGCACACATCACGCATCATATTACGGCAGGAACAAGCAGTAGTAACATCCATGACCTTACGCTTAAAGCTCGACAAAGGAAAAACTTGACAGCAAGCTAATTAGCATTTGTTAGCGGCTATAGTCGGTACTCGGCACGTTAAAAGTGGGTCAACGTTATAACGACATAACGTTACTGTACAAGCAATGCTTATTTAATGGTAACAAACTTAAGCCCTATATGTTGAAATTCCTATCTTATTCGTTCATTAATTTATCACACAGTCTTACCTCAGTCAACTTCTTCCCTCCTTCTGTGAAAATTCAACGTCTCAGACGCAGACACAAGTGGGCGGGGGATGCGTTTGATTAAGTCTCCTGGTTGGCTGGTGATAGATTGGTGTCATTATAGCACGTCAGAGCAGTTCATGCCAAGCTCAAGTCTGATCCACCACTGATGAGTTGCCCAATAAGAACCCAGACTGTCATCAAAAGACGTATTTTTTTCTCAATAGACACAGGTGATGTTAAAGCCTATTGGCAGTCACGAGGCAGACTACAAAACCGCAGGGCATCAAGGCCACTGTGGCCTTATGGCAGATATTTTTTTTCCAAGGGCACAAGGCCAAATTGAGAGGGCACAAGAGCCATGGCCCTCGTGAAATTCCTGCCCTGTCAGCAACACATTTCAGAAACGTTGGGACGGGGCAACAAAAGAATGAAAAAGTTGTGTAATGCTAAAAAAATAATAATAATTTTATAAAATAATTTGGTTAATTGGCAACATGTTAGTAACATGATTGGGTATTAAAAGAGCATCCCAGAGAGGCAGAGTCTCTCAGAAGTAAAGATAGGGAGGGGTTCACCACTCTGTGAAAGACTGCGTGGGCAAACAGTGCAACAATTTAAGAATAACGTTCCTCAATGTAAAACTGCAAAGAATTTGGGGATCACATCATCTATGGTACATAATATCATTAAAAGATTCAGAGAATCTGGAGATCTCTGTATGCAAGAGACAAGGCTGAAAACTGACATTGGATGCCTGTAATCTTCAGGCGACACTGTATTAAAAGCAGAAATGTGTCTGTTGTGTAAATCACTGTATGGGCTCAGGAACACTTCAGAAAAAAACATTGTCTGTGAAAACACGTCATTACTGCATCCACAAATGCAAGTTAAAATAAAATAAACCCAGAGCATCAACGAAGCAGTTGCTCCAACAGCTGTACCATGAGAAACCAGACTCATTTATAACTAGCCAAGTTGCTGTTCATGAGAACAATGAGACCTTCCCAAACGTTTACAGAGTGTGTTGTTAAAAGTAGACATGATGCAACACAGTGGCAGTGTTCTCCCCAGAGCACTTTTGTGTTTCAGGGCTGATGCGCTTTAATTTCATGCCCACACACTCTAAATTTGCCAACACGCTATTTTTTTTTACTCAGACACTTGCTGAAAAATCACGTCAGATTTCTACCTTGTGATGTTTGGGCCATATGTTGAAGGAAAATCAGTGTTTTGGACTGGTTTGCTGCCATGATGCACTCAGGCAGACCAGAAATACCCCTGGGAAATTCCCAACCACAACAAAACGCCCTCAAGCAGTTTGCTGTTGCACTGATACCATGACACTTCAGTGCGTGGGCAAGCACCCTTGCACTGACATCACATTTACCTTAGCAACTGTAGCTAGGCTATGCCTGGGGGGACAAGCAAACTTTGCTTACATACTGTTCACATACTGAAGCCAAGCGAACATGTCCGGTGTCTATTGCCTGAAGAAAACTACAGCCAAAAAAAAAAAAGCTGTACTACCGTATTACTTGGATAATCTTTGTCAGAAAGAAGCAAAGGATAGATATATGGAGAAATTAGAGTTTATTAGTGGTTATGATCCATACAAAATTCCTCGAAATGATTGGAGTGATGGTGCAGATTTGTGGCCTAGCGTTAGCTACATGTTGGAATATACCTTCTTGCCCCCCCAAGAGTCCTGACACGGAAGAACAGTTTAGAGAGAAAAAAAAAAAAGACAACCACACAACAGAATGTCGCAAGAGCCAAAGCATTTACTCTCAAAGGACTCCTACCTGAACTGTTGGCAAGATGGTATTCCCAGCCCTCCATGTCTCAACAACCCCAAGGACACCACTATTTGCACACCATAATTTATACAGCTTTTTATTGCTAAAACAATATAGGAGATGTTACTTTTTGTAAAATAAAATATCTTATTCTAGACTTCCAAACAATATTGTAAGATGTTAATTTTTTTTTTTACATACATGATGCTGACATCAAACTCAAAATGAGCAGATATTTTTATAAACAAATAAAATCTCAATATCAACATTTGATATGTTGTCTTTGTACCATTTTCAATTAAATATATGCTTTCCATAATTGCTGGGATGCTGCAATTATCAATCGTGATTGAGCGTCAGCTGTGAAAGGTGAGGAGGCAGGTTGAACCAGCAGGTAACATGTGATGAGGTGCACCTGTGTCAAATTACTGGTTGTCTATTAACCTGTGTCTCGGTATGTCTTTCAGACAGTCAGGAATGAGAGAGTTGTGACACGCCGTTGCGTGTGTTTGTCACTGAAAAGTGTATGAAAATAAAAGAACTAACCTGTTCTGAACCCTGCTTCCCATTCCTCTGTTTTTACCAAAGTTAAAAAGTTGTTACACTGGTGCCGAAACCCAGGACTGAGGAATGTAAACTGTGGGTGAACAGAAGCAGTTGAATCTGTTAGAAAACGACTCCTTTGAGACAGCACCTTATTGGATAGAACGAACCTCACCACGGACCAGATTTGCACTCTGCTTGACCTCTACCTGACTACCACTTATTTCCAGTTTAATGAAAGTTTCTACAGACAGAAGCATGGATGCGCCATGGGCTCACTGGTATCCCCTATTGTGGCCAACCTTTACATGGAGGAAGTGGAACATAAAGCTTTGACCACTTGACCACTGAAGGCTTGCTCATTGGGGATAGATTAGGGATAAATTAGCTCATGTTTTAAGTCGTTCAAATTCTGTAAAGCTGCTTTGCGACAATGTTTATTGTTAAAAGCGCTATACAAATAAACTTGACTTGACACTTTTTCAGGAGTTGCTCCCAGCCACTGGTTCAGATATGTGGATGACACCTGGGTTAAGATCAAAACCCATGAGGTGGAAGCCTTCTCTAAGCACATCAATGCAGTGGATATTAACATCAACTTCACTCGGAAGGACGTCAGTGGGAATAATCTAGCCTTCTTGGATTGTGATGTACACATTAGACAAGACAAAAGCCTGAGCATCGAGGTCTACCGGAAACCCACACACACAGACCAGTACCTACTCTTTGACTCTCACCACCCACTGGAACACAAATTAGGGGTCATTAGGACCTTGCAACACAGGGCTTAGAATATCCCTACAACGGTAGAGGGAAAAGAGAAGGAGCGGAATCACATCAAGAAAGCACTTCAGAACTGCGGGTATCCCAACTGGTCTTTCCTCAAGAGCAGAAAAAGGAACATAACGGACAAGGAGGATAACAGGAACAAATGCAAGAACACTGTTATTCCCTACATTTCTGGTCTATCTGAGAAACTCAGGAGGATCTTCTACAAACACAGCATTCCGGTACATTTCAGACCCAGTAACACTCTGAAGCAGAAACTGGTCCACCCTAAGGACAGAATACCCAGACACAAACAGGACAACATAGTGTATGCCATTCAGTGCAGTGAGGAATGCACGGACTTGTAAATTGGGGAGACAAAACAACCGCTTTACAGGCGCATGGCTCAACACAGGAGAGCCAGTTCCTCAGGCCAGGACTTTGCTGTCTACCTTCATCTTAACAACAAAGGACACTCATTTCAGGATTGCAACGTATGCATTTTAGCCAGAGAGGATCGTTGGTATGAGCGAGGAGTTAAAGAAGCCATTTTTGTCAACCTGGAATGGCCATCACTGAACAGAGGTGGGGGTCTAAGACATCATTTATCAGCCACCTACAATGCAGTCCTTGGCACACTTCCCAGACAACTGAATGCACACCAAAACCCAGCTGTTTTCAGTGACTCACAGGAGGACAGAGACAATCAGCATTTCATTGATCACCCTAACGGGCAATCCATTGATCATTCTAACGACTCTCTCGAGGCCGTTCACAACCAGCCCCCAGTGACCCACACCAACAGGATGACTCAATGACACCTTAGATGAGCTTTTCATCCATGAGAGGATAAATACCTGATGCTCCCTACCAGTCAGACAGAACTGAAGAAGCCTTTCGGATGAAAGGTGAAACGTCTTCAAGAATCTTCAAGCAAGTCCAGTTGCTCTCTTACCACCCACAGTTTACCATGACCTGGATGACTGAGAATCTTCACAGACATGACTGAGGAATGTACATCACCATGGGATCCAAACCAGACATGCAATTAGGTTAACATGGGGCAGCCTTGGGCTGAAGTGCCCTTGTGCAAGCTACCTAACCCCTAACTGTGTCACAGTCTGGCCCAGTCCACCCATGCCTTAGATTGTGGGACTTCCATGCCGGCTCCAGGCCGAATCCAGGACAGAAATTCAGTCTTGCCTTGCTGAAGGCCATTTCCTGAAGCAGCACTCCCACACCTGCTACCACTCCTCTCCCATCAGCCAGGGCTTTTTAAGAACTGTTTAGAGCTACTCCATTTGCCAGACTGTCCCTAGTAGACTTTCCTCACCTCACTACAACTCATTGGTATTGGGTCGCTTGAGTCCCCCTGCCTGAATTTCTCCTTGTTTTTTGTCAAGTTTTTCTGTCCATTTTTTTGTCCCTGTTTTTTGCCTGCCTGCTATTTTGAATTGTGCCTTTTGCAACCTCTGCCTGGATTTCCCTTGTCCCTTTGTTCATCAGTTTTTGTGAAGTTTTTTCTGTCCTGTTTTTTGTCCCTGATCATGTCTACCTGCTCCTCTGTGTTTTTGACCTCCTGGCCTGTTTTTTGACTACCGATTTTTGCCTGAGCCCTACTGTACCTTTTGCCTTTCTGCCATATACTTCATTAAAAGAAGTTCTCTCTTTACATTGCCTGTTTTCTGAGTCTCCTCTTGGGTCCTCACTTCACCTCAGCTCACCACTCCTGACAAACTGTTCCCCTAGGTGCTGTAGTATGGCTGCCCACTGCTCTGGGTGTGTGCGCGTGGGCATGTTCACTGCTTCAGATGGGTTAAATGCAGAGGATGAATTTCACTGTGCTTGAGTGTGCATGCGACAAATAACGGCTTCTTCTTTTTCTTTAAAGAGCTCTTCCAAACGCTCGCCAAAAACCTCCAGCACCAGCAGCACGCCCTTGTTGCGCTGACAGTCGATCAGGGCTGGTGCTTCCAGGCTCTGCTCGAAGCCTAAGCAAGGACCCGCAGGTGATACGGAGCTGGATACAGTCTGTGGGTGCTCCAGCGATCGTCCCTGCAGCCAGCATGCCCGTCCAGCTGGTGAAGATGGGCCCCCAGGACAATCCCAACACCTTCCTTGAACTGTCTGAGTGTGTCACGAAGGCGAGCTTGTGGTCAACCTCTCAGTGGGCAGCTTGCCTTCTGCCACTCCTGTTGGGGGGAGTCCAGCTCGCGGCTCGACAGATCCCGGCCACCAACAGGCTGGAGTACCCCCACCTGAAGCAAGCCATCTTTCCCACAGTTGTGGGAGGGCACTGAGTAGCGCTTGTCCAAGGTGTTGATCATTTTCCTAAATCCCTCGTTTTGTACGGTGTTAATGGAGGCCATATCTTTGGCCAAGTGATGTGATCGCCTCTGTTATCTCCTTATGCCTATGGAAGCTTGATGGGTATGGTGATGCATTGTGCAAGGTTTCGGTCATCAGCGTCTGTGCTGTCGGGCAACAGACATTGTTTCACTTGCTGTTTTTTTGTCCTTAACAGCTTCGTCATATTGCACTCTGTGGTGACGTTTAAGGTGATTGTATAAATTGGTGTTACCATGTGGTGCTGATGTACCATGGTGGTGTAGTGGTCCTCACTGTCGCCTCATGGCAAGAAGGTTCCGGGTTCGAACCCCGCGACCAAGAGGGGCCTTTCTGTGTGGAGTTTGCATGTTCTCCCCGTGTCTGCGTGAGTTTCCTCCGGGTGCTCCGGATTCCCCCACAGTTCAAAGACATGCAGATTGTACAATGGGGCCACTGTAATTGGCGCAAGCTGTAGTGGTTTCCAAGCCATAATGTATGTACATACAGTGCTCAGCATAAATGAGTAACATTTTAAACAATATCTCAATGAACACAATTTCCAAAATGTTGACAAGACAAAGTTTAATATAACATCTGTTTAACTTATAAGGTGAAAGTAAGAAAGCACAACTTGATTCATCACACACTTGTGAAATTTCCTCTCTGCATTTAACCCACCTGAAGCAGAGAACACACACATGCACAATGAGCACACACCCATACCCAGAACAGTGGGCAGCCATGCTAACAGCACCCAAGGAGCAGTTGGGAATTAGGTGCCTCGCTCAAGGGCACCTCAGCCCAAGGCTGTCCCATAAATCTAACCACGTCTTTGGATTGTGGGGGAAACCAGAGCACCCGGAGGAAACCCATGCAGACACGGGGAGAACATGCAAACTCCACACAGAAAGGCCCTTGCCGGCCGCTGGGTTCAAACCCAGAACCTTCTTGCTGTGAGGCGACTATGTTAACCACTACACCACCGTGCCGCCCACGGTTAATGTTAGATTTAAAGCCATGATTTAAGTTAGTTTTATAGCTACATGTGATTTAGGATTGTTAAATCTTTATGATTTAATATTTTAGAGCTTTTTAAGATCCTTTATTATAACAGTGATTTTAAACTATCCCTGTGTAACCTGACCTTCATCCAGTGGAGAAGACACGCACTTCTTTGCTAAGACTAAACATAGTAGAATTGTCGTAAAAACATCTCGCACGCTTTGACGTGCATACATGCTGAAATTGCTGAATTGCTGATATGAATATTATTTTGCTTATGATTGAAGGTTTCATTCACACACACATATTGTAAGGTTTTATTCCTTTGTAAGGATAAATAATTGTAAATATTTATTCTTGACCAAGAAGTCAGTAATTTTTAATACTTATTCTTAATATTGTAGTTAGAATGCCAGCTAGAAGGCATTGAATTCTGTGTAACTTGTAAGTTACTGTGTGACCTTCCTCCAGTCACAGAGAAGTGCTGACCTACTTTGCTAGACTAGACATAAACATGTCTTTGTTTAAAATGGTAAATGCTGAGTTGTTAAGAACATATTCTTGATATGGGATGTTTTGCCTATGATTGTTTTACTACATATTAATGAAATTAAGATGTAATTTGCTGACTTAGCACAAGACTTGGCACATTTACATGCGCGCACACAACACACACATTTTCACTCTCTACATGCCAAGGAGACACACACACACACACACACACCTTCACCCACCCCTCTCTGAGGTCACACACAAACAAACACACACACACACACACACATTCGACAGACACAATAGCCGTTTAGAGAGATTATAATTTGTTATAAAAGGTGTTTGTAATATTTCATCTTTGGCGAGAAAACTGTGAATAAACAGCAGTGAAACCGATCTCTGGTTCTCTGTTTTTTTGCGGTGTTCCGTCCCAGAATTCTGCAGGTGGCACGAGGGCACTGGTCTCGAGAAGTTGACCGTTCCAGCTGGGGGAACCCTAACAATTTGGGGGCTCGTCCGGGATACTTCCGATCAGATAGGGGGTCTCTTTTAATTGATTAGTTGGGGGGGGACTTCCGCCTGGTTGGTAGTATCAGAAAAAAACCCAGTTTATTTTTTTGGTTATCCTCGTGTAAAGGCACGGGAAGATGTTTTTATTTGGTGATCCTCGTAGTTTGTTTACGGGATGATTTTATTTGGTGATCCTCGTAGTTTGTTTACGGGATGATTTTATTTGGTGATCCTCGTAATTTGTTTACGGGATGATTTTATTTGGTGATCCTCGTAATTTGTTTACGGGATGATTTTATTTGGTGATCCTCGTAGTTTGTTTACGGGATGATTTTATTTGGTGATCCTCGTAATTTGTTTATGGGATGATTTTATTTGGTAATCCTCGTAGTTTGTTTACGGGATGATTTTATTTGGTGATCCTCGTAGTTTGTTTATGGGATGATTTTATTTGGTGATCCTCGTAGTTTGTTTACGGGATGATTTTATTTGGTGATCCTCGTAATTGGTTTACGGGATGATTTTATTTGGTGATCCTCGTAATTGGTTTACGGGATGATTTTATTTGGTGATCCTCGTAGTTTGTTTACGGGATGATTTTATTTGGTGATCCTCGTAGTTTGTTTACGGGATGATTTTATTTGGTGATCCTCGTAATTGGTTTACGGGATGATTTTATTTGGTGATCCTCGTAATTGGTTTACGGGATGATTTTATTTGGTGATCCTCGTAGTTTGTTTACGGGATGATTTTATTTGGTGATCCTCGTAGTTTGTTTACGGGATGATTTTATTTGGTGATCCTCGTAGTTTGTTTACGGGATGATTTTATTTGGTGATCCTCGTAATTGGTTTACGGGATGATTTTATTTGGTGATCCTCGTAGTTTGTTTACGGGATGATTTTATTTGGTGATCCTCGTAGTTTGTTTATGGGATGATTTTATTTGATGATCCTCGTAATTGGTTTACGGGATGATTTTATTTGGTGATCCTCGTAGTTTGTTTACGGGATGATTTTATTTGGTGATCCTCGTAGTTTGTTTACGGGATGATTTTATTTGGTGATCCTCGTAATTGGTTTACGGGAAGATTTTTGTTTGGTTATCCTCGTAATTGGTTTACGGGAAGATTTTCAGGTTATCCTCGTGAAGTGAATGAGCTGTCACGGGAAGAGCGCGCTTTTTATGTTAAACCCATAATAATTACCCTAATTAATCTTGGGACTGATTCCTTCATGCCACCATGGGGGGAAAAATTGTATTAAGGTGCCCAGACCCCGAGAAAACCCCACGGGATTGGATGAATTGCTGTGGTTTAGCATTCTGGACAATTTGGCAATTAAAATCCTTATAAGATGCAAATTAAAATAATTTACCTAAAATTTGAATGATAATTAACAATGATGTATCCCAGTTACTTTTTCAGAATGAATACAAAGCTCCAATGTTTGACAAAACACAAAGTGTAAATGTTATGCGCTCTTGGGAATTGATTACAGCTCTAAATAAATATTGAAGGGTTTTTTTTAGAATCCATATAACTTTTTTATAACGCCCGTATACTATGTTTATTAAATCAAATCCGTATAAAATACGGACATTCTGTATATTCATTATAATCTCAATGAAAGCTTCACTGAATCGATTCTTTCGAACAAGCTCGCATGCGTGTGAATCAATTTACTTGATTCACTCTTCACTCTTGACTCAGAATCTACGGAAACCTTATTTGTATTCCTGTTTTCAAATTGTAAACAATAATCACACTTTCATGCTGCATGAAATTAAAGTATGAACTTTCCTCAAACCATTACGTGTGCATGAACTCAAACAAATGCAGTCCATGCGTCTGTATTGATTCGCTCAATCGAGTCATTTTTATGTTTCGTCTCGAAAAAGATCCGAATCGTTTGTGAATCTCATCACTGTTACGGAAGGAGAGAAGAGATCCTCTTCCCTCAACATAGAATGGTTGCTTCTTAATCAATTAGTTTCAGCGTTTTATTTTATATTCATTGTGTGTCGATAGTCCGAAACTTGTAACTGGAAAGTTACCAGTAAAGTCACGAGTGGTCCACGAGGTGATCTCTGAACAGGACCCCTGAGTAGTCTACAAGACTATTAATGTGTTTTAATAATTAATAGTGCAGCTATTAATGCAGTTTCATGTCTAGATCCTATAAATGAAGAATACAAAGTAGTTAAAACTAAGACAGAAGTATGTGAAGGTAAAATAACATTAGAACTCCAGTTCCCATAATGCCTTGTGATACAGACATGGTAAAAACAGAAGAAATATATTTAAGGCTTAGAGTTTGATTAATTCAGCCAAATCAAATATCACTTTCAGATTTGAAGATATTTATCAGGAATCATTTTTAAAATATTGAGTAGTATACCACTTCCTGTTTAAAGGCATAATAAAAGGCATCAAATATCAAAACCCTACTTGTGAATGGAAATGCCGAAAAGTTTCTGATGCGTTTTAGCGAGACGTGGACTTGTCTGGGAAATTAGATCCACAGCGAGCCAACCCGCTCTTTACTTCATTTTTGACATTTTTTGAATAATTGTCGTCCTATTATAAATATAATATTTTGAATAAATAGTTCCGTAGCAATATGCTCTGTCTCTTTTCTCAGTCAACATTGAGACAAGACTGACCCAGATAGATAGCAATAATATAAACAAACAACCATCCATGCAGACAAGGACACACAGATATCTGCACTTGGCACTTTCTCACAATAATAAATTTAATATAATTAATCTCTTTATATTACTAGGCAAATTCCATATAAATAAAGTCAAAATGTCCAAGACAACCAATTCTCATTCCCATCAATACTGTTAATTGAATTAAAAATGTATTTTAAGTCTCTGTCACATATCAAATCAAACAAAAGGTGCTTATCAGCTATTCAATTTTATTCAAATTACATTCAGTGAAATTGTTTGTCATTTCAATTTGCCCTGTTTTATATCTCCTTTTCTTTTTTTAAACTTATTGCTCCTTATGAGGCTAAGCTTAAACATGTTCCTCCTATCCACAGAGGATATGGAATAGATAGGCCTTTAATGTATTTAGTTAACCATAATTTTTTTCAGGGGGCGGCACGGTGGTGTAGTGGTTAGCGCTGTCGCCTCACAGCAAGAAGGTCCGGGTTCGAGCCCCGTGGCCGGCGAGGGCCTTTCTGTGCGGAGTTTGCATGTTCTCCCCGTGTCCGCGTGGGTTTCCTCCGGGTGCTCCGGTTTCCCCCACAGTCCAAAGACATGCAGGTTAGGTTAACTGGTGACTCTAAATTGACCGTAGGTGTGAATGTGAGTGTGAATGGTTGTCTGTCTATGTGTCAGCCCTGTGATGACCTGGCGACTTGTCCAGGGTGTACCCCGCCTTTCGCCCGTAGTCAGCTGGGATAGGCTCCAGCTTGCCTGCGACCCTGTAGAACAGGATAAAGCGGCTACAGATAATGAGATGAGAATTTTTTCAGCAAGAAACAGAGTTAACAAACGTTTACTTGAAGAATGTTTTTGTTTGCAGTCTCTGGTTTAGTTCAAGTCTCTGTCTCTCTGGCGGTGGCTACCAGACAGTAAGCAGACGTTTAATTTCAGTACATTCCTCATAAATCAATGTTTTATCAGCCTGACATTTTGCTGTATGGATTGTACATGATTTGGTAAAATACTAATTTAATTTTTTTTTTAAACCCCCCCCCCCCCAAAAAAAAAAAAAATCACAAATTGTGATTTTACACTGTCACAATCAATATTTGTAGTATTTTTATTTTACTCGTATAAAATTGAAACTGAGCCATGTTGGGTTTTTTTTTTTTAAAGAAAGCTAACTCCCGACAGGAAAAAGATAAATTTTCAATGTAGCATCTTGCATGGAGCTTTACTTGTACAATGGCGTGTAAATGCTTGTATAAATGGATGAGTTCACCGCAATCGCCAGCAAGGAACTTGTATGTTGTATGAGGGTTTAAGATATGTTGTCTATAAGAATTCTGAATTGTGTTGAGTAAGAAGAGTCTGTCTTTGATTCTGCGCTTAATCAGTTTTTGGTTGCGTTTCATTGTAGTGTCTTGAACAAAGAATGAATGTTGGATGCTTTGGTGAAAAGCCAGTGAGTGTTTTACTAGGAAAGATGAAAAGCATGTGGAAAGAAAGGCAAAAGTGAATGTTGGATGGGAAAAAAAAAAGTCACAAAAACAAGTTTGTATAAAAGACAAAGATGTGTTGATGTTTGAAGTCTGAAGTGAGCTTGTAAATCTGTTTACTGTATAAAAGAGAACATAATTAAAGGGACAATAAAGATCTGTGTAAGATGTGCATCTGAAAAAAAAAAAAAAAATTGTCCTTCCAGTGGTGTTTATAAATCGGAGACTTGGGTTTATCTTTATTTAACCATTAAGAAAAAAAAAAAAAAAAAAACGTCATTTAAACGCCTGTTTATGTTAAGCAGTACCTCTCTCTCTGGATTGATGTCATCCAAGGCATGGGGAGACCGTGTACCAGCTCGTACAATACACCTGTCAATCCAGTACCTAAATCTGATGGTACCTGGCGTTTTACACAGGATTTACGCAAGATTAATGAATTGATTGTCCCTGTTGCATCCATTGTACCTGACATTTCTTATTGATCTCTGTTCTGCCTTTTTCACATGGGGAGATAGTATACTTGGACACGTCAAGGTTTCATTCGACTCTCCTGCTGTTTTTTCAGCTGTAATTCAAATTCATAATGCACTCTGTGACCTCTCCCTCCCTCAGGACTCTGTGGTCTGTGTGTTCTGGTATCTGCTGAGTCACCAGAAATCTGCCAAGACACTGACACTTGCACCTGCTCCAACATCTGGCGCACAAGGGCTTTAAGGTTTCCAGGACCAAGCTGCAATATTGCATGGACACTTAAGTTTTTGAAGTTTTGAACTTTCTCAAGGCTGTCATTCTAGACACAAAACACCCTGCAACTAAACATGCACTGATGTCTTTTCTGGGTCTTATCAATTACTGCAGACAATGGATCCCTGACTGCTCTTTATATGACAAGATTCTCCGTTCTTCAATCTCTCATCACGGTCCACTGCAACATCCTTTGACCTGGACTGACGCTATGGTGGTCGCTTATCACTCCCTCAAAAGCACCCTTTGTTCCGCCCTTGGGGTTACCTGATCACTTCAAGCCCTTCCAGCTCTAAGCCTCTGTGGAGCATGACGGGGGGATGCGTCCTTGTGCGGGTTTTTTTTTTTTTTATCCAAAACATTAGACATTGTTTCTCAAGGCTTACCTGTGTGTCTAAGGGCCGTCTCTGCATGTGCTCTGATGGTTTTAGATGCGGAAAAATTGGTTTTGTCTCACTCATTGATCTTGCACTCGTCACATCAAGTTAAACAGGTGTTGCAAAATTTACAGACCCATTAAATTAATTTATCAGTAATTTAATTGATAATTAAATTAACATATGACTGTTTATTCTCTGTTCTACTAACAATCTCGAAATTTGTGTCACATCCTCTTTTGATAATGTAAGTCATGCTCTCGCACACCTCCTTAATTCTCAGGATAACACTTGGGATGACATTGATATTGGCTGTCTAAAAATCGTACCTGTACATACTACTAGTATCAGGTCTGATCTCTTTCCTCCAGCCTTCTAGGGATCTTTGTTGATGGTTCTTGTTCTAAACCCTCAGACGGTGTATATTTATAATATTTATAATACCTCTGTGGTTACTCTGTGTGTTCACTGCCTGATATTGTGCATGAGGCATACGCTCTTCCTTTCTCATTTGATTTTTTCATCTTGATTGTGGCCAAATTCTCTGAATGGGTAGAAGCTTTTCCCTGTTCTCAAGAGAACACGAAGGTAGTCACTCGTATTCTGGCAAAAGAAATAATACCTAGTTATAAAATAATAATAATACATTTTATTTATAAGCGTCTTTCAAGGTACCCAAGGACACTGAACAGTAAAACAAAAACAATAAAAGCAGAACAATAAAATAACAAAATAATAAGAAATCAATAATAATTACCTCAAAAGTCACACATATTGTAAGCATCTCTCACTAAACTGGTGTTTTCACATTCCGTACCACCCTCAATCCTCTGGTATCATAGAACGTACTAATCGAACATTGAAAGACAAACTAACTAAGGCCATGCAGGCCACAGGTTCGAAAAATTGGGTAGACTTATTGCCAGCCACTCTGGCTGAAATTCGTATGACACTAAGAAATTATTTTTGGAAGACCTTTCCCTCTCCCCTGGAAGAAGGGAACTCCGGCTCTGGGTACCTCTGATTTGAAAACACATATGGACGAGTATTCTGCAGCCCTTATGGATAAGTTGCATAAAATTTGTGACAATATTATCTCCACCATCAGCACCCACACACCCCTTTCACGTGGGAGACAAGGTACTGGTGCGACTTTTTAAACGATTTGGACAATTGGGAGAACCTAAATATAGTGGGCCTGCAGACATAGTCGCCATTACTTTTATTGCTGTTTTAACTAATCTTTTTCCACAGTGGATCCATGCCACGCGATTGAAGAAGGCTCCATAACAAAGCTGTGTTACAATGATGTGGCAGCGGGGGCGTGGTCAAGCATCGGTCTGTGACAGGAGGGTGGAGCCAGGGAAGGTGAGTGGCAGAATCGCTACACCTGACGGTAATTAACCTGTGTTTTGTGTGTGTTTTCCCAGTAAGCCGCTCACTATTTAAGAAGGCTGAGAGAGAGCAGAAGGAGCGCGACCCGGGATTAGAGGCTGAGCGTGTGTCTGTGTGCTTGCGATCGTACAACTGAAAAGTTGATTAATAAATACGCTGTCTCTACCTCCAAACGTTGTCCTGCCGTCCTCTGTGCTCCACCCACACATTGTCCGCGCTACAGTGGTGCCGAAACCCGGGAAAGGTGGAGCACCAGTTCTGCAGCTCCATGGAATCCTCCCCGTTCGCGGACTTGGTCCACGCCCTCGCCACGGCTCAGCAGAGCCAGCACCAGGCACTCGTCACGCTCCGAAAGGAGCAGGAGCGCCGCTTCGAAGCCCTGGTGCTGGCCCAGCAGGAAGACCGAGAGGCGTTTCGGCGGCTCCTCGCGTCGGCGGGGTCCGGCGGCTCCTCGCGTCGGCGGGGTCCACCAGCGCCCCAGCCACGGGCCCGTCTCCCCTCACTTTGACCAAGATGGGCCCGCAGGACGACCCCGAGACTTTCATCACCTTGTTCGAGCAGGTCGCCGAAGCCTCGGGGTGGCCGATGGAGCAGCGCGCGGCGCGCCTCCTCCCCCTCCTGACGGGAGAGGCGCAGCTGGCCGCACTACAGCTCCCCGCCGACCGCCGGCTGGCCTACGCTGACCTTCGCCGGGCCGTCCTCCAGCGCGTGGGGCGCACGCCGGAGCAGCAGCGCCAGCGCTTCCGCGCGCTGCGGATGGAGGAAGTCGGCAGCCCGTTCGCGTTCGGCCAGCAGCTCCGGGACGCCTGCTGGCGGTGGCTGAGGGCCGAAGATCGCGACGCCGAGGAAATCATCGACCAGGTGGCGCTGGAACAGTTCATCGCCAGCTTACCAGCCGGAACCGCGGAGTGGGTCCAGTGCCACCGCCCGGCGTCGCTGGATCAGGCCGTAGGACTGGCGGAGGATCATCTGGCGGCTGTTCCGGCGGCAGGACAACGGATGACATCGTCTTCTCTCTCCTCTTCTCTCTCTCTGTCTCCCCCCCCTCCGCCAGTGTCCCGTCCTCGCCCCATTCCCCCACCACGGAGGCAGGGGCCGGCTCCACCCCAGCCAGCCCGCCGCACCCGTGGTGCCAGCCCGCCGCACCCGTGGTGCCCTCCCGTGTCTGTCTCTCCCCCCCCTCAGGTGAGTGAGCCCCAGAACACAGCTGCAGAGGGAAGGCCCGGGCCGGTTTGCTGGCGCTGCGGGGAACCGGGCCACCTGCAGCAACAATGTGCGGCGATGGAGGTGGGGGCGGTGGTGCGGATCCCCGACGCGCCAGAGGCTGCCCTCGATCGGGCCGGAGCGTATCGCATACCGGTAAGTGTACAAGGGGCTACATATCAGGCGTTGGTGGATTCAGGCTGCAATCAGACCTCGATCCGCCAAAGCCTGGTGCAAGACGAGGCATTGGGGGGAGCACAAGGGGTGAAGGTGTTGTGTGTGCACGGGGATATTCACAGCTACCCGTTGGTGTCGGTCCACGTATATTTTAGAGGGGAAAAATCGATAGTGAAGGCGGCGGTTAATCCTCGCCTTACCCACTCTTTGATCTTGGGGACTGATTGGCTAGGATTTCAGGGTTTAATGGCACGCCTAGTAAAGAGTGGGTCCTGCCGGTTGACGGGGGAGGGTCCCGGTGTCGCTTTGGCTGGAGCTGCGGTCGCAGAGCCGTCTACGTCATCTCCGCGACAGGGTGAGGAGCCGCCGGCCCCTCCTCTTTCTATTGGGGAATCCCTCGCGGATTTCCCACTGGAACAATCGCGAGACGAGACTCTGCGACACGCGTTTGACCAAGTGAGAGTAATCGATGGTCAAACGCTCCAGCCGAACGCCACCCCGTCCTTCCCCTATTTTTCCATTTTGAAGGATAGGTTATACCAAGTGACGCAGGACACTCAGACGAAAGAGCGAGTCACCCAGTTGTTAATTCCAAAGAGCCGCCGGGAATTGGTATTCCAGGCGGCTCACTTTAATCCCATGGCTGGACACCTCGGGCAGGATAAGACACTCGCCCGGATAATGGCCCGATTCTATTGGCCGGGGATTCGCGGCGACGTCCGTAAGTGGTGTACGGCGTGCCGCGAATGCCAGTTAGTAAATCCAGCGGCCATTCCAAAAGTGCCCTTGCGCCCCCTACCATTAATCGAGACCCTGTTCGAAGGAATTGGGATGGATCTCGTCGGGCCATTAGATCGGTCAACACGAGGGTACCGCTTTATATTAGTTCTGGTGGACTATGCAACGCGATACCCGGAAGCAGTGCCTCTTCGCAATATCTCAGCACGCAGTATTGCAGAGGCCCTCTTCCACGTCATCTCCCGGGTTGGAATCCCGAAAGAGATTCTGACTGACCAAGGCACCTCGTTTATGTCACGAACACTGAGCGAACTGTATGGGCTACTGGGTATTAAGCCGATCCGCACCAGCGTTTATCACCCACAGACGGACGGTTTAGTTGAACGGTTCAATCGCACCCTCAAGAATATTATTAAAAAATTCGTAAGTGAGGACGCACGTAACTGGGATAAGTGGCTCGAACCCTTGTTGTTTGCAGTGCGAGAGGTCCCCCAAGCCTCCACGGGGTTCTCCCCATTTGAATTATTATATGGGCGTAAGCCGCGCGGCATCTTAGATGTACTGCGGGAAAACTGGGAGGAGGGACCTTCACAGAGCAAAAACGAAATTCAGTACGTTATGGATCTGCGCGCAAAACTCCACACGCTCACCCACCTAACTCAGGAGAATATGCGGCAGGCCCAGGAACGGCAAGCCCGCCTGTACAACAAGGGCACGCGCCTTAGAGAGTTCACTCCGGGAGATAAGGTACTCGTCCTGTTGCCCACGTCGAGCTCCAAATTAATCGCCAAGTGGCAAGGACCCTTTAAGGTCACATGGCGAGTCGGGGACGTCAACTATGAGGTTAGGCAAACAGACAGGGAGGGGGCACTACAGATCTACCACCTCAATCTGCTGAAACTATGGAACGAGGAGGTCCCCGTGGCGTTGGTGTCGGTAGTTCCGGAGAAGGCGGAGCTGGGGCCGGAGGTCCCTAAAGGGTCATTGGCATCACGTACCTCTCCGGTCCCCTGTGGAGACCACCTCTCCCCGACCCAACTCACGGAGGTCGCCCAGTTGCAGGCCGAGTTTTCGGATGTGTTCTCGCCCCTGCCCGGTCGCACTAACCTCATAGAACACCACATAGAGACGCCCCCGGGGGTGGTAGTGCATAGCCGTCCTTATAGATTACCCGAACACAAAAAAAAGGTGGTTCGGGAAGAACTTCAGGCCATGCTCGAAATGGGCATCGTCGAGGAGTCCCACAGTGACTGGAGCAGCCCGGTGGTCCTGGTTCCCAAGGCCGACGGATCGGTCCGGTTCTGTGTGGACTATAGAAAAGTCAACGCGGTGTCTAAATTCGACGCGTACCCAATGCCTCGTATTGATGAGCTGCTCGATCGACTAGGCACGGCTCGCTTTTACTCGACACTGGATTTGAAGAAGGGATATTGGCAGATCCCCTTGACTCCATTATCCCGAGAGAAAACGGCCTTTTCCACACCGTTCGGCTTACACCAGTTCGTCACACTTCCGTTTGGGCTGTTTGGGGCACCCGCTACGTTTCAGCGGCTGATGGACCGGGTCCTCTGGCCGCACGCCACCTATGCGGCCGCGTACCTAGACGACATCATTTATAGTAATGATTGGCAGCGGCACCTGCAACACCTGAGGGCCGTCCTTAGGTCGCTGAGGCGGGCGGGACTCACTGCCAACCCGAAGAAGTGTGCGATTGGGCGGGTGGAAGTATGGAATCTGGGCTTCCACTTGGGCAACGGGCAGGTGCGTCCCCAAATTAATAAGACAGCAGCGATTGCGGCCTGCCCGAGGCCCAAGACCAAAAAGGGGGTGAGACAGTTCCTGGGGCTGGCTGGCTACTATCGTAGGTTTATACCTAATTATTCGGACATCACCAGCCCGCTGACTGACCTCACTAAAAAGGGGGCGCCAGATCCGGTCCAGTGGACGGAGCAGTGCCAGCGGGCTTTCTCTGAGGTAAAGGCTGCACTGTGTGGGGGGCCACTCTTACACTCCCCTGACTTCTCTCTCCCTTTTTTGTTGCAGACGGATGCGTCGGACAGAGGGCTGGGGGCCGGACGGGCGCCCGGCCTGAGTCGGGCGGTGGGGGTATGTGGCAGCGGGGGCGTGGTCAAGCATCGGTCTGTGACAGGAGGGTGGAGCCGGGGAAGGTGAGTGGCAGAATCGCTACACCTGACGGTAATTAACCTGTGTTTTGTGTGTGTTTTCCCAGTAAGCCGCTCACTATTTAAGAAGGCTGAGAGAGAGCAGAAGGAGCGCGACCCGGGATTGGAGGCCGAGTGTGTGTCTGTGTGCTTGCGATCGTACAACTGAAAAGTTGATTAATAAATACGCTGTCTCTACCTCCAAACGTTGTCCTGCCGTCCTCTGTGCTCCACCCACACATTGTCCGCGCTACAAATGACAAGTTTGCTATTAACGTTTTTTTCTATGTCCCTATCCAGTCTCCGTTTTCTCTTTCTCTCTCTCTCTCTCTCTCTGAGCTCTACACAGATTTGACGTGACCTGTGTGCAGCCCTGGCCGACTGAGAATCCTCAGATATATATTTTAAGTTCGTTTCTTAGACAAGGATATTTTTTTAAGCTTGTTACCTCGTTAACAGTTTCGGCGAGAATCTCCCGCCTTCTTCAGAAACAGTCACCAGATGTCGAGTGGTGACGTGCCTTATCAGCTGATGTTGCGTTACGGAGGCGTGAACGTCCCGCCCAATTTGACAGGTAGTTCACGCCTCCTGCTGTCAGGTTGCTCCTCCTCCTTCATGTAATAAAGTCTATATTGGTGAAACGGGCAGATGCTTCCATACTCGAAGGAAAGAACACCAAATAGAGTGTGAAAAAGAAACAAGAAGACTCACAAGATCCGAAAAAGAAAAAGCAAACCAAGAAAACCTAAAATCAGCCATTTCAGACCACTGCAAACAGCAAAATCACATAATGAATTGGGAAGAGGCCAGAGTCATTCACGCTGAAGAAAATAGATTCCAGCGTTGGATTTTAGAGGCAGTGGAGATACGTAAGCGGGCGCAGAGGACGATGAACCGGGACGAGGGAGCGTATGCACGGTCGCACACCTGGAGCGCCGTCCTGGAGGAACGACCTGACAGCAGGAGGCGTGAACTACCTGTCAAATTGGGCGGGACGTTCACGCCTCCGTAACGCAACATCAGCTGATAAGGCACGTCACCACTCGACATCTGGTGACTGTTTCTGAAGAAGGCGGGAGATTCTCGCCGAAACTGTTAACGAGGTAACAAGCTTAAAAAAAAATATCCTTGTCTAAGAAACGAACTTAAAATATTTGTAATAGTTAGACATAATGAACATCCACTACGTGAGAATCCTCAGATTACCTGCAAGACGTTGTGAACAAAGACGCCCCCTTTGGGACCAATCATTCTCACTACAACCATGACAGTCCTCATCACGAGTTTTGTGACTACTCTACTGCTGCTCGGAGCAGGGTTACCCGCTCGAGCTGGACCTCAAGACAACATCATCTGGCAATTTGCTAACTGGATTGCACAAGCGCACACCACACGAATGAAAGTTATGTCTGTCATCTGATGCCATCTGATGTATTCTTACACGTCTCTATGCTCTGAAGCTCTGTATTCTTAGAGGATTCTGTTCTCACTATAGGTCAATATGCCCTATAATTCCATTTTCCCTCACTGTTTTAGAACAAATTACTCTGAAGGAAGTAGCGTGTATTTGGGACAAATTAAGAGGTTTTGAGTTTCTCTAAACTCCGGTGAGGTGGGACGAGGGCTGATAGGGCATGCCCGCCCTCTGAGCACCAATACCCGTCAAGAAGAGCAAGGATTAACTCAAGCATATGAGTTATATGTATGATCAGAATATTGGGGTGTGATACTAGATTACAATCTAGTATCAAAGGGGGGAATTGTTAGATTTAAAGCCATGATTTAAGTTAGTTTTATAGCTACACGTGATTTAGGATTGTTAAGACTTTGTGATTTTAAACTATCCCTGTGTAACCTGACCTTCCTCCAGTGGAGAAGACCCACACTTCTTTGCTAAGACTAAACATAGTAGAATTGTCGTAAAAACATCTCGCATGCTTTGACGTGCATAAATGCTGAAATTGCTGAATTGCTGATATGAATATTATTTTGCTTATGATTGAAGGTTTCATTCACACACATATTGTAAGGTTTTATTCCTTTGTAAGGATAAATAATTGTAAATATTTATTCTTGACCAAGAAGGCAGTAATTCTTAATACTTATTCTTAATATTGTAGTTAGAATGCCAGCTAGAAGGCATTGAATTCTGTGTAACTTGTAAGTTACTGTGTGACCTTCCTCCAGTCACAGAGAAGTGCTGACCTACTTTGCTAGACTAGACATAAACATGTCTTTGTTAAATGCTGAGTTGTTAAGAACATATTCTTGATATGGGATGTTTTGCCTATGATTGTTTTACTACATATTAATGAAATTAAGATGTAATTTGCTGACTTAGCACAAGACTTAGCACATTTACATGTGCACACACAACACACACACTTTCACTCTCTACACGCCAAGGACACACACCCAGCTCTCACAACCCAACCCTCCCTGATGACCTCAACAAATTCTTTGCACGGTTTGATGAGGGACCCATTCCCCAACCCCCCATTGAACTTATGGATACTGCATCACATGCACTGGTGCTAAGCGAACACGAGGTTAGGCGGGCCCTCGGCAGCATTAACCCTCGCAAAGCACCAGGACTAGACGGAGTTCCCGGAAAGGTCCTAAAATACTGTGCAGGCCAACTAAGCACAGTCTTCACTAACCTGTTCAACATCTCCCTGGACCAAGCTGCAGTCCCCACCTGCCTTAAAACTAGCACCATTGTTCCTGTCCCCAAGCAGGCGGCCATCAAGTCTCTGAATGACTATCGCCCAGTAGCACTCACGCCCATTGTGATGAAGTGCTTTGAACGACTGGTGCTAGCTCACATCAAATCCAACACCCCCCCATCCCTCAACCCACATCAGTTTGCATACAGGACTAACAGATCAACGTAGGACGGTATTTCATGGGCCCTTCACACTGCCTTCTCACACCTGGAGGAACCAAACAGTTATGTGCGTATGCTATTCATTGACTATAGCTCGGCGTTTAACACCATCCCCCCTCTCAAGCTGGCCACTAAGCTGTACAACCTCGGCTTCAGTGCCCAGCTCTGCAGATGGATACTGGACTTCCTCAGTAACAGACCTCAGTCTGTGTGCATGGGCAAACTCCACTCAAGACCCATCACCTTGAACACAGGCGCGCCGCAGGGATGTGTGCTCAGCCCCCTTCTCTACTCCCTCTTCACACATGACTGTGTTCCTAAGCACAGCACGAACACAATCGTGAAGTTTGCTGACGATACAACTGTGACTAGCCTGATTTCCAACAACAACGAGTCAGCCTAGAGGGAAGAGGTGGAGCACCTGGCACGTTGGAGCCAAGATAACAACCTGGCCCTGAACTCCAAGAAGATGAAGGAGGTGATCTTGGACTTCAGGCGGCGTGGCCAGGGTGACCACCACCAATCCATCAGCATTGGAGGGGAGTCAGTGGAGGTGGTGCAGAGCTTTAGGTTCCTGGGAGTTTACATAAGCCAGGACCTGTCATGGGCCACCAACACCTCGGCAATAGCCAAAAAGGGGGCCCAAAGGCTGCACTTCCTGCGGACACTGAAGAAGGCCCAATTACCATAAAATCTGCTCATCAATTTCTACCGCTGCACCGTTGAATCAGTCATTACATACTGCATTACATCATGGTACTCCAACTGCACCTCCAATAACAAGAAGACGCTACAGCGCATCATTAAAACGGCACAGAGGATCATTGGCAGTCAACTCCCCACACTTGAGGAGATCCATCACACACGCTGCACAAACAGAGCAATAAACATACTGAAGGATCACACACACACCCCGGTCACAGGCTCTTCACCATGCTGCCATCTGGCAGACGCTTCAGGACGCTGCGCAGCCGCAGTACAAGACTGAAGAACAGTTTCTATCCTACTGCCATCAGACTTTTGAACTCCATGCATCACCTGCCACCCCTCATTACTTCAGGATGTGCTGAACTGTGAGATGCTGTGGTCCCCCCAGGCTGGGAAACCTGGAGGTGTGTGCGCGCACGCCTGTAGCCGCAGGCTCTGTGTGTGTGTGTGTGTGTGTGTGCGCGCGCGCGGGGTGGAGTGGGGGTAGGGGGGGATGTCTGTCCAATAGTGTGATCACTGTACTAGGACATTACTGATACTGACCCCTGCTTTCCTGGACTGTGTAGTGGGGACTGTGCAATAAGACCCTGTGCATTGGTCTAGGTAACTATACTGCATTCTGTGGCCACAGCTTTGTAATGTAATATGATGACTCACTTATTACTATTTATACCTCTATTTTTAACTTACCAACTGTGTGCGTGTGTGTGTGTGTGTGTGTGTGTGTGTGTGTCCCATACCAACATTAATCTACCTCTACTGCGTTGCTAACTTGGTCAGTGAATACCTGAACCCTGCACCTATTTATTATTTATCTTAATTTTATATCATCACTTCCAACCTTACCAGTACATTTGATTGTATATATTTATTGTGTATCTTATATTTTCTATATATATTTTAAATATTGATGTACAGTACCTATATTGTTTAAACTACTTAATTTACTTATTATTTTATGGGCATCTGTGGGCTGTTTCTAAACGACAGCTCACTGTACTTGTATGGTGACAAAGTACTACTACTACTACTACTACTACTACACACACAAACACCTTCACCCACCCCTCTCTGAGGTCACACACAAACACACACATTCGACAGACACAATAGCCATTTAGAGAGATTATAATTTGTTATAAAAGGTGTTTGTAATATTTCATCTTTGGCAAGAAAACTGTGAATAAACAGTGAAACCGATCTCTGGTTCTCTGTTTTTTTGCAGTGTTCCGTCCCAGAATTCTGCAGGTGGCACGAGGGCACTGGTCTCGAGAAGTTGACCGTTCCAGCTGGGGGAACCCTAACAATTAATAATAAAACTTAGATTACACATTTTTTCAGTTTTACTCAAATTAGGGTGGTGCAAAAATGAGTACATCCCACAACAAAAACCACTACATCTAGTACTTTGTATGGCCTCCATAATTTTTAACGACAGCACCAAGTCTTCTAGGCATGGAATGAACAAGTTGGCGACATTTTGCAACATCAATCTTTTTCCATTCTTTAACAATGACCTCTTTTAGTGACTGGATGCTGGACGGAGAGTGATGCTCAACTTGTCTCTTCAGAATTCCCCATAGGTGTTCGATTGGGTTCAGATCAGGAGACATACTTGGCCACTGAAATCACTTTCACCGTGTTCTTTTTCAGAAATCCAACAGTGTCCTTAGCTGTGTGTTTAGTCATGTTCGAAAAGTGCACGACGACCAAGGGCACGGAGTGATAGTAGCATCTTCTCTTTCAGTATAGAGCAATACATCTGTGAATTCATGATGCCATCAATGAAATGCAGCTCCCCGACACCAGCAGTACTCATGCAGCCCCACGTAAGGACACTGCCACCACCATGTTTCACTGTAGGCACCATGCATTTTTCTTTGTATTCCTCACCTTTGCGACGCCATACAGTTTTGAAGCCATCAGTTCCAAAAACATTTATCTTGGTCTCATCACTCCAGAGTATAGAGTCCCAGTAGTCTTCATCTTTGTCAGCATGGGCCCTGGCAAACTCTAGGCAGGCTTTTTTTGTCCCTGGTTTAGGAGAGGCTTCTTTTGCGGACGGCATCCATGCATGCCATGCCTCTGCTGTGTACGCCATATTGTGTCACAGGAAATAGTCACCCCAGTTTGGCTTTCTACTTCTTCAGGTAACTGCAGTGAACTTGCATGCCGATTTTCTTCAACCCTTCTCATCAGAAGATGCTCCTGTCGAGGTGTTAACTTCCGTGGGCGACCTGGACGACTCTGTGAGATGGTTGCAGTTTCATCTTTCTTAAAATTTTTGTACCACTTTTGCTACAGTATTCTGACTGGTAAGTAAAGCTTTGCTGATCATCTTGTAGCCTTCACCTTTGTGGCGTAAAGAAATTATTTTCTTTGGGGAATTCTGAAGAGACAAGTTGAACATCACTCTCCATCCAGCATGCAGTCACTAAAAGAGGTCATTGTTGAAGAATGGAAAAAGATTGATGTTGCAAAATGTCACCAACTTGTTCACTCCATGCCTAGAAGACTTGGTGCTGTCATTAAAAATCATGGAGGCCATACAAAGTACTAGATATTGTAGTTTTTGTTGTGGGGTGTACTCATTTTTGCACCACCCTAATTTGAGTAAAACTGAAAAAATGTGTAATCTAAGTTATATTATTAATCTTACTTTCACATAAGTTAAACAGATGTTATATTAAACTTTGTCTTGTCAACATTTTGGAAATTGTGTGTGTTCATTGAGATACTGTTTAAAATGTTACTTTTCAAAGGGGGTGTACTCATTTATGCTGAGCACTGTATATAGAGCTTGCTACGGTAAAAAGCTAATAAAAAAAATTGATATGTCAAAACACTGCTTACAATGTATTTGAGATTGACTATCATCTTGCCTAAATCCAAAATATTTCCACACCACTGAATGGAACCTTTTTTTGGTATGAGCACAGTGGGATCGTTCACTTGGTTTGCACCACCATCAGTTGGGTTTTCTTCTGGATTCATTTCAGGGTTTTTTTTTTTTATTTCCTCTTACCATAAACTTTTCTCTGCTTCTCTCTCACACTCATTCGCTCTGCTCCTCTACTACCACCTTTCTGCTACACTGCACCACATGGTGAAAAGCTGCATTGTCATTGGTTGAGGGAGAAAGCCAAGATGATGCAGAATTAGGGGGCGCTTGAGATTCCCTTTGGAAAAGAAGGAGCACTTGTTTTGATGCAGCTTATGTAATAAACTGCAGAAGAATCATTGACATTTAGAAAGGAGATTGCATAGAGGTGTGAATCGAGATCGCGATTTTATTATGATTAATTGTGCAGCCCTAGTCTGTACTGCCATTAACCCTCTCAAATGAACTCATCCATGCCCGCCAGAACCAGGCAGGTCTGTAAATGTGAAGGGAAAGTGGGGAATTAGCACTTACGCAAGGAGGCAGGGCTACTGGTTCGTGTCCCCGATGCACTTCAGGCTTCCCCTGATCGAGCAGGGGTGTACAGGATAGCTGTGAGTATTCAAGGGGGTACACATCAGGTTTTGGTGGATTCAGGTTGTAATCAGACCTCCATACATCAAAGCCTGACTCCATGCGGGGCACTGGGCAATGAACGTTTGGTGAAGGTTAAGTGTGTGCACAGTGATGTACAAAAATATCCGCTGATGCCCATCACTATCCACTTGTGTGGAGAAAAACATAGCATAGAGACCGCAGTTAGTTCGAGTCTCACTCACACACTGATCCTGGGGACCGACTGGCCAGGGTTTAAAACATTAATGAAACAAATAATCGTGGGCGAGTCCGGCAGTAGCACATCCCTGGAGGATCCTGCCGCAACATTGGCTGGGGAGGCGGCCTCAGGCACTTCTGCGTCAGTTCCACGTCATGACGACACAGAGTGGGGAGAGCCCTCCTTCCTCTCTGGGGAATCCCTTAGGGAACTTCCCATTGGAGCAGGCTTGTGACGAGTCTGAGACACAACTTTGACCAAGTGAAAGTAATTGATGGTCAAATCCTCCAGCCTAACATTACGCTTTCCTGCCTGCATTTTTGTATCGTCAAGGATAGGCTGTATTGAGTGACGCAGGACACTCAAACTAAGGAAAAGATAACACAGATGTTGGTCCCAAAGAGCCACAGGGAACTTTTATTCCATGTGGCTCATCATAATCCTATGGCTGGGCATTTGGAGTAGAATAAAACACTAAATCAACTCATGGCCCGTTTCTATTGGCCAGGGATTTGTGCCGATGACCACAAGTGGTGTGCAGCTTGTCGTGAATGTCAGCTGGTAAATCCAGCGGCCACACCAAAAGTGCCATTAAGCCCATTGCCACAGATGGAGATCCCCTTAGAAAGAACTGGCATGGATCTCATCAGGCCATTAGATTGATCTGCATGCGGGTATCGCTTTGTATTAGTCATTGTGGATCATGCAACGTGATACCCGGAAGCAGCGCCTCTCTGCAATATCTCAGCACACAGTGTTGTGGAGGTGCTCTTCCCATGAACTTTGCAAGATGGTGGCGCATAAGAACGCAGCAACTTCACTCTCCTCGATGCGGCTGTTCCTTTTGTCTGTCTTGTTTGTTTTTGTTTTTTTCCATCGGCGGGAACCTTGACATACAAATGGCAAGACTTGTTAAGGACTGGGACACTGTGCGGTGACTCGGATTTCACCAAAAGTTTTTACATCAACTATCTGCCGCCAGAGATCGCATGACCAGCGGAGTGTTCGTGGATCACCATACCGGGAGGAAGACGCAAGAGGCAGCGCGGGGAACAATGCCAGAACCGCGACTGCAGAGCCGGCATTCAGGCCCGACTAAGGAAAGCCCCGCATAGACCAGTGCTATCCAGCATCTTCCTGACCAACGCCAGATCGCTTAATAATAAGATGGATGAGCTAATGTTGATCATCAATGCACAAAAATCCGTGCAGAACTGCTTGCTGATGGTGATACCAGAGACATGGCTGCACTCGGGAGTCCCGGACAAGGCTATCATGCTAACGGGACGCACAGCACACCGGGCTGACAGAAACGGTGAGTCCGGTAAGAGCAGAGGCGGAGGGCTGTGCATCTACTCTAACAACAGGTGGTGTACAACTGCTACAGTGATTGAAAGATACTGCTCACCTGATCTGGAGTTTGTCACACTGAGATACCGGCCTTTCTGTCTGCCGTGTGAGTTTACCGTTGTTATTGTCATGGCTGTTTACATACCACCCAGCACTAATGCTAATGTAGCATTAAACATCTTGCTAACAGCCATTAGCATACTGCAGTCTTTGCATCCCACTGGGATTTTTATTGCAGCTGGGGACTTTAATCATGTAAACCTACAGACTGTCCTCCCTACATTCCACCAGCATGTTACATGTCCAATGAGAGGTCAAAACACACTGGACCACGTATACAGTAACATTAGGGAAGGCTATAAAAAGTCTCTGCCCATCCGACCATTTATCCCTCTTTCTCACCCCAGCATATAGACCTCTCACTAAGAAAACTATGCCTAGAGTGAGAGACACAAGGATTTTGCCTGACAACTCAATTCCACAACTGCAGGACTGCTTTGAATGCACCAATTGGGACCTATTTGCACAACAGGATTTAGAGGACTATACATCCATGGTTTTGTTTTACATTCATACTTGTATTGAAAAAGGTCACTGTTGAGAAATGAATATGATGTTATCAAAACAACAAACTGTGGATGACCAGGGATGTCTAGCAGCTGCTGAGAGGCCGTGACACAGCCTTTAGGTCTGGCAACATGGAAGTGTACAGCGTTGCCAGATCCAACCTAAAAAGGGGAATCAAAGAGGCAAAAGCAGCCTACAGTAGGAAAATCGAGGGACACTTCTGTGAGGGGGACCCCCAGCGCATCTGGCAGGGAATCCAGCACCCCACAAACCTTAAGGGCTCCACAAATTCAAACACCAGTACCAGCAGGAACCTAGCGGAGCACAACCATTTCTTCGCATGTTTTGAGGTGACTGAGGCAGAGACTGAGTCCACACTTATCACCCATGAGCGACCTGGCACTCACAGTGAGTATGGAGGTGGTCAGGAGAGTGCGCCATGGTGTGAACCCCAGGAAGGCTGCCAGTCCCAACGGTATCCCAGGAAGAGTACTGAAGGGCTGAGCGGACCAGCTGACTGAGGTATTCACTTCTATCTTCAACCTCTCTCTAGCCTCCTGTACTGTCCCCAAATGCTTCAAACCTGCCACCATTGTGCCCATCCCTAAGAAACCATCTGTCAGCAGCCTATGTGACTACAGACCTGTAGCTCTTACCTCAATGGTTATGAAGTTCTTTGAAAGGCTAATGCTAAAACACATCAAAGCCTCTCCCCCTCCCAGTTTGGATCAGCATCAATTTGCATACAGAGCCAACAGGTCGACAGGAGATGCCATCAACACAGCCCTCCACAGCGTGTTGACGCATGTGGAACGACCCGGCGCATATGTAAGAATGTTGTTCATGAACTTTAGTTCTGCTTTTAATATTATCACACCTAGCAGAATGATGTCCAAACTTTACAGTCTGGGTGTCAGCCATCACATCTGCAGATAGATCAAGGACTTAACAGACCATCCACAGTCAGTTAGGCTGGGGTTCCACCACTCCTCAGTCCTGGCCCTCAGTACTGGTGCCCCCCCCCCAGGGCTGTGTACCGAGTCCTTTACTATACACCCATGACTGTACACCTGTCCATGACAGCAACATCATTATTAAGTTCGCAGACGACACTACTGTGGTAGGACTGATGCATAATAACGACAAGACTGCCTAAAGGGATGAAGTTCAGAAACTCACTGCTTGGTGTTCTGACAACAACCTGGTACTCAATTCCTCTAAAACAAAGGAGTTGGTGATAGATTTTCAGATTAAGAGGCAGAAACCTGCCCCTCTTTACATCAAATGGGACATTGTGGAGAGGGTCAGCAACTTCAGATTCTTGAGAACACATATCTCTCAGGACCTCACATGGACTATTTAACACCACTGCTCTTATGAAAAAAAGCACAGCAGAGACTGTACTTTTTGAGGTCACTGAGAAAAGTCAACCTGTCCCAGAAACTGCTGTTGTCCTTTTACAAATGTTCTGTGGAAAGCATCATCACCCACAACATCTTGGTGTGCTTTAAGAGCTGCACCATGGCTGACAAAAAGGCTCTGGAGAGAGCCAGGAAGTCGGCACAGGACATTATACGGACACAGCTGCCCTCACTGACTAATTATATATATATATATATATATATATATATATATATATATATATATATATATATATATATATATAAAAAACACCAGATGCTTGCGCCATGCAGAAATCATCATTAAGGACTGTTCTCACCCAGGAAACAGCCTGTTTATGCTGCTGCCTTCTGGAAGGCACTGTAGCTTCATACAGGCCCCCACCTCCAGACTCATGAAGAGTTTTTATCCAAGTGCCATAAAACAACTCAACTCTTCATTGAAGTATGTGCAATATTCTGTGCAATGTTTTCTGGACTGTCCAATACAAGTGTAATTACTCATCTATATATTAACTTGTTTTATGTCAATGTCTGCTGTATGTGATGTGTGCTGTTTTATGTTACTTATTTTATATTAGCCTTTTTAAAATTTAAAATGTGTTTTAATCTATTTTTTATATTACACTTATTTAATATTAGACTTTTATTTTTATACTGGATATACCACTTGAGGAGTTGCACTGAAATTTCGTTGTATATCTGTGCAATGACAATAAAGGCATTCAATTCAATTTTGCATTACCTCTTGAGTCGGGATTCCAAAAGACATTCTGACTGATCAAGGCACTAAATTTGTCACATACACTGCACAAATTACACAAATTATTGGGGATTAAATTGATTTGTATTAGTGTTCATCATCCGCAAATGGACAGGCTGGTCGAATGATTTAACCAAACACTTAAGAACATGATTCGTAAGTTCATTCATAGGGATGCTGAAAATTCAGACAGGTGGCTTGACCCTCTGTTGTTTGCAGTGCACGAGGTCCCAAAGCCTCCACCAGGTTTTCCCTATTTGAATTGCTGTATGGGCACAAGCCCCATGGTGTCTTAGACATTATTAAAGAAAATTGGGAGGAGGAGCCTTCTCAAAGTAAAAATGAAAAATTCAATAAATGTTCTTGACCTGAGAGCAAAACTCCATGCACTGAGTCACATACCCTAGGAGAATTTGCTACAGGCCCAAGAATGTCAAGCTCACCTGTACAACAGAGGGGCACGGCAAAGGGAATTTGCACCGGGAGATAAAGTCTCCCGTTTTACTGCCCATGGTCACATGGCAAATTAGGGAGTTTGACTACGAGGTCAAATGGCCAGATAGGGGCGACGCGTCAAATTTACCACCTCAATCTCCTGAAACCTTAGAGAGAGGAGGTTCCTGTTACTCTGGCAACAGGAGTTATGGAGAGGGTGGAGCTGGGACTGGAGGGAAGTCCAAAAAGTGCAGCCCAATTCATCCCAGTCTCCTGTGGAGACCACCTCTCACCGTCCCAGAGAGCACAGGTAATTAGGTTGCAGGAGGAATTCTCTGATGTGTTCTCACCCCTCCTTGGTTGCACCAACCTCATAGAACACCACACTGAGACTCCCCCAAGGGTGGTCGTGTGCAACCACCCATATCAGCTCCCTGAACACAAGAAAAATGTGGTGCGGGATGAACTTCAGGCTATGCTTAAGATGGGAGTAATTGAGGAGTCGCACAGCGACTGGAGCAGCCCGGTGGTCTTGGTACCCAAGACCGATGGGCTGGTCCAGTTTTGTTTAGACGATAGAAAAATCAACTCGGTGTGTAAACTTGGCACATATCCGATGCCCCGCATTGATGAACTGCTCGATCAGTTAGGCGCAGCTTGCTTTTACGCAACACTGGATTTGACAAAGGAATACTGGCAGATCCCCTTGACTCCATTATCTTGTGAGAAAACAGCCTTTTACACACTATTTGGCTTACACCAATTTGTCACCCTTCCTTTCGGGTCGTTTGGGGCTCCGGGGATGTTTCAGCGTCTCATGGACCAAATTCTCCTTCCCCACAATGCGTATGCGGCGGCCTACTTAGATGATATAATCATTACTATAAATGATTGGGAGTGGCACCTACATCATCTGAGGGTAGTTCTGAGGTTGCTGAGCTCACAGCAACCCCCCCCCCCCCCCCCAAAAAAAAAAAAAGTGTGCAGTTGGATGGGTGGAAGTACAGTATCTGGGCTTCCACTTGGGTCATGGGCAGGTCCATCCCCAAATTGATAAGACTGCAGTGATTGTGGCCTGCCTGCAACCCAAGACCAAAAAGGGGGTCAGGCAGTTCCTGGGGCTGGCTGGCTATTATAGGTGGGTCGTGTCTAACTTTTCATACATCACCAGCCCGCTGACTGACCTCACTAAAAAGGGGGCGCCAGATCCGGTCCAGTGGATGGAGCCATGCAAACGGGCTTTTGCTCAGGTAAAAGCGCTTATGTGTGGGGGCCCGCTGCTGCATTCTCCTGACTTTTTGCTCCCTTTTGTTTTACAGACTGATGCATCGGACAGAGAGCTGGGGGCCGTTTTGTCCCAGGTGGTGGAGGGGGAGGAGCGTCCAGTGCTGTCCATCAGCCGCAAGCTCTCCATGTGAGTCGAAGTACAGCACCATAGAAAAGGAGTGTTTGGCCATCAAGTGGGCAGTACTCACTCTCCGCTACTACCTACTAGGACGCCCATTCACCCTCTGTTCTGACCATGCCCAGCTCCAGTGACTCCACCGCATGAAGGATGCCAACGCGCAGATCACTCGGTCTCTAGCCCTTCAGCCATTTAAGTTCGAGATAGTCCACAGGACAGGGGCACAGATGGTTGTGGTGGATTACCTAACCCGCCTGGGGGGGTGGGGGTGTCAGCTGAAGGCCGGACGGCTCCCCGGCCTGAGTCAGGCAGTGGGGGCAGGCCTAGACATTAGCACTTGCCCGATGGCCCGGCGGTGTTTATGTCTTTCGGGCCAGTTTGGGCCACTAAATTTGGCCAAACAGTGGTCCGGGCGGGCCAGTACGTTTTCGATACAAATTAACAATTTTATTACTCATATTTTACCCAGAATTGTGAAGAAATTGTTAGTAAAATGCACCTTTTCGATACGAGGTCCGCCATCTTTGTTTTCGTCACCCTCCGCTCCGCAGCAGGAGTGTGTCGTCTTCGTGCACCTTCAGAGATGTTCGGCGCCGTTCGGAAGCGTCATTTTGGCAGGAAAATAGCATCTTGTAGACGAAGACGGTTGCGGCAAGGAGACCATCAGAACGGTGAAATTCAAATAGAAATATGTTCAAACTCCATGCTCCCCAACCAGGCCAAAGGCCAGGTAAACAGTTTGAGCTAAAAACAAACAAACTTCTCATTGTCCGATCGTCGCCATCTTTATACCACTTTCTGCCTCTTCCGCTAGAGAGTTCAGTGGTGTCATCCATTCATAAATACGATCGTGCATAATTTAACTGTCGGGTGTTAACAAACGGTTTCATTTTGAACTCGGCAGCCAATCAGAGTGCGCGACGTCACGCTTGGTTTACAACTCACCAAATATGGCGCCAAATCGTAAAACAGCATTTCAACACACGCGCTTTAGCTTCAGATGGTGTAAAATCGTTCAGACTTTGTATATTAATATCAAAATATCACTGTGCCAGAGAAGCTGATGTTTGAAAAAGTGCTATTTTTTCAATTAATTCCATAGAAAATGAATGGGGAAATTTTGGGTGAATTTTTTTTTTTTGTGACTATGTCGTGAAAAAAAATCGCATTTTGATGAACAAAGTAATAGCATAGGAAATTTTTGATTTTTTAATTCATATTCGTGCATTCTGGTGCAATTTAAGGTGAAATTAACAAAATATGAATAATCTTATTTTCATTAACATTATCTATTTGTTTCCATTTCTTGTTCTATCAATTTCTTAGTTACATTTAAAAATTTCCTTTGTTCTTGTTCTCTGTTCGTTTAACACATGCTGTTGATTACTGTTTTACATTAATAATTGTTTGTATAAGTTTTAGAATAAGCTAAGTTTTGCCTCACCATGCAACTAACTTGTTTATAGAATAAGCTTTGCCTGTAACCCACCCTGTGTGATGTAGACATATATTTTCCTTTTTTGTCATGGTTTCAACTTTGGCTCATATATTCTCAACATTGTAGATATTGAATTCTCACTACTGTAGATATTCTTATAGAAATAGAAGTACAATGAACTTTTTAAATTCACCTTTATATAATAGCCACAAGACACACACACAGGCCAGTGCCAAGTCTGGATGAAAGGTGAGGGTGTCATACTAACCCTTATCAGGGTTTTTTTCTAGAAAAATTTAGTATGAGGGCACTCACCATGGCGAGGGAGCGAAGCGGGGGGGGGGGGGGGGGGGGGATGGTGCCGGTTGTCCCCCCCCCCCCGCCATGCAAAGCCTTTGAAAAATGCTCCAATGGGACATTCTGAGGCTATCCGGGAGGGAAATTGTAACAAATTGTCTGTCAACATTGAAAAAGAAAGAAGTAATAATCTTCTGCCCTGGACAGTCTTTGGCTTTCTTCCATTTCGTGCCACGGGATGACATCATTAAATGCCCAAGTGTCAACAAAAACAACTCGCGAACTACTTCTGTCAAAAGCTCCCGCGCTGGTGGGTGAAAGGTCATTCAGTCTCGAGAAATCTCGCTCTACAAGTCAGCTGACCTTGTATGTAACCCATGTCAAATCTCGTGAGAGCAGCACAAGTAAACAACTAAACAACATGGCTCTCTTAGAACTACCCTCAACTGTGACTGCTACGCGCACTGCATCACTCTCACAATTTCCCACAGGGGAATTGTCGGCTCTAGTTAACAATGCACTTTTTATGGAGACGTTTTAATGTTATTCTTTATTTTTTTTATCCAGTTGAATATTTAGCGTACAAATGTATTTTCAGCTCTTAAAAATGACTGAGGTCTGGACCGCGGGGGCCTCAGAGCTGGCTGCGGCCATGGAGATGAACAAGACGCTAATAGAAAGATAAGACAGTTCAATGACAAATGGAAGTTCGGGCAAGATTGGCTAGTTCATAGCAAAACCGAAAATATCCTGTACTGCGAAGACTGTAGAAAGTCTGGCAAAGACAGGCACCAGTAATTTTAAACTCGAAACTATAAAGGACCACGAAAAGTCAAATGCACACATCGGTCCTATAACATCAAAACAGGCGAAGACAGCTGGTTCACTACAGGACCGCATTGCTTTCAGTCCCTGGCAGTCATGAAGTCGGCTGAGCTCGAGAGGATGGCGCTGCTGTTTAGAAACGTTCACACGATTGTAAAGAAGTTGATCTCGCCCCAGCTATCAACTTATAGCCTGCTGGAAGCCTCAGGTCACGAAGACCATTTTTCATGGACCATTCAGACTCATCTGATGATGAATGTAATGAGGACATTTAATGTCTCTCTCTACACATGTTCTCACACACAAAATTAATAGACAATACATAATATACATAATGCTTGATAATACACAATACTTGCATATCAAAACATCAAATATTTTTCAATGATAAATGTTTTGAATTGGACTTTAATATTAAGAATCAGTTCAGTTGTACTGAATGTTATTTTTCATATTATACGATATTTCATATTGTAAGAGGCTTGAATTTGAGTTCAATAAACAGAATACTCTGTTTATATTTTTGTCTGAATTGGTTGCATGTTTTCATATAGGGAGCTACCTTAACAGCACTGAATACTTGAGTGCTACTGTAGAGATACATTATACGCTGCCATTCATAATTAAAGGGCTGATGACACGAACATGACTCTATGCAATTTCTTAAATAAACTATACAACATGGCAAACATGTTAGATTTCTGTTATAATTACGTGAAAAGAAGCTGTTGTTACGCGAATATCCAACTTTTAATTGCACAGCGCAAAAAAACTGGGTCCGTGGCTCGCGGCCATGTTGTGACGCCAGCGGAAGAACACGCTGCGGTTCACTGGCTGTTCTACTCTGGTTCTACTCAATGGAAATGGTGCATGAAAACGCCGGTGAATTCTCTAGTGCTAGCTCTTCCTCTTCTGGGAGTCTAGAATTGTGTTGATCTCTTCCGAATAGAATCTATGATAGCCTACCCTCTTTACGGGTATATTTTGGGCTAGAAAACTTCAGCAGTATCTGGCAACAGATACTGCTGACGTTTTCCAGCCCAAAATATGTTCAAAACCCACCAAAATGCACTTGAAACCGCCCAACTGGGCGGGAAAAATCCCAATCTGGCAACACTGTGTAAGCATTGCTGATGGTAGTAACACACGTTTGTGCTGAACTGAACACCCAAGAGATTCTTTTAAGCTGGGAAGGGTGTCAAAACAATCCAAAACGAAGTGTTCAGAGCACAGGACGGATGTTGGTGAGGGCTCCCACTTGTCACGAGTGCGCCTGACTTGCTTCACCCACTTCGCATGCAGCTCGGGATCTCTGGGAAACTTGAATAAACTTACCCCATCCTTGTGGGTTTTGGAGCAAAAGCCGGCAACACAACGCGAAGGCATAATAACTATATATATATAATAATGTATAATAATGTCTAATAAAAATACTAATATGATAAACTGAACACCTCTCGCATCAACAACAAACTGGTAAGTTAGGAGGAAGGTTCTTTCACTGACGTCATATAGCTCCTCCTCCTCTTTCGTCTCCTGGGTGCTGTAGCCCTGTCAAATTTGCCCAAATAGCCGCGTTTATCATCATAACTTGTAAAATAGGTGCCTTCGTGAATTAATATATGGATCGGGAATTACTTTTTATGTTATAAAACATCGCCAAAGATGTCAAAAACGTGTCATCAGCACTTTAAATCTAGATCTTCCGAACTTTAACATATGATGGTGAAGAAAAAACTGCAATTTCCTGGCAACAAAATTGTGACTAGTGAAAAGGCTGAATGGCTAGTGACTCGGGAAAACCACTAGCCACAGTGGCCGGTGAGCAAAAAAGTTAATGTAAAGCCCTGATATGATATATATATATATATATATATATATATATATATATACACACACACACACACACGCGCATACACTAGTGAATCTCAAAAAATTAGAATACCATGAAAAAGTTCCTTTTTTTCATAATTTAATTCAAAAAGGTAAACTTTCATATATTCTATATTCATGACATGTAAAGTGAAATATTTAAAGCCTTTTTTGTTTTAATTTTGATGACTATGGCCTATAGCTCATGAAAATCAGAAATCCAGTATCTCAAATTATTAGAATATTCCCCAAGATCAATCAAAAAAAAGGATTTACAATACAGAAATGTTCAACTTCTGAAAAGTATATTCATTTATACACTCAGTACTTGGTTGGGGCTCCTTTACCATGAATTACTGTATCAATGCGGTGTGGCATGGAGGTGATCAGTCTGTGGCACTGCTGAGGTGTTATTGAAGCCCAGGTTGCTTTGATAGTTGCCTTCAGCATATCTGTATTTTTGGGTCGGGTGTTTCTCATCTTCCTCTTGACAATACCCCATAGATTCTCTATGGGGTTCAGGTCAGGAAAGTTGGCTGGCCAATCAAACACAGTAATATCATGGTCAGCAAACCATTTGGAAGTAGTTTTGGCACTGTGGGTAGGTGCCAAGTCCTGCTGGAAAAGGAAATCAGCATCTCCAAAAAGCTCGTCAGCAGATGGAAGCATAAAGTGCTCTAAAATCTCCTGGTAGATGGCTGTGTTGACTTTGGACTTGATAAAATACAGTGAACCAACACCAGCAGATGACATGGCATCCCAAATCATCACAGACTGTGGAAACTTCACACTGGGCTTCAAACACCTTGGATTCTGTGCCTCTCCACTCTTCCTCCAGACTCTAGAACCGTGATTTCCAAATCAAATGCAAAATGTACGTTCATCTCAAAAGAGGACTTTGGACCACTGAGCAACAGTCCATTTCCTTCTCTCCTTAGCCCAGATAAGACACTTCTGACATTGTCTCTGGCTCAGGAGTAGCTTGATATTAGGAATGCGAAAGTTGTATCCCCTTTCTTGAAGATGTCTGTTCGTGATGGGTCTTGATACACTGACACCAGCCTCAGTCCACTCCTTGTGAAGCTCTCCCAAGTTCTTGAATCAACTTTTCTTGACAATCCTCTCAAGACTGCAGCCATCCCTGTTGCTTGTGAACCTTTTCCAGCCACCCTTTTCAGCAATGAAATTTTGTGGCTTACCCTCCTTGTGGAGGGCATCAGTGATCATCTTCTGGACAACAGTCAAGTCAGCAGTCTTCCCCATGATTGTGATTGTGTGTACTGAACTAGACCGAGAGATACACTGTGTTCATACTGTTTTACTAAAACTCAAAATGAAATATTCTAATATTTTGAGATTTTTTTTATGTTTTTGTACTGTATGCCATACTGATTAAAATTGAAATAGAAAAATGCTTGAAACATTTTAGTTTGTGTAAAGAGTCTATAATATATAACATTTTCACTTCTTTTTCACAATATTCTAATTTTTTTGAGATGCACTAGTATATGAGTGATTCCACGCTTATGGGTACTGAAATGGGGACATGAACTTATTTTTAAAAATTCACCTAAAACTAAGCATGCACCGATACCGATACTGGCATCGGTATCGGCCCCGATACTCCACTAATATACTCATACTCGTACTTGTCAAACAGTTGCCGATACCATGAACCGATACCAGTGCCGATCCCATGCGCCAATACCAATGTTCCCCGCAGCGCTTTTTGTTCCATTCGAGAGAGAGAAAAAAAAAAAAAACTGAAGCATTGTTGAGCTCAGGCTTGAGCATAATATGATAGGCTATACCATGCGCCGATAGTGTTCCGTGAAGCGCCTTTTGCCAGCCTCCGTTCGAGGAAAAAAAGCCTCTCCCAGGAAAAAAAATTGTAAATCTCAAGCATTGAGCGTAGGCTAATTTCGTCAGAAGACAAAAAAAATTGTTCGACAACAACCCATTTTTCCATGATGAAGATGTGTTTGCATAGTCATGAAACAGTGCCGTCACAACATCTTTCCCCAACACTGTCATTTTAAACATCTCTCCACACTCCACTCCCTTTCGCTGCCATACGCAGATAGGCCTACGCTAAGATCCCCAACGTTGTCCTTTTTTAATGTTGGCTATTCGCCTAGGTAAGGGTTTTGTAGGACAGGCTACTCACTAACAAACAAATGAAAATCGGATTTTTGTATAGGTGAATCCAACCGGCAGAGTTTTTAAGTACGAGTCCAACCGGGAGAGTTTAAGAGTGAAGAGTGAGAGAGAGAGCTTTAAGAAATGGCTGATTGAGTTTTCCAACTTGTTTCAGTAGAGGGCAACGCTAAGACCAAGGAAATTGACGTCCCATCTACAGGTATGGAGCTCCACGAGCACGGGACGCGATGTTGCGAATGGAAAGCAACAGCGTCTGCCTAACAAGTTCTGCGACTGAACAAGAGCGTGCTCGAGGCATTCAACTCTCCTGCAGCACACAGCAGGATGTGCGCACATGCACATGAGAGGAGGGGGGGGGGCATATTTTAGTCTGCATTACTGGCGATGGAAATTAAATAATACATCGTCGCCGGCCGCCACTGTTATCTTGTGCGCTCTCTGTGATGTTGCGATGGTCACTGCTCCTCCCTTTCACGCCCTTGTCTTGTTGCTAAATGTAATTGGAGTAGTTTAAGCGCACCACCAGAACAACCCTTAAGTCAACCAAGACCGCAATGTTGCGGAAGGCCGATGATAGAGGGAGTAAGTGACCAGCGGAGTGAAATGATCACGCTGCATGTGGTAACTCCCTGCTCTCGCCTCCCTTCATCAACAATCGGTCTTACATGTTGCAAGAGTGCAAGTCTTTCTTGACTTCGAAAGTTGGACATTGTAATCTAATCCAAATAAATAGCAGCCTTTTTCAGAAATTGCAGCAGCTAAATATTTAATTCTTTGTGTAGGCTATTTGCAATGAGTGTAGTTTTCTGGGAGTGAATGTTGCGCGACAATCGAGAGAGGTTGCACACGGAAGCGCAGATAGCCTTGTAGTCCACGTTACACTGCCAGCAGACAGCGCCTTTTCATTTCACGGTAGCGCTTCTTTTGCAACATTGTTATGTAGGCCTAGTAGGCCTAGCGCAGCAGCGTTTAGGTTTTGCAACATTATTGTAACAATGATGCAAAAGATAAGCGCTACCGTGAAGAGGCGCTGTCTGGCTGTGTGACGTGGACTCAAGGCTACTCTGCGCTTCTGGAGCAGCGGAGATTGTCAATGTGAACCCGTGTGCATGATCACTCCAGTTAGAAAACAACATTCACGGGAAATAGATAAAGTAGGCCTATTAAATATTCAAATGCTGCAATTTTTGAAAAATTATATTTTAATAACATCAACAGTATCGGTATCAGTAGTACTCGGTATCGGCAAGTACTGAAATGATAGTACTCATACTCGTATCGGTTTCACAAATGTGGTATCGGTGCATCTCTACCTAAAACCATTTCTTTTTTTTACCATCAGGTCACAAAACATGTAATCTTTAATGAATGATATGTTAAAAGATAACTTTAATTTTCTGAGATGTAATAAAAACATATTTATATGCCAAAGTCAGAACATAACAGAAGTGTTGTGGACATATATATTCTCAATTTTAACAATGTAGAATTACTTTTTGAAACATAGGAAGGTGATGTTTTAGCAAATATAATTAATAAACATGTGTAGTAGAATAAACATACACATTCTTTCAATAAGATTAACATGGTATATAGCTAGATTGTAATTAATTTGTAACAGACGCGAGATGGACAATCGTAACAGAAGTAATGTAACAGACATCATTTTGGAACTCATAGGCTTGACTTTGGCATATAAATATGTTTTTATTACATCTCAGAAAATTAAAGCTATCTTTTAACATATCATTCATTAAAGATTACATATTTTGTGACCTGATGGTAAAAAAAGAAATGGTTTTAGGTGAATAAGTTCATGTCCCCATTTCAGTACCCATAAGTGTGGAATCACTCGTATGTATATATATATATATATATATATATATATATATATATATATATATATATATATATACACACACACACATATACATACACATACACACCTGCAAGTGTTTAGTCTACAAGGTTTCCCATACATAGACCATTGTGTGGCGCAGCGCCACACAATGGATTCCAATCGCCACACAGACTCCCGATTTTGAAAAAAAAACGTTGCGTATCGTTCTGTTCATTCATAGTGCTCTTTCTTCTCGTTCACGCATGCGCGCACACACCCACACACACACAGAGAGAGAGACAGAGAGGCGTGCACACAGGCCTGCCGTTGCACATATACCCGGACTGCAAGTAGGCCTGTTAGGCTAATTAAAAATAACGCAGCCTTCCCGATTCGCCTTCCGACCCCTTATTTTAAAAGGTAGCCTACGTCGCGCTCGTGATGAGCTTTATCATAGCCTTCTTGACTTACATCCCTGAGTCAGGCTATAAACCAATTTTGATGCATACAGTAGCAGCTTGACGTGAGGAACCGGCCTTATTGCATTATCCCGTTTATCCCGCTTCAGCATTCATGCAAGTTATTAATAATGGCTTGACATTCACAATAAATAAGGATTTCCCACTAGCCTAAATAAAATGTTGTTATACTCGCGGGATGCCTAGTTGATGCTATCTGAAGCATAAAATCTGAATATTTGAAGAAACATCTTTATTAGCGAAGTAGAATTGCAAGCGGGATTTCTCAGCTATGAATAGGGCAAGCACATAGAAATTCAGTACTCCTTTGTATATTTTTTTGATGTAATGGAAATTTTTAGTGCTTTGATGATGAAGAAAATATACTTTTTTATCCATAGATTAAAACAGACCTCAGGAATAGGCTCCAAGGGGAACACCTGGCAGCCTGCTTACGAATCTCCATAAATGGTTCCGAACCCAATGACTTCCCTTATGATAGGGCACTTGAGTTTTTTTTCAGGAAGCCATGCAGAATTAAATGTTCTGATAGGGCATGCAGGCTTTGCACCAATTAGGGTAATGCTTTTTCATTATTTTTAGTTGCCTTGGTGTTACCTTAAGTGGTTTCTTACATCCAATTATGATATTTTAATTTTATTATTATTTTGTTGCTACATTATACTATTTATTTCATTTTAGTATTGGTTGAGGTAAGTGTTGAGTTCAATATTTAAAATAAAAACCTCCAGCTTGTTTTTTGCAATTTATTCCTTGAATGTCAACTAAAGAATGATTGAAAGATTGCCACCAAAAAGGCAAAAAACTAAGGTAAAAACTAAACTTTAACTTCAATTTTGGTGAGTAATTTTCATAAATTTAAAAGACAGGTTTTCCACCAACATCAAGCCCAGCAAACTAATGGCCTGCCCTGTAATGTAAAGTTGGGTCGAGGAATGAAACCAGGCAGGGTTCTGGTAAAAATTGTTTTAGCCGTCTTCTCTTAAAGAACTTAAAAGAATTTAGATTGAACTGAATAATCTCAAATGCTTCTTGTAGCTTTAAAATAGTCCCAGCAGGTGACTCTGAAGAAAAATACTGTGTGTTTGAACACCGCCCACTGTAAACACTTTGCATACACCCCAATGACCGACTCCACCGACCACGATTCCCTCATCGGCACGGCACAGTGGAGCACTACAAATTGCTACCTGGTCTGTGGGAAACACTGGTCTATGTCTATTTCTTATCTAGAGTGTTTATACTGTTTATATTGTTTATTTCAGTTATTCTATTTTTATTTATTGCATTGCCTGTTTGCACCGCGGGTCAGAGAGGACTGAAATTTCATCTGTGCTGTATGTCGAGCATGTATAGCATATATGACAAAGTTGACTTGACGACAGCAATTTAATTGATCACTGTCAGTTTGTTGATGTAAATGGCGATTTTTCTATGCATACTAAGGTAAAGTTTGGTGTTCCACAAGGTTCTATCTTAGGCCCACTGGCTTTTTTTCTTTTCACATGTTACCTCTGGGTAATGTTATCCACAAGCATGATATTAGCTTCCACTGTTATGCTGATGACACACAGTTGTATGCTTCTGCAAAGTCAGATGAGAGAAAAAAAGCTTAATAAAACTGATGAATGTGTAAAAGACATTATACACTGGATGCTTATTAACTTCCTTTTACTTAACTCTGACAAGACAGAAGTACCTGTACTAGGACCACATGCAGCTAGAAGTAGGTTTTCTAATTACATAGTAACTCTGGATGGCCTTTCTGTTTTTTTCATGTGCAACAGTAAGACTTTGGGGTGATCTTTGACTCCAGTCTTTCATTTGAAACTCATTTTGATAACATGGCAAAGATGGCTTTATTTCATCTCAGAAATATTCCTAAGAAACAATGTCTTTACATGATGCAGAAAAACTAGTTCATAGATTTGTTCCCTCTAGGTTGGATTATTGTAACGCCTTACTGTCTGGATGTTCCAATAAGTGCATAAACAAGTTCCAGTTAGTTCAAAATGCAGCAACAAGAGTCCTTACAAGAACTAGGAGATATGACCATATCACCCCTATCTTATCCACATTGCACTGGCTCCCAATCAAATTTCATATTGATTATAAAATACTACGATTGACCTTTAAAGCACTGAATGGTCTCATGCCACAGTACCTGAGCGAACTTCTGGTCCTTTATGACTCACCACGCCTACTTAGATCAAAAAGTGTTTGCAGTCTGTTGGCACCTCATATAGTGAAGGCTCCATCAAGGGGCAGAGCCTTTTCTTACTAAGCCCCACAGTTATAGCACAGCCTTCCAAGTAATATTTAGGACTCAGAGAGACAGTCTTAATGTTTACGTCTTGACTGAAAACATATCTGTTTAGTCAAGCCTTTTGTTTGTTTGTATATATGTATGGATGCTGTCTCCCCCATCACCACCACTCTCACACATTCATTCGGGTTTGTTGACAGTGTAGTGGCTGCTGCTTTATGTCCCAGGGCTCCCTCATGTCTGTGTTACTTTCTGGCTCTCCCTTTTAGCTTTGCAGTTATAGTTGGTCTTGCTGGACTTCCTGCTTGTACTCGGAACACAATATACACCGTTTTCTTAACAATTAGGTGACAATGGGCAAACCTAACAATCCGTGTTTCTCTCTCTCTGTCAAGTTACATGTCACTCCTGAGATACCAGTGATGCAGACCTCTCCTGCTCTTTGGACCTGCCTGGTCCATCCTGATGCCTTATGTCTAGCTGGAGTTCTCATCACTTTGCACCTGCAAGGATGGCCCATATGTACAGCGCCTGATCCATCCTGATGCCCTACTTCTAGCTGAGGTTCTCGTTACTTCTCTCCTGTGGAAGATGGCCTCATATGGACAATCTAAATATATAATTTAGGACTGCAGTTATCATGATCCGTTTTGCATTCAAGTCTCCATCAATGAACAGTTGATAACATCAAAATAAACTTCATGTTAAAACTCTAATGAGTTTCCTGGTTATACAATTGCATTTTTTTGACCATATCGGACACACTTATAGAAGGGAGTTATTTATAATCATGCAATCGGTCATCATCCAAATAAAGATGGGTTCCCTTTCGAGGTCATCTCAAGGAGTTTCTCTCTTTCCACTGTCACCTCAGACTTGCTCAACAAGGATACATTTATTAAGTAATATATTTAAAATCTGTATTTTTCTGTCAAACTTGTTTGCAACAATGGCTATTGTTAAAAGCATTCTACAAATAAAGTCAATTTATTGGACAAAAAACTGCACCGAAAACACAACCTCCTTGATAGAGGCAATAACAATGCTTTCCAATCTCTCTTTCTCCACATGAACTCAGCTAAATCATGATCAGTTATGACACGATTAGGATGACCCTCAGTGAATAATCTACACTTCTTAGAGGTGTAACTTTGTGTGAACAGAAGACAGCATGGCAGATGAAGAATAGCAGCGAGCAGACCAACATCCTGATAGAAGTATCAAGGCAGTGGAGATACAAATCACTTCTGGTCACAACTTTAAGAATAAAACCAGAGCAAAAACAGGACGCAGAGCTGTGTGAGTTGGGCCTTTAGCCTTGAGTTAAAGTAACAGGTTTCATTGCTGCCAGAGCTAACTGTTAGACACAGTTCTCTCTCTCCAGGGATCAGAGGCTTCGAGCTCAACACCAAACGATTCTTCCAGTAGCGAGATCTCCAGGTTTAGGAAAACATGCCTAAAATAGTCCGCTATGATTTCATCCATTTTCAATGTGTAAAGCTTTCGGCTTAACATCCTGCAGAGGGGATGACGCTGCCTGATTGGCTTATATATAAATTTAAAAAAAAAAAAACGAGGGAAAAAAAAGGTCTGTAAGAAATCAAGCTGAGAAATAGAAGCTGTAATTGAGAGGAAATCGCAATTTAGCAAAATTAATAATAATAATGTGATGGAAATTAACTTTAAGTGAAGATTATTTAAGTACTTTCAATATACAACTAAGCAGGTTAGCCAAACTACAGCTCTCTCCTGAGTGGATAAGTAGTGCACTACCGAGAGTGCACACGGCATTATTTCAGACTGAACGGAGTTCACTAAAACAGTAAAGTGGAGATATATTAGGGATTCGACCACACACCTTCAGTTTAACTTACCTCAGGGTTTTAAATCCTCAGAGCCAAACACAATAACGTGCTTTTATTTTTATAAACCGAGGGGCTAAAGCTGTTCAGGCGAGCAGCGGTTTTTTCTTCTCCAGTGTTTTCTGTCGGTTGGAGAAGCAGCTACTGGACGCGTTACCGCCACCACCTGGACTGGAGTTTCAGGGTGGAGGACGCCTATCCCAACCCCCCCTTACACACTTCGACTAACAACAATTAAAATGTCGTTTTAAAAAGTGTAATATTACATGCCTGGACCCATTTGGCTGTCTGTGCTGTTTTTTTTTTTTTTCTGCTAGAAGCTAAAATTCTCTGTGGCTGGTTTGCTTCCAGTGGAACTGGTGCAAAGCCCAAAGTGGGCAGAATAATAAAGACTCCTCTAAGGCACAGAAAGCCAGCATCTATTTGAACTGCTGCTCATGTAAGGCAGCTGGGCCATAGAAGGTTCACGCTGCACACTACACACGTGTAAAGAAAAGTGGACAAACGTAGCATGACTTGCTCTGGGCCATAGAACGGCGTTCACGTTGCACGCTGCACACTTCACGCGTGAAGCGAGAAATGAACATGCACACTTTTTTCTAGGTGTGAAGATGGAAATTCCAGTCAATGCATGCGGTCACCGCCGCGCCAGCCAATCAGAACGGGTCTAGGGAGATAACTCCATGCTTTCAGGGGAAAACTTCAGAAAAAATATAATTGAATGGTATAATTGAAAAATAGTTCTTCATCGGGATTGTCAAGCAGATTATGGAATGTTCGGTGAAATTCACCACGGGTTTCTCTCAGAAGGACGTGTTCTCGGCTCCAAATTCTGTTCCTTTTTCTCTTCCTCTGTCTCAGTAAAAGCAGAATGAGGCAATCGTCGTCATCCGAAGAGTCCATATTGTTGGTTACTCAGTCAAAGTAGAACAGACGCAACACGTGAACATCCAAGCATGAAGTTTAATGGCCCAGGGTCCGGTTCTTCACGTGAACGTGTAGCGTGTAGCATGCAGCGTGCAGCGTGAACCTTCTATGGCCCAGCTGCCTAACATAACACTTCCCTACCTATGAGCTCACAGACACTTGTTGCTTGACACCCCTCCCTTCCTGACTTTTGACAATATCAATATTTGAAATCACAATTTCCAGATGACAAGGTGAATGTTTTTCTATTGCACCAATGCCCAAGCAGTTTTCTATCAAAATCTTGATGTCTACAAACGGTGTCTGTCCAAGGTGATATTTAAACAAATATTAGGGATGCTGTATGTATATGTATAAAAGTATACTCTGGAGGTATACTTTTAGGGCAGCATGTTGGTGTGGTGGTTAATGCTGTTACTGCACAGTAAGAAGGTTCTGGGTTCTACAGGGTCGCAGGCAAGCTGGAGCCTATCCCAGCTGACTACGGGCGAAAGGCAGGGTACACCCTGGACAAGTCGCCAGGTCATCACAGGGCTGACACATAGACACAGACAACCATTCACACTCACATTCACACCTACGGTCAATTTAGAGTCACCAGTTAACCTAACCTGCATGTCTTTGGACTGTGGGGGAAACCAGAGCACCCAGAGGAACCCATGCAGACACGGGGAGAACATGCAAACTCCGCACAGAAAGGCCCTCGCTGGCCATGGGGCTCAAACCCGGACCTTCTTGCTGTGAGGCGACAGCGCTAACCACTACACCACCGTGCTGCCCTATTTCTCTTTTTTTATTTTCTCTATTTTTTTTGTTTTGTGTATGTGTTTGTGTAGTTTGATGTTTGTTTTTGTTCGAGTGTTTTTGTCCACTGGTTGTGGTGTAGCTCCAGACCCAGTTTTGGGCATTGGTTCCCTCCAGGCCTTGGTTCGCCATGGGTGATGCCTGTGCTCCTAGCTATGGACTGCAGTGAGCTCATTGCTCATTTTAACATTGTGGTTGTCCAACACTCTGTGCTTTAGTGCTTGGCGTCGTGGTCTGAGTGGTGTTGCCGGCGGCATCACGGCAGCTGTGCTGGCGGTGTGGGACTTATTTTGTGGTCCTTTTCGTGGGCCTGTGGCTGCTACACAATTGGAATGACATCCTGGCCTCTATTTGGTGGACTTTATTATTTATTTATTTGTTCCCAATAATTGTAAAGCCACTTGGATAAACGTTCAGTTTATTTCTCATGTTCACTGGTAATAAAGCACTTCAAATATTCAGTATGAACCTTAATACTTTCTTGAGACCATGATTTAAGTTATGATTTACCACCACTGCTGTGTCACTGGGCTCGTGGTGGTTGTGGCCCCTAGGAGCGGGGCCCTGCTATGATAAGTGTCCTTTATTTTTGTGCATGGAATGGGGCAAACCTAGCATGCATAATCTGATCAAAATAAACTATTAACACATGAAATTGATAGATTTTGTTATCTGGCAACATTTAGTTGATAACGTCATCAGTTTGGTGTTGGAGTAACATTATTGGATAAAACTTCAATTGGAATCGTGTGTGTGCATGCGCGCACGCACGCTAACTACCTAGCTTCATTTGGAGTTCACTTCTTTGTCTCTTGATAGTCACTGTGAGGTACTGAAGCGGGCTAAGGCAAAACAGAGTGCCACAACAGGTAAGACGTTTTCATTGGATACGTTTTCAACATAGACTGAAATGAAATAAATTAATAAATATATTTATTGCTAGTGCTGGAGGACAACTGCGCGATAGTGACAGTAGCACCATGGAAACTACATTGGGCATGTGTGTGTCGATGCTAGGGGGTGGAGTTTCTTTCTAACTAATGCAATGGCATTTAAGCCCAATCAACTGATTCAATGACTGAGCAAGAATGAAATTAATAACCAGGGGTTTGGAGGCAGAAGCCCCCAATAATACTTGTGGAAAAAATATGATTCAGGACACATTACATTAACAGCATTTAAATAATCAGATGAACTGAGACAATCACATTCTGAAGCAAATTAAATAATCTTATATCGGTAACTTAAACACACAATACAAGTTACATGTATTAATCTAAATGCAGGTAAACAACGTGGTATTTTTGTTGTTTTTTTATCCAAATGAGAGTCGGAGCTTACCCATCTGTGTTCTCGCTTCTTGAAGGCCTCATCTTGCGGCCAATTATTTTGAAACAATCTGACTTTCAGTTACTTGTTCAGTTCTCCGTTCATTCACTTCTTCCATGTAAGGGTGAGATGGCAGCAATATCCAATTTAGAAATAAGATGGCTGCTCCACTCATTCTCTCTATACTGTGTATTCCACCATTACTGCTCGGCTCAGGCAATTAGTAAAACCTGGGATGGAGTGGGATGTCACCAGTTTTAGCAACAACCGCGGAGAGGTCACTGCCCAAGCAATATGTCCCGTCCCGTTCCATCCCGGGATTTAGCAACAAGCCTCAGCTCATGCTCCAGGAGGACTGGTGCAACTGAATTCACTTTTAAAAAATAAAATGAAATAAATTATTTTCTTGTTCTTTAATTGTTGGGACTGCACCCTCTTTCAATACGGGCTTATAGCCAACACTCCTCAACAGATCAGAGGTCTCGTACAAGTTTGGAGTTCACAAACAACCGAGCCCAGGACCTCAGATGGGGTAAGAGAGAGCTAAGTTGAGTAAGCCAGGAGTCCATACTGGAATCTTCTGCTCTGTCATCAGACTTCTTGTCCCATCACGACTCATGAAAGTACTGTAAGAGCCTATGGAATGAAGGTTTCACTCAAGGTCACATAACTTGCAACTAGGGTGACACAACAAAGACACATTCCCATACCAGGGCTCAAACCCAGGCCACCTCAGTGAAAACCAGGAATCCTGACCACTAGACCATATTGGACAGCCTTAAAGTCTAAAGGCCACCTTTAAAATGCTTAGGCCATTGTTGAGAACCCAGGATTTTTCCAGAAAAGTAGCTGTCAATTTTCATTTTGTTTAGTTGTGTGGCTAGCAGCTTGAACTTTGTTGTGATTAGAAAGTGTATTATCCAGAACATTGCATGGGATAAAAGAGAGCCATGCCAGCCACAAGCCAAACTTAGAATATTCTCATCCATAATAAGACACAATATCTCTTGCTCCACAAAGTTCACATCCATGCACAGGTTTGATTTTTGTTGGAGTTTAAAAGAACTTTACACAGTCCCATTTCTAAGTGGCTGCAGGAGTGATATTGTGACCAAAGCACGCAGGACTGAATGGAGATGTTATCTGTAAGAAAATTTTCCCTCTCTCAAAGGGTTGCTGGTCATAGCCCATGGTCAGACTGTGAGCAGAAGCTTCGAGCTTTGTCAGAGTTAGCTTTTAGAACACAGGTTTCAGTGGCCTTGTTGAAAGATGTCCTCACTTCAGAAAATGATATAGGTAACTCCAAGAATATTGAACCTTGGTCCAATCTACTGAGCTGTGCAGGCTCTAAGGTGAGCTGTCTTGAACCATAGGACATATATTTTCTTTTAGAACATGAAGCATTTTGACCATCAGGTCACTTGAAAAATGTCACCAGCATGATTCCGGAACAGAAGGTTGCATTTTCAAGCCAACAAGGTGTCATCTTGTCTCTGTATAACTCATACAAAACACCTTTTCCAAATGATTGCCCATCATCTGGAACAAATAATGATCAAAAATACTTGTTTAACCTACAAAATGAGATAGTTAACTCATAGAATTTGAATCTTGGTCCTATCAACTGAGCTGTGGAGGCTATAAGGTGAGCTGTACTGAACCATAGGACATATTTTCTTTTCAAACATGAAAAAGTATGACCATCAGGTCACTTGGAAAATGTTACCAGCATGAGTCTGCTTTATGACCATCATTCTAAAGTCTTATCTTGGTTCAAGGAATCCCTTTCTTGTTATGGTATTGGACTCCTTTGACAAGCATCACAATTTTCAACCATGCCTGTCTTTTTGGAACAAGGATATCAATTGACTAAAAAGCAAGCCTGTTCCTCTGACAAAGACAGAATTAAGCATTGGACCATCAGATTAAAACACTGATGCGCTCCTGAGCTTTCCAGGCTCCATGCTTCTATTTCTTTAAGGGTCAAAGCATGTCAGGACTTTGGACACACATTTTCAACAGGTTCCTTTGATTCAATGGAAGCCCTGCTCATACCATCTGGTGTTTGTCGTATTCAAAAATGTCATAATATACCTTTCCTTTGAACCCTCAAAACAGGGTACCCTCAAAAACCAACTTTTCCACTGATTGCCCATCATGTGACACAAATAGTGACATAAAGGATTCATATAAAATGTAAAAGTGTGAAGTTAACTGAAAGAAAGTTGACACCTTGGTGTTGTCACATTGGATGACAAGTGCCTAAGTTGAGCATCAGTTGTCCACACTTTATATTCACACACTGAGGTGAGAATTGCCATATGATCCATTAATATATTGGGAAGGGAAATCCAGCCAGGTTATGCTTCATATTGAGCTCATTCTCTGCAAAAGCTTGAGTTCAGAGCGATACAAACTTTGTACCATGATGGTTCGGTCTATAACCTTTTAGCTCAGGTGCAATGGTTGCGTATCTGACTCTAGATCAGAAGGTTGCATGCTGAAATCACATTGAGGTCATGCACCAACAGAATGCTGTTGGCTTTTTGCAGAGACTTTCAGATGGACTCCAATCTCTAGGATGACCATTCAGGATTTTGCCAAGCTCATGCAAAAAGGTAATATTGCTCTGCTAACAACTCTTTCACCAAAGTGCCTTTCATAACTTCGCAACCTAATGTAATATGTTTACAAAATTTGTCCACTGGGCTTGCTTGAAAAAATGCCGCAAAATACTGCTTGAGAAGCTTTCAGAACTCAGGTTTCAGTGGCCTTGTTGAAGGATGTCTGAGCTTCAGAAAATGGTATCGGTAACTCAAAGAATGTTGAACCTTGGTCCTATCTACTGAGCTGTGCAGGCTTGAAGGTGAGCTGTATTGAACCATAGGATATGTATTTTCTTTTAGAACATGAAGAATTTTGGCCATCAGGTCACTTGAAAAATGTTACCAGCATGACTCCAGATCAGAAGGTTGCATGTTCAAGCCAACAAGGTGTCATCTTGTCTCTGTATACCTCATACAAAGCAGCGCTCTGCCACCTTTTCCAAGAAGTTTGATCATCAAGTCACTTCGAAAATGTTACCAGCATGAGTCTGCTTTATAACAGTCAAGCTAAAATCTTATCTTGGTTCAAGGAAAACCTTTCTTGTCAATGTATTGGACTCCTTCGACAAGCATCACCATTTTCAACCATACTTGTCTTCTTGGAACAAGGAGACCAATTGACTAATAAACAAGTCTGTTCCTCTGACAAAGATGGAATTCATCATTGGACCATCAGATTAAAACACTGATGTGCTCCCGTCTGAGCTTTCCAGGCTCCACTCTTCTGTTTCTTTAAGAGTCAAAGCATGTCAGGACTTTGGACACACATTTTCAACAGGTTCCTTTGATTCAATTGAAGCCATGCTCATACCGTCTGGTGTTTGTCACATTCAAAAATGTCTTAATATACCTTTCCTTTGAACCCTCAAAACAGGGTACCCTCAAAAACCAACTTTTCCACTGATTGCCCATCATGTGACACAAATAGTGACATAAAGGATTTATCTAAAATGTAGGCTGCAGGGCACGGATGTAGATTGCCTTCTAAACACCATGCTCAAACCACCTGGGGTCCCTGTCTAGCACTTTAACGTCCTCAATATTGACACTGTGGTCAGTACAGGCCTTGTGTATGTAGTATGACACCTCAAACAGGGGTTCAGGGAGCAGGTGTCCTAGCTCAGTCAACTCCTCTTTGGTGTCATACCACATACACAAGGCTTGTCCTGACCACAGCGTCAACATTGAGGACATTAAAGTGCTAGACAGGGACCCCAGGTGGTTTGAGAGTAATGTTAAGAAGGCACTCTACATCCATGCCCTGCAGCTGACCCTAAGTAGAGAGGGGGAGGAGATACCAACTTCCGGAGATCTACACTAAGCTTGTCAGAGCGCATGTGTGCACTGACATCACTTCTTAGCCCAGTTCATCACAGCTGAAGAAGGATCCAGCTGGATCCGAAAATTCCCAAGTGAGTTTTCATTTCTTTGTGTTGAGATCAAAATTGAAATAATAATAATAATTTAAATTCTAAACTGTACCGTATATGAGGTTCAGTGTGGTGAAGAGGCAGTTGTACACATATAGGCCAGCAATGTCAAACTGTTAAATGTTAAATGTTAAATGTTAAAACTACTGCAATAATTCAATTTACTATATTCTTCTGGAAACAACAGCCAAAAAGGGTTCATGGTGACTGATTTATCTTCAATGGTGTGGTTTTTTTTTTTAAAGTAAAGTTTGGAGTCTGAATAGTTCAGTCAGGAAAGCATTAGACTTCTCATCCATTGCCTTCTTGGATGGAAAAGTAAAAACTTAGCTGAAAACCCGATTAGAAGGCATTCACCTTCTCTGATCCAGCCGCTGCTTCAAATCATTCTTTCGCTGTGACATGCTCAAGTACAGAGAGTCTGTTTTGAGGAAAGGTTAGAAAATTGGTTCGATTTTGATGGCATGGTCAAAAGTGTTCTTCTTTGAAAAGAATGCAAGTACAATACTTCAACAAAATAGTCTATGGTTCAAACATTCCCAGTCTAGCCCACTGAAGTCAGCCAGCCCACTGAAACCTGTGTTCTGAAAACTTTTCCAGCAGTATTTTGAGGCATTTTATTTTCAACAATCCCAATGGACAAATTTTGAAAAGATATTACATGAAAGAGCCACTTTTATCCAGGGTGACATATAACAGATCCAGGAAAGCAGCTGGGGGTTTGGTGCCTTGCTTAAGAGTACTTCAGCCATTCCTGCTGATACAGAGACCCAAACGAGCAACCTTTTCATTCCAAAGGTGCCTCTCTAACCATTGGGCCATGACGTCCCCTATTATGCTAGCTTGTTAAGTTATAAAGGGGAATTCAGTGAAAGAATTGTTAGCAGAGCAATCTTATGTTTTGCAGGAGCTTGTCAAAATTCTGGATAGTCATCATCCATCTGAAAGTCCCTGCATTTGACTATGCAAAAAGCCCAACACCATTCTGTTAACACATCTACATGTAAATATCAGGAAATAAAAGCTGAAATTTTGACCTATCATATCTTCATCTTTTGACCTCAAACATAAATGTCTTCAGTGTGTGGCAAAAAAGCAACAGAATTGGCCTTGCTATTCCAGTACTTTTGGCTTTGCAGCTGGAAATACTGTCAGAGCTGTTAATATCAAAAATGAAGTACTACATTCTGAGCAGCACCATGATATAAGCAGCTTTGAGAGGTGTGGTGGTGTAGTAGTTAGCACTGTTGCCACACAGCAAAATGGTTCCAGGTTCGAACTTCATGGCTAGCGGGGGACTTTCTGTGTGAACTTTGCATGTTGTCTGTGTGAAATTCCTCTGGGTGCTCCAGTTTCCTTCCACAGTTCAAAGACATGCAGATGAGGTAAAAAATAATAATCAGCCGCTGGGGTTGCACAAGCTAGTGCATATTTAGTGCTAGTCCCAACCCTGGGTATGGACCCTTTTCACGTGACGTCACAACAAATGCGGCCACCAATTTGGACATGAACTACCAGTAGTCTACCACAGCCAACAACGAGGAACGACGGCGAAGCATCGAAAGGAATATAGCCATCAAAGAAAGTTTTTACTTTCAGCAAGACTTCCATCATGCCATTATATTGTTGTGCACCTGGATGTAGTAACCATCAACACACAAGGCAAGATTTATCATTTTATTGGATCCCGACAGATGCTGACGGACGGAGAAGATGGATGGTCTCTAAAATATTGGCAAAATAAAGTTTATTGACATAGCAATCGTGTGTAATGGGAAGCATTTGCATATCTGAAGTGTTGTGTTTACATCAAAGATAAAATAAACCAATATGACAACGACTGCTGCTGCTAGGTTGGGGACACAAACTAGTAGAAAGGAAGTGTGCCAACAGTGCCAACACACTTCCTTTGTGGTCGATTCTGCTTTAAGGTAAGATGCATTTAATTATTCGTCTGCTGTGGGTTTGGAATCGGTAGCCTGACCGATTCGTTCATGTTTGTGGTGCCATTTGTTTGTTGACGCGTGTTGAAATGGAAGATTAGTTGTTGACATGATTTCCAGTGATGCTTTGGTGTTGCTGTGGATCAGATGTGTTGAGTAGCCTGACCATTTTTTTTTCTTGTGTGTGGTATCATTGTTGACGCGAGGTTGTTTTTTGAATATGCCAATGCGGACATGATTTCCCCTGATGAGTTATGACTTCAGACGTGATGCGTGTGTGGAGGTGTGGAGTCTGTGTGATATGTGCGTAAGATAGGCTTCTCATGTGTTTGGAGATCCGCGCTCTGAGACAAGCGCAAGCGCAAGCACCCCCCCAAGGGAAAAAAAGGGACCCCCCTGAAAATATCGGCATAGTTTGAACACTGGGTTGGAGAAAGTAATGGCAAATAGTGAGTGCACAAACCATAGAAGGTAAACTTTACACAGCACCAGGGCAGTGTGATGGTATGTCTACTTTTAGATTGTGTTAGCTTATCAATGAACACACTTGTCACTCGACGAGTTTCACATCTTTACGACGGATACTTTAATGTGTGTTAGGTATTATTGTTGCAGTCTAAGCAGTCATTGTAGCAGCTAGATGAGCAAGAACCGAAAGGGTCTGTGCCATAAACCGTTATTTCTTCATGTCCAAAATGGCAGTCGTGCTTACGAAGGTCACGTGAGTGAAAAGGGTCCATAGTGAGGAGGGTTACATCTGGTGTTGGGGGTGAAGCTATGCTGAATGAAATATGAGGCTCCTAAACTGATCTGCTGGGGTGACCCCTAATGGGAGCAGCTGAAAGAAGCAGACTCTACTTAATTTTATTGATCTGTTTAAAGGAAATGATTAAAGGGCTAGCTCGCTCTTCCCAAAATCCAATTTGTTGTTGTTGTTGTATTGTTTTGTTTTGAAAGCAGATGATCACTACATGTTAGCTCTCTTTGCAGCAAAATGTCCGCAAATTCACTGTTAGTCATCCTTTCAATACCAATCTCAAACTTTTCTATGTCTATGTGTCATACGTGGAATCTTTGAACAAATTATACCTTTATCATTTCTTTCTTTCATGGGCACCCACATGATGGCCAAGACCAGTTTGGGTCTATTACTGCGAAATGCAAACACCATTTATTTATAATTATTTTAAATTGAGCAATACATCGTGACATTTAAAAATATAAATAAAGCTTAGATTTGTGAGGAACAAAGGAGAATTATGGATCAGAAAGACCGACAGTAAAACACATGACAGTCTGACCTGTCATAATATCCAGTTTCATTGAGTTGGACAAACATGGATTTCTTTCATGTTGTCTCTAAAAAAAAAAAAAAATATATATATATATATATATATATATATATATATATATATATATATATATATATATATACTGTATATGCTCATTGACACTCCCGTTTGACATGTTGAGTGTGATCACAAACTCTCTTTGTCATATATTTTTCATTACTGCTAAGCATTATTTCAGTGTTAAAACACCTACTTTCATTTCATTCCTATTTTCATTGATGTAGTCGAGAACACAATGTAAGTAGCAGCTAAACAGTAAATAGCTTGTGGCTTATCTAGTTATTATGGGATATCTGTGACTATACCTGAAAAACTAAAGCTAATTAAAAACTAAACCTAAATTCCATAAAATGAAGCTAAACCTACTGATACACTTGTAAAATGAATGAGAAACTCAACTGAAATTAAAAAAATAACCTTAACAATTAAAAAACAAAAAAGAATGAAAATTTAAAAACTATAATAATTCTGGTGAGGATGCTGTGTAAAATATAAATAAAAATAAAATGTGTTGGTTTGTAAATCATGGAAACCCTCTCTTTCATTGAAAACAGTCCAAAGACAACATATCAAATGTTGAAACTGAGAAATTTTATTGTTGTTTGAAAAATATATGCTAATTTGAAATTCAATGAAAGGAACACATTTCAAAAAGTTGGGACAGGGGCACTCTGTAAATGTTCTCAAACATTTACAGAGTGTTTTTCAAAGTAGAGGTGATGCAGCACTGTGCTGCATCACCTCTACTTTGAAAAACACTCTGTAAATGTTTGAGAACTGAGGAGACCAAGTGCTGTAGTTTTGAAAGAGAATTGTTGGCTCATTCTTGCCTGATTATAGGATTTCAGTTGCTCAAGAACTTGGAGTCTCCTTTATCGTATTTTGCATTTCATAATGCACCAACTGTTTTCATTGGGAGACAGGTCTGGACTGCAGGCAGGCCAGTTTAGCACCCCGACTCTTTTATTACGGCACCATATAGTTGTAATGTGTGCAGAATGCAGTTTGACATTGTCTTGCTAAAATAAGTAAGGCCTTCCCTGAACAGGACATTGGCAGTGTGTTGCCCTAAAACCTGTATATGTCATTCAGCGTTAATGGTGCCTTCCCAGATGTGCAAGCTACCTATGCCATGTGCACGAATGCCCCCCCATACCATCATAGATGCTGCCTATTGAACTTTGTGCTAATAACAAACTGGATAGATGGTCCATCTCATCTTTAGCCTGGAGGATGCAGCATCTGGGATTTCCAAAAAGAATTTTGCATTTTTATTCATCAGACCACAGGACATATATAGTGGAAGTTAATTATGTCTGACTATTTAAGTATTTTTAAGTTCGTTTCTTAGACAAGGATTTTAAGATCGTTACCTTGTTGACAGTTTCAGCGTGAAACTTCCGCCTTCCTCAGAATTGTCACCAGGTGTCAGGTGGTGATGTGCCTTATCAGCTGATGTTACATTACGGAGGCGTGAACGTCCTGTCCGATTTGACAGGTAGTTCACGCCTCCTGCTTTCAGGTCACTCCCCCAGGGCGGCGCTCCAGGTGTGCGACAGCGCATACGCTCCCTCATACCGGTTTATCTTCCTCTGTGCCCGCTTGCGTATCTCCACTGCCTCTTAAATCCAACGCTGGTATCTATTTTCTTCAGCACGAATGACTCTGGCCTCTTCCCAATTCATTATGTGATTTTGTCATTTGCAGTGGTCTGAAATGGCTGATTTTAGGTTTTCTTGGTATGCTTTTTCTTTTTCAGATCTTGTGTGTCTTTTTGTTGTTTCTTTCTCACATTCTATTTGGTGTTCTTTCCTTCGTGTATGGAAGCATCTGCCCATTTCACCAATATAGACTTTGTTACATGAACGGCAAGGGATTTCATAGATGACATTGCATTTGTTGTCCGGTTGTATTTTGTCTTTGGGGTGAACTAACAACTGTCGGAGGTCCTTGTATGGTTTGACCGGGGTGTTGATATGATATTTCCTCATGGATCGTTGGATGCATTCTGCGACTCCTTTTATGTATGGTAGTGTGACAAAGCCCCGGTTTGTTTTTTCGGTGTTTTTTCTTGTTTGTTTGTTTTTTTCCTTTGTTTGTGTCTGTAGTTTCCCTTTTCGGATTGCCCACGGTGGATATTGGCAGTTTTTTAATGCCTGTTGAATGTGTTGGTCCTCCTCCTGTCTGTCTTTCTCCTCTGTGATGTTCTGTGTTCGGTCGTATAGTGTTCTGATTACTGACATTTTGTGTGCAATGGGATGTTCAGATGTCCAGAGAAGATATTGGTTGGTGTGTGTAGGTTTTCTGTATGTTGTAATTCTAATGTTCCCTTCTTCTGTGTGGTGTATTTTTAGGTCCAAAAAAGCTATTGTCTTGTCCATTTCCTCTTCGTGTGTGAATTTTATGTTGCCTGTCTTGTCTATGGAGTTTAGGTGATCCGTGAGTTGTTGTGTGTGGCCTGTTTTGGTTATTTCGAGGATGTCATCAACGTATCGTTTCCAGAAAATGGGTTTGCCGTTGTCCGGTGCTGTTTCTATGGCTCGGGTTTCCAGATCCTCCATGAAAAAGTTGCATAGAGTGGCAGATAGTGGGTCCCCCATTGCAAATCCCTCTTTTTGTCTGTAAATTGTGCCTCTGAATTGGAAATATGTGGAAGTTGAAATGAAATACAACAGTTTTGTTATGTCCTGTGCTGTAAGTTTTGTGCGTTTTTTCAGAGTTCTGTCTGCTTTTAACCTGTTTTCTACTATGTTGAGTGTGTTTGTGACCGGTGTTTTTGTAAAGAGGGATATGACGTCATGTGATACGAAGATTTCATCCTTTTTTATCTTGATTTCCTTTAATTCTTTCGCCAGTTGTTTTGAGTTTTTGCAGTGGTATTCCGTAAGTCCAAGGAGTGGTTTGATTAAGTCTGCAAGTGTCTTGGAAAGCTTGTAGGTAACTGATCCTATGCTGTCTACAATAGGTCTTAATGGTGCTCCGGGTTTATGAATTTTCGGTGTGCCATATATCCGGGGGGTGATGTTTGCTGTGGGGATAAAGTGGTTGTATGTTTGTTTATCGATTTTGTTGTCGTCCAGTAACGGTTTAAGTAATAGCTTCAGTCTTTTTTCTTTTCCTCCGTCGGGTCTTTTTTGAGTACTTCATATGTGTTTGGGTCCGTGAGCATTTCATTCATTTGTTTTTTGTATTGAGTAGTGTCCAGGATAACCGTAGTCCTCCCTTTGTCAGCCGGTAGTATTGTTATTTTGTTGTTCTTTGCAAGTGTCCTGATGGCTTCCATTTCCTGTTTAGTTGTATTTCTGGATGACAGTTTAGCTGAGGTGAGGATACCTGCTACTTCGTTCCTTAATGCGGCCTTCTGTCCTTGGTCCTGTATCATGTTGCATGCTAGTTCCGTAGCCAATATGAATGCTTCGTGTGGGATTCTATTTGGTGTAATGGCATAATTAAGGCCCCGTGAGAGTATAGTGCGTTCTGCTGTTGTTAGTGTGTGTTTAGACAGGTTGCAAATCCATTTTTCATTTATTTGCTTGTCCTTGCATTTGTTTTGTGTCTTTTTCCTGATAAGCCTATTCAGTTTTTTAATGTGACGTGTTTTTGTTTTTGAGAACTCTTGTTCTTGTATTGTATTCAGATGCTCTTCCATATTTTTTTCCATGTCACTGCTGAGTTTGAACCGGCGTTTGAAATCTTGTTTTCGTTGTGCTATTTCTGTGTTTAAATTGTTGATTTTGTTTGTCGTGCATCTGATTCTTTCTCTTACCAGAGTCATTCGCACTTTTTTGATAGTCCTTTCCGCGTTTCTTGTTGGAATTGGATTTTTGATGTAGAGGCTTGCTGGAATGATGCCCTCGTCCCGGCAGCGGAGATTGAAGCAGAGATGGTTTCTTTGTCGCGCCAGTTTTTTCCATAGTTTTTCCAGGTAGCGTAACTCTTTGGCACAATCTTCTCCATAACTTATTCTTAATATATAGTGGAAGTTCATTATGTCTGACTATTTAAGTATTTTTAAGTTCGTTTCTTAGACAAGGATTTTAAGATCGTTACCTTGTTGACAGTTTCAGCGTGAAACTTCTGCCTTCCTCAGAATTGTCACCAGATGTCAGGTGGTGACGTGCCTTATCAGCTGATGTTACATTACGGAGGCGTGAACGTCCTGTCCGATTTGACAACCCGAGCCATAGAAACAGCACCGGACAACTGCAAACCCATTTTCTGGAAATGATACGTTGATGACATCCTCAAAAAAACCAAAACAGGCCACACACAACAACTCACGGATCACCTAAACTCCATAGACAAGACAGGCAACATAAAATTCACACATGAAGAGGAAATGGACAAGACAATAGCTTTTTTGGACCTAAAAATACACCACACAGAAGAAGGGAATATTAGAATTACAACATACAGAAAACCTACACACACTGACCAATATCTTCTCTGGACATCTGAACATCCCATTGCACACAAAATGTCAGTAATCAGAACACTATACGACCGAACACAGAACATCACAGAGGAGAAAGACAGACAGGAGGAGGACCAACACATTCAACAGGCATTAAAAAACTGCCAATATCCACCGTGGGCAATCCGAAAAGGGAAACCACAGACACAAACAAAGGAAAAAAACAAACAAACAAGAAAAAAACACCGAAAAAACAAACCGGGGCTTTGTCACACTACCATACATAAAAGGAGTCACAGAATGCATCCAACGATCCATGAGGAAATATCATATCAACACCCCGGTCAAACCATACAAGAACCTCCGACAGTTGTTAGTTCACCCCAAAGACAAAATACAACCAGACAACAAATGCAATGTCATCTATGAAATCCCTTGCCGTTCATGTAACAAAGTCTATATTGGTGAAACGGGCAGCTGCTTCCATACATAAAGGAAAGAACACCAAATAGAATGTGAGAAAGAAACAACAAAAAGACACACAAGATCTGAAAAAGAAAAAGCACACCAAGAAAACCTAAAATCAGCCATTTCAGACCACTGCAAATGACAAAATATCATCTCATCTCATTATCTCTAGCCGCTTTATCCTTCTACAGGGTCGCAGGCAAGCTGGAGCCTATCCCAGCTGACTACGGGCGAAAGGCGGGGTACACCCTGGACAAGTCGCCAGGTCATCACAGGGCTGACATATAGACACAGACAACCATTCACACTCACACCTATGGTCAATTTAGAGTCACCAGTTAACCTAACCTGCATGTCTTTGGACTGTGGGGGAAACCGGAGCACCCGGAGGAAACCCATGCAGACACGGGGAGAACATGCAAACTCCGCACAGAAAGGCCCTCGCCGGCCCTGGGGCTCGAACCCAGGACCTTCTTGCTGTGAGGCAACAGCTCTAACCACTACACCACCATGCCGCCCTAATGACAAAATCACATAATGAATTGGGAAGAGGCCAGAGTCATTCACGCTGAAGAAAATAGATACCAGCGTTGGATTTTAGAGGCAGTGGAGATACGCAAGCGGGCACAAAGGATGATAAACTGGGATGAGGGAGTGTATGCGCTGTCGCACACCTGGAGCGCCATCCTGGGGAGCGACCTGACAGCAGGAGGCATGAACTACCTGTCAAATCGGACAGGACGTTCATGCCTCTGTAACATAACATCAGCTGATAAGGCACGTCACCACCTGACATCTGGTGACAATTCTGAGGAAGGTGGAAGTTTCATGCTGAAACTGTCAAAAGGTAGCGATCTTAGAATCCTTGTCTAAGAAACGAACTTAAAAAAGACCACAGGACAGTTTTCCACTTCGCCTCAATCTATTGTGAATGAGCTCGGGTACAGAGAAGGTGGTGGTGGGTCTGAATATTGTTTATATATGGTTTTAACTTCCATTCATGGATGCATTGATGAACTATGTTCACAGACAGTGGTTTTCAGACGTGTTCCTGAGCCCATGTAGTGATTTTCACTACAGAATCGTGTCTGTTTTTAATGCAGTGCCACCTGAGGGCTCAAGAATCATGGAGCATCCATGATTAGTTTTTGTCCTTGTCCCGTTCATACAGAGATTACTTTGGATTCTCTGAATCTTTTCATGACATTATGTCCAGTAAATGATGTGATCCCTAAATTCTTTGCAATTTTATGTTGAAAGTTATTGTAGCACTATTTGTCTTTCACAGACTGGTGAACCCCTCCCCATCTTTACTTTTGAGAGACTCCGCCTTTCTGGTATGCTCTTTTAATAGATAGTTTTCACTGACATCACGGCATTCCGGGAATGCCCCCCAGCTGCCATTTTGGGGGGCAAACAAAACGGACCATCACCATTACTGGCTACGTTATCTCAGATGAATTTATGAAGTTATATAGTCAGTTTTCTAAAATAAAGATCAATGTCGGCAAAATCAAGCAAACGGAAGTATATAGATACATTGGACGACATCTCACGACAATGGTATGCAGCCAAACTGGCCTTGATTGGGGGAATTGACCCCTACAAAGTGGACAAAGAAGCATTTTCAAGTGACTATGCAGGGCTGCCATCCATATCGTACCCTGATATTGTGAACTATTTTGTGAATAGTAAAAGTGCCTACACACTTGACGACCTCAAAGCATACTGGAGTCATACTCAAGGATATTTTGTCTGTGGCTGGGTCCATGAAGTCCACCATATAAAAACAAGTGACAGTCGTGTCCTAATTACAGCCAAGGTATGTAAACATTGGAATTTTAGAGCTCTCAATACTGCATATAAATATGTGTGTGTATAATATCGAGTTGATTTAAGACAAATTTTACATCCATTAGTGGTATTACAGTACACTCAGCGGTTCCAGTAAGGCATTCTCCAGAGATTGTTTACACGATGTTTTGGTTTCCAAAAACAAACTTAAACACAATTGATTGTTTATTTAAACAACTTACCACTTATAAAATGATCGGAGCAGACTTTGCTGTGTTTGGAAGGCTGATAATCCTTGCGGTTGATTCTCGCAAGCCATAGATTTCTCCTTTGTATGCTGAGTTTCTTTGTTTGCTCGCCTTCATGCTCCCGTACAGTGGGAATTCCATAAAAGCTCCACTTGATGTCATCATCTGACCTATTACGACAGCCGTGAATACAACAGGTGTGCACCATTGCTAGCTTTAAATAGTAATAATGTAACTATAAATGTAAATAATATATAAATAAATGTAACTCACGCGTTACAATGTGTGCTCAGTGACCCGTACGGTAAGCTAGCCCCGCAAGATGGCCGCCACTAGGGAATCCCTGACTCTGTGACGTCATGTGAAAACTATCTATACCCACTCATGTTACTGACCTGATTCCAGTTAACCTAATTAGTTGTGAGATGTGCCAGCAGTTTTTTTCAGCATTACACAATTTTTCCATTCTTTTTTTACACAATCTCAACTTTGTTTGAATTGTGTTGTTGACTTTCCATTCAAAATTATCATGAATTAAAAAAAAAATACAATAATACAATTTCAATATTTGACATGTTGTCTTTGTACTATTTTCAATGGATTATGTTGTTTCTGTGATTTGCAAAATTTTGCATCCTGTTTTTACGAACATTTTACACAGCGTTCCAAGTTTTTGGTACCAGGGTTGTACAGAAACCTGTGATTTGCCTTGCAGCTGTCAGAGCTGCTGTTATAGAAAATTAATCAGCACCAAGTAACCTAAGCTCTTGACTGAAGAATTCAGTAAAACAATCAAATAACATTATTCATTCAGCTTAAAGAAATGCTGAAATGAGAAAATTTGTTCTCTGCATTGGATCAGACATCTCCTCTTGGAATTGCAGCTGTTGAAAACTTATTCATATTTTTTGCTTACAAAATGAACAATAGGGCATTGTCCCCTACTTTTTGTTCAACAGCATGATTCAAGGATACAAACCAACAGTTGTCTCTGTATAACTCATAAAAGGCAACTTACTACCACTTTTTCATTGTTTTCAACACTATTTATAAAATGAAGGGGCTTTTGTCATGCACAAACTGGACGAGTGCATTGTATGCATGGATTGGATTGTATGCATACAGTGTGCTGTCATCTTAATTTTAGGGTGTAGATATGGTAAGACGTCCCAAAATTCACAGGGAACAGAAAATTTCCATTCTCGAGCGAACCTAATTCAGTCCTTGGGTGGCTAGGTGCTGCTACTTGTGGAGTACCCAGATTAGCAAGGTGATTTTTTTTTGAAAAGTGAACATTTTGACTGTGTACACTAGCATTCCCAAATTCACTTAAGCAAAGTCTTTCCAATGACAATAAGATACAAACCCACATGCGCTGTGCACTGTGGATTGGAGTCCATAGCCAAAACTTCTTGTTGACCTTGGCCAGCCATTTGACCATACATCCCAGTTACAATCCCAGAAAGCACACAATATTAATGGAAAGACTCTGATTATCACTGAAGTTAATGGTGCATTGCCTGTCTTTGGATTGATAAAATATTTTAGTTGTTAATTTATCTTTACATTGCTTTGAATATCTTATTTCTGAAACCTTGGAGTTGAACAGAGATGTATTATCATATGAAATAATTGTACCTAATCTTGGCAATAGGATTCAATGACTATGAAAAATGACTTCACATCATATTATTCAGTGCAAATGAATCCCAGTGAATATGTTCTGAGAAAATATTATTTTAATGATGTATTGTTGGATAAACACCTTGGGAAGTGGGAGTGTACAAATGCTTGCTTTATGCAAATGTACAGTATGTGGCCAGGTCAGGAAGGATAAGGCTGGACACATCAAAAAGTATTTTTGAGGGTATTTTCCCCCCATTTTTTCTGAATGTTTTGAGCATCTGTTTGATTTTTGTAGAATATAGTAAATGGAATTATTTCAGTAGTCGTAAATCATGGCCTGAGCATGACATTGCTGGCCTATTGAGGTATTTCACTCACGTGACCAAGTCATGTGACGCTGCCATTTTGGACGGCACGGCTCGAATCAGTTTGAATGCGAGGAAGGCGACAAACGAAAAACATAAAAGAAAAAGGAGCGAGATGCAGAAAACACCTTCACTATCCAGCGACGTAGGGCATTTACAGGGCGAGCAGAGGGAGAGGTATTTGCAAAAATTGAGGTTAGCAGGCTTGGAGAACGACGTTTACCTGCTTCCACCAGGATTGTTCACTGACAGCTAAGATTTGTTCACATTTTCATTTACTTTCGGTCCTCAGGATAAACAAAATATTATTAAATGTCATTGAAATAACTTCTTAGTCTGTTGAGACATGGCCCGTTATAAGTTTTTCCTTTACTGTATTTACTAGTTTACTGAGCGCGCTCCGGGGCGGGCTGGCTGGCTGGCTAGTGCTCCGGGGCGGGCTGGCTAGCGCTTCGGAGCCGGCTGGCTGGCTAGCGCTCCGGGGCCAGCTGGCTGGCTAGCTAGCACTCCGGAGTCGGCTGGCTGGCTCACTAGCGCTCCGGGGCCGGCGGGCTGGCTAGCTAGCGCTCCGGGGCCGGCGGGCTGGCTAGCGCTCCGGGGCCGGCTGGCTGGCTAGCTAGCGCTCCGGGGCCGGCTGGCTAGCTAGCTAGCGCTCCGGGGCCGGCTGGCTAGCTAGCTAGCGCTCCGGGGCCGGCTGGCTAGCTAGCTAGCGCTCAGGGGCCGGCTGGCTAGCGCTCCGGGGCGGGCTGGCTGGCTGGCTAGCGCTCCGGGGCGGGCTGGCTGGCTGGCTAGCGCTCCGGGGCCGGCTGGCTGGCTAGCTAGCGCTCCGGGGCCGGCTGGCTAGCTAGCTAGCGCTCCGGGGCCGGCTGGCTAGCTAGCTAGCGCTCAGGGGCCGGCTGGCTAGCGCTCCGGGGCGGGCTGGCTGGCTGGCTAGCGCTCCGGGGCGGGCTGGCTGGCTGGCTAGCGCTCCGGGGCCGGCTGGCTGGCTAGCTAGCGCTCCGGGGCCGGCTGGCTAGCTAGCTAGCGCTCCGGGGCGGGCTGGCTAGCGCTCCGGGGTGGGCTGGCTGGCTGGCTAGTGCTCCGGGGCCGGCTGGCTAGCTAGCTAGCGCTCCGGGGCCGGCTGGCTGGCTAGCTAGCGCTCCGGGGCGGGCTGGCGGGCTAGCTAGCGCTCCGGGGCCAGCTGGCGCTCCGGGGCCGGCTGGCTAGCTAGCGCTCCGGGGCGGGCTGGCGGGCCGGCTGGCTAGCGCTCCGGGGCTGGCTGGCTAGCGCTCCAGGGCCGGCTGGCTCAGTAAACTAGTAAATCCAGTAAAGGAAAAACTTGAGACTGAAAGGTTTTAACAGTCATCCAAATGACTGAACGTAAACATTGCTACAGTAACATACCAGCTACTGTTGTTGACATTAGCTAGCTTGCCATCCAAAATGGCGGACACCGGGGCGTCACGTGACCCTGTGATGTCAGGTGAAATACCTCAGTATGTGTACAACTGCCTCTTCACCACACTGAACCTCATAAACAGTTTAGAATTTAAATGATTTTTTTTCTTTTTTGATCTCAACACAAATAAATGAATTACTTTGTAATTCAGTGACTGGAATTTGAATTGTTCTTCATGGATGACATGACTATTACAACAAAGTCTGTTACTGAAGGAAGATGGATGCTGGAGGACATTGACAGACTGATGACATGGTCGAAGATGAAGTTTAAGCCATCCAAGTCTAGCAGCCTGGCTTTAAAGAAAGACAAAGTTCAGGACCGCTTCAGATTCAGGATAGATGGTGAAGACATTTCAACGGTTGCTCCAGTGCTTTTCAATGCTGAACCTCATCATTGTTACTCTCGACCATCTGTTTGCCGCCATACCACTGAGGCCATGCCCCTGTCCTGGTGCCAAATGTTTAAGCGCGAGCTTTGCTTTTCTCGAGGCCCAGGCAACAAGCGCTAAATACTCCCTTTGTGGTTTCTGTAGTGTAGTGGATATCATGTTTGGCTAACATGTGAAAGGTTCCTGGTTTGAAACGAAGCAGTGCTTGGCCTCTTGGACTGAGACGTGAATAAATGTTGAGCTGTCATCTCTGCTTAGCCTGTGACTTTTGGAAAAACCTTCAGGTATTTTCTGCTCTGTCGTGGTTATCCCTTTTCCCTAACAAGCGAACAGAGGCTCCTCAGAAACCTGGCAGGTCCGTGCTTTGCTTTCATAAATGTCCAGGGCCCTGTACTACGAAGCGGGTTTTCTGGCTTACCAGGGTAACTTCGAGAGTAACTTGATCACGTGCAGCGTAACTTCCCGATTAACCCATACTACGAAAGTTGGCTATGTTCAAACTGAGGTATGCTGCCATGGCAATTTACACTGCGTCTCAAACCTGCTCGTCTCAGGTTATGTTCTTGTTTAACCCGAGGTTTCTGATTAACCACACCCTTTTTAAACACCACCTCTCCACCGACATTTCCTCTAGAGACAATGCCAGCGTACCTGGATGACCCGTGCGATATCGGAGCGCAGATTAGAGATGGGATTTATGGCTCTTTGATGGGATCCGCATCTTTGTGATCCGTTCTTTGAAAAGAGCCGTTCAAAAAACTGGCTCATTTGGCTCTTTTTAAATATTTATTCAGTTTTAAGAAACAGCGTCTAAAGAAGCCAGATCTCTCTGCTTAGACAGTGACATCAATATTTCTGGACATACCTTTTATATAAAGCAACCTAGACTTACATTATTGTAACCCCTAAACGCTCATAAATAACCATTAAAAAACAATGAGGGCTTCAATGAATGTCCATGCAGAACAGCTTTTCTGTAAAAAAAAAGAACCCACTCAAGAACATAGTTATCAAGAACACAAGAATATTTTATAGAAAAACACTTGTTTTACAAAAATATTTAAGTCTGAGATACAAAATAGATACAACTACAATAAATATAACACAAGAACTAGTTATCACACAAGAACATTTTAATAGAAAAAAACAAACTTTCTATATTAAAAATATTGAAATTGTAACAAAAATAGATACAACTAAACAGTCAGATAAATAGATAAAGTTATAACAAGAACACAAGATTATTTTAATAGGAAAAAACAAACTTAATGCAAAAAATATATTATTATTAGAAAAATAGATACAACTAGACAAACAGATAAATAAATAAAATATACAAAAATAGAACAAACAATGACGATAGAATAAATTAAATGAAGTCCGTGCAAAGTAGGTTTCCCACAATATTATCATTAATATCACACAACAACATTATAAACTATATACAAAACAATTTGAACTATTAGGCAAACAGATAAAACTTGAATAAATAAAAGGCAAATGAATGCTTGCTTGCACGCGCGCACACACACACCATTATGAATGATGTTTTTATATTTCATTTTCACCTGTTGCCAGGTGTGTTTGGCACTGCTGTTGCCTCTGAAATGTTCACAGGACATACACCAACTTAGTCAAAGGGACTGAACAATCAGTCATCCTAATTCATGTGACTCTGTGCACATATCAGCTTAAGCAGGCTACTCCATGAATTTACCATACCAAATTTTATTCAGGATTTTTTGGACATTAAACAAGCTATATATGACTGGGGCCACGTCGAAGGACCATTTTCTGTGACTTGTGATTGATCATGAAGCTTTCTCTCATCCTATACTTCTGTTCTGGAACATGTAGAAGGGAGAATGTACTTACGCATTTACCCGATCGGCAATTCGTTGCCAACATGCTTGCCGCTCCTTATTGGCAGCCGCTGTGTTAGATTTTGCTCTTAATGTTGTTTTGAACTCCTTGTAGCTTTGCATTATGACAGCGCATTCTTCCTCCATGAAGTACGGCGACCGTGCCATTGTGAACAGTGGTGATTTGCACTGATAACCTCCCCTTTAACGTGAACGCGCATTAACCCTGATTAGGTTAACACAGGTTCAACAAATCAACTTCATAACTGGCGTCATAGTACCGTTTAACCCCAAACAAGATAACCAGGTTTTGTCAACCCCGGTTTAGTGGGGGAACCCTGGGTTACTTCTGGGTAGGTTGACCTCCGTTCGTAGTACAGGGCCCAGGTGTCTTAAAATCGGGTACTCTCGAAACAGCCAGAAAGACCGACCCTTGTCAGGACTAGACAACTTTTGATAGATTAGCAGTTGTCATGTTCTCCTCCATGCAGATGGTCATCAAGACAAAACCTGGTTGGAACGGTTTCCCTGCCTTTCTGGTTTTCCACCAAGGGAGATAACAGCTGCTGTAAAAAACAAACAAACAAACAAACATTCTCTACATTTCCACTGGCTGTGGAAGCATGGAAATTGCAATTCATCATAAGGAGGTGGTGTTCTCAAATACAACATCCTTCCTCATTTATGGAGTGGTGTCAAGTCAACAGGGCTGCACACAGCATCAGAACTCAGCAAAATGGCACTGACTTTCGATCATGTATCAACAAGTAGGGGTGGGTATTGCCAACAACCTCGCGATACGATACACATCACGATACAGGGGTCATGATATGATACATATTGCGATACATGTGCATCCCAATACATGGTCTTCAAGGCGATATGTATCCCGATATTTCACATTACTTAACATACATTTTTAAGAAAACAGACATATGTATACCCAAATGTTATTTTTTATTTTGCTGTAGAGAAACAGTTACACTGTAGTGCATGTAAAATATGACCTTAACAAGGCTGTAGTGCAGAAATAAAGCTGCCTTTGAAAAAAGTAAACTTAAAACATGGCCTTAACAAGGCTGTAGTGCAAAAAAAGATGGCTTTGATAAAAGTAAACTTAACACATGGCCTTAACAAGGCTGTAGTGGGAAAAAAAAAGCTTTGATAAAAGTAAACTTAAAACATGGCCTTATCAAGGCTGTAGTGCAAAAAACAGATGGCTTTGATAAAAGTAAACTTAAAACATGGCCTTAATAACAAGGCTGTAGTGCGAAAATAAAGCTGCCTTTAAAAATACTTAACTTAAAACATGGCCTTAACAGGAACAAGGCTGTAGTGCAAAAAAGATTGGCTTTGACAATACCAAATGACAGACAATAAATCCTAACCTACTTCTTTTGGTACATTTGCAGGTTTTTGTTCAGAAACAAAAGCTGGTCTACATGGGCTGGTTTGATAACACTTCTCTCAGCTGTAACTATGTCACCAGTGGTGGAGAATATTCTCTCTGCTGCCATGCTTGTTCCTGGCACACACAGAGTGTTTCTAGCCAGATGGGATAGCAGTGGAAACGTATCTTCATGTTTTCTCCACCAAGTTAGTGGGTCAGCTGAAAGCTCTAATGATTCAGTGGCTCTGTATGCTTTTACCTCGCTCATTGCCTGTGCAATGGGAGTGGGTTGACTAGCCTGCTGTGACTTTGGTGAGAATGTCTTTCCAAATAAATCAGAAAGAGCACAACTCTTTTTATAGGGTGGAGGTTGTGTTGGAACTTCAAGCTCTCCTTCAACAGCAGGCTCATGGTCATCCTCAGTAGCCTTCCTCTGAAATACAAAATAAAAACATTTGTTACTAAGAAGTGGTCATAGATTTACAAGTTGTTTAGGTCTGCATTACTTTTGTTAATATTGTATTAGATTGGAGTGTTAGTAGTAGTGGTAGTAGTACTCAATCATTTTAAAAGCAGCAGTAAAATAATAATAATAATAATAATAATAATAATAATAATAATGTAAAAAAAAAAATACTAATCTCTGATAATTCAGCTGCCACTCCTCCCAATGCTGCAAAGATGTCATCTCTTTCCCCCTCTGTAAGGAAGGGCAGGGCTTTGAAACAGGGGTCCAGAGCTGAAGCCATCTGAAGAAAGGATTTGTTGGCATACCTCTTCCCCAGGTCTTGTGCCAGTGCGTTTTTGATGTCTTTTATTATCCCAGAGTCATTAGTTTGCTCCTTGGTGCTCTGGCACAGCTGTGCCTGTAAAGGGGCAATGATGGACACTGTGGGTGTTTTTTCTTCTGACATCACAAGAGTTGCAACTTTCAGAGGCCGCAGGGTTTTAGCAACATCTTCAGCGTTGGAGAGGTCTGCTTCTGATAAAGTCCACAGCTCCTTGGCATTCTTGCGCACCTCAGAGGAGAGCAATGTGGCACAGATAGCGGGCTGCTGCTCGAGGAAGCGCTCCAGCATATCGAATGCACTGTTCCCCCTGGTAGACACGTCAGTCATGAGTTTGTGCTGGGGTAGGTTGAGGAGCTTTTGTTTTTCCTGTAGGACCTGGCTGGCCAGCGCACTCTTTCTGAAAAATGCCACAATCTGTCAAATCTTTCCCAACAGCCTCCCAACTGCAGCTGTCTTAAGGGCACGTTGGGCTGCCAAATTCAAGGTGTGCGCGAAGCATCACACATGTAGCAGTTTGGCATGCTCTGCAGCAATAGTCATATTTGAGGCGTTGTCCGTCACCAACACTGGTTCTTTTTCTGTAATCCACCACTCCTCAAAGACCTCGAGCAGCAACTCCCCCAGATTCTGTCCGCTGTGGCTGCAGAACAACACTCTGGTTTGCAGAACATACGAAACCAGTTCCCAATTTAAAGAAATGTAGTGGCATGTCAGCGTTATATAGGACTGTGTTGCCCTCGAAGTCCACCCGTCACATGCAATGGCTACTCTGCTTGCTTCTGAAATGGAATTGATTACGTGTTGTTTTACCTCAGCATACAAGCGAGGCACAGCGGTTTCTATTATGAAGCGACGAGTCGGTATAGTGTAGCGTGGTTCACATTTCCTCAATTAGTTCTCGGAAGCCTTAGTTTTCAACTGAGCTGTATGGACGCAAGTCTTTGCATATGTAGGATAATAGTGCCGCAGTGATTTTTTTTGAGCCTTTGGTGATGTTGGGGGAAATTTCGTCTGAAACCCCACCGTCAGATTTGCTTGTGTCGTTGTGCTACCACTAGCATTCTTTACTTGCGAAATGCTAGCGTGATGTCGGGTCATGTGGAGGTGCAGATTTGTAGTATTGCCACAGTACTTAACTTTCATTCGGCAGTGTTTGCATACTGCGTGTGTCATGTCCAGGTCCGCCTTTACCTGTTGCTTGGTAAATCCAAAATGCTCCCAAATCCGTACCTTGAATTTGGCTGGGGCGAAAATATTTTCTCTTCACCGTCTTCGTCCATGTTGTGTGTTGTGTGTGTGTTCACTTCTTCTACTGTTAGCAGCGCTGCCGCTTACGGCGCTACTGCCTTGTGTAGTCAAAATGCGCATTGCATAACAAGGAGCAGTTGTCAGATGCAGTTTTCAGAAACTTGATAAACTAATTGTTTGTTGCACGTGAAATATCGATACTGACGCCTCCGTATCGATGCGTGTATCGTGAAGAGGCCCGCAACGATGCATCCCTGTATCGATATTTTGAACACACCCCTATCAACAAGTATTTGCTTTAGACCAGCCAACATGTAGACACTTGCTTGTTAAATCTAAAACAGTGACTGTACAGTTTTCCATTTGTGGAAAAAGTAGCATGTCGCCAACGAAAGAAAATCACACTCGTGTACTTCACTTTTTTTCACAGGACAAGTTGGCCCAGGTGAAATCCGAAATCATTCAGCCCTGTGAACAGCTACTGGAAAGCAGAAGCCCTCAGTCACATCCAAACAAGGTCGTGACAGGCAACTGATTCCTTCCCAGTGCCTTTCATTGTAGCAATGAGATATTGGTATGAAAGGACATGCCTTGGCTAGGAATCAAACCCAGGTCACCCACTTGGAAAGCAGCTATGCTAACCACAATCCAGCCAACACCTACACTGGGGATAAGTGCTTAAGTGGGATTGCTTCTAGTGTTGTGGCCCAGATAACAGCAAACTGGCATGTTTGCTGTAGTGTTGTGGTTATCACATTTGTCTCACATGTGAAAGGATCCAAAGACCAGGCCAAAACAGTGCTTGGTTTCTTGGACTGAGATGTGAATAAATGTTGAGCTGCCATTGCTGCTCTGTCTGTGACTTTTGGAACAACCGAGAACCTGAAAGACCTTCAGGTATTTTTTCCCTTGTCCCCAAAAACCAATCTTCTTACCGAACTGGGAATCATATTAAACCAATCATGTTGTTGCACTAATGCAAGCACACAGTTGTTTTGTATCCCAGTGGCCACTGAAAGTGCAGTCATGCTATGTTTCTCTCCTCATTCATTTAAAGAGGGACTTGATTTTATATTCAATCTATTTTCTCTCCCCAACTCCATCTGCTGCCATCTGTTGGTTACACAATGCTCTACAATTACCAGGAGAGATGGAAACAGTTTCAAAGAACTCCCTGTTTCTCCAGTGAACAAAAATATAAATGCAACACCGAAGATTTAGAAACATTTTATGAACCTATGGTTTAATCTAGTGTTGTAGAACTCGAGACTGATCTCAAGACCACTTTTTGAAGGTTTCGGTCATGTCTTGGAATTGACCACATTTTTACTCAATCTTGTCTTGGTCTCAGACATGGAGAACTCGAGATTTTATCTCAAGACCGGTCAAGACCACAACTCTGGGGATTTCACTAAAATTCTTGTGCACTGTCTGATTTATTTGTTAGCATCGTTATTGTGATTGGATGTAAAATTTCCTGCTTCAAATGCAACCAATAACATGACTCATTGCCATGTGTTTCGACAAGGAAACACATTGCAAATGGTAATGGGGAAGAAAAAAAATAGGTACCCTATAGGTCCATGTGGCTACTGCTTACAAATAAAATAGTTTTCTGATCTCATGCCCATACAGTAAATATAGCATATATACATGTGATGAATTCTACTCGCCTCATCTCTTGCAAGCATCACCAAACTGTGAGCAGCATCAGGGCTTGGAGTGTTTTGCTTACCAATTTTGTTTAGTGTATTTTGTTATAAATACAGTGCTGTGAACTTGATCTATTTTCAAAATAGTATGAAAGCACTTGTTCATGAATTGTCTTCGAAGCATTATTTAGAACTAATGAGCACATTTTGTTTCACAAGTGGAGTGTAAAGACTCTGAAATAAAAAAAATTCAATTAAAAATGTTATGCAAATAGCAGAAGTTTAATATCACCTTCTCAATCTATCTGCCAAAAAGCTCAAAAAAACCTTACAAAACCTTTCATTTAACCTTTCAGAAGGACCAAACAAAAGCCGTGTTAATCAAAAAGGTAAATTTTCTTAAAATGAACACCACTTACTCGATATCGAATCAGTAGCCTTGGTGAACCATGAGGTGAATTTTGTTTATCTTTTTATCTGCCGATTATCTTATGACACTACGAATTTATGATGAGGTTTCTCTTATTCTGTTTCTGGTTCTGAAGTTTATCAGGAAGCAGAACGGGTAATCGAACTTGATCAGGATAAGTGCTGATTGGTTACGAAGTTTCACTATTGTTACACTCATTCTTACAACACGATTACATAGTGGCTACTGCCTCACTTCACCTTTATGAGGCAGTAGCCACAAAAAACCCCCAAAACAAACAGTGGATTAAATGCTGAGCTGCAGAGCAGGAGTGTCTATGAGCCAGATGTTGGTGTGCATTTTTTTTTGTGCATGTATGAGCATGCGGTTTTACTGAATGCTAGCAGTGGCTCCCTGGTGTAAACAATAGTCCCATGGCTATATGCCAGCTGCCCTAATGTGAGCGCGAACAGAAGTCCCCAAACAAGCAGAAAAAACACGAGTGTTCTGAACATAGTTTGTGTAGTAAAATAAATAGCAGTTAAAAGAAACTAAGTAAACTGTGAAAAACTGTGTACCACAGTCCCACTGGGAGAGGAAGCCTTGACCAGGTCAAGTATTGGGGATAGATGGGTCCATATGGCTGCGGGGCCCTTTTCTTTTGATGAGTTGATTGTGCCAAAGCAGACATGTTCTTCCACTCCACCAACACTTGATGGGTAACACAGTTGACATTTCTTTCATTTTAGGCCCTTGTACTAGCTGCTAGGTGCTAACATGTCACCTGATGATCTTGTTCAATGTCTGTTTAAACAATCTTTCTCTACAGTGTTGTAAATATAATATCTAAATCAAGTGCACACGAACATGTTGATAACACAGTTGACGAGCAATTAACCCGCTCTATGTGCAGACAATAATATTGATGAAATATTGAAGAGGAGGAGAATAGACAGACCACACTGAAGTTAAAATTTCCTCCACTGAAGGAAGTGACATCACGTGCTGTTGGACAGGTGACTTTGGAGCAAACCATTGCTGAGATAAAGGGGGTTTGCCAATGTCTAACACAGTTGACAGAGATTTCTCGGACACATCCAAAGTGAATAATTGAATAGATAGTAGTGAGTCAAATAGATTTAAAAACACCTTTATCATGTTTTAATGGTTATTTTCAACAAAAAAAATGATGAAAATAATATACAAAAACATGCATCCTACTGTTAATTTGCAGAGCAAACCTTGACCTTTAACAAATCGGACAGCACAAAAAAAAAATCCAATGTAGTGTATGCAATTTCTGCAAAATAAATGATGGGACTTGCTGACGTTTTGTATTAAATTAAAAAAGAATGTCTACCAATGTAAAATTGATAATATTTTGAAGTGAATATTTTGTAAAATTGAAAAATACAACCTGTGGACATGACATGTACCCCTACTTATAGAATCAACCGAATAAGTTAGGTCAATGGATTAAAAAGATCGACATGAGTATTAAAATAGAACATCTCCAAAAGACTGCCTTGTTAGGAACAGCGAGAATATTGCGGAAAGTTTTGGAAAAATGAAAATGATGCTTATGACGAAAATTCCTTTGGACCTTCGGCTACTAGTTGTAGCTCGCTCCTGAGGACAAATCCGGTTTAACATCTATATACTGAGAAATGTAGAAACCAGGGCAGGAATTTCACGAGGGCCACGGCCCTCATGCCCTCTCAATCTCGTCTTGTGCCCTTGGAAAAAAATATCTGCCGTAAGGCCACAGTGGCCTTGATGCCCTGCGGTTTTGCGGTTTTGTAGTCTGCCTCGTGACTGCCAATAGGCTTTAACGTCACCTGCGTCCATTGAGAAAAAAATACGTCTTTTGATGACATTCTGGATTCTTATTGGGCAACTCATCAGTGGTGGATTGGACTCGAGCCTGGCATGAACCGCTCTGACATGCTATAACGACACCAATCTATCACCAGCCAACCAGGAGACTTAGTCAAACGCATCCCCCACCCACTTGTGTCCGCATCTGAGACGTTGAATTTTCACAGGAGGAGGGAAGAAGTTGACTGAGGTAAGACTGTGTGATAAATTAACGAACGAATAAGATAGGAATTTCAACATATAGGGCTTAAGTTTGTTACCATTAAATAAGCATTGCTTGTACAGTAACGTTATGTCGTTACAACGTTGACCCACTTTTAACGCGCCGAGTACCGACTGTAGACGCTAACAAATGCTAATTAGCTTGCTGTCAAAAGTGCAAAGACCTTAAATTGCTCTGTGTAAATTAGAAAATGGTGTAACTTACTCTGTAGCCGTCAACGGACAAGCACAGACTTGTCTTGAGTTTTGAGCCAATCACAACAGGGCAGCACTGTGGCCTGAGGTAAAACATGATAGTTTAAGTTTGTTTAAATTACAAAAATGAGTACACTCAATGACTGTCTCATATACTGTACTCTTCATATACTCATACTGTTTAAGTAATGCAATAAAACTAATCTTTAAAAGTGGTATTTACTCAAACTGTTTGCACAGAATGAACTTTAGGGTTAACAGTGTAATAGTGTTGCAGTGTTCTGCAAATTTGCAATTTAATATTTCAGATCTTGAGACATGAAAGTGCTATTTAAAAAAAATAAAAGGTCAGAAATGTTTTCTTTGTCATCTATTTAGTTCATTTTATTTCCTCGATAATTTTCCTTGATTGAGAAATCGGTCTGGGTTCTTATGGGTTAATCAGTAGCCTGCATGCTAGTATATGTTCCATTTACAGTCAAACATTTTGATGTACTCCAGGCTCAATTTTGATTAATCAAAAATCTGCGTAGTAGTACAGTCTGAAGATGCTGTTGCACATTCGGTGTCAATTGAACAAAAATTATGGGAGGATATAGGTTTAATAAGTTTTACAATTTTTGAAGTGAGTGATGGATCGATAAGTTTAGATGTGTTCAATATTTCCTTATCTTCAGACATAATAGTGTAGGAGATGTTTCTTTACCTGCTTGATAGTTTCAACTGAGACTCCAATCTTCCTCAGAAGAGTCATTAGTCCTTAAATTAAATTCATTATAGACGTGAACTTAAAATCGTTGTTTTATTTTATGGCCTTGGTGCCCTGGCTTTTGGCCTTCGTGCCCTCAAAAAATTGACAGCACAAAAGGCCAAGTGGCCTTGCCCCTAAAATGATGAAATTCCAGGCCTGGTAGAAACACATAATAATAATAATAATAATAATAATAATAAATGAACTAAGTAGGGAAATACTAGGAGAAATGCTAAAGATTGATGAATAATGTAAATAATAATGGGTGTGTTAGACAGCGCTGTGTTCTGCGTGGCTCTTGACTCCCATCGTGTAGCCAAGTTTAGGAAGTGCACGTTCCCTTTGTTGATTAAAGTCACAGCGTTTCAGCAATAAATCTGTAGGAAATAGCTGGGGCGGGCTTATCAGTGCTAGGCTTGTTGCCTGTGAGAAAATGTATTTCTCATCTCATTATCTCTAGCCGCTTTATCCTTCTACAGGGTTGCAGGCAAGCTGGAGCCTATCCCAGCTGACTACGGGCGAAAGGCGGGGTACACCCTGGACAAGTCGCCAGGTCATCACAGGGCTGACACATAGACACAGACAACCACTCACACTCACATTCACACCTACGGTCAATTTAGAGTCACCAGTTAACCTAACCTGCATGTCTTTGGACTGTGGGGGAAACCGGAGCACCCGGAGGAAACCCACGCGGACACGGGGAGAACATGCAAACTCCACACAGAAAGGCCCTCGCCGACCCTGGGGCTCGAACCCAGGACCTTCTTGCTGTGAGGCGACAGCGCTAACCACTACACCACCGTGCCGCCCCAGAAAATGTATTTAATAATAATAATAATAATAATAATAATAGATGTTGTACTGGATGGCTGTTGGTTTCCCTCATGTGGCCACATTTGGAAACTTTACTTGCTGCATTTTCAGTCTATAGACCCCTTCGCATGTTTGTAAACAAACCGACCGTTGCCAGGATGCGCGCGCAGCCTGGACTCAGAAACAATGGCACTGCCCATAGACCGGCATTATGAGCTGTCAGATTATGCAAAACAATTGTCGTTACAAGATCGAGAATGCTACATAAATAAAAGTTAACTCTAACAAGTGGACATCGCCTACCGGAAATGTATTTAATTAAAGATTGGACAGACGATGTTAATAAGTTTTCCTCTGATACCTGAAGGCAGTCATACTATTTACAAAAAATGTCAAACTAAAAAAAAAAAAAAAACTATTTACAAAAGTAGCCTGCCATCAACATTCTGCAGCCGGTTTCACTAAAGTAGTTTAGACTGGTCTATGGGTTAAGATTGGTCTTAAGTTTCTTTATAGATCAGTCTAATGCAAGTAAGACAGTTTCACAAAAGTTAAGACTAATTTTTTAAGTCTAATTTTAGGCTTAAAAAGTAAGACACCCTCCCCCCAGTCTAATATGGGTCTAAGGGCTATATCACCATGGTAATAACTGAAATAGTGTGTGAATCAGTGTGTGTGTGTGTGTGTGTGTGTTGTTGTTGTTGTTATTATTATTATTATAGTGTTGTTATTGTGTTCTTGTTATTATTACTATTGTTGTTATTATTATTATTACTATTGTTGCTATTATTACTGGACATACTTTCTTAAATGAATAAAATTGAATTAAAAAAAAAACTGTCAAGCCATAAGTGCCATCAATGTCAATAACTACAAGAAAGCTTGAAAATGTTAAGGCAGTGAAGTGCAAGTATGTAATACACAAATTTAGGCTATTATAATCTAACTATAAAGTATTCAATAAAGAACAAACAGTGTAATGCCAGCTTATTCATTTTATTACTTATAAATAATATAAATATATCAATTCATTTATGCATATAATTACATCACCACTCATCACTTATCTCTCTCTCACACACACACACACACACACACACACTACTACTACATCACTCCTCCATCTGCGCGAGTCTCTTCAATTTAAGTTGCAGTTGCTCCAAAAGGAAAGACTGCAACTTAAATTGAAGAGACTCACGCAGATGGAGGAGTGATGTAGATAATAATGGCGACTCGCCTCCATAGATCTCTATCACCATTTCGGTGGTGACTTTTAGTTTCTTTGCTTTCCCTCCTCCCGTTGGGGGTCCCGTTTTCCGCTTGTATATTTCCTTTTTTGCCTCTGGCACCATATTTTTAAACCTCTTCTGCACAGCTGACACGTCTCGTACCGCAGCGGGGTTAACGCTGTTCACCGCATCGGTGATTTTTTTTTCTACACCTCATGTTTCTTTTTGTTGGTACACTCCTCATTGAATTTCCCCAACAAAACCCCTTTGTAGGAATTAAATTCTTCAAGAATGGCTAAATTCTCTGAGTGCGTGAACGGCACTGACCGGTTGCTGTCCGCCATTTTTTTTTTGTTTTGAAAAGAGTCTTAAATTACCAACAATCCTTTGCGGCATAGTACAACTTAAGATAGTCAGTCTTAACTGCTTTGTGCAACAGTTTTTGTTAGACGTCTATGCTAAGTCCGACTATACCCTCTGTCTAAGTTATAGTCATAGTCTATCTTAGTGAAACCGGCTCCTGGTTACAGCAAGACTACAACTTGATTAACAATGGGACATTCATATTAATTTTGTTTTAATCAAATTATGCCAGTGATGTGATGGCAATGTGGCTTTAGCTGCAACAGCAAATACCAACACTAAACAGCAATTAGCAGGAGGTAATGGCATGAAAGGAATGATAGTGTAAAGAGTGCAGCTAAGAGAAATCAGAGCTGCGTAAAAAGCAAGAGGCAGAGACCAGAAATGAAACTGAACGGGGCGGGAGCTAGGTTAGAGCAGTCAACGTAAGTTGGCATTTAGAGTGAGGGCACACAATTTTACTTTTCCATCCTTGCTTTAAAATTGTGATTTTCGGCATACACAAATAATGATGGCACAAAATCTGGACTGCTTGAGTCAAGCGAGACCTCTCCTACAAACAAAATTGCATGCAAAGCCAAGTTAACATGCTAACAATATTCATTACATTCTGTAACTATGACCCAGCTAATCAGACAAACGTTACCAAAGTATTTTGCTACATCCATAAACAAAGACTAGAAAGAATAAAAAAGAAAGATTTAATAAATAGCCTGATCTTACCTGTGATGAAGTGGGCGCTGCAAACCTGCGCATTTTTGATAGTGCTTTCATCCCAGTCTACACGTTTGATGGCTTGTAGCCATAGACGTCGGTGATTTTTTTGGAATGGGTGAGATCCTGCTGGAATTCTGTACATTTTAACCCCATCACTGCTACGATTTTGACACCCGACAACACAACAACTAGGCATTTCTTCCAAATATTTCTTCTCGTCTCTACCGTCTGAATCTTTTTTGGGTCCAGGTTGCGCGCGCAATTTCCTCTTACGTATGAATGACATTTACTGCGAAGGGGTCTATAAATCAGTTAAAATAATGAAATGACCCAATAATTGTAATGGAGGATATGGATGCATGCCGCTCCCATCCCATTCATCCATGAGAGATGTGAAGAGCGTGGGTTTATTTGTCACCATTGTGTATTAATGCCTGCCTTCAACCCACCGTACTGCATGGCAGTTTGATCAACACTGGAGTGTGAATTGAGGAATATTGTAGACATGTAATGCATTAAGTAGTTAGATCAAAAATAATCAAAATAAATAATCACAAAACTAAATAAATACATCGATCTAGTCAAAACAGAGTGCAGATGTATATTGAGGTATTTCACTCACGTGACCAAGTCATGTGATGCTGCCATTTTGGACGGCACGGCTTGAATCAGTTTGAATGCGAGGAAGGCGACAAACGAAAAACATAAAAGAAAAAGGAGCGAGATGCAGAAAACACCTTCACTATCCAGCGACGTAGGGCATTTACAGGGCGAGCAGAGGGAGAGGTATTTGCAAAAATTGAGGTTAGCAGGCTTAGAGAACGACGTTTACCTGCTTCCACCAGGATTGTTCACTGACGTACGGAAGTACACGAAGCCCTCGTCTTTACCTGACCTCGGCCCACATGATCTGTATACCTATGTCGTTAAAAACCCATCGCCATACACAGGTATTGATCTGAAAGCGTATACGAGTTTGGATGCCTACAAATATTTTGTGTCAGGCTGGGTAACATGCCTACATCAGTGGGTCATCCCTGGAGCCGGTGGTCGCCATCTGATTACAGCTAAGGTTTGTTCACATTTTCATTTACTTTCGGTCCTCAGGATAAACAAAATGTTATTAAATGGCATTGAAATAACTTCTTAGTCTGTTGAGACATGGCCCGTTATAAATTTGCTGTTACCAGGCAATGACCAAGAACTGTATTATTAGGGTCGGTGTAGTTGTAGCAGTGTATTAGCAACTAGCTGTTAGCACTAGCTAATGTCAACAACATCGTAGCTAGTATGTTACTGTAGCAATATTTACGTTCAGTCATTTGGATGACTGTTAAAACCTTTCAGTCTCAAGTTTTTCCTTTACTGGATTTACTAGTTTACTGAGCTAGCGCGCTCGGCCGAGCCGGGAGCCATCGCGCGCTCTCCGGCCGAGCCGGGAGCCATCGCGCGCTCTCCGGCCGAGCCGGGAGCCATCGCGCGCTCTCCGGCCGAGCCGGGAGCCATCGCGCGCTCGCCGGCCGAGCCGGGAGCCATCGCGCGCTCGCCGGCCGAGCCGGGAGCCATCGCGCGCTCGCCGGCCGAGCCGGGAGCCATCGCGCGCTCGCCGGCCGAGCCGGGAGCCATCGCGCGCTCGCCGGCCGAGCCGGGAGCCATCGCGCGCTCTCCGGCCGAGCCGGGAGCCATCGCGCGCTCGGCGGCCGAGCCGGGAGCCATCGCGCGCTCGGCGGCCGAGCCGGGAGCCATCGCGCGCTCGGCGGCCGAGCCGGGAGCCATCGCGCGCTCGCTCAGTAAACTAGTAAATCCAGTAAAGGAAAAACTTGAGACTGAAAGGTTTTAACAGTCATCCAAATGACTGAACGTAAATATTGCTACAGTAACATACTAGCTACTGTTGTTGACATTAGCTAGCTTGCCGTCCAAAATGGTGGACACCGGGGCGTCACGTGACCCTGTGATGTCAGGTGAAATACCTCAATACATTTACTGTAACCCAGATTGGGAAGATGATGGGCCTTAAACCCCCATTTACTGTGAGCATAGTGTTTATAGACCCTTTTCATGTGACGTCACGACAAACGCGGCCGCCATTTTGGACATGTACTACCAGGAGTTTACCACAGCCAGCACTGAGGAACAGCAGCAAAAAGTTTTTACTTTCAGCAAGACTTCCATCATGCCACTATATTGTTGTGCACCTGGATGTAGTAACCATCAACAAACAAGGCAAGGTTTATCATTTTATCGGATCCCGACAGAGAAGACGGATAGCGGCCATTAACAGGAAAGATTGGCAGCCCTCGGCATACCAACGCTTGTGTAGTGACCACTTTGTTGTAGGTAAGATGAATAAAATTAGCCAGAAAAGGCATTACATTGCTGTTAACATTCTGTGGTGGCGAGTGTGTAACCAAATAGGTTAAAATAACCCATTGTAACCTCTTTGTTCTTCTGTAGTAGCTATTGTTGACTAGCTAATGTCAACAACATAGTAGCTAGTATGTTACTGTAGCAATGTTTACGTTCAGTCATTTGGATGACTGTTAAAACCTTTCAGTCTCAAGTTTTTCCTTTACTGTATTTACTAGTTTACTGTAATTATGATCCGGCAGCTATTTACACCAGATCCAGTGTAAATAGCTGCCGGAGCCGACGTCCCAGCTTGCCCGAGCGCGCTAGCTCCCAGCCTACCCGAGCATGCTAGCTCCCAGCCTGCCCGAGTGCGCTAGCTCCGGCAAGCTCGGACGTCGGCTCCGGCAGCTATTTACACTGGATCCGGTGTAAATAGCTGCCGGATCATAATTACAGTAAACTAGTAAATACAGTAAAGGAAAAACTTGAGACTGAAAGGTTTTAACAGTCATCCAAATGACTGAACGTAAACATTGCTACAGTAACATACCAGCTACTATGTTGTTGACATTAGCTAGTGCTAACAGCTAGCTGCTAGTACACTGCTACAACACAGACACCGACTCTAATAATACAGTTCTTGGTCACTGCCTGGTAACAGCAAATTTATAACGGGCCATGTCTCAACAGACTAAGAAGTTATTTCAATGACATTTAATAACATTTTGTTTATCCTGAGGACCGAAAGTAAATGAAAATGTGAACAAACCTTAGCTGTAATAAGATGGCGACCACCAGCTCCAGGGACGACCCGCTGACGTAGGCATGTTACCCAGCCTGACACAAAATATTTGTAGGCATCCAAACTCTTATACGCTTTCAGATCAATACCTGTGTATGGCGATGGGTTTTTAACGAAATAGGTATACAGATCATGTGGGCCGAAGTCAGGTAAAGACAAGGGCTTAGTGTACTTCCGTATGTCAGTGAACAATCCTGGTGGAAGCAGGTAAACGTCGTTCTCTAAGCCTGCTAACCTCAATTTTTGCAAATACCTCTCCCTCTGCTCGCCCTGTAAATGCCCTACGTCACTGGATAGTGAAGGTGTTTTCTGCATCTCGCTCCTTTTTCTTTTAATGTTTTTCATTTGTCGCCTTCCTCGCATTCAAACTGATTCGAGCCGAAGTCCACTACATGTCCAAAATGGCGGTCGCGTTTACGAAGGTCACGTGACTGAAAAGGGTCTATAGAGAAGAAAAGGCCTGGGAGTAGACAGTGCTGAGTGTGTTCATTAGAGCGCTGGCTTTATTTTGACATATGGGTTTGATGTTCTGCATGTTGGTTTATTTTGCCCAAATGGTGAAATGAATAAGATTTCCCTGTAAATGAAACTTGGAGTTTAAGAATGAGGTTAGTGTTGGTGAAAATGCAGCGAATTTAGAACTTTATAGATTCTGTATTAAATGTTGCATTTGTGAGAGCTGATAAAGTAAGGGCCGATATTTGTTATTGCATTCCTTTCTGTGCTGCTGCTGGTAACTTAGATAAATTAGTGGCATGTTCATTGATGTTTATATAATTATTTTGTCTATTTTAAAATTATTTTATCTTAACCGTCCCAGGCGGGATGACACCACTTGGAAATTGAAATTGGCATGTTATGATTGCTGTCTGACAACGTCACATGTGCAGGGTTGAATAGCCGAGTGCAATCCCTTGTATCAGGTCATCTGTGTCAGGGACACCCCCTCCCCCATCTTGGCTATTGAGGTATTTCACCTGACGTCACAGGGTCACGTGACGCCCCGGTGTCCACCATTTTGGACGGCAAGCTAGCTAATGTCAACAACATAGTAGCTGGTATGTTACTGTAGCAATATTTACGTTCAGTCATTTGGATGACTGTTAAAACCTTTCAGTCTCAAGTTTTTCCTTTACTGGATTTACTAGTTTACTGAGCTAGCGCGCGATGGCTCCGGGCTCGGCCGGAGAGCGCGCGATGGCTCCGGGCTCGGCCGGAGAGCGCGCGATGGCTCCGGGCTCGGCCGGAGAGCGCGCGATGGCTCCGGGCTCGGCCGGAGAGCGCGCGATGGCTCCGGGCTCGGCCGGAGAGCGCGCGATGGCTCCGGGCTCGGCCGGAGAGCGCGCGATGGCTCCGGGCTCGGCCGGAGAGCGCGCGATGGCTCCCGGCTCGGCCGGAGAGCGCGCGATGGCTCCCGGCTCGGCCGGAGAGCGCGCGATGGCTCCGGGCTCGGCCGGAGAGCGCGCGATGGCTCCGGGCTCGGCCGGAGAGCGCGCGATGGCTCCGGGCTCGGCCGGAGAGCGCGCGATGGCTCCGGGCTCGGCCGGAGAGCGCGCGATGGCTCCGGGCTCGGCCGGAGAGCGCGCGATGGCTCCGGGCTCGGCCGGAGAGCGCGCGATGGCTCAGTAAACTAGTAAATCCAGTAAAGGAAAAACTTGAGACTGAAAGGTTTTAACAGTCATCCAAATGACTGAACGTAAACATTGCTACAGTAACATACCAGCTACTATGTTGTTGACATTAGTTAGTGCTAACAGCTAGTTGCTAATACACTGCTACAACTACACCGACCCTAATAATACAGTTCTTGGTCATTGCCTGGTAACAGCAAATTTATAACGGGCCATGTCTCAACAGACTAAGAAGTTATTTCAATAACATTTTGTTTATCCTGAGGCCCGAAAGTAAATGAAAATGTGAACAAACCTTAGCTGTAATCAGATGAAGACCACCGGCTCCAGGGACGACCCGCTGATGTAGGCATGTTACCCAGCCTGACACAAAATATTTGTAGGCATCCAAACTCTTATACGCTTTCAGATCAATACCTGTGTATGGCTATGGGTTTTTAACGACATAGGTATACAGATCATGTGGGCCGAAGTCAGGTAAAGACGAGGGCTTCGTGTACTTCCGTACGTCAGTGAACAATCCTGGTGGAAGCAGGTAAACGTCGTTCTCTAAGCCTGCTAACCTCAATTTTTGCAAATACCTCTCCCTCTGCTCGCCCTGTAAATGCCCTACGTCGCTGGATAGTGAAGGTGTTTTCTGCATCTCGCTCCTTTTTCTTTTATGTTTTTCGTTTGTCGCCTTCCTCGCATTCAAACTGATTCGAGCCGTGCCGTCCAAAATGGCAGCGTCACATGACTTGGTCACGTGAGTGAAATACCTCAATACACAGGACTCCCCCTCAGTATCATGGAGCTGAAATGGCGATACTGGATCATTTGATATCCTACAAAAACAGTGTTCAGTTTGAGAATGATGCTTAAGAAGGTGTCTTCTGGACAACCTAATCAATGTAAAAGTTCTGGCACAGCCATTTTCACAACACTGAAAATATTCAGATGCCTAATTGGCACAGTGCACCGCACATCCGTGTTTTGCAGCGAAAACCAACATATGCTGTTTTATTCACATATTCAGTAGAGCTATTTGCTGTGGTGACATTAGTTACTGACTAATTCTCTGTAGTGTTTTAGAAATTGTGATCGGAGGCCAATTTTGGGAATGAGACTCGCAATGGGGCCCTCATCTAAAAGAAGAAAACTCTCATCTACTGCCTCACCTGAAACACAGAAAACCGTAGTTGTACGTTGTGGGTCTTATAATGGCACAAATTATACAGCTAACCCACTCCCATCCCAGCCCTTATCCACAGACACACAATACACATTTTACTGTGTATTATATTGTATACTATTGTTGATAAATATAAGTATTGTAGTTTTCCATTGCAGAAACTTCCAGCAATTACACATTTACCTCCAAAACCATCTGTGAGCTTGTGAAGCTGCTATTTTGCAAGTTTGTTTTTGACACAGCTGTCCGTTTATATGCATACAAAGGCTGCAGGAGAAACACACATCTGTCAAAACAAAATCAACATGTCTGTCTCAATGAAGAAAAGTAGCAGCAATGTCGTAACATTTGATGGTATCTGTGTCAATATGAATAAGGATTGACATTCACCACCTCTATCACCATGCAAACTGGCTAACTGTGAATACATTTTTCCATGTAATTTTGCTGCCTTTACAGGAGGGAGAGTTTGTATAAGCACATCATAATATTACAAACCTTAATCTGTGTAGCTTTAAACTGCCCCCTTGCCAGTCGCCGTCTTCCCGGGCACAAAGACTGTTCATTGGGGAAAAAACAGTGCTTTTAAATGTAGTGTGACCCAGCGGCTGGGGTGTTTCGACTCAACAGCAGCCCAACAGCTGCGCAAGGTTAGAAGTGACCGTGCCTGAGCACACTGGACAATGCCTAGCTGTTAAAAGTACACAAAACTACACAACATGGTCGTCACAAACAAACCATTATTTGTTTATGTTAATTAATCAGATCATCCACAATCATCGCTGAAAATCAGCAGGGGAAGGAGCTTAGAAACAGCTGGTTATGGCTTGCGGCTCCTTGTCCCATTGACTGTCCATTCCCTTCCCTGTCGGTTCCCTTCTGTCTGTGGATCGCCACTCTGCTGATCCGCTGAAACCACTTTGTTTACTGCCCTCCAAAATCAGCCCTTTTCCAGTGCATTTTGAAAGATACTGGACAGGACAGATGGAAGAATAGCTTTTTTTTTTAAATTGTAATGTAGCGCAAATACTATAATGACTGATTTAAATGGATGCAGCTGCTGGGTAGATTACATCATATTTGACTGTCCTCAACCACTAAGCCAGCAGCTGGGTTATAGAAAGCAACTCAGAATGAGTTAAAATAACCCAAGAATATGACCCCACAGCCTCGACCCAGCGTTTAGGTTGGGGGAGGAAGAAAAACAAGGCAGCGTTTTTTCGAGGGTACTTGTGTGGTGAAGCGTCGGCTCTGTTAACAGTGTACACAGACATCGGTGTGGATCAGAGCTGAGTGCCGGGCCGAGTAATAAGGTGATGTTCTGTGTTCTGTGACCTGTAGCTGTAGTGGACCGAGGAGTTTAGAATCCGGGCCTTGAAGCCACAGACGGGCTCAAAAGGGAACGCCAATGTTGCACAAACACAGAGTGCTTTTACTAACCTCATTACAGTGATGGCTGTTTGTTTGTTGACAGGGAGTAACTGCGCATGAGCAGACCATGATCTGTCGGCAGTTGTTTGCAGTTCGCTCAGCCGATCAAAACGGCGTAAAAAATAATGTGAATGATAATGTTTCTGTGCACAGAAAGGATGAAGAATGCGCTCGCCAGTGAAAAGCTGTGGCGTTCTGTTTCTTTTTGAATGTGTTTTACTGCGGGACCGTTGTTCTTAGGCATGAGGCCCGCCCACTCCGGGTCTCAACTCGGTCCTGTAGAGAGAGTGTATAAAGGCTGTGGGTGCTGCGCAGTGACATGAACTGAGCGGTTTGATTTGGAGAGAGCAGCGCGATGTCTGGCAGAGGAAAGGGCGGCAAGGGGCTCGGGAAAGGAGGCGCTAAGCGGCACCGGAAAGTTCTTCGCGACAACATCCAGGGAATCACCAAGCCGGCTATTCGCCGTCTGGCTCGCCGTGGCGGTGTGAAGCGCATTTCCGGCCTGATCTACGAAGAGACCCGCGGTGTGCTGAAAGTGTTCTTGGAGAACGTGATCCGCGACGCCGTTACTTACACGGAGCATGCCAAGAGAAAGACCGTCACCGCTATGGATGTGGTGTACGCCCTGAAACGCCAGGGACGCACTCTGTACGGCTTCGGCGGTTAAACGCTCCGACACTGAACCGCACCAACACAACGGCTCTTTTAAGAGCCACCCACTTACTCATAGAAGAGTAAACTCGTGTTTGTCTGTGTTGTTCCTTTGTCTTACACTAAATGCAGAGTTGAATGAATACTTATTTACGGAAGATACATCGAGAAAAGTTGCTATATCAATGAGTAAGTAAAGGAGCTATTTTACTTACAAAGCGAAAATAACCGAGTAAAAATTATATGGGTGCTGCGCAATGACTTCTATTGAGTCGCTTGACTGAGTTATTTTAAATGTTTTATTTGTATCTGCGGATAAATGGAAGTCTGCCTTGTGACAATATACCTTGTTAAAAGCACAAAACGTATGTGAAGTGGTGAATGTATTGAAATACGCACAAGGCTTTGTCCTTGATACATGTAGATCAATTATTAAATACAGCATTACCTTTGCTCATTTCCAAGCAGCGGAGAAAACTTTCTGCTTCTCTCTTCTGATTACTGAAGCGGCGCTCAGACACCACAATATCTAAAAGGACAAAAACCTGTCAGTCAAACCGCGAGGAGTTCTAGAACTCTGGCCACTGTGTCCTAACAGCTGTTCTGTTTCACTGCTCCGACTCCACTCGAACCGTGAGCTCAAACAGAACGGTGTTCCGTGCAGGGGATGGAGACGGGCTCGTTTCTGTGAGACAGTGAGGTGGCTCTTAAAAGAGCCTTTGTGTGCGTTAGACGGAGTCCGCGTTTAAGCGCGCTCTCCGCGAATACGGCGTGCCAGCTGAATGTCCTTGGGCATAATGGTCACTCTCTTGGCGTGGATGGCACACAGGTTAGTGTCCTCGAACAGGCCGACCAAGTATGCCTCGCTCGCCTCCTGCAGTGCCATGACAGCCGAGCTCTGGAAGCGCAAATCGGTCTTAAAGTCCTGAGCGATTTCTCTTACCAGGCGCTGGAAGGGCAGCTTACGGATGAGCAGCTCAGTAGATTTCTGATAACGGCGGATCTCCCTCAGAGCCACGGTGCCGGGCCTGTAACGGTGAGGCTTCTTCACGCCGCCGGTAGCGGGGGCGCTCTTGCGGGCAGCCTTCGTGGCGAGCTGCTTCCTGGGCGCCTTGCCACCAGTGGATTTACGGGCCGTCTGCTTGGTTCTTGCCATGGCGGAGAGCTCTGCACTTCACAGATGAGAAACAGAATAAACGGCGCCGGCGGACGCTGGCTTTTTCAACTCTAACAGCGCCCTGCGCTCATTGGGCGTCTTGAACGCGGTCGCCTGTCATTGGAGAGAACGCGCTGCGTCACCTATTCGCTATTGGACCGTCTTTTCCCGCCGACACAGTTTGAGAAACAGCCACACCCGTCCCTAATTTATTGCCGCTCGCGCGGCTCCGCAGAGCCAACAGCGCAGCTTAGCGCGTTTTGTAGGTTCAATCGCCGCACGGACAGCGCCGTCATAATCTATTTTCACCCATCAGCCTTCCTTTATCGCCAGCACACTACTGTTATTATTATTATACTATTACGACTAAAATGCATCATTACTATTAACACCACTTGATTATACTGTTTATGAATTCCATTTATGCTAGAGCTATGAAACACCCCAAAACCTAGAAAAGGATTTAAAAAGAGTGCACTTTTTGAGTATAGATGGGTGGCTCTTAAAAGAGCCTTTGGGGACTGACGAATGCAGCAGTGGGGGAGTTTATTTAGTCTTGACGGCCTTCTCGGTCTTTTTGGGCAAAAGTACCGCCTGAATGTTCGGCAGCACACCACCCTGAGCGATGGTCACTCCGCCGAGCAGTTTGTTCAGCTCCTCGTCGTTGCGTACAGCGAGCTGTAAGTGGCGGGGAATGATGCGAGTCTTCTTGTTGTCACGAGCGGCGTTACCGGCCAACTCCAGGATCTCAGCAGTCAGGTACTCCAGCACGGCGGCCAGATAAACTGGAGCGCCGGCGCCGACACGCTCGGCATAGTTGCCTTTCCGCAGGAGCCTGTGGACACGGCCCACAGGAAACTGGAGTCCGGCTCTGGATGAACGAGTTTTAGGTTTAGCTTTAGCCTTACCACCGGTCTTTCCTCTTCCGCTCATTCTGCTGCTCAGATCTGTTGCAGGAACAACTCTGAAATAAAAAGCGCTGCAGCTCGTGCCCTCTGTGATAAAGACAACACGGCTCTTCTCTGATTGGTTAAGATCGTTGTAGCTGAAAAACCAATCACAAACATGCCGTCAAATTCCAGCGTCAGCCTGCGTGACAACCATCCCACGGGTGTAAGAGAGAGAGAGAGAGAGAGAGAGAGATGAAAAAGGAAAGAAGGGAATATAGGCATATATATTATAAAGTTTATATATCGATGTAAAGAAATGTAAATTGTTATTATTTCCATCAGCCCTGACTCAGTTCATGTTCTCCCAGCGCCCTCCTGTCACCGTTTTGTAAAGCAGGAATCAACTCCACCACAACAATCAGCAGCATCTGATATCCTGAGTGAATATGGAATACTGCTCTTTCAACGAAAACATGGGTGGCTCTTAAAAGAGCCGTTATGGGAAAGAAAACTTTAGTCAAACATGTTTACTTCTTTTTGGGGGCCGCCTTTTTCGCCTTGGCCGTTTTGGGCTTTACGGCTTTGGGCTTGGCAGTTTTTGTCTTCTTCGCGCTCTTGGCAGCCTTTTTGGGGGTCGACGGTTTTTTCGCCTTCTTCGGCCTTTTAGTGGCTTTCCTGGCGGCGGGGGGCTTCTTCGCCTTCTTAGGAGACTTCCTGGCGGCGGGTTTCTTGGCTACCTTCTTAGCGGCGGTTGGCTTTTTGGCGGCCGCCTTTCTGGCTTTGGGCGCGGCTTTCTTGTCTTCGGTCTGCGTCTTGTTCAGCTTGAAAGAGCCAGACGCACCGGTCCCTTTGGTCTGCACCAGGACGCTTTTCCTCACAAGGTTCCTGACGGCGATGTTGACGCGGGAGTTGTTCTTCTCCACATCGTATCCGGCGGCCTGTAAAGCTTTCTTCAAGGCGGAGAGGGACACGCCGCTCCTCTCCTGCGACGCAGAAACCGCTTTGATGATGAGCTCGCCGACGCTCGGGCCTGATTTCTTGCTCTTTGAAGCTGCTTTCTTCTTGGGCGCTTTGGCCGGCGCGGCGGCGGGAGCGACTTCTGCCATCTGTCTCGGAGCTCCGGAGCGGAAGCGAGTGAAACGCTGTGTGGGAAACGGAGGCCGGGGGCGGGGCTTAAAAGCGCTCATGAGAACGTTTGAGACTCAACCGCGCTGCCGCTGAGTGAGCGTGCTGCCGTCACACACTCGCACTTGTGTTTTCTCACGGCGTTTCTCGGCGAAAATAAGACTCGGAAGACAAGATCCAAAGCGATCGAGCACACGTTTAGCGAGAACGGGCTTTCTCGTTCCTCCCGAGCTCCAGCAGGCCCAGGTACAGACCGAGCGTGTCGCGCAGTGGCCATAAAACAGCACGGTGCGGCTCGAGCCGGCGGGCTGCGCGCTTTGTGCGATGCCGTGTGTAAAAACGGGCTGAGAAACGGCGTGGCCGCTGTAAGCGCTCTGGGCTGAGTGGAAGGAAGGAGAGCCCTGTCAATGACCCTGATGGATTTCCACTGTCCGAGTGTAGTGTGCAGTTTTGGAAACGGAGCCGCTTTTGTGCTGTGGAAAGCACAGCTTTGGAGTGAGTGTTCGCGCCTGGGTCTCAGGGGTGTGTGTGTGTGTGTGTGTGTGTCAGGTGTGTGTGTGTGTGTCTATGTGGGCGAGTTGTGGTGTTGGATTTGGTGGAATTTGATGTGCCAACAGGAAGACTAGGCCAGGCGGAGACTCTGCTGCAGCCTTTTGGTTATTTTATTCCACACTCCTGGAGCTCTACTCGGACGACATCAAAGGAGATGTGAACCCTACTGTGGGATTCCTTCCTGATGCTATAATCCTAACACGAATCATGTTGTGAAGCTATAACCTGAACACAAATCACTTTACGCAGCTACAACCCTAAAAATAATCACTTTGCGCAGCTACAACCCTAAAAATTATCACTTTGCGCAGCTACAACCCTAAAAATAATCACTTTGCGCAGCTACAACCCTAAAAATAATCACTTTGCACAGATACAACCCTAAAAATAATCACTTTGCGCAGTTACAACCCTAAAAATAATCACCTTGCGCAGCTACAACCCTAAAAATAATCACTTTGCACAGCTACAACCCTAAAAATTATCACTTTGCGCAGCTATAACCCTAACACGAATCACTTTGGGCAGCTGTAAGGACATTAGACACTGGATGCTGGAAAATAAATTTACCATCGGAATTTTTCTCAACTTATCTAAAGCTTTTAATACTGTAGATCACACTATACTACTCAATAAACTAAACTCCTATGGTTTTAAAGGTTTTGCCAGTGGTTAAAAGATTATCTGTCAGATAGAAAGCAATTTGTTTTTAGTAATAGTTTTGTCTCATCCCATAAAACTGTACCATGTGGAGTCCCTCAAGGATCCATCCTTGGTCCTCTTTTGTTCTTGATTTATGTGAATGACCTCGCTTTGGTATCAGACAAACTCTTTACATTACTATTTGCAGATGATACTAATCTATTCATGTCTCATAAAAATTTTGATACACTTATAATAATGATAAATGATGAACTAGGCAAGCTAAATCATTGGTTCAAGGCAAATAAGTTGTCCATTAATATAGATAAAACAAATTTCATAATCTTTACAGGAAGAAATAAGAAATACAGTATAGAAATGGCTAAGATATTCATAGATGAATAACCCATTAAACAGGTAATTAATACACGTTTTCTTGGAGTCATAATAGATGAAAAACTCACATGGAAGTTTCATATTGATCATATTTGCAAACAGATTTACAAGAATATTGGAATCATAAGAAAAGTTGCAAGTTGCCTTTCACGTAAAATATTTATGACTTTGTATTACAGCTTGATATACCCCTATTTAACATATTGCGATATTATCTAGGCAAATACATATTATACTACTTCCATCGAACCACTGTACCAGTTACAAAAGTGCTTTGTGAGAATTGCATCAAATGTCCCTTTCTTACCAAACTCAGTGACTCTATTTTACGATCTGAAAGTCTTGACAGTATATAACATAAACAAACTTCAAACAGCCATTTTCGTTCATAAAGTAATCCATAAAAGTTCTTATTTACCAGAACATTACAAGGATTTATTCAAATTCAATTTAGATATCCATAGTCATAGTACCAGACAGCCAGGGGCGCCGCTAGGGGGGGAAAAGTTAGGACGATTCTAAGGGCCTGGCACTGACAGGGGGGCCTGTGAGGGATATTAATATTATTTTAATAGTATTGCCTTGTGTAAGTTTTTGAAATAAAATATTTCATTTCATCTGTTAAAATATGCAAATTATACATGGTTATGATTTGCTATAACATTTTTCTTGAATTATTTATGATATTGTCATTTCACCCCTCCACCCTTTTTACTAATGGTACAGTCTGATTCTGGGAGCGGGACACGTGAAATATGTAGCTCCGTGCATGCGCAGAGCCGCTATTAGCGCAGCTTAGAGCAGCTGTCAGTTTTTCTATGTGCGCAACAGAGGTGTACATTCTAGAAGTTGCTAAGCAGGAGCAGGTGTGATAAATTATGAAGTCCGGATATCACACTGTGTGCGAAAAAAAATCACCTTTTTTCATAGGTATCTTTATTGTATAATTAAGTCTAGATGTTTTGCCATTGTTCATGTGTGGATTTGTTGATATTGGTAAGTATTTAACTTTAATACAGGGGTGCTTGAAAGTTTGTGAACCCTTTAGAATTTTCTATATTTCTGCATAAATATGACCTAAAACATCATCAGATTTTCACACAAGTCCTAAAAGTAGATAAAGAGAACCCAGTTAAACAAATGAGACAAGAATATTATACTTGGTCATTTATTTATTGAGGAAAATGATCCAATATTACACATCTGTGAGTGGCAAAAGTATGTGAACCTTTGCTTTCAGTATCTGGTGTGACCCCCTTGTGCAGCAATAACTGTAACTAAACGTTTCCGGTAACTGTTGATCAGTTCTGCACACCGGCTTGGAGGAATTTTAGCCCATTCCTCCATACAGAACAGCTTCAACTCTGGGATGTTGGTGGGTTTCCTTACGCTTCAGGTCCTTCCACAACATTTCCATTGGATTAAGATCAGGACTTTGACTTGGCCATTCCAAAACATTAACTTTATTCTTCTTTAATCATTCTTTGGTAGAACAACTTGTGTGCTTAGGGTCATTGTCCTGCTGCATGACCCACCTTCTCTTGAGATTCAGTTCATGGACAGATGTCCTGACATTTTCCTTCAGAATTCACTGGTATAATTCAGAATTCATTGTTCCATCAATGACGGCAAGCCGTCCTGGCCCAGATGCAGCAAAACAGGCCCAAACCATGATACTACCACCACCATGTTTCACAGATGGGATAAGGTTCTTATGCTGGAATGCAGTGTTTTCCTTTCTCCAAACATAACGCTTCTCATTTAAACTAAAAAGTTCTATTTTGGTCTCATCCATCCACAAAACATTTTTCCAATAGCCTTCTGGCTTGTCCATGTGATCTTTAGCAAACTGCAGATGAGCAGAAATGTTCTTTTGGAGAGCAGTGGCTTTCTCCTTGCAACTCTGCCATGCACACCATTGTTGTTCAGTGTTCTCCTGATGGTGGACTCATGAACATTAACATTAGCCAATGTGAGAGAGGCCTTCAGTTGCTTTGAAGTTACCCTTGGGTCCTTTGTGACCTCATCGACTATTACATGCCTCGCTCTTGGAGTGATCTTTGTTGGTCGACCACTCCTGGGGAGGGTAACAATGGTCTTGAATGTCCTCCATTTGTACCCAATCTGTCTGACTGTGGATTGGTGGAGTCCAAACTCTTTAGAGATGGTTTTGTAACCTTTTCCAGTCTGATGAGCATCAACAACGCTTTTTCTGAGGTCCTCAGAAATCTCCTTTGTTCATGCCATGATACACAAACATGTGTTGTGAATATCAGACTTTGATAGATCCCTGTTCTTTAAATAAAACAGGGTGCCCACTCACACCTGATTGTCATCCCATTGATTGAAAACACCTGACTCTAATTTCACCTTCAAATTAACTGCTAATCCTAGAGGTTCACATACTTTTGCCACTCACAGATATGTAATATTGGATCATTTTCCTCAATAAATAAATGACCAAGTATAATATTTTTGTCTCATTTGTTTAACTGGGTTCTCTTTATCTACTTTTAGGACTTGTGTGAAAAACTGATGATGTTTTAGATTATATTTATGCAGAAATATAGAAAATTCTAAAGGGTTCACAAACTTTCAAGCACCACTGTATTTTGCACATTAGCTGTGGTCATAGATATCATTGCTATTGTTCATGTGTGGATTTATTGATACTGTTGCTAAGTATTTAACTTGAATATTTGAACATTTGCTGTGTTTTCTAATAAATGTGTGATGCCTAAAAGAAACCAAAAACACTTAGTGGATTTCTTGCAGTGCACTCTGTAATTGTATCAAAAAACTAGTGTAGTTATTCATCAAGGCATACATTTGATCACATACAATAAGTCAATAAATGGAGGAAACAAAGAAATAAATTTTGTAATCCTGATTATTGATGATGTTTGCTGGAGAGCTCTGGAGTATCCATAATGTGCATACAGAATGTTATAAATCCATACTGATACAGTGATGCATGCAATTTCTCTCAATACAAACATTTGGATTGAATGAACTCCATAGGCTACTGAGTGGCCTAATAATAGTTGCTCATAAAAGAAAAAATATATCTTCCATATATATCATGGAATTTTCATTTTAAGGCAACAGTCTATTCAGTCTAATTCTGACAGTTCTGCATTTAAAATGTTCATATACCAAATAATTGTATCACCTAAACTTGATAGGTAGCTGATCACATGAATAGTAAAGTAGAAGTGCCAGCCAAAAACAGACTTCAAATTCAGTTGCTTGAGCTTGAAAATTTTACCAGGGGGGCCCTAAATTGTAATCTTTCATAGGGCCCAAGATTTCTAGCGGCACCCCTACAGACAGCAAAACAATTTAAGGCCAATAATGACAAAACGTAATCTAAGGCAATTCACAATAATGTTTAGAGGCCCCTCCATATGGAACAGTTTAAGTCAATCCCTAAGAAATTGTTTGTCCCTACCCACTTTCAAAAAATATATAAAAAATGACTTCATAGACGGGCGGCACAGTGGTGTAGTGGTTAGCACTGTCGCCTCACAGCAAGAAGGTCCTGGGTTTGAGCCCCGGGGCCGGCGAGGGCCTTTCTGTGTGGAGTTTGCATGTTCTCCCCGTGTCCGCGTGGGTTTGCTCCGGTTTCCCCCACAGTCCAAAGACATGCAGGTTAGGTTAACTGGTGACTCTAAATTGACCGTAGGTGTGAATGTGAGTGTGAATGGTTGTCTGTGTCTATTGCCGCTTTTCCACTACAAACGTGGCTGAGCCGTGCCGTGCTGAGTTGGGCTGAGTCGAGCTGAGCGGGGCTGTTGGAGTTGCATTTCGACTACAACCGCGCTGAACCGTGCTGGCTGGAAGTGGGTGGACACATTGGGTGGAGTTAGCGAAAGTGGGTGGACGTCACGTGATGTCGTTAAGCAGCGCAAACAGTGACATCAGTGACAGTGGCGGAACAAGTCAGAGCCGGGCCGGGGGCGGGGCAAATGACCGGGCCCTTTATTAAAGCTTATCATAACATCATTTTAGGCTACAAAATGTCCGCAACTGCGGTGTTTACCAATTTCAACACTACCGGGTGCAACTATGTTATTTAGTACATCAAGTCCTTCAAACGAACATGTAACTCAGAAACAAAAAACATTAGGATACTGTACATGGCTCATAATAAAACATCAATAGCCTATACTGCGCACATTATTTGAAGGGCATACGAATGAGCGCTCAGAGGTTGCAACGGTGACAGGAAGAGTCAGAAATAAAAGGAGGGCGGTGCAAACCTCACTGAATGCACTGTGTTTACCAATTTCAACACTACGGGGTGCAACTATGTTATTTTGTACATTAAGTCCTTCAAACGAACGTAACTCAGAAACAAAAAAACATTAGGTGACATACTGTACATGGCTCATAATCAGTGATGGGAATAACGGCGTTAGAATAAACGGCGTTACTAACGGCGTTACTTTTTTTAGTAACGAGTAATCTAACTAATTACTTTTTACATCGTTATAACGCCATTCCCGTTACTTACAATAAAATACTATGCGTTACTTTATTAAAGCTGTTCTCATCTGGCACGCTGCTCGCTCAGCCTTTCTTTCCTCTGCTTTAGTGTGGGGCGGGGAGACGCGAGACAACGGCACAGTAAGCCAATCAGAGTAGATTTGGACAACATATGTCGGTAGGCCACGCCTACTGCACTACTGCGCACGCTTTCAATCGGAAGACCCAGCGATGGCGAGTGGTCAGCCCAACACTGCGCTTTCACACTGGAAATACAGCCATTACTTTTCATTACTTGAAATAAAAGGCAAGTGTTTACGTGCAATGCACATTATGTCGAGGAACAAAGCGTTTGTCCTCGTCAGTGGCCAGTAATTAGTAACATAATTTTAATAACTGCAAAAATATATTACATTTGATAGATGTCTTATCTCACATTGTCCCACAAAAATATTAATATAGTGTAGATAATGTTACTAACTGGTTCTGTTAAGTGTCCATTTCAGTCATTAAACACATTTAACATTCACTTTTATTATGATTACACTAAATGAATTTGATTTTTTTTTTGGGGGGGGGGAACAAAATGTAACGGAATAATTACTTTCCCTGGTAATTAGTTACTTTTATGACAAAGTAACTCCGTTACTAACTCAGTTACTTTTTGGGAAAAGTAACTAGTAACTATAACTAATTACTTTTTGAAAGTAACGTGCCCAACACTGGTCATAATAAAACATCAATAGCCTACTGCGCGCATTATTTGAAGGGCATACGACGAGCCTTGCGCTCCGCGAACTCGTCCACGATGCTCTGTATGTCACTGATTCAGTGATCTTTTAAGCGGTAGTCTCACGACCCGAATAGTAAACAATAAACATGGAGGACATGGAGTCGTTAGTGTTGCTGGTCTTGGTGCTGTGGCTTGTTGTCACCGACAACGCGGACAGATACTGGCAAGAGCGTATAGATGAGGCGAGGCGCATAAGGCTTCAGAAATTCTCGTAATTCGTAATTCTTCTTCTTCCGGGTTTGCGGTGTTTACAGATCCCAGCGTGCTCGCGGGGCGTGTGTGGGCATGTGAGGACACTCCTCCTCACCAATCAGTGCACAGGGGAGTGTCTCCTCACGCCCCCAACCTCACTCGGCACGGTTTGGCTCGCTTCAGCCCCACTCCAAAACGGTGCGAGTTTTAGGGGCTAAGCAGGGCTGAAACGAGCTGAGTCGTGCTGGTTTTTGGTAGTCGAAACGCGAGCCGTGTCGGGCTGAAGTGAGCTGAAGCGAGCTGAAGTGAGCTGAAAAAGGGTAGTGGAAAAGGGCCATAAGTGTCAGCCCTGTGATGACCTGGCGACTTGTCCAGGGTGTACCCCGACTTTCGCCCGTAGTCAGCTGGGATAGGCTCCAGCTTGCCTGCGACCCTGTAGAAGGATAAAGCGGCTAGAGATAATGAGATGAATGAGACTTCATAGACAAGCCAACTACTTCCTCCTGATTTGTTTGTTTTTCTTGTTTTTTATGTTTACTTATATACATAAAGATTTGGTATTTACTTTTTTTTAACTTTTTCTACTATGTACTTATGATTTATTACTTATTAGTTTAAATTGTGTATTTGGTTTTCTTTAACTTCTGTTTAATTTGATATGTTATTTGATTGTATTATCTCATAAGTTAGTTAGTTCGTTAGTTTTTCCTTATTTTCTTGTATTTCGATAATGATTTGCTTTTATCTTTTGTTTGATCTTATTTATTTATGTATGTATGTTATAATCACAGAAATTGTTATGACCATACAGTAATTAATCATAGTATAGGGGAAAACCCTTGAAAAACCTTGGAGGTTTCTGGTCTTCCCCTGCATGTTCTTTTTTCTCTGTTTTAACAAAATGACTTGTTTATTTTATGTGCAAATAAACAATAAACAATGCTTATTAATTTCCTTCTGCTTAACTCTGACAAGACTGAAGTACTTGTACTCGGACCACATGCAGCTAGAAGTACACTGTAAAAAATTTACTGTAAATTTTACAGGAAATTCCTGGCTAATAGTTGCCGCAAATTTACTGTAAATAGGATACAGGACTATTACCGTAGAATAAACACAACAAGGTACTGTACTTAAGACAACACACTACTGTAATATATTACAATATCTTCATGTAAATTTCCAGGGTTTTCCTGTAAATTTACAGGATAGAATACTGTAAATTTACAGGAAATCCCTGGAAATTTACATGAAGATATTGTAATATTACAGTAGTGTGTTGTCTTAAGTACAGTACCTTGTTGTGTTTATTCTACGGTAATAGTCCTGTATCCTATTTACAGTAAATTTGCGGCAACTATTAGCCAGGAATTTCCTGTAAAATTTACAGTAAATTTTTTACAGTGTTGGATAAATTCTTTCATCCTTCTGAAAAGAAACACAAAAAAGTAGTATATGTTATCCACTTTTTTATTTAAAATACAGCAACTGTCTACAACAGTTAATGCAATCAGTAACAATAAATGAAACAAAAGCTCACGGGGGCTGCTGAATTCATACATGGCTGCCCTATAACAAGTAACATTGACAAGTAACAGTCTCTTCATGCATCATATTTAAAAGAAAGACAAAATAAAACCAAATGAAGACCCTGTGGAGTTATTTTTTAAATGTATAACAGACTTTACAGAAAGCATAGACATTGATGGTGGTAGTAAATATTCATAAAAAGAAAACAGAAAATAAAAAAAAAATGAATAGCCAGCATAAATTCTGGAAATGAACTACAACCCCAAAACAGAAAAAGTTGTGACAGATGGGAAATTGTGAATAGCTACCACCACTCTGATGTAGCCACCACCACTCAACACAAATAGGAGGTCTCACACACACACACACACACACACACAGTAAAATAAGTTTGTAGTGTTTATGTTACAGTTTTTCACGATTGTTTACACACAATTCTGGGTACTTGTAGCACAATGATGACAACATGTCACTCATGCACCAACTCCCTTAACCAATTCAGCTAAACTACAAACACAATTTCTGCTTCACACTCAAATTGCAGTTCTTTAACACACTTTTTTCAAAACACTACACACAATTCTCTGCATTTGGCACAATTTTCATGAAGAAAATGACTTGTTTTCATCAAGAACACACTGACATTCAAAATTCTAAATTCCATTACCATTCGATGTATAGACCCTTTTCAGTCACGTGACCTTCGTAAACGCGACCGCCATTTTGGACAGGTAGTGGACTTCAGCTCGAATCGGTTTGAATGCGAGGAAGGCGACAAACATAAAAGAAAAAGGAGCAAGATGCAGAAAACTGTATTTACTAGTTTACTGTAATTATGATCTGGCAGCTACTTACACCGGATCCAGTGTAAATAGCTGCTGCGAGCTAGCTGCCGGAGCCGCCGGCCGCGAGCTAGCTGCCGGAGCCGCGGGCTAGCGCGCGCTTCCCGGCCGGACCCGCGGGCTAGCGCGCGCGCTTCCCGGCCGGAGCCGCGGGCTAGCGCGCGCGCTTCCCGGCCGGAGCCGCGGGCTAGCGCGCGCGTTTCACTGCTGGAGCCGTGGGCTAGCGCTCGCGCTTCCTGGCCGGAGCCGCGGGCTAGAGCGCGCTCTCCCTCCCCGGCCGGAGCCGCGGGCTAGAGCGCGCTCTCCCTCCCCGGCCGGAGCCGCGAGCTAGCGTGCGCGCTCTCCCTCCCCGGCCGGCTGCGAGCTAGCGCGCGCGCGCTCTGGAACCTCGGACGTTGGCTCCGGCAGCTATTTACACTGGATCCGGTGTAAATAGCTGCCAGATCATAATTACAGTAAACTAGAATGGAATGTTAACAGCAATGTAATGCCTTTTCTGGCTAATTTTATTCGTCTTACCTCCAACAAAGTGGTCACTACACAAGCGTTGGTATGCCGCTATCCATCTTCTCCGTCGGTCAGCATCTACCGGAATCCGATAAAATGATAACCCTTGCCTTGTTTGTTGATGGTTACTACATCCAGGTGCGCAACAATATAGTGGTATGATGGAAGTCTTGCTGAAAATAAACACTTTCTTTGCTGCCGTTCCTCAATGTTGGCTGTGGTAAACTACTGGTAGTACACGTCCAAAATGGCGGCCGCGTTTGTCCATACTTCATCACTGGGATGAACACTTGTCACAACTGTTAACTAGAAAAAATCAGAGCTTTTTAACAAGGGAAAACATTACATGTGATATTGAACAGATGAGAAGATGCAGCACATTGTGTTACTATAAAGGCTACAGTACATTCTTCTGTTTTTTGAATGTAGATCAGGTGCATTTTTGTGCACATTGTGCATTTTGTGCACCATAAAACTTCACTACAGTTTTTTCGCAATTGCCAACACATTTTCTGGAAGCATGTCTCACATTGTCTCACATGTCTCAGAGCTCAACACACAAATCCCAAAACTCACACATAGTGTCAGGAATATACGTAAAATTAATTTTTGCCACCCTGTCTGTGCGCTATGAGCATTACAGTTTTTCTCAACTGCTAACACACATTTTCTGAAAACATGTCTCACATTCTCAAAACTCTACACACAAATCCAACAAACTCACACACAATGGGCAAAACACCTCACTTCTCCTGCAAAATGACACTCTTCACTCAAAACATTTAACTTTAAAAAACGCTATTTTTGTTAGGGTTTTGCTGGGATTCGAACCTGGTTCGTTGGTGTGATAATCCAGCAAACCCCCACTAGGCCACCAGGGGGATGACTCAAATGCAGAGGCGTGAGGCGGAAGTAGAAAAAGAATCAAAAGGTTTATTTAAACTATATACACTATATACAGGGCAAAACAAAAGACAAAAAAAAAACCAAAGAGTATTATCCAAAAGAAAAGCAAAGTGCAAAAATTCAAAAGCTAAGAAGATCAAAAAACACAGTACAAAGGAAACTGGAGATAAACATAACAGCACAAAGACTCCGTGACAAGAGGACTGAACTCAGGGGTATAAATAGACAAACTAATTAAGGACACAGGTGAAGATAATTAGGCAATTAACACAAACACAAAACACAGGAACAGTGGCGGCCTCTAGAGGCCAAAATAAACATGACATGAAAAGGAAATAACAGCGGCCTCTAGAGGCCAAAACAGTCCTAGTCCTAACAGGACCCCCCCCTCTAGGAGCGTCTCCTGACGTTCCCAGGGCGATCCGGATGGGCCGAATGGAAGTCCCGACATAGTTCTTTATCAAGGACATCCCGAGCAGGAACCCAGCAGCGCTCCTCAGGACCATAGCCCTCCCAGTCCACCAGATATTGCAACCCGCCGCGGACCCGGCGGGAGTCAAGCAGGCGATTCACAGTGAACACAGTCTGCCCCTGGAAGATGCGGGGGGGTGGGGGGTTCCTAGGGGCAGGGGCATACGTAGACGTCAGTACGGGCCGTAACAGGGAAACATGGAAAGTGGGGTTGATCCTCAGAGTCCGGGGCAACTGGAGCCGGTAGGAGACAGGGTTCACCCTGCGCACCACCTTGAAGGGGCCAATGTAGCGAGGAGCAAGCTTGCGGTTCTCCACCCGCAGTGGAAGGTCCTTAGTGGACAGCCAAACACGCTGCCCAGGGCGGAAAGCGTGTGCAGGTCTTCTATGGCGGTTGGCCTGAGTCTGGTTGGTTCTGGAGGTCTGTATGAGGGTCTTCCTGACCTTGCTCCAGGTCTTGCGACACCGTCTCACATATTGGTTGACCGAGGGCACCCCCGCGTCCTCCTCCTGGTCCGGGAACAGAGGTGGCTGGAACCCGAATTGGCACTGGAATGGCGACAGCTTGGTGGCCGATGACTGCAGGGTGTTGTGGGCGTACTCCGCCCATGGCAGCCAGGTGCTCCACGATGTCGGGTTATCCATAGCCAGGCCTCGCAGGGTGGTTTCCAGGTCCTGGTTGAGCCTCTCCGTCTGACCATTGGACTGTGGGTGAAACCCAGAGGAGAGGCTGGCAGTGGCTCCGATGACCTTGCAGAACCCGTGCCACACTCGGGAGGAGAACTGGGGCCCTCGGTCTGAGACGATGTCCTGTGGAAGACCAAAGACTCGGAAGACATGATTAAACAAAAGTTTCGCAGTTTCAAGAGCAGAGGGGAGTTTGCACAGTGGTATGAAGCGGCAGGCCTTGGAGAATCTGTCAACTAAGACCAAAATGACCGTGTTACCTTGTGACTCAGGGAGACCCGTGATAAAGTCGACTGCCACGTGGGACCAGGGACGCCGGGGAATGGTCAGAGGATGCAGGAGACCCTGGGGACGCTGTCGTGGGTTCTTGGTTCTGGTGCAAACCTCACAGGACAGGACAAATGACCTTACTTCCTTCTCCATGTTAGGCCACCAGAAGCGTCTTTTCAGGAAGTCCAGGGTCCTCCGAGCTCCCGGGTGGGCGGTGAGAGGGGAAGAGTGACCCCACTGGAGAACCTTGGCCCGGGCTTGATGTGGGACGTACAAGAGGCCTGGTGGCCCCGTCCCAGGACCGGGGTCCTGGCGTTGGGCTCGTCGGACAGCCTCCTCAATACCCCAGCGAACAGGGGCCACAATCCGGGACACAGGGATAATAGGCCCGACTTCATTCTCCCTGTTAATGGCAGAGAACAGTCTGGACAGTGCGTCAGGTTTGGTGTTCTTGGAGCCGGGGCGGTATGAGAGGGTGAAGTCAAACCGACTGAAAAACAGGGCCCACCTAGCCTGTCGAGGGTTCAGTCTCTTGGCTTGCTGGAGGTACTCCAGGTTCTTGTGGTCAGTCCAAACCAGGAATGGATGTTGTGCTCCCTCCAGCCAGTGCCTCCACTCCTCAAGGGCCAGTTTGACCGCTAGCAGTTCTCGATCCCCCACATCGTACCGGGACTCAGCAGGACTCAGGCGGTGGGAGAAGTAAGCGCAGGGGTGCAGCTTTCCTTCCGAACGTTGAGAGAGCGCCGCGCCGACACCACTGTCCGAGGCGTCCACCTCCACGATGAATGGTTGGGAGGTGTCCGGGAGAACCAGAATGGGTGCCATGCAGAAGCGGTCCTTGAGGTCTTTGAACGCCTTTTCTGCCTGAGGAGACCAGCCATAAGATCCACCTGTCCCTTTGGTGAGGTCTGACATGGGTGCTGCCACAGAACTGAAGTTCCTGATGAACTTGCGGTAGAAGTTAGCGAATCCTAAGAACCGCTGAACCTCCTTAACGGACTTGGGAGTAGGCCAATCCCGGACGGCCAGGGTCTTGGCAGGGTCCATTTGGAGTTGGCCTGTCCGTACAATAAATCCCAGAAAGGAGACCTCGGGAACATGAAATTCGCATTTCTGGGCCTTGGCGAACAGATTGTTCTGTAGCAGCCTCTGGAGAACCTGGCGGACATGGTGGCGGTGCTCCTGCACGGTCTTGGAAAAGATAAGGATGTCGTCGAGGTAGACAAAAACGTATAGGTTAATCATGTCCCTTAAGACGTCGTTGATTAGGGCCTGAAAAACAGCTGGTGCGTTGGTGAGTCCGAAGGGCATCACCTGGTATTCGTAGTGCCCAGACGGGGTGTTAAAGGCAGTCTTCCACTCGTCTCCCTGTCGGATACGGATGAGGTGGTATGCGTTCCGTAGGTCCAACTTGGTGAAGACGGTGGCGCCTTGGAGCAGGTCGAAAGCTGTGGACATCAGCGGAAGGGGATATCGGTTGCGCACAGTGATCTTATTCAGGCCCCTGTAATCAATACATGGTCGGAGCCCCCCATCCTTCTTGCCGACAAAGAAGAAGCCGGCTCCAGCAGGTGAAGTGGAGGGTCGAATAAACCCAGAGACCAGGGCATCTTTGAGGTATTCCTCCGTGGCCTTGCGTTCTGGCTGAGAGAGTGAAAACAGTCTGCCACGAGGAGGGGTAGTCCCAGGGAGCAAGTCGATGGCACAGTCGTAGGCCCGGTGCGGAGGAAGAACGGCGGCCCTGCTCTTGCTGAATACCTCCTTGAGATCCCAGTACTCTGTGGGAACTTGAGATAACTCGGTGAGATCAGGGGGCTCGGCAGGAGACACAGGAGAACTAGAGAGCAGACAAGAGGCATGGCATGCAGGGCCCCATTCCACAACCTGGCTTGTTACCCAGTCTATGCGAGGGTTGTGGCGAGTAAGCCAAGGAAGGCCTAGAATAACTGGGAACTCAGGTGAAGGAATCAGGTGCAGGGATATTTCTTCCTTGTGACCTTGAGACTGGAGGAAAACTGGAGAAGTAACTTGGGTGACTCTTCCATCACCTAACGCTTGGCCATCGAGGGCAGACACAGACAGTGGGACTTCAAGAGGTGCAGTCGGAATATTGATGCTTTGGGCGAAGTGAATATCCATAAAGTTCCCAGCCGCCCCTGAGTCTATCAAAGCTTGACAAGAGTGGACAGACTCACCCCAGGAGATGGAGACCGGGATGTAGATTCCTTGGCCAGGGAGTCCGGGAGAGAGGGTAGGCCCCGTCACAACCCTCCCTCGGCTGGACGGGGCGGTCCTTTTCCCAAGAGTTCGGGACATGATGCTCGGAAGTGACCAGGCTTGCCACAGTAGATGCAGCACTTGTCCCTCCTTCTGCGCTCCCTCTCAGATGCGGAGAGGCGAGTACGACCCACTTGCATGGGTTCTGGACAGTCACTGAAGGAGGTAGACGGTCTCCAGGTAGAGGTAGGGAGGCTGGGGGGGCTCAAGGCTTGGTGGCGTTCTCTCATCCTGTTGTCCAGACGAATAGCATGCGAGATGAGGGTTTCGAGGTCACTTGGGCATCCAATAGAGGCCAGACCGTCCTTGATGGGGTCAGACAGACCATGGTGGAAGGCTGACACCAGGGCAGTCTCGTTCCATCCACTTACTGCTGCGAGTGTTCGGAACGAGATGGCGTAATCTGCGACGCTTCCTCCTTGCCGGATGGACATGAGCTTTCGGGCTGCGTCGGTACTGATGTCTGCCTGATCGAAGACCCGAAGCATCTCTTCAGAAAACAGCTGGAAATCAAAGCACTCAGGTCCCTGTCTTTGCCAGATAGCAGTAGCCCAGGCTCGCGCCTTACCAGCTAATAAGGTGATCACAAAGGCAATCTTGCGGCGATCCGTAGTGTAGGTGGTAGGCTGAAGCTCAAAGGTGAGTTGACACTGGGTAAGGAACTCTCGGCACTCACTGTGCTTGCCGTCATACCTCTGTGGTGCAGGAAGGCTGGGTTCGCGAGGTGAAGAAGGCAGCATTGCAGGAGGCACTGGAGCAGGAGTGGGAGCTGGATCAGGAGCAGGAACTGGATCAGGAGCAGGAGATGCAGGCAGAGATGTCAGCTGTGCCAGGGTTTTCCCAATTTGCTGAAGCAGTTCCTCGTGGCGAGCGAGGGCCTCACGTTGGCTGGTGAGCGTACGTCCATGAGCGTCCATGGTCGCTCCGAAGCGTGTCAAAGCTGCCATAATTCCCTGAAGGTTGGCCGGGTAGACAGTTGAAGCAGCCTCTGCTGAGTCGGTCATGACGGAGTCTTTCTGTTAGGGTTTTGCTGGGATTCGAACCTGGTTCGTTGGTGTGATAATCCAGCAAACCCCCACTAGGCCACCAGGGGGATGACTCAAATGCAGAGGCGTGAGGCGGAAGTAGAAAAAGAATCAAAAGGTTTATTTAAACTATATACACTATATACAGGGCAAAACAAAAGACAAAAAAAAAACCAAAGAGTATTATCCAAAAGAAAAGCAAAGTGCAAAAATTCAAAAGCTAAGAAGATCAAAAAACACAGTACAAAGGAAACTGGAGATAAACATAACAGCACAAAGACTCCGTGACAAGAGGACTGAACTCAGGGGTATAAATAGACAAACTAATTAAGGACACAGGTGAAGATAATTAGGCAATTAACACAAACACAAAACACAGGAACAGTGGCGGCCTCTAGAGGCCAAAATAAACATGACATGAAAAGGAAATAACAGCGGCCTCTAGAGGCCAAAACAGTCCTAGTCCTAACAATTTTGTTGTCAAAATGACACACACAGCCATCATTTCAATAGACACTCATAACCATTGACCTCCAATGTGCATATGCTAACACACTATTGTAAGATGAGTGGAAAAACATCATAATGACTTAGACCTTTTTTTGTTCAGTGTTCAATTTACTACAGATTGTATGTGTGTTATGAAATATTGCTTTTATACTCACAGCGCACATGAAAGGGTGGCAAAAATGTATTTTATGTGTTCTTATGACACTGTGTGAGTTTTGGGATTTGTGTGTAGAGCTCTGAGACATGTGAGGCAATGTGAGACATGCTTTCAGAAAATGTGTGTTAGCAATTGTGAAAAAACTGTAATGAAGTTTTATGGTGCACAAAATGCATAATATGCACAAAAATGCACCTGATCCACTTTCAAAAAACAGAAGAATGTACTGTAGCCTTTATAGTAACACACTGTGCTGCATCTTCTCATCTATTCAATATCGTGAAAAACTAACAAACACTACAAACTTATTTTACTGTGTGTGTGTGTGTGTGTGTGTGTGAGAGAGAGAGACAGAGACCTCCTATTTGTGTTGAGTGGTGGTGGCTACATCAGAGCGGTGGTAGCTACACCAACTCCCTACCTACCCAACCCCAGCACTCACCAGTTTACAGGCAACCCACCAACTGAAAATCTAACATTTTTCGCAACAAAGTGCACACTGGTGCGTTCAGCCCCCGTCGTTGCCCAGTCTTGCTGCCTGTCTGGGTGTTAATGCCACAAAACATAACAATGATTTTAGACCTGTAGCCTTAACATCTATAGTAATGAAGTCTTTTGAACGTATAATGGTTGGAAATCTGAAGCAAGAAGTACAACATTTATTAGATCCTTATCAGTTTGCCTATCAGAATAACCGAGGCACTGATGATGCTCTAAACATTACAATACATTTAATTTTAAAGCATCTTGAAAACACAAAGGCCTATGCTAGACTGTTGTTTATGGATTTTAGTTCCGCGTTCAATACGATCCTCCCACAGATCCTTTTAAAGACGCTGGATCAGATGGATGTTAACCCATTCCTAATCAAGTGGTACTTTGCTTTTTTCACTGGTAGGCAGCAACAAGTGAAAGTTAATTCCACCCTGTCTCACATACAGGAAATAAATACAGGCGCTCCTCAAGGGTGCGTGAGTTCTCCTATTCTCTTTACATTATACACAAACAATTGCAACAGTCAACACAGTAATAATTATATCATCAAGTTCTCAGATGACACAGCTTTACTGAGTCTTCTGTCAGCTCAGTCCAACACTGGAGAGTACCGCACAGAGGTGTAGGACATAGTGCTGTGGTGTGAGGACCACAATCTTATTTTAAATGTGGACAAGACAAAAGAAATGATTTTTGACCCAAGAGGGGTGGGGGATCATAGTCCTGTGTATATTAAGGGGGAGATGGTTCAACAAGTATCACAATTTAAGTATTTGGGCATACACTTTGATTGTCAGTTACAGTGGACTACACATGTTGCATCTGTCTGCTCAAAGATCTGTCAACAGCTGCACTTCCTAAGAAGACTTAGGGTGCATGGTGTTGATGAAAGCATCATGCTCTTGTTTTATAGGGCCACTATTGAATCTGTCATCCGTTATGGCATTACAACATGGTTTGGGAACTTAAGTGTAAAAGGCAGAACACAACTGCAGACTCTTGTGAAGAGGGCAGGGAAAATAATGGGCACACAGCCCCCATGCTCTTTGCAAGAAATATTTGAAGAGACAGTCAGGAGGCAGGGGTTAAAAATTTCTGCTGATCCAACACATGTTACACTATGAGTATGAGCTTCTGCCTTCTGGCAGAAGGTATAGGATGCCAGTATGTAAGTTTAACAGATACAAATTCTCCCTGGTACCCATGTCCATCAAATTAATTAACAACAAGTTGAATAGATAGAGAGAGGGTGTTTGCAGGTGACAAGATAATAGAGCAATGGTCTTGTAGGGGATACTTATTTATTTATTTTAACAGGATGTGCAATATTGGTAGAAAGGTGCACATGTCAATTGGGCAACTGTGCAAGGGGATGGTGGGGGTATTTATCTATTATTTAGAGGGCTGTGCAATATTTAGAGAAACGTGCAATAAGTTTATTATCTTTAGAAGGGGATTGTGCGATGCAGGGAAAGTGTGCAATATGCTGTGTATTTATGAGTGCTGCTTGTTGCCTATGTGAAGGTATTTGACTAAACATTTGGAGGAGAATTGTGCAATAACTGTTGGACTGAGGTTTTTTATGGCGTGTGTAGGGAGTGGACAGTGTGTGTGTGTGTGTGTGGGGGGGTATTTGTTATCTGTGATGATGTTATATGTTGTTGTGTTATATGTGCTATGTGTGATACCAATGCCCTGTAAGCCCAAGACAAATTTCTCTGCATAGAGACAATAAAGATCAATCAATCAATCAATCAATCAATCAATCAATCAATCAATCAATCAATCAATCAATCAATCAATCAATCAATCAATCAATCAATCAAAAAGGCTCTGAAAAGACAGAGGGGAAAAACACAATTGGGCTGTGCATGTTGGTAATAACAAATAACCTACTGGCAATAGGTGTAGAGGGTCTAGTGGGCAAATAATTAAAGGGAAATTCTGGCCAATTTCAACATGTAGTTGTACTATGTTTTAACATATTCAAAATATCATTCCAAAAAGTTAAGTGTTGTGTTGCAAGGTGTCTGTTGATGTTGCATAACTTTTGGGATGATATTTGGAGTAAGTTAAGATGCTTAAACCACTATGTAAAAAATAAACCCAGTATGCCCCCCAGTTAGCAGGCAAGGATCATGGAAAGGGATGAACAAAAAAAGCATCAAGTCAAGGGTAGCGTCACCACTGCACGTTGAAATGGCCCGGAATTCTCCTTTAATTATTGAAATAAATAAAAATACTGATGCATTTCAGTGGAAGAGATTACTGTGTGTGTGCGCGCGTGTGTATGTGGGTGTGTTTGTGTGTTAGGAAGAGAGAAATGTGGTGGCGTGTATGTGTGTACAGTAGAACAAGTTTTGGCAATGGGCATTTTAATGCTAGTGCAATTGAAACACACCTCTGGATGAATTCTAGGGTGGCTGCTGCTTCTGCAGGATACTGCAGGTTAAAGACATAATATGCCGCAAACATAGCAATTAAGCCATGCAGCAGACTGCTATGGGGCCCCATCACACACACACCTTCGATGGACATGTACCACATGTCAGCATGTAGAAGTTCACCTGAAATCCATCAACAACATAACTACAAACTACACAGCACACTAGAGCTACCTACAATGCATCCTTTAATCTCACAAATGTACTGTACGATTTACTTTGCGCGACACACTCTCAAAGAACACTAAATAGAGCTTCCCTCAACCACAGGCATTCTTTTAAGAACTTCTACAAAATAAGGAAAAATTATACCTGGTACGATTAATTGAGGTGTGCATGGGGCGATTGATGATGTGTGAATGTCCGCAGTTGTGGCAGAGGGCTGGAGAAGAAAAACAATGAGGTAACCATGAGTAAGTTGAGTACACCACAACAAAGAAAACAAGACCTGTCATTAGTACTCTAACCTGGCTCTCGCCAGATATAGGTGATTCTGCAAACCTCCACAAGGGGGCTTAGCTCCTCATATTAGCTCCTCACTTATTTGGGGAGCCTCAAAGTAGGACAACAATGGTGGAAGTGACGCATCAGCATTGACTCTGTAATTTCAACTGTATTGTCAAATCTACAACATATTGTGTCTTTAAAAGACAAACAGAGAACGGTTTTGAAGGAATTTATTGGTGGCAAGGCCACTCCTTCTGAAAACAAATCCAACACAGCACTCTCCCAGATGTATGTGTGGAGCAAGGCAGAACCACATCCATCAGGCAAAACCGAGGTTGTACTCAACACCAAGAGGCAAATCAGCTTCAATGTATGATGCCAGTATAGATGGCGGTCTGATGGCCAGGCTAATCAGTCAGTGGAGTATTACAATATCTAAATAATAACTTACTTGGTCTCCGTGGTTGCTCCCCCAGCAGGTAGGATAATAATAACAATAGTATAGATAGCAAATAGTAAGTAAAAATTATGCCGCACGAGAGCGAGTATGTCTATGAACAGCGCAGTGGTCAGAGTTAACAAAGGAACAAGCTGGTAACATGTCCGCCATGGCGGTGATAAAGTCACAATCCCAAGCCCTATTAACAATTAAAAAGTAGCAGGACAGAGTGAAGGGAGGGAGTGGTTGAATATGTAATGCAAGTTATACTCACATCAACTATGAGGAAGATACCATCATCCTGCTCCTTAAAGTGGGCCAGCAGGCACATGACCAGGCAAATTGACTGGTTGCCACTTCTGTATTTTTGTACAGCCTTCTCTACACTTGGCGTCTTCTGCTGTGCAAAGTACTCCAACATTTTGTGCTGCTTGTCGTTTATGGCGGCTGCCATCTTCTCTCGGATGGGGACTCCCGTCAGCTCGGTGAAGTGCTGGAAGAGGCCATGCAGGGAGAAGAGATACAGCCAGTCTTCTTTCAGCTTCGAGATGCTGTGTGGTGGGTCACAATTTAGGTCCCGGCGCTGGAGAATATACGTTTTTTGGAGCCAAGTCTGCAGCACTCCTCTCTCCACACCTGACATTCCTTCCTGGGTGGGGGGTAACAACAAAAAGAAAATACAAGTTTGTGCATCCAAGATGTAAGATATTAATTATTAACATTAATTTCCACTACATCTACCTGGGCATATAGCTGCTGCATCTGAATCTTCATCCCTTGCAATGTTTCTTCGGTCTCGCCTGAGGGGAGCTGTTGAGGTGCCCATTGGACACATCCATACTGGTCAACAGGATGTCCGCCATTTGCTTGTACCTGGGGACTGCTCTGCTTAGTTTTTCTTAACCGTGCCAATGTGACGTTTCGGTTGACATGTTCAATTCTAGTTTTTACCTGCTGGATGAGTGATGCTCCAGCAACTGTGTCATCATCATTTACATCCCCAAAACATACAGGGTACTGATGTATTATCTCATTCACAACCTTCACGCAGATCCCTCTATTGGGATTCACATTGTGCACCCTCATTTGGTCAACCAGCTCTCTGACCATTGCTCTTCTGGCGGCAGGATTTGGCCTGGTGGAATTAGTGATGGCTGACCTGATCTCTTGTGGCATCTTCGACCAGTTAACCTTAAAGAATGCAAACAAAAAATGTGGAATAAATAGGACACAAGGATAGGAATTTTGTAGTATCACTGTAAAAAGCCAACTGATAATATAACGCAACCTGCTGCAAGAACTTATCCTGAAGTTTATTTATCTTAAAGGAGAATTCCGGCCAATTTCAACATGCAGCATTCCAACTTATCTTGAACTTAAAACATGTTTTTATGATACTTTGATTTGTTACAATTAGTTACAATATACGAAAACCTGGCTGGTCTTGGAATCAATGAGTCATGGGTTTTAATCCCATAACAGCAAGAAAAAAGGACTTGAATGGAGAGATATTTTTGTGATTGAAAGTCCCATTGGAGCTCTGCACAGTGTATGATAAGAACCTGTTGTCGGCTGGCTGTTTTATCCACCTGCGTGGATTCTGTACTCTTGCTGACGCAGTTTAGGAGAACATATTGTCATGTAGCTCGGAATTGTTTGGTATGCTCTCTAAATAACATAATACTCTGTAGCCCAGTGGTAGCCACTGGTTACAAGGCGGGGTTTGGGATCAGATGCAGCCTCTGATTGTTTGGAAGCTGCTGTCACTCAAAGGCTGCGCTCACATGTGATTGGCGCGATACAATAAAACTTTAGAGCGCATATAAAACTATTCTGATGTACACACAATGACATTTGTTCTTCCAAACGGAGTCGGTAGGAGTACAGAAACCACGGAAACAGCTACAACAGCCAGCCAACTAGAAAACAGGTTCTAACCACACACTATACTGCTCCAATGGGACTTTCAATGTTAAACACCTAGCCACTTAGCATTTCTGGCATCTCTGGATGCGTGTGCAGCACAGCTGTTTGCAAACGGAGAAACCCATGTATAAGTAAATGTTTTCCCCCTCGATGACTCCGCCTTTCCTCCTCGCTGGGGCGGGCCAAAGGTGCCGACTGCATCTATGTGCATACCTAACAAGTAAAACAGATTAAGATCAGCCCTCCACAAACCTTGAAATTTCCAGGCCATGATGTGCATGGTGAAGGCAGAGTTGGGCTTGATGTACAGAGTGTCCCAGGTATGGAGAGTTGTGGATTCCCTGCAGGGGAACAGGTTGAAGATGGTTCTGGAGACCCAGGAGGAGATAGGGCTGAGAAGGAACCTGAAAAAATATTTATCATTACTCCATTATGACCCATACATACTATGGTGTATTAAACACCCATCACATTTTCACCATACAAAAAGTCTACCAAATGTACCATAAACTAAGTCTAGAGATTGCACAGCTAAGAGATTAGGGGTGTACTCCAAGCAGTTTCTGAATCACTAGTCTCCCTAAATTCAACACGAAATACAAGAACATTCATTTGCCACATACATACAGATATTTGTGTAAAATGTGTAGTGAGATGAGCTTATGGCAAAGATAAATGATTAAGAGCTGATCTTTGTCTGGTCTCTACCAAATCAATTCACCAATAGTGAAATGAAAATGTCAAATGTCAACAGCTGACATGGAAAGAGACACGCAAGCTAATCCACCACGGCAAGGTGCCAGCTCAACAGGGTTAGTTTTTTTTTTTTGTCTTTTTGAAAGAATAAATGAAATAGAACCATTTAACAATGTAAGATGTAAGGAAGAGAACAAAGAGGAGAATATTAAATTCATAACATACATTCACACCCCTTTCAATGTTTTTATGTTTTGATTTTTATTTCTAAACATTGCAGCGATCTCCTACACTTCTAAATTAATTTCTAATTTAGCAACCATTTATTTGTCAAAAAACACAAAAAGTGTTAACACGGTTTAAGTGTGTTTGAACAAGACACAGCCAACCTATGGTTACCTTGAGATGAAAAGGCACAGAGAAGCTTTCTTGACTGGACCACACGGAGAAAGGGCAGAAGATTCTCTTCACTTAGAAGGCTCATATCTTCCTTGCTCTCCACACCAAGGTCTTCCAGGCCTCCCATCAAGGTGCTTAGTGTTTCAGCGGGAAGGCCCAGGAGCACTGCCAGGACAGCCGTCCTGAGTTCATCTTGTGCTGAAGCCATATGTCTCTGCAAAAGAGTGATGGAGACAGATCATTGTAATGCCACACATATTGTAGGCAGGCAAGGGATAATAATCCAGTAGATCATCATACCTCACACAAACAAATTCATCTTGGGGTGTCCCCAGAACACTATACACCCCCATATCCCTCAACTTCACAAAACAATGTTTTTCTGAGACAAAAGACACAGAGTCACTGTGCACTATGACCAGCTCTATCTTACCAACCTCAAGTTCATCTTCAGTTTTCTGCAGCAAAACAAACATTCCCTTTTTGTATGAGGTGCCCTTCACCGTGACTGTGTGAGATGCTACTGCATTGTTAGATTCGAAATGCAAACCACTAACAGCCTGTTGGATTTTGACATTGTAATCATTCACATAGAATGGCATTTCTTTCTCCAGCAATACACATGGCTGAAACATTTCACCTGCACTCAGGTATGCCTGCAAGAGCTGATGTCTCTCGGCAACGGTCTTGCAGATGTTCTTAAAATTCTGCAATTTCCGAGCACATCTTTTAAAGAATGTATGCTTGCTCTCAAAACAGAGGGTCCAAAGCCGAATTAGTGGGCCAAAGTGGATGATGAGGTCCGGGTAATGGAGCAAGTAGTGGTGTTTCGGCTTTAGAGGCTCATTGGGGAAAAGCTGTCTGCGAAAGAAGACGTACTCCTCAATAACTATCTTAAGATAGGAAACTTGATCAGTGGTGATTACTGGTGCACAAATCAGCTCTACAATTTCCCTGAGCAGCACCACAAGTTTCCAGGCAGCATTGTGACATGGATTTCTGATGCTATCACCTATCAGTAGAGGGAGCAGATGCAGAAAACACCAGTTCTGGACTGCATGACCCGTAAGCCTTTTGCTACCTGGGGAAACATTGGCTGGTTTGTCCAGGGCATCGTTTCCTTTGTAGTTGAATTGGTCTTTGCTCCTATTGAGCTGGGTGTAGGTGAAATGATTCTCAGACACTAGAAGGCCAATCAACAAACTAAGGTCACTGGAAATGATGCCCTCAAACAGGTCATGGCCCAGACATGGGGGCAATCCAGGCTGGCAAACATGAAAGAATGCCAGTTGGTTAAAGGGAGAGTCAGATTTGACACCACATTCAGAAATTAGGTCACCCTTTCCCAATTCCTGTACATGTTTCAAGAATGACTCTGGTGTACGGCTGTTGCCACGAACTAATGGAGAACCCTCAATTTGTGACCTTTTCACATCACAGTATCGACAAAAGTAGTGGCTCACACTGAAGTTCTCCACAAACCCACCAATACTGTGAGACCCTAAATTGTCACCTGAAATCGCACAGAGTCGACCTCTGACAGCCTGTCCATTGTTGATCTCCATGCCAGACTCCTCAAGTGCTTTAAGATCTCTAGTAAGGGGCTCAAACACCTTGTCCATCCCAAAATACCTAAAATCTTGCTCCTTACACAGGAGAACCAGCTGCACGTTATCGATGGCAGATCTGTTGTGTGGCAAGATATCAGTAAGCGTGAGGTACACAGAGAGTATCTTATGCTTCTTTTTAGAGGAGCCAAGCAGATTCACTACCTCAAATGCATCCTGATAGAGAATTATACCTAGAGAAGATGGATCGGCTTTAAATAAGGGGTTATACTGAACTCCCTTACCATCATCTACGTCCTGTAAAATGCCCTGTGGTGATCGTTTGCAACGTGTTGCAGCATACTGCTCTTGCATAGACTTGCTTTTAAAAAGTGCCGCCAATGTCTCTTTAATAGGAACATACTGGGCAAATGATTCCTTACCTTTCTCATTAATTCCTAATAAATGAGACACCGGCTCAACATAATTAAAATGCTTTTTAAAAGCTGTCTTTCTCCTCTGATCTGTGCTCAGACCACTATTACAGGCTGTTAAGATGTCATCTTTTCTAATTTCATCTATAATGTCAACAATTGTGGCCTCTGGGATTCCCAGGGCAGTTAACTTCTGACTCAAGGTGTTCAGCATATTAGTCAGACTAAAATCATGGACATCTTGGTATCTGTCAATAATGGCTTGAATCACAGGTGCCGGCAAGAGTAGTTTAGCCTGGAGTTTTAAATAGAAAAGTGTAATATTCTGTAGAAAGAGGGATTCATCAACAGCAAGAGGTACTTCTTGCTCATCAGAATAATTGCTAACATATATTTCACTCTCTCTCATCAATTCACTGGCATCAGGTCTTTCAACACTACAGGGGTTTTCATGTTCAACACAGTCATTGCGGTGCTTCTTAGAGACATGAGATGCAAAACTGGACAAAACGGAAAACCTGGCATTGCATCCTCTAAAAGGGCATTCAACATGTAATCCACAGCGTAAATGAGACCTCAAGTGAATTACAAGTGAAGATGATTCACACCGTACTGCACATATATCGCACGCCAAAGGAGTACACACTAGATTATCACCACTACTACTAGAGGGTGTGACTGCCTTGTGGTCTCGGTACATATGAGCCTTGAGAGCAGGGAGTTTTGCATACTGTCTGGAGCATTCAGGCACTCCACATGCAAATCTATAATTTGCAGTATTGCTGTGCAACTTAATGTGCTGTGTATACTCACAGACTTTATCAAATTCCTTCCCACACAAACTAAACTTACATTGAAACATTGTAAGATGTGCATAAGATGGAAAATGGAAAGATGGAAAATGTCTATGTAACTCACTTAATAGCACTAGCCTAGCCTAATGCTAGTTAGCCATTGGCCAGGCTCACCTTCACAGCACGTGGAGTGGTGGTTGTTACTTAAGTGTTCATATAAATGGGGGAACGGACAAAAATAATGAGGAATAATGTAAAAAAAAGTAGAAACAGTTAATATAAGGTCAAAATATACAAAAACAAAACAGAAGAGCTCTTTTAAAACACAACTAGCGTTAGCACTAACTTGAGGAGGCAAACGTGATGCTACTATCAGAAGTCGAGAGTGGAATGGAGCTGCGAGAACATTCTAGCACATTCTAGCACTTTCTCACTATGGGTCAGATGCACATGCGCAGTCCAGTAAAAGGAAACAAACTTACCGATTGATGGACGTGGTAGCCTACTGTACCGCTCCAAATATGCTGTAGAAAAAAACAATTCCAAAATATGTTCATGGCGATTATTAGAGAAAAGAACATGCAGCAAACATTTACCTCATAACTCACAATCCAATGACTTCAGTTCACGGCCATGCATGATGGTAGTACTGCTGGCAGTGTTGCCAGATTGGGCGGTTTTAAGTGCATTTTGGCGGATTTGAACATGTTTTGGGCGGGAAAACGTCAGCAGTATCTGGCAACACTGACTGCTGGTACTGAGGTACTACTAATGAATGCAAAGGGAAACTGACCGCAGCAAAAGCACGGTGAGGCACCTGATTTGGTATCCCCTGTATCCCTTCATAGCTTTGCATAGAGAACACCTGAAGACACCACTTCTTTCACAATATTTTTTTACGGTGTTTAGATGGTATGTGGGTGATACAATGATAATAACTGGCCCATGAAAACACAGTTATGTGGGATTCTCAAACAATTCAGCCTTCATCAGCCATCAACAGCCATTAGCGGCTAGCTATCTAACTGGGTGACTAGCTGCCATCAGCCGAGCTGCTTCTCCCATTCCTTCAGAGTGAACGAACACAATTGGCTGCTGGGGCTGTGCCAGCAAATATGATTGGTTGCTGCAGCTGTGACAGCACGTACGACAGACCCGCCTTCCGTCATGTGTTGCTGCAAGCCCACCACTGTTAACGGTATTAGCAGATGGCTCAGCTTTCATTGCTGTTATCAAAGATTTCCACACGAGAGAATTCACATCCTTTCCATATATTCTACATGACATTCAGATTCATGAACGTTTATTTCATAGATTTATTTTTAGCCAAGGCATCTAACAGTTTCAAGCAGCCTGAGACTTCGTCTGAATGCAATCGCTAAAGTCCATAATGTCACAGGCTATCCACTCAGATAAGCAGAACTATCTATATACTGTAACTATGATATTAATTTAAAAAAAATAGGCTACACGTTACACTAACAGTAAGTTACATAGGCTAACATTTAGTTACCTTTGTCCCAGAAGCTGTGTTGCCGGCCGCCCAAAATTAAAAATCCAGACTTATCCCATGATGCAATGCTGTAAAAGCACTGTAAAACTCCACATGTACAGTAAGGTTACAGTAATAATAAAGGACTGCCCATAAATACTGTAAAAAAGACAAATACAACACATTGTTGTAAAAGTTACTGTAAAAATTACATCAATTGCTTACAGTGTAAGTTTTCTGATTACACAGTAACTGGATGGCCTTTCTGTTTCTTCACGTGCAGCAGTAAAAGACCTCGGAGTGATTATTGACCCCAGTCTTTCATTCAAAACACACTGATAACGTTACCCGGATAGCTTTCTTTCATCTCAGAAATATTGCTAAGATAAGAAATGTAATGTCACTACATGACGCGGAAAAACTAGTTCATGCTTTCATTACCTCCGGGTTGGATTATTGTAATGCCTTACTGTCTGGATGTTCCAATAAGTGCATAAACAAGCTCCAGTTAGTTCAAAATGCAGCAGCAAGAGTCCTTAGTAGAGCTAAAAAATATGACCCCATCACCCCTGTCTTATCCACGCTGCATTGGCTCCCAATCAAATTTTGTATTGATCATAAAATACTACTATTGACCTTTAAAGCACTGAATGGTCTCGCACCACAGTACCTGAGTGACCCGCCACGCCTACTTAGATCAAAAGGTGCAGGCTATATGCTGGTACTTCGTATAGTGAAGTCTACATCAGGGGGCGGAGCCTTTTCTTACAAAGCCCCACAGTTATGGAACAGCCTTCCAAGTAGCGTTCGGGAATCAGACATAGTCTCAGTGTTTAAGTCTCGGCTGAAAACAGATCTGTTTAGTCAAGCCTTTTGTTAATGGTGTTTATGAGGTAAAGGTGTAGATCTGGAGGATCCTCAGACAGTGTTTTGGTAAACTGGGATGTATGGATGCTGTCAGTCCCCATTCACTTCCTCACTCGAGTTTGTTGACGGTGTTGTGGCTGCTGCTTTATGTCCCAGGGCTCCCTCATGCCTGTGTTACCTTCTGGCTCTCCCCTTTTAGTTATGCTGTCATAGTTAGTTGCCGGAGTCCCTACTTGTACTCAGTGCAATATGTATACTGTTCCTACTTATTCAGGTGACATTGGGCATACCTAACAACCTGTGTTTTCTCTCTCTCCCCCCTCCCACCAAATCTGTCCCTCTGAGTTACATGTTGATTCTGGGATGGAGATGCTGACCTCTTCTGTTCCTCGGATCTGCCTGATCCATCCTGGTGCCCTGTGTCTGGTTGGAGTCTCATCTCATCGCTCCTGTGGAGGATGGTCCCGCATGGACAGTTGGGGGTCGTGCCTGGAGGATGCTCTGGACTCTTGCAGTGGTGCTTTTGTGGCTGGGGACTGCAGTTGATTTGCTGACTTTAGGACTACGGTTGTTGTGAACGGTCTTGTGCTTGGGTTTCCGTCGGTGGGGGGTTTATAGCATCAACAAAGCTGACTTTATGTTAGTACTGTTAATGTGATAGTCATGTTGTCTGTTGTTGCCCAGATGGGTTCCCTTTTGAGTCTGGTTCCTCTTGAGGTTTCTTCCTCATGTCATCTGACGGAGTTTTTCCTTGCCACTGTCGCCACAGGCTTGCTCATTGGTGATAGATTAGGGATAAAATTAGCTCATGTTTTATGTCGTTCAAATTCTGTAAAGCTGCTTTGCGACAATGTTTATTGTTAAAAGCGCTATACAGATAAACTTGACTTGACCTGAACCAAGTCAGCAGCGCGGCTAGTAGGGGCTTTTTGCGATGACAGTAAGATGCATGAGTGACACACGGTCATTGTATGAGTGACGTGCCTCAGAAGTATTACACAGGTATTACACACTTGCTATTTGTGTGGCCCACAAGACAGAAGTGCATCTCACTTTCTACCCCTATGTGTGGCATGCATGCAGCATACGCTACCCGCACGCAGCGCACAGGACCCGCATGCAGTGCATGCGATCCGCACGCAACACGAGGGGCAAGACTCTGGGTATATATAATGGAGAGGAACCAAGGAACCGATTATGTAGCACAGGGGTGGGGAACCTTTTTCCTATCAAGGGCCATTTCGAGTTTTATAACATTCTTTGGGGGCCAAACTAAATTTTTTAACCCATAACCTCTGCTGAAAATTAAGATGCAGCCTATTTATTTTAGCTTTCTTTCATGCTATTCAAATAAAGCAACTTTATTGGTGTAACTTTCTATTTTATCTATTTTTAACCTTCCCATTTTCTTTATAAATTTTATCCACCTCTTATTGTTTTAAGGCTCTGTTTTAAGTCTTGTGTTCTTATTAACCCCGCCGACAGTAGTCGGAGGGGTTATTATTTTCACCTGCGTCAGTCTGTGTGTGTGTGTGTCTGTCTGTCTGTCTGTCTGTGTGTCTGCAAGATATCTCAAGAACCAGTGGATCGATTTGGACCAAATTTTGTACATGTGTTGCCAATCACCCAGGAAGGAAACCATTAAATTTTGGAGGTCAAAGGTCAAGGTCATGGCAGAACTTCGAAATTTTCGCCCAATGTATTTTAATAGGGAAAAGGCGGGGTTTGCACTCGTTAGAGTGTCCCTGTCTAGTTGATTTTATATGTACTGATGTAAAGCACTTTGAGCATTTTATGTAATGAAGATGCTACAATATAATAATATTTTACCAATTTTTATTATTATATCTGGCCGACCTAATGTGAAGGCTGGAACTGCTTCTCTTTGGTGAGGCATCTGATGTCAGATGGTACAGATGATGATGCTACTTGCAGCTGGTTTTCCAGGTTTGGGTCAGTCAGTCTTGAGTGGAACCGATTCTTTGCAAGGGTCAGTTTTGAGAAGAACTGCTCACAGCAGTCAGTTGTCCCAAACAGTGATGCAAACTTCAGTGCATGTCTCCTCAGAGTGGGAAAATCCTCAGGCTGCATATACAGTTTGTAGAACTCAAGCAGAGGAAGGTTGTTGTACCTAGCTTTGAGCTCATTGTTGCTTTGCAGCTCAATTATTTCATGCTGTAGGTTGTCAGGCACATCAGCTGATTCCACATTGAATGGTGTTGCAAATATGTTCAGGTCCCTCTTGTAACTTCTCATCAACTGGAATCTCTCTCCAAAGGCCTGGAGTAGTTTTGCACACTCCCCATCATATTCAGATGTCACAGCAGGCTTTTGTTCTTGCAAAGTAGCAAAGTGCACAGTGTTTCTCCTTTCCAGTTGCACTTGCCACAGCTTCAGTTTAGCTTCAAATGTTTTCACATTTGAAAACAGTGAGCTGAAAAGCTGGTTGGGACCTTGGAGCTTAAAGGAGATACGCAGAGCCTTTATTTTTAAATAAATTTCTGAGTGGATAGTATCTCCATCCTTGACTCTTGTATGCTGCATAAATGGGAATAAAAAAAACATACATATATTTTTGAGAGTGAAAATCGACCGCAAAGTTGTCATTGGAGCTGCCCCGCGGAGCCAGCCAGCCCTGACTGCGTCACAGCAGGAGCCGGTTTTAAGGCCGAGGCCTTTTACAGCTATAGACCATCTCATCTCATCTCATCTCATCTCATCTCATCTCATCTCATTATCTCTAGCCGCTTTATCCTGTTCTACAGGGTTGCAGGCAAGCTGGAGCCTATCCCAGCTGACTATGGGCGAAAGGCGGGGTACACCCTGAACAAGTTGCCAGGTCATCACAGGGCTGACACATAGACACAGACAACCATTCACACTCACACCTATGGTCAATTTAGAGTCACCAGTTAACCTAACCTGCATGTCTTTGGACTGTGCGGGAAACCAGAGCACCTGGAGGAAACCCACGCGGACACGGGGAGAACATGCAAACTCCGCACAGAAAGGCCCTCGCCGGCCATGGGGCTCGAACCCGGACCTTCTTGCTGTGAGGCGACAGCGCTAACCACTACACCACCGTGCCACCCTAGCTATAGACCAAAGTCATATAAATAAAAATTTATGATGAAAGTAAGAAATACCATTACCGACTTGCTCAACTAAGACTGATTTGACTTCAGTGATTGTGGGTTGACTCTCATTAAAACAGCATACATACATGTACATGCATGCATTTTCACTGATAAAATGTAAAAGGACAATTAAAGAATCAGAGAAACTGAGACAATCACATTCTGAAGCAAATTAATAATTTTATACCGGTAATTTAAACACACAATACAAGTTACATGTATTAATCTAAATGCAGGTAAACAACATGGGTTTTTTTTTTGTTTTTTTTATCCAAATGAGTCATAGCTTACCCCTCTGTGTTCTCGCTTCTTGAAGGCTGATCTTGTGGCTGATTGTTTTTGAAACAATCTGACTTTCAGTTGTTTGTTCAGTTCTCCGTTCATTCACTTCTTCCATGTAAGGGCGAGATGGCAGCAATATCCAGCTTAGAAATCAGACGGCTGCTCCACTCTTTCACTTTTCTTCATACTGTGTACTCCGCCATTACTGCTGGGCTCAGGCAATTACTAAAACCCAGGACGGAGTGGGACATCACCAGTTTTAGCAACAACCGCGGGGAGGTCACTGCCCGAGCGATATGTCCCGTCCCATTCCGTCCCGGGTTTTAGCAACAACCCTCGGCTCACTCCGGGAGGACTGGTGCAACTAAACTCACGTTCCTTTTAAAAAAAAAAAATAAACAAATAAAATACTTTCCTTTTCTCATAGTTTTCTGTAATTGTTGGGACTGCACCCTCTTTCAATATGGGCTTATAGCCAATGCTCCTCAACAGATCAGAGGTCTCGTATGAGTCTTCAGTAAAATGTGCAGAGCAGAGGAGAGACCACTTTGTAGCCACCCAATGTGCCCATGAACTTCTTGTAAAACGCGTCCAAATCTTTGCAGTTTGAACATTCTTGGACCATGAATGCAATGTAAATCCACCTTCTGTCATGTTGCTGCACCGACCAAAAACACATCTATGTGGCATGGCGATAAATTAGCTCAAAATGGATGATCGGAGTTGCAGTCAGCTCTGTGTTTCAGTATAGCGGAAATGGTGATGAGACCGATAGACTTCCTGTTGTGATTTTACGGACGTCAAGGTCATTCACTCAGACCGCTACCAATATAAATCACTTTAATCATAAAAATTACTATATTAGATTTATTGTTAATGCTTAAAACTATTCCTGTGCCATTCTTGAGGTCTCAAGGCATTTATAAATGAAAGTGAGGCCATGGCTCTGTGTATATGCTTTAACATTCAGTTCTGAGAGGTACTTGGTAATGTCCACCATGAAGGCCAAATCACACAGCCACTTGCTATCACTGAGTTCAGCGACTGGTTTGCCCTTCATCTCCATGAACTGCTTTACTTCTACCATCAAGTTGTAGAAGCATGCAAGCATATCTGCACGACTCAGCCACCGCACCTCACAATGGTAAACCAGGTCTCCATACTCTGACTCAAGCTCACTCAGTAGCTCTTTAAACTGGCGGCTGTTAAGTAATCTGCTTTTAATGAAGTTGATGGTGAAAACAACAGTAGTCATCACATTATTGAGCTTCAGGGAATGCGCATACAGGCTCTCTTGGTGTATGATACAGTGGCACACAACCAACTCATTTGGATCCAGACTGAGATGACTCATTTCTTTTTTAAACAATGCAGTCAATCCTTTCTGCGCACCAACTGTGGGCTCCGTCTGTAGCCAGTCCACTTAGCTTGTCAAACTGCAGGTCGAATTTGTTCATAGCCAAGAGAAATTGCTCAAACAAATCCTCACCTTTGGGAGTGCCATGCATGGCTTGCAAAGACAGCATTTCCTCCTGTGTATCAAACTCAGCTGTAATCCCACACACAAAAATGGTGAGTTGGGTGGTATTTGTGATGTCTGTTGTCTCGTCGCAGGTGAATGAGAAACTGAAAATCCCTCGTGGTATCCTTCAGTGTTTTCTCAATGTCTTGTGCCATGTCAGTAATCTAGTCGGAGACGGTTCTTCGAGACAAACTGACACTTTGGAAAAGTGTCACTTTGTCCAGTGCGAGCAGTTCCGTGGCAGCGACAAGGCACTCCTTCACAAACTCCCCTTCTGAATGTGGTTTCAGTTTCTTAGCGATTAGCTCAATTACCACAAAACTAGCCTGTGTCACGTTTTCTTGGTTACCTTGAGGTCTTGTGAATGTTGCTTGTTGGGCACCCAAACTCTGCCGAAGAGCATTAATTTTATCCACACGCACTTGTCCTTTCAGCTCATCCAGCTTGGCGTATTTGGTGGTGTAATGATGCTCCAGATTAGCCTTTTTCATCACTGCAAGTGCTTCCCCACAAATTCAGCAAACTGACTTGCCTTTTACTTCCACGAAAAAATAATCTTTTGTCCATTTTTCTTGAAAAGCACGACATTCTGCATCTACCTTTCTCTTCTTCATACTCACCATGGTACATTTTGGTGAAATCATTAAACAGTCTGTCTATGCCCGCTAAATGACGCGACAGTGCATGATCACAAACTGTTCATGTGGGGTTCACATACATGTCAACCTTTGGTCAATAAAACCTGTATAACCAACCTCCAAAATCCGTATTTCCCTTATAAAATCCATATAAGATGCAAATTAAAATAATTTACCTAAAATTTGAATGATAATTAACAATGATTGTGGCAGCGGGGGCATGGTCAAGCGCCAGTCTGTGACAGGAGGGCGGAGTCAGGGAAAGTAAGTGGCAGAATCACTACGCCTGACGGCAATTAACCTGTGTTTGTGTGTCTTCCCAGTGACCGCGCCCTATTTAAGGAGGGAGAGCGAGAGCACAGGGGAACTTCTCTGGACGAGACGCTAGTGTGTGTGTGTCTCTCTGTATGTGCCGAAATATTGTTAGACTGAAAAGTGTGGCAATAAAGCCTTGTGTTACACCTGATCTCTGTCCTGACCTCTGTGCTCCACCCACATGTTCGAACTGGTTACAATGATATATCCCAGTTACTTTTTATTCAATATTAATAACAATAAACCTTCAGAATGAATACAAAGTATTTTTCCAGTCTCACCTGTGAAAGGTAATCCCATGTGATCTCATTTGGACGGTAAACCTGTTGGTACAGTTAAACGCAGCACATGAATGAGGCATCTTTATTCTCGGCTACTGTCTAGACGCTATACCAGAGACGGTTGAAGAATCTCCACTTTGCCACATCCAATATGGATGACGTATGATTCTACGCAGAAGGCGTCGTCTCTGTTTATATGACTTCACGGTCGGCGGGATTCTTGCAATGCGGTGTGCGCATGATCAAAAGTGGAACGAAGTCTCAGTACCACAAGATAACGCGCGATTTCATAAGACTCTTTACTGGCTGTCTGTGCTGTACAGTACGTTTATCATCGTGGGAATTGATTATAGCTCTAAATAAATATTGAAGTTTTTTTTAAAGAATCCGTATAACTTTATTTATACGCCCGTATACTACGTTTATTGAATCAAATCCGTATAAAATACGGACATTCCATATAGGTTGACATGTATGGGTTCAGGACCTTGTCCTTGGCCTGGAAAGACAACCACTCGCCTATTTTATTAATTGCAGTCTCATTTTTTTCTGATTTTATATATATATATATATATATATATATATATATATATATATATATACAGTGGTGCTTGAAAGTTTGTGAACCCTTTAGAATTTTCTATATTTCTGCATAAATATGACCAAAAACATCATCAGATTTTCACACAAGTCCTAAAAGTAGATTAAGCGACCCCAGTTAAACAAATGAGACAAAAATATTATACTTGGTCATTTATTTATTGAGGAAAATGATTCAGTATTACATATCTGTGAGTGGCAAAAGTATGTGAACCTCTAGGATTAGCAGTTAATTTGAAGGTGAAATTAGAGTCAGGTGTTTTCAATCAATGGAATGACAATCAGGTGTGAGTGGGCACCCTGTTTTACTTAAGGAACAGGGATCTATCAAAGTCTGAGCTTCACAACACATGTTTGTGGAAGTGTATCATGGCACGAACAAAGGAGATTTCTGAGGACCTCAGAAAAAGCGTTGTTGATGCTCATCAGACTGGAAAAGGTTACAAAACCATCTCTAAAGAGTTTGGACTCCACCAATCCACAGTCAGACAGATCGTGTACAAATGGAGGAAATTCAAGACCACTCTTACCCTCCCCAGGAGTGGTCGACCAACAAAGATCACACCAAGAGCAAGGCATGTAATAGTCGGCAAGGTCACAAAGGACCCCAGGGTAACTTCTAAGCAATTGAAGGCATCTCTCACATTGGCTAATGTTAATGTTCAAGAGTCCACCATCAGGAGAACACTGAACAACAATGGTGTGCATGGTAGGGTTGCAAGGAGAAAGCCACTGCTCTCCAAAAAGAACATTGCTGCTCATCTGCAGTTTGCAAAAGATCGCGTGGACAAGCCAGAAGGCTATTGGAAAAATGTTTTGTGGACGGAAGAGACCAAAATAGAACTTTTTGGTTTAAATGAGAAGCATTAGGTTTGGAGAAAGGAAAACACTGCATTCCAGCCTAAGAACCTTATCCCATCTGTGAAACATGGTGGTGGTAGTGTCATGGTTTGGGCCTGTTTTGCTGCATCTGGGCCAGGACGGCTTGCCATCATTGATGGAACAATGAATTCTGAATTATACCAGCGAATTCTAAAGGAAAATGTCAGGACATCTGTCCATGAACTGAATCTCAAGAGAAGGTGGGTCATGCAGCAAGACAACGACCCTAAGCACACAAGTCGTTCTACCAAAGAATGGTTAAAGAAGAATAAAGTTAATGTTTTGGAATGGCCAAGTCAAAGTCCTGACCTTAATCCAATCGAAATGTTGTGGAAGGACCTGAAGTGAGCAGTTCATGTGAGGAAACCCACCAACATCCCAGAGTTGAAGCTGTTCTGTCCGGAGGAATGGGCTAAAATTCCTCCAAGCCGGTGTGCAGGACTGATCAACAGTTACCGGAAACGTTTAGTTGCAGTTATCGCTGCACAAGGGGGTCACACCAGATACTGAAAGCAAAGGTTCACATACTTTTGCCACTCACAGATATGTAATACTGGATCATTTTCCTCAATAAATAAATTACCAAGAATAACATTTTTGTCTCATTTGTTTAACTGGGTTCTCTTTATCTACTTTTAGGTCTTGTGTGAAAATCTGATGATGTTTTAGGTCATATTTATGCAGAAATATAGAAAATTCTAAAGGGTTCACAAACTTTCAAGCACCACTATATATATATATATATATATATATATATATATATATATATATATATATATATATATAATTATTATTATTATTATTTTTTTTTGTGTGTGTGTGTGTGTGTGTGTGTATGTGAGCTTGTAAGTAATTATGAAATCATCTTGCGGGCCAGATCAAACGGTCTCGTGGGCCGTATACGGCCCAGAGGCCGGACGTTCCCCACCCCTGATGTAGCGCGTAGCATTGTACTGTAGAAAGGAAGAAGACCACCTCATTTGCTGTTTTTATTTGAGTATATGTTAATTTACCATGCAAACCTCAAATAATAAAACATGAGTATAAGGGAATAACACATTTTATTACATTGTAAAAAATCCCAACTAAATAGCCCAACAGTTTAAGCACTGAAACACACTTTGACTCTGAGCTGCTGTCCTGCTCCTACTCCTGCTGAGTGGTGGGACGGGGTGTTGGGATGTCCTTGTCCTCATCACTGAGCATGGCACAATGGCCTGACAGCGATGATGGGATTGCAGTGTCCTCGCTTCTGGGCGTCGTTAGCAGAAACATACATGAAACACATTTTATTACATTGTAAAAAATCCCAACTAAATAGCCCAACAGTTTAAGCACTGAAACACACTTTGACTCTGAGCTGCTGTCCTGCTCCTACTCCTGCTGAGTGGTGGGACGGGGTGTTGGGATGTCCTTGTCCTCATCACTGAGCATGGCACAATGGCCTGACAGCGATGATGGGATTGCAGTGTCCTCGCTTCTGGGCGTCGTTAGCAGAAACATACATGAAAATCAGCATATATAATATTAATTACATAAGCATATAGATACTGAAATGAATTTTAAAACATGTGTATTTACCTGTGAAAATCCCTCTGGCAGGGTGCTGTGCCTTCTGCCGGCTTGAAGGCAAACTTCTCCCTGTCCGTGCAGGGCTCGCCGGTGCTGCTACCATCATCATCAAATTCTTCCTCCTCCTCCCCCTCTGATGTTTCAGGCTGGGTTATTTCACTTTTGCTCACTGCTTCTTGGGTCCCATTTTCTAAACGTTAAACTGAATTAAAAAAAAAAAATTCCCACAAATTATTCAATGATCTTCAGTCGAAAGACAGATACAGAATGCTGCAGACACGCTGGTTTTATACCCACTCCTGGCTTGTATCACACACAAGTTATAAGTGATTGTAACATGCTAATCACATGCATCACACACGCTTTACAAGTGCGGCCCGAACTCGTAGTGCAGGAAACTGGTAAAATGCAAGTCTCACACACTCCTGTGACGGTCCGTCTCCTTCCCCCTCTCACCTGCACTGAGTTGCGCTCAGTGTCAGAGCCTAATTAAGCGCAGCTGACGTGCAATTGACACTCAGCAGAACTCATGTTTTTGTGTTAAACAGCAGTCCTCACTCACTAGCGAGCAGAGCAGACACAGACACGCATCCACACACACATTCACAGATTACGGTATTACATTGAGCGAGTGAACCAAAAGTAAACCCTTTGAACGTAAAAACCACAACTTGCACTTGGAATCCCACTGTCGCCTACGGCTTACTGCCGCGATCGAACGCTGCTGGCCTGTGCAACCTCTTCCTTGACGAGTGGATCTATTGTCACCAGACCTGGATGGATCCAGAATCAAAGAGTCTGAAGAGTTGTGAGTTAAGAAAACTAGCTGAGCCCATTTATTTGTTCATCTGCTCTGATTTCTGTCCCTCCAAACATCAACGATAACTAAACCCGGCCATTGATTCATCAGATTCAACACATACAAGTCCATAAGCATACGATATACAAACACACAACGCACTACACTACTGCCTTCTTTTCTTGTTTTGGGGAACGTGAACTGAACTGAATTGACTTTTGCTTCCGATGGAACCTTTTGTTCCGGAGTTTTGAGTTGTGTGCATTGTGCTTCGTTTAGAGAAGATAATTTTATGTTGGATGCTTCTTTATTGGATACTTTTGTTATTGAGCTTTTTGAATGAAACTAACTGAACATAAGGAACTGCGTTTGGATTTTTTCCTTCACAAGATCACGACACTGATTTTTTCTGACGGTGTTTGGTTAAATATTATTTCATTAATTTTAACTTGCAGTTCCAAAACCAAACGCCGTTACAGAAATGGCGCCCAACGTGGGGCCTGGCTTGTGATGTTATCTTTCCAGGCCCTAGAACTGACTGAGAAATAATTGGCTGCTTATTTACCTGCTTTTTGAGAATAACTGCTGCATTGAGTTTAATATGGAGTGACATTAGCACAAGAATTGGAAATATTTGCTGTGTTTTTTGAACCATTTATAGTGTGATTTGCACTTCTTGCTGTGACTTTGATGGACATTATTGCTGCGTTGTGCTTTGCTTGTTGGACTGATCAGCCACCGTGCTGACTTGAATTGAACTCTTTGTAGTGCTGTGTTGGACTTTGAAAGACTATAAAGAAAAAAAAAACACACACTGTTGGTTTGACATTGCATTTAATTTACTGTGTGAATCACATTGACACATATTGAACTGAGAGTGACTTTTTTCCTTCCCATTGCTGCCGTGTCTTCCATCACTGCCGTGTTTTTCAATTTGCTGCTGTGATATCCATTGCTGCTGTGTTTTCTGCTGCTGACCTGCATTGAACATTGTACATATTTATTGCCAACATTTGTTATACATTTTGTGTGTGCATTATCATGGTTTTTTTCCCACTGAGTCACCCACCAACATCATACTTAACCCTCCTGACATTGCTACACCTGTCACCTCTCAACACATAACAGTCCCTATATTTTCCCTTCTCAACCAAACAATCGCTGAAATGTCTGTGTCTCACTTGATCACTTCTTCAGTAACCTCACCTCAACCTGGTAATGTCCCCGTGTACTCCCATGCTGAAGAGGGAGCTATAACACAAACCACATTTACAACATCCAACATGTCCATGGCAAGTCCAATATCTGATGCAGACTTTCCCCTGCAATTGGACCTTCCCAGAACACTCCCCACTCCAGGACGGGAGTTTGGACGTTTGGCAGAACGTGCCCATGATGGATGGGAAAACCTGAATCAATATATGAGGCAACATCAGAAGGACTTGAAAGATATGGGAAGAACAATACAAAGACACAGATTTCACATGGAGTCAAAATTGGAAGCACATACTACACAAATGCAAGATCACTTTGTTCACCTCACAGCTGCTGTACTGGCCTCAAGGGAAACAATGGAGAAGGACCTTGATTCTATTGTAAAGGCTATGAGGAAAATTGCCACAGATGAAGGTGAGAAAATCAGAGTTACCACATCTGCTGAGCTCACTTTTAATCTAGAACAACTGCAGATTGAGCTCCAAAATGACTTTAAATCATCACAATCTGTCATAGCAGATATGCACACTAGGATGGTGACTCAAGGAGACCAACTGACTGAGTGTATGTCTTTAGTAAAAACCTTGACGGCTAAAGTTGACACTCTTTGTGATAAAGTGGACACTACCTTCAGAGACACCAGGAGGGCGATAGGGGAATTGCAAAGCAGGACTCCTCCTGACTCTCAGCCTTCCCCTCTACTAGTCAGACATTCATCTTCCCCACATACCACTCCTCACTCTGTTCCCGTGGTAGCTCCTAGCATGCAATCAAGAATAGACCACATCAAACTGATGAAAGTTTTCCTTACATATGGAAGACCAGGAGATGATCCTGATCCTGTCCTTTACCTGTCCAAGTGCCAAGATTTCATTGCTTTGCATCCTCTGACTGATGGTGACATTCTTGCCACCTTTCGCACCGTTTTACATGGCACGGCCAGAGATTGGTGGGAAATCACCCGCACCAAAGTTGCCACATGGGAAGAGTTTAAATCCTCCTTCTTGTCTGCTTTCCTTGAAGAAGATTACCAGGATGAACTAGCAGAGAGAGTACGCACCAAGAAACAACAGGATAAAGAACCAATCAGAGATTTTGCTTATTCTTATAGGGCACTGTGTACTAGATGGAACCCACAACTCACTGACTCTGACATTGTGAAGCTTATTCTGAAAAATATAAAGCCTTACCTTGCCAGCCAACTCCGTGGACGTGTGAATGATGTGGATGAGCTTGTGCGTCTGGGCCACCAACTTGAGAGGGACCATGAGCTGCAGTTGGAACAAGAGCAGGCCATACAAAAGAAAAATAATCAACCACAGAAATTTTCAACCCCTGTGCAGCAGGTGGCGCGACCACCTCTTTTGTGTTGGCGATGCCAAGGTTCTCACAGTCCTGGTTCCTGTCCACGACACAACTCTTCTGTGCCCCCTACTGGCTCACGTCAACAAACTAAACATAAGCCTAATCAGAAACAGGGTGGAACTTCAGCTAACACATTATCTGCTATTACGGCTAAGAAGACTCAAAAGGTACTCACCTCCACTCCTGCTGCTGCCACAGATCCACCATTCCCATTTGCTCCACAACAACTAATTGTGCCTATAAGCATTGGGTTCTGGTATGGGAAAGCAATTTTAGACACGGGTGCCAGTTACACATTGATTCATGAATACCTCTGGTCAGACTTGCTACACTCCACAGACCTCAAAGCATGGACACAAGGCCCACTGTATTTGGCTAATGGGGAAGCTGCAACACCACTTGGCTGGACTGATCTCAGTATCACTCTGCATGGAACCACAACAGACTTGCCAGTAGCTGTGCTTCCATCTGAAGCACTGGCATACGGTATTGTGTTGGGGCTTGACTTCATTTTCCACAGTCAAATACAATTAAATGTCACTGACAACTCTTACACCTTCAAGACAAATCCCTCCGTTTTCTTCCACTTTCAGCCCGGTAATGCATCGGTATATACATGGCAAGAGCTGCACAAGAAGAATGTCAAAGCCCGCTACCCTGATCAACTCTCGCTCCTTAGTTCCATCCCACCACCTCTGTTTTCTTTGGAGCCAGAACGTCTGAATGTACAAGAATACATTGACCAAGCTGTCTCTAATGCTGAAGTACATGATTTTGGGAACCTTCAGTTACGGGAACTTCTGCAAGGCAATCCCCAAGTTTGTACCCACAACGTTGGGAAAACCGAGGTGTTGCAACACCAAATTTACACTATCACAAATATACCAGTTAAATAGAGACCCTACCGGATGTCACCAGTAAAACAGGCTATCGTGAAGGACTACATTCAGGAGATGTTGTCGGCTGGCATCATCGAACCATCTCACTCCGGCTGGTCTTCTCCCGTGGTACTGGTGCCTAAAAAAGATGGAGGGCATAGATTCTGTATTGACTACAGGAAACTTAATGCCTTGACAGAAAATGATGTCTTTCCATTGCCGAACATCTCAGAAATCCTCGAATCTCTGGCAGGCTCAACCATCTTTTCCACCACTGATCTAAATAGCGGCTACTGGCAGGTTGCTATGAGCCCTGACAGCAAAGCAAAGACTGCTTTCATCACAACAGCAGGCCTTTACCATTTTAACGTCATGCCTTTCGGTCTTAAGAACGCTCCTGCCACTTTTCAGCGTTTGATGGAGGCTGTCTTGAAAAATCTACGTGGAAAATGCTGTCTAGTATACCTTGACGACATAATTTGTTACTCTGCCTCTGAGTCTCAACATTTTGTCCACCTCCAAGAAGTGTTTAACTGCCTTCGCTGTGCAGGACTGACCCTTAACTTAAAGAAGAGCCGCTTCTGTTTGAAGGAGGTCAAGTTCCTTGGCCATATTGTGAGTGCTGCTGGTGTCACAGCTGATCCAGATAAGGTGTCTGCCATCCTTTCTTACCCAGTCCCACAAAACCTCAAGGATGTTCAACGGTTTCTTGGACTGCCTGGGTGGTACCACCGTTTTGTCAAAGGATTCTCACAGATTGCTGAACCCTTGAACAACCTGAAAAGGAAGGGACAAAGTTTTCTGTGGACGGCAGAATGTCAGCAGTCCTTTGACCACTTAAAAACATGTCTAACATCTCCACCTGTGTTGGGCCACCCAAACCCTGACTTACACTTTGTGGTCTACACTGATGCAAGTGAGACTGGATTGGGTGCTGTTCTAACCCAGAAGACTACACCTGACTCGGAACAAGTAATTGCTTATGTGAGCAGAACTTTGAGCAAAGCAGAGAAAAACTACTCAGTGACAGAAAAAGAGTGCTTGGCAGTACTTTGGGCACTTGAGAGATGGCAATATTATCTTGAGCCAAAGATCTTCACAATTGTCACTGACCATGCTGCTCTGCAATGGGTCCTTTCATCCACCAAGACCTCTAGTCAGCTGTTGCGGTGGGCGCTCAGACTGCAGAAGTTTGACTTCATTGTTGAATACAGGAAGGGAAAACTCAATGTGGTCCCTGACGCCCTGTCCCGCGTTCCACCTTCTGCTGGTTGTCTAGCCACAGTGCAAACTGAGCCTGACCGTTTCCTATTGTCTGCCGATGTTCTCTGGGAAGAACAGCACAAAGATCCAACAATTACAACAGTCTTCAAAGCATTGGCTGAAGGAGATGAGCAGCATTTGGATAAATTCACTGTCTCTGAGGACAAGGTATACCGGAAAATCTACATAAAAGATGGTAAAATACATCATCGTGTATACATACCTGAGTCACTCATAGATACTTTGTTGCAAGCATACCATGCCAGCCCTCTGAGTGATCACCTAGGGATCTATAAAACATACAAAAGATTGTATGATGTCGCCTATTGGCCAGGTATGTGGTCAGACCTAAAAAAATGTGTTGCCAGCTGCCTGACCTGTCAAACAGTTAAGTCTGACAATAGAAAGCCCTCTGGCAAGCTTCAGCAGATTGAAGTGAAGCAACCAAATGAGATGCTAGGTGTGGACATCATGGGGCCTTTTCCTTGCAGCACTGAGAGGAATGAGTATCTGCTGGTGTTTGTGGACTACTACACCCGGTGGGTGGAACTCTTCCCAATCCGATCAGCCACAGCACAGACTATAGCAAAGCTTTTCCGTAAAGAAATGCTTACTAGATGGGGAGTACCGGATTTCCTGCTGTCAGACAGAGGATCCCAGTTTGTTTCTGCACTATTTCAGGAATTGTGTCAGAACTGGGCAGTCACACCTAAGCTCACCACTGCTTATCATCCACAGACGAACATGACCGAAAGAGTGAATAGGAACCTTAAGGCAATGATTTCGTCTTTTATAGCTGAGAATCATAAAAAGTGGGATCATTACCTTCCGGAGTTCCGCTTTGCCCTTAATTCCTCGGTCCATGAGACCACTGGCCTCACTCCGGCAGAACTACAGCTCGGAAGAAAACTGCAGAGTCCGATGGATAAAGTACTGTCTGGCACAGATTTGTCCCCAGATGACTCTTGTTATGATGTTGTAAATCACCTCAAAGACCTACAACAGAAAATCGAGAAAAGCAGTCAGAAAGCAAAACAAAGACAACTCAGAAATTACAATAAACACAGGAGAGACGTTACTTACAAACCGAAGGATCGAGTCTGGGTTCGAAACCACCCTCAATCTTCTGCAGCACGTCACTTTTCTGCCAACTTGGCTCCAAGATGGAAGGGACCGTACAGAATTGTCCAGCAGCTAGGCCCTGTGAATTTCCAGGTGGTCCAGGAGGACACTGGAGAGGACCTCTGCACAGTTCATGTGCACAACCTTAAGCCATGCTTCCCAATGGCAGCAGAGGTGGATGCTCGTGAGAGGGAGGGTCTTTGGAAAATCTTTGAGGAATCATCGGATGAAGAAGACTTCCCTGGGTTCACAGACTGAACCACAACCTTTGGTCGTTCTTCCACGGGGGGAGAATGTGATGGTCCGTCTCCTTCCCCCTCTCACCTGCGCTGAGTTGTGCTCAGTGTCAGAGCCTAATTAAGCGCAGCTGACGTGCAATTGACACTCAGCGGAACTCATGTTTTTGTGTTAAACAGCAGTCCTCACTCACTAGCGAGCAGAGCAGACACAGACACGCATCCACACACACACATTCACAGATTACGGTATTACATTGAGCGAGTGAACCAAAAGTAAACCCTTTGAACGTAAAAACCACAACTTGCACTTGGAATCCCGCTGTCGCCTACGGCTTACTGCCGCGATCGAATGCTGCTGGCCTGTGCAACCTCTTCCTTGACGAGTGGATCTATTGTCACCAGACCTGGATGGATCCAGAATCAAAGAGTCTGAAGAGTTGTGAGTTAAGAAAACTAGCTGAGCCCGTTTATTTGTTCATCTGCTCTGATTTCTGTCCCTCCAAACATCAACGATAACTAAACCCGGCCATTGATTCATCAGATTCAACACATACAAGTCCATAAGCATACGATATACAAACACACAACACACTACACGCACTACACTACTGCCTTCTTTTCTTGTTTTGGGGAACGTGAACTGAACTGAATTGACTTTTGCTTCCGATGGAACCTTTTGTTCCGGAGTTTTGAGTTGTGTGCATTGTGCTTCGTTTAGAGAAGATAATTTTATGTTGGATGCTTCTTTATTGGATACTTTTGTTATTGAGCTTTTTGAATGAAACTAACTGAACATAAGGAACTGCGTTTGGATTTTTTCCTTCACAAGATCACGACACTGATTTTTTCTGACGGTGTTTGGTTAAATATTATTTCATTAATTTTAACTTGCAGTTCCAAAACCAAACGCCATTACACTCACTGAACACACACTGATCATGTGCACTGGGCCGTTGACAGCTTTGGCTGGGCCCGGGACAAAATAATCTGAGTGGGCCCCCCCACACACACACACACATACGTGCGCATGCACATCGCCACACAGCAACCACCCACACCCAACCCCTCTTTTCACAGTCTCCATTCACTCCAACCCTTAAATAACAGGTATTCCAAGCCCATTATAACAGTCAACCATTTTATTTCAACATTTCAACATATTTACAGTTTGAACATTTCCTTAGTCTGCAACTATTCAGGTGCGAAATGCAATGCGCTGGACTTTTGCTGTGGCAAAGTCGTCAATAAGGTCATTGAAGTCCAGCTTCTTTGCAAGTTCGCACTCTATAGAGAGCATAGCCAGCCCATTGAGCCTCTCCTGTGACATGTTTGAGCGCAGGTAGTTCTTTATGAGCTTCATTTTACTAAAGGCACGCTCACCTCCAGCCACAGTCACAGGCAGGGACAGGAAGATCCTCAACAAGATGCAGAAGTCCCCATAGATGCTCTGTAGCCCCATTTTGTGTATGGCATTCAGTAGATCCAGGGGTTGAAGATTTTCTTGGAATGTTGCGCTATATATCTTTTTAATGTGCTGGATCTGGTCCTCAAGGGACTCTGTCAGGTCACTCTTGTATTTCTCAGAGAGCATTGTGCATGCTTCACTGATGCTCTCCTCTGGCATATCTCTGAATTTCCATAGCACACAGAATTCCCCACATATCTGCTGCATTGATGAAAATCTTGTTTGTAATTGGGACATTATGCTGTCCATTGTAGCATGAAACACCCTGTCTCGGAAGAGGTTCTCTGGACTTTGCACCTCGGTCTCTTGCTCTTCTACCTCATCAAAGAAGCGCTTCCTCTTTCTCACCCTCATTTCAATGTTGGCACTGATGCCCAAGGATGTGGCAACAACAGTTGCCTCTTTCAGAAAATTTTCCCAACAGGAACACATGTAGGCAATCTCCCCCTCTAACTCTTTAATATTGGATGCTTGGACATCGAGTGAGATGGCTGAGGACTGGCTTATGATATTTCTGTCCTCAATACATTGCAGCACCTTCACCCAAATTGTGAGGAGCAAGACAGCATTAAATGACTGAAAATATGTTTTCAGCCCATGTGCTTCAGCTTTTGTTTCATTGCTCAGATTTCCTGCTGAAATCAGTGTGTCTAGTGCCTTTATCACACCAGACAAATGCTTTGCCACTGGGCGCACAGCTTCAATCCGGGCACTCCATCACGTGTCTGATAACATGTGCAGAGAACATCCTAAAACTTTCTGCAGGATTTCCCAACGATGAGGGCTGCCACTGAACAGTTTGTATAGCTGATTGATAAATCCAAAGAAAAGGTCCACTTCTGGGCAGGCTCTGGCAGCATGAACACCAACCAAGTTCAAGGTGTGAGATGCACATGGTGAAAATTTGGCCAAGGGGTTTTTACTAAGTATGCGTGCTTGTACCCCTTTCACCTTTCCTGCCATATTTGCCCCATTGTCATAACACTGACCCCTGCAATCAGCTATATCTACACCATGTTGAGCAAGTGTTTCTTCCATCATTCTGGCTATTTCCTCGCCAGTCTTCTTTGAGAAATCTTTGAATTCCAGGAAACGTTCATTTATTTCCCATTCACCTTCAGTTTGGTTGACATACCTCAGTAAAAGGACATTTTGCTCCAGGTTGGAGATGTCTGGGGTTGCATCACAAATTATTAAGTAAAAGGATGTTTCCTCCCTTTCCTTCAAAATGGTGTTAAGGACACATTGTGCACAAATTTCAATTAACTCATTTTGGCTGGACGGTGAGAGGTAATGTGGTTGGAGCCTTTTCCCCTGTAGCAGATTCTGTCTGATGGTTTTGACGTGATCCTTTAGGACACTGTCATACCTCGATAACAGCTCAATTAGGCCAAGGAAATTACCATTATCTGGCTCATCGATGGTGCATGTGCTGCCCCTGAATGGCAGATTTCTGGAAGCCAAGTACAGGGTCACATCCAGCAGTCGCTTCAGTAGTACTTTGTTTTTTTCAATTTCTGTCTCCAGCAATTTTTGTTGTTCACAATCAATCCCAGCTGCATGCAAGACAGAATGTTGCAGGTTTTTTCCACTTCCAATAACAATGTTTATGTGCAACATTTCTCTCATGTTCTGGAAATCTTTTGTACAATTTTTTGTATTTCACATTAGAAATGTGCATCCCTTCTGTTGAATTTAGTGCACTTGTTGACCTTTTCTGTACTTCATGGGAGAACAGTAAACATGGTAGGCAAAATAAGGCCCTCTTTGTCCTGCTGTAGACTATCCAGTCCCTTTCAATTTTTTCCCGTCCATTGTGAGAGGTGGAATATGTTAAATAGTGGGGAAATACCCTGCCTTCTGCATCTGCTGGCAAGTCTTTTGCCATCTCTGAAAACGGTGTTCGTTTCGCCATCACACGCACAACATTTACTCTGTCAGTGTCTCCCATGTTTGCTGGCTATAAGGCAGGATCAAGGTAATCAGGGAAATGAGCCCCTTCCACTCCACTGTGACTTTCTCTCTCACCCTCTTCTCTCTCACTGGTAGCCTCTGACTGTTCCTCTACTCTGAGGGATGGACTCCCTCCTCCTGCATCAATTTGGCTTTCTCTTTCTCCTCCTTCTCTCTCACTGATAACCTCTCTTTCCTCTCTCTCATCCTCTTTGGTAGCCTCTCTTTCCTCTCTCTCATCCTCCCTGGTAGGCCTAGTCTCTCTCTCCTCTTTGTCATCCTCTTTGGTAGCCTCTCTCTCCTCTCTCTCATCCTCCTTGGTAGTCTCTCTCTCCTCTTTGTCATCCTCTTTGGTACCCTCTCTCTCCTCTCTCTCATCCTCCCTAGTAGCCTCTCCTTTCTCTCTCTCATCCTCCTTGGAGCTTCCACCCTCAACAGTTTCTATAAGAGGTAAAATATTTTATTACAAAGTAGGCCTGGCTACATTAACAGGGGTCAAAATCAACCATTTCACAATTAACCATTTGAAAAATATTTAATTAGACTATCAATCACAGAAAGGAATAATGAAAGATGAGCAAATTGGATAACATATCCCAAAGCTTACAAGTAGGCCTAGGCCTAAAGTTTGACACACTTTCACATTTGTCAAACTTTCACATTTTTTTAATTGTTAATAAATAATAGTAATATTTATTATTATTATTATTATTATTATTATTAGCCTATCACACTCCCAACCAGAGACACGAAAGTAGGAATTCCATCGCTCTTCTCCCAACCACGTTACGTCATCTGCCCAGGGGGCTGAAATTCCATTTATTACGGATAAACCAAAATGATTGTTTACGGGATGGAACTGGGCCTCAATGAGAACGGAGTTATGGCTTTCCCAAAATCTGAACATAGAAGCATCACCACTAGTGATGTGTACAGTGAGTTTTTCAGTGTATTTTTTTGTCTTGTTTTTCATACACGTCCTTTCCGTACTCGATTTAGAATGTTACAAAAAAATTGACACCCTCCCAACCACGTAACATTAGCCTATCTGACCTGGGGGCTGACACGTTTATTACAGATAAACCAAAAGGATTACAACATTCCCTGGATATAGAACTGGACCGAGAAGATTTCAAAATCTTAACGTGTAAGCAACAACAATAAAACAGAGGTTGTTTTATTCATTTAGGGCTTATTAGGCTACTTTCATTAATTGTGCTTTTCATACAGGCCTATCATTTTTCACTTGAGCAAGGGAATTGTTTGAAGAGTATCCAGTCTAAGCGAAAGTTTAATGTTTTGCAACAGACTAACCTCAAAACACCCCATTTATAGCCCATTCGTTACATTAAACTCTATCTAGCTGGCAATTTCACATGCCGTCGTATCTACACGGGATGATTTCCAACAAAATAAGGTTTAATTAACAAGAGGCAGCATTCCACGGGCTTTCAGCTAACCAGAGTCCAGCTCAGCGCAGCTCAGCAAGCATGCCTAAAACATTTGGATATGATTGCGGGCCAATGTGCTATTCTTTGCTTCATTGAGATATATGCAACACAGTGTTATTAAACCGATATGTTTATGAAATAATTCAATGCCCTGTGCATTTCAGTGTTCACTCAGTGTACCCTGCTATCCCCTACTTTATAATTATGAATGGTGCGTCGCGCGTGCTGGGGTTACATTACGGGGCTGGAAAAAAAGTTATCTGTGTCTTACCTGGCTCAGCTGCCCCACTGCCTTCACCACCTGCTGCATCATCTGAATCTTTTCTAAAATATCTATGCAGTGAGCCCCTGAGGCTCTTGGCTTCTTCATCTCTTTTTCTCTTTTCTTTTCTTTGCTCCTGACTTGTGCATGTTGGCAAACAGGCTCGCACGCTTATTGTCGAAGCGTTATGATGGAATAGTGCCGTGTTATTTGGCGCCTTAATCAAAGACCAAACCATTTCTGCATTAGGGGTGGTAAGTGGGTTCTTGAATCTATTTTCGAAGACAATAAAGGCAAAAGAACCAGAAATCATTCATTGAATGCAAATATAGCACATTTTTCTCCCCCAAATCAACACATTTTGAAATGAAACAGAATGATTAATGGCATCTTCATGAGGGACCAGTTCTGGGCCCCCCCTCATGCCTGGGCCCGGGACAAAATACCCGGTTGTCCCCCCCGTCGACGGCCCTGCATGTGCGTCAGATATACGCTTTCCACGGGATAACGGCACAATTTTTCCCACACCTAGAGAAAGTCAGGTGAGCAACCTGTACTTGACAAGTACTTTGCCCGAACTCCTCCCCCAAACTTTCCCCCGGGTTCACCGCGACCCTGCGGCATGGCTTTTAGCTACCAAACCCTGTGACCCGTGCGTGTTCAAAACATTTATGGCGGGTTGTGAGTGAAGCTTAAAACAGGGTGCCCACTCACACCTGATTGTCATCCCATTGATTTTAAACACTTGACTCTAATTTCACCAAATTAACTTCTAATCCAAGAAGGTCACATATTTTGCCACTCACAGATATATAATACTGGATCATTTTCCTCAATAAATAAATGACCAAGTATATTATTTTTGACTCATTGCTTAACTGGATTCTCTTTATCTAATTTTAGGACTTGTGTGAAAATCTGATGATGTTTTAGGTCATATTTATGAAGAAATATAGAAAATTCTAGAGGGTTCATAAACTTTAAAGCACCACTGCATAACCATAACATGCACAAAGTAATCATGTTAGATTTTTAGCTGCAGAAAGTGATTCATGTTAGCTTCAAAGCTGCATAAAGTGATTCATGTTAGCTTTATAGCTGCGCAAAGTGATTCATGTTAGATTCATAGCTGCAGAAAGTGATTCACGTTAGCTTCATGGCTGGACAAAGTGATTCATGTTAGCTTTATAGCTGCACAAAGTGATACATGTTAGCATTATAGCTGAACAAAGTGATTCATGTTAGCTTTATAACTGCACAAAGTGATACATGTTAGCTTGAAAGCTGCACAAAGTGATTCATGTTAGCTTTATAGCTGCACAAAGTGATCCATCTTAGCTTTATAGCTGCATAAAGTGATTCTTCTGAGCTTCAAGGCTGCACAAAGTGATTCATGTTAGCTTCATAGCTGCACAAAGTGATTCATGTTAGCTTCATAGCTGCACAAAGTGATTCATGTTAGCTTCATGGCTGCACAAATTGATTCATGTTAGCCTGGGCTGCCAACTCTCACGCAATGAGCGTGAGACACACGCATTTGATTGTCTTCACACACTCACACGCCATACCTCCGATTTCTCATGCTAGAAAAAAAATCTAGTTTATCTATCTGATCTAGGCTACCCATTGCGTCGCGCCAATCACTTGCGATCGATCAATTACGCCTTACGCACGGCTAAACAGGCAGAGAGGTGTTCCCTTCTGTACACACTCCCCTATGGTAGGTGGCGCATCTAATGATGCTGCACTCACCGGAAGTTGGATAATTGCCTACTGTCAATTTAGAGGAAGAGGAGAGAGAAGAAGGTATCCGAGTTGAAGATGGGTGTCTCAGACAGGTCTGTACATATGCACGCCGATGTGTGGCGTTACTGGCGTAATTATGAACTTATATAAAGTTTCTTAATCGTTTTAGCCTATAAGTGTTGTGAGAATATTTAATGCCATATCGAGAGCTGTGTACTAGGCATGCTAAATCATTATAAGCCTACTGCCGTGCCACAGCCTCTATATTCCCCAACAAGCAGCACGGGAGAGCACCTCCTTAGCACACGTTTATTAAGGTGCATTTTTAGTTTGTTTACTGTATGTTATCATACTTTATGACTTTATTTGAAGCCATACTGGAAATGTTGTAAAATAAAGCAAGTAAGAGATAATATTATAAATGCAAGAAGAGCCATTAGCCACCATACCTATTGTTTATTTACAGGGTATTTATTTTTAATTATTTATGATGTATGTAATTGCTCAGTTAAAGTAAATAAAGCATGGTCACCTGTAAGATCAAAGAACTTGAACTTGAACTTGTGAATAATAATAAAAAAAAAAGACAGAGAACAATATACTGAGGAGACAGGGTTTCAAAGAGGGCAAGACAGGTAGAGAATATTTGTCAGATAACAGGCCCTGACGAATGCTCTATTACTAATCAGAAACATAGATAAGAAATAAATTAATCTCATCTCATTATCTCTAGCCGCTTTATCCTGTTCTACAGGGTCACAGGCAAGCTGGAGCCTATCCCAGCTGACTACGGGCGAAAGGCAGGGTACACCCTGGACAAGTTGCCAGGTCATCACAGGGCTGACACATAGACACAGACAACCATTCACACTCTCATTCACACCTACGGTCAATTTAGAGTCACCAGTTAACCTAACCTGCATGTCTTTGGACTGTGGGGGAAACCGGAGCACCCGGAGGAAACCCACGCGGACACAGGGAGAACATGCAAACTCCACACAGAAAGGCCCTCGTCGGCCACGGGGCTTGAACCTGGACCTTCTTGCTGTGAGGCGACAGCGCTAACCACTACACCACCGTGCCGCCCGCTTATTTAAGGATGACCAAAATTTTTAAGCCCAACTTTGTGTGCACATTCCCACCTATGGCTAAGGTTCAGCTTTTTGTGTTTCAATACTGTTCAAACTTAATCATTTTAATGTTTCTTGTAGCACATGCACATTTTGCTTACTGTTTAAGCATTTTATTTATTCTTTTGCTGTTGATATTTTTCCCCATGCCAATCTTCTGCTGAATCCAGTGGTGGGGAAAGCCCTTAAATGCATAATGAATAGTCAATGAGGTACAATCTTATTTTTGCAACAGTTATTAAAAACTTAACATTTAGTTTCAATTCAGAAGGTGTTTAGGCTTAGCTGATGAAATATTTTCAAACATGAACTTGCCTTTAAATCTGAAACACAGGTCTATAGGGCTACAGGAACATTGCCAGTCATCTGTAGTTTTCTAGTGTGGGGGCTTTTAAGTCAAAACTTGGTGCTTTTGTTGGCCACAAGCTGAAGGCCTGGCAAGTCAGGGTGTGTAAGAATGTAGGTATGGCACAGCAGGCCACTCCAAAAATCCACCAGAATGCAGGAACATCTACTAAATCCAAAATCTCAACACCCCCCCCCCCTTCATTGTCCATCTCCAGCTGGACGACCCACAAACAAAAACACCAGAATGCAGGGGGACAAGTGAATATCAAACTGAATACAAAATTCCCACTTACTGCGTGGTGTGCGGAAAAATTTTGCCGTCGACCCCCCCCCCCCCCCCCCCCCAAAAAAAATCTCACTCCAAGGAATTTTGAAAAGTTGGCAGCCCTGTGTTAGCTTCATAGCTGCACAAAGTGATTCATGTTAGCTTTAAAGCTGCATAAATTGATTCATGTTTGCTTTAAAGGAACAGTCCACCGTATTTCCATAATGAAATATGCTCTTATCTGAATTGAGACGAGCTGCTCCGTACCTCTCCGAGCTTTGCACGACCTCCCAGTCAGTCAGACGCGCTGTCACTCCTGTTAGCAATCTAGCTAGGCTCAGTATGGCCAACGGTATTTTTTGGGGCTGTAGTTAGATGCGACCAAACTCTTCCGCGTTTTTCCTGTTTACATAGGTTTATATGACCAGTGATATGAAACAAGTTCAGTTACACAAATAGAAACGTAGCGATTTTCTATGCTATGTAAAATCCGCACTATAATGACAGGCGTACTAACACCTTCTGCGCGCTTCGGCAGCGCATTGATACGGAGCTCAGATAGGCTACCATTGGCCTTTAAAGCAAACATGAATCAATTTATGCAGCTTTAAAGCTAGCATGAATCACTTTGTGCAGCTATGAAGCTAACACAGGGCTGCCAACTTTTCAAAATTCCTTGGAGTGAGATTTTTTTTTTTTTTTGGGGGGGGGGGGGGTCAACGGCAAAATTTTTCCGCACACCACGCAGTAAGTGGGAATTTTGTATTCAGTTTGATATTCAAAGCTCGGATAGGTACGGAGCAGCTCGTCTCAATTCAGATAAGAGCATATTTCATTATGGAAATATGGTGGACTGTTCCTTTAAAGCTGCATAAAGTGATTCATGTTAGCTTCATAGCTGCACAAAGTGATTCATGTTAGCTTCATGGCTGCACAAAGTCATTCATGTTTGCTTTAAAGCTGCATAAATTGATTCATGTTCGCTTTATAGCTGCACAAAGTGATTCATGTTAGCTTTAAAGCTGCTTAAAGTTATTCATGTTAGCTTTATAGCTGCACAAAGTGATTCATGTTAGCTTTATAGCTGCACAAAGTGATTCATTTTAGCCTCATGGAGCAAAAAGTGATTCATGTTAGCTTCATGGCTGCACAAAGTGATTCATGTTTGCTTTAAAGCTGCTTAAAGTTATTCATGTTAGCTTTATAGCTGCACAAAGTGATTCATCTTAGCTTTAAAGCTGCATAAAGTGATTCATGTTAGCTTCATGGCTGCAAAAAGTGATTGATGTTAGCTTTAAAGCTGCATAAATTGATTCATGTTCGCTTTATAGCTGCACAAAGTGATTCATGTTAGCTTTAAAGCTGCTTAAAGTTATTAACCCCACCGACAGTAGTCGGAGGGGTTATTATTTTCACCTGCGTCAGTCTGTGTGTGTGTGTATCTGTCTGTCTGTCTGTCTGTGTGTCTGCAAGATATCTCAAGAACCAATGGATCGATTTGGACCAAATTTTGTACGTGTTGCCAATCACCCAGGAAGGAAACCATTAAATTTTGGAGGTCAAAGGTCAAAGGTCAAGGTCATGGCAGAACTTCGAAATTTTCGCCCAATGTATTTTAATAGGGAAAAGGCGGGGTTTGCACTCGTTAGAGTGTCCCTGTCTAGTTCATGTTAGCTTTATAGCTGCACAAAGTGATTCATGTTAGCTTTATAGCTTCACAAAGTGATTCATGTTAGCCTCATGGAGCAAAAAGTGATTCATGTTAGCTTCATGGCTGCACAAAGTGATTCATGTTTGCTTTAAAGCTGCTTAAAGTTATTCATGTTAGCTTTATAGCTGCACAAAGTGATTCATCTTAGCTTTAAAGCTGCACAAAGTGATTCATGTGAGCTTCATAGCTGCACAAAGTGATTCATGTGAGCTTCATAGCTGCACAAAGTGACTCATGTTAGCTTTAAAGCTGCATAAATTGATTCATGTTCGCTTTTAAGCTGCACAAAGTGATTCATGTTTGCTTTTAAGCTGCATAAAGTGATTCATGTTAGCTTCAAAGCCGCACAAAGTGATTCATGTTAGCTTCAATGCTGCACAAAGTGATTCATGTTAGCTTTAATGCTGCACAAAGTGATTCATGTTAGCTTTAATGCTGCACAAAGTGATTCATGTTTGCTTCATCGCTAGGGTGACCAGATTTCCCGAGTCTAAAACCGGGACACTTTACGCGTGACCGTGATACTCGTGCACGCACACGCGTTTTAATGTAAACATGTGTCGGCTCAAACCATGCCTCAGACAGGTGCTTTTATCATTTTGTAGAAGCTCTCTTTTATCAACATTTCAGAGAATAATCAAGTATTTTCTTGTTATCTACATGTACTTCTATCAGAATTCAGTTAAAGTAAGAAAATCAGACAACAGATGTCACTGGCGGCACGTTAATAGGGGCGATTTGGGCGACGCACTCCCAAACAGGGAGGGAGATTTTTTTTTTTTTTTATCTACTCCTACTACCAACAGTAATGTCATTGTCCAATCAGGCTAAGGTCGCGCCTGGTGTAGCCACGCCCTTTTGGGGCGATTTCTGTCAGGTTCAGATTTGCCCCAAAATCTCCCGTCTCGTCTCGTCTCGTCTTCTTCCGCTTATCCAGGACCGGGTCGCGGAGGCAGCAGTCTAAGCATGGAAGCCCAAACTTCCCTTTCCCCAGACACCTCGGCCAGCTCCTCGGGAAGAACACCGAGGCGTTCCCAGGCCAGCCGAGAGACATAGTCCCTCCAGCGTGTCCTGGGTCTTCCCCGGGGCCTCCTCCCGGGGGGACATGCCTGGAACACCTCCCCAGGGAGGCGTCCAGGAGGCATCCGAAAAAGATGCCCGAGCCACCTCAGCTGGTTCCTCTCGATGTGGAGGAGCAGCGGCTCTACTCCGAGCTCCTCCCGAGTGACTGTGCTTCTCACCCTATCTCTAAGGGAGCGCCCAGCCACCCTGCGAAGGAAACTCATTTCAGCCGCTTGTATCCGCGATCTTGTTCTTTCTGTCATTACCCAAAGCTCATGACCATAGGTGAGAGTCGGAACGTAGATCGACCGGTAAATTGAGAGCTTCGCCTTTTGGCTCAGCTCCTTCTTCACCACGACGGACCGGTAAAGCGACCGCATCACTGCGGAGGCTGCACCGATCCGCCTGTCGATCTCACGCTCCATCCTTCCCTCACTCGTGAACAAGATCCCGAGATACTTAAACTCCTCCACTTGAGGCAGGACTTCTCCACCAACCTGGAGAGGGCAAGCCACCCTTTTCCGGTCGAGAACCATGGCCTCGGACTTGGAGGTGCTGATTCTCATCCCAGCCGCTTCACACTCGACTGCAAACCGCCCCAGTGCATGCTGAAGGTCCTGGTTTGAAGAAGCCAACAGGACAACATCATCCGCAAAAAGCAGAGATGAAATCCTGTGGTTCCCAAACAGGATTCCTTCCGGCCCCTGGCTGCGCCTAGAAATTCTGTCCATAAAAATTATGAACAGAACCGGTGACAAAGGGCAGCCCTGACGGAGTCCAACATGCACTGGGAACAGGTCTGACTTACTGCCGGCAATGCGAACCAGACTCCTGCTCCGTTCGTACAGGGACCGGACAGCCCTTAGCAAAGAGCCCCGAACCCCATACTCCCGAAGCACCCCCCACAGAATACCACGGGGGACACGGTCGAATGCCTTCTCCAGATCCACAAAGCACATGTGGACTGGTTGGGCAAACTCCCATGAACCCTCGAGCACCCTATGAAGGGTATAGAGCTGGTCCAGTGTTCCGCGACCAGGACGAAAACCGCATTGTTCCTCCTGGATCCGAGGTTCGACTATCGGTCGAATTCTCCTCTCCAGTACCCTGGAGTAAACTTTCCCTGGGAGGCTGAGAAGTGTGATTCCCCTATAATTGGAGCACACTCTCCGGTCCCCTTTCTTAAAAAGAGGGACCACCACCCCAGTCTGCCACTCCAGAGGCACTGTCCCCGACCGCCACGCGATGTTGCAGAGGCGTGTCAACCAAGACAGCCCCACAACATCCAGAGACTTGAGATACTCAGGGCGGATCTCATCCACCCCCGGTGCCTTGCCACCGAGGAGCTTGCAAACCACCTCAGTGACTTCGGCTTGGGTAATGGACGAGTCCACCTCTGAGTCATCAGCCTCAGTCTCCTCAGTGGAAGACATGACGGTGGGATTGAGGAGATCCTCAAAGTATTCCTTCCACCGCCCGACAATGTCCCCAGTCGAGGTCAACAGCTCCCCACCCGCACTGTAAACAGTGTTGGCAGAGTACTGCTTCCCCCTCCTGAGGCGCCGGACGGTTTGCCAGAATTTCTTCGAGGCCGACCGATAGTCCTTCTCCATGGCCTCCCCGAACTCCTCCCAGTTCCGAGTTTTTGCCTCCGCAACTGCCCGAGCTGCAGCACGCCTGGCCTGCCGATACCCGTCGGCTGCCTCAGGAGTCCCGGAGGTCAACATGGCCCGATAGGACTCCTTCTTCAGCTTGACGGCATCCCTTACTTCCGGTGTCCACCACCGGGTTCGGGGATTGCCGCCACGACAGGCACCGGAGACCTTGCGGCCACAGCTCCGAACAGCTGCGTCCACAATGGAGGTAGAGAACATGGTCCACTCAGACTCAATGTCCCCCGCCTCCCTCGGAAGCTGGGAAAAGCTCTCCCGGAGGTGGGAGTTAAAGACCTCCCCAACAGAGTGCTCGGCCAGACGTTCCCAGCAGACCCTCACCATACGTTTGGGCCTGCCAGGTCTGTCCAGCTTCCTCCTCCGCCAGCGGATCCAACTCACCACCAGGTGGTGATCAGTTGACAACTCAGCCCCTCTCTTCACCCGAGTGTCCAAGACATAGGGTCGGAGATCAGATGACACGACTACAAAGTCGATCATCGACCTCCGACCTAAGGTGTCCTGGTGCCACGTGCACTTATGGACACCCCTATGCTCGAACATGGTGTTCGTTATGGACAAACTGTGACTAGCACAGAAGTCCAATAACAAAACACCACTCGGGTTCAGATCGGGGAGGCCGTTCCTCCCAACCACGCCCCTCCAGGTGTCACTGTCATCGCCCACGTGAGCATTGAAGTCCCCCAGTAGCACAATGGAGTCCCCAGTCTGAGCACCCCTCAGTACCTCTCCCAGGGACTCCAAGAAGGCCGGATACTCTATACTGCTATTTGGCCCGTAGGCACAAACAACAGCAAGAGCCCTCTCCCCAATCCGAAGGCGCAGAGAGGCGACCCTCTCGTTCACTGGGGTAAACTCCAACACATGGCGGCTGAGCTGGGGAGCTATAAGGAAGCCCACACCAGCCCGCCGCCGCTCACCATGGGCGACTCCAGAGAAGTGGAAAGTCCAGCCCCTCTCGAGGAGCTGGGTTCCAGAGCCCAAGCTGTGCGTGGAGGTGAGCCCGACTATCTCTAGCCGGTACCTCTCAACCTCCCGCACAAGCTCAGGCTCCTTCCCCCCCAGCGAAGTGACATTCCATGTCCCAACAGCCAGCCGCTGTGTCCGGGGGTCAGGTCGTCGAGGCCCCTGCCTTCGACTGCCACCCAATCCACACTGCACCAAACCCCTACTGCTACCTCTGTGGGTGGTGAACCCACAGGAGGTCGGGCCCACGTCGCCTCTTCGGGCTGAGCCCGGCCGGGCCCCATGGGCAAAGGCCCGACCACCAAGCGCTCGCATACGAGCCCCAACCCCGGGCCTGGCTCCAGGGTGGGGCCCCGGCTGCGTCCTACCGGGCGACGTCACGGTCCTGGATTTTTTCTCCATAGGGGTTTTTTGGTGAACTGCTCTTGGTCTGGCCTGTCACCTAGGACCTGTCTGCCTTGGGAAACCCTAACAGGGGCATAATGCCCCCGACAACATAGCTCCTAGGATCATTCAAGCACACAAACCCCTCCACCACAATAAGGTGGCAGTTCTAGGAGGGGCCCAAAATCTCCCATTGACACTAATGGTATGTACGTTTTTTTTCGAAAATCATGCTCCCAATGCATTTTCTATTGGGTTTTATGTGCTCGCACAAGCAGCGTGCTTACGTCATACGCCTGTTGCGCCGCGCAAGTGTTGCCAGATTGGTTTTAAGTGCATTTTGGCAGGTTTTGAACATAATTTTGGGCTGGAAAACTCAACTTGTGCGGGAAATGTGTGAACATTCTATGAAGATGGCAGCGAGTGTTGAGTGCAACAATACGATAGCGTCTCTGAAAGAAGTTCCCTTTAGTCGTCGTACCAATGAGGAGAAAACGGCAATCAAACAGCTAGGACCTCCTAGACCGAATTTAAACATCAAGCAAGTGTCTACGAAGGGGGAGAAGAGCTACTCAAGAGGTTTTAACAAGAACTAGTACCACCGGAAAACTTGGCTAGCTGGCTGTGATGTAGTCAATGCTCTTTTTTGCTCCCCTTGCGTTCTCTTCCACCCTGGAAGTAGCACAGCAGACGGTACAGTGATATTTGATATTTGAATTTACTAGGCAAAAGTTGTTTGTGTGTGTGTGTGTGTGTGTGTGTGTTACCAATGGCAGTTGTTTTACCAATGGCAGTTTAACATTGCCATGTTTTTGTTTTACCAATGGCAGTTTAACATTGCCATGCTTGGAATATTTCAGTAGCCTCAAGTTCTCTCTGACTTGGTGTAAATTAAGCATATTTTCAGTTTTTATATATTGTACAGTATGTGTGTTCTTTGGAGCCAGCAGCACCTTACCTTTTTTCCAACTTGTTAAGCCAAGTTGCACTGACTACAAAACCTTGTGTAACCTTGTGTGTATATAGCTAAATAACTAAAGCCTTTTGTGTTCATTGACATGCTTGTAATACTTTAAATTTCCTTTTAAGGCATGGCTTTCTGGAGGAATGCTTGGGGAAAAAAAACTGCAGAATTTATTTAGAATTATTTGTTGTTAAAATAGTGCAATTCCATATAACAAAAAACACATTAAGCTGCACGTTTGTTTAATGGTTATGCTTTTCTTCATCTTTTTCAAAACTTAAATAAACACTTGTTTTGGATTTATATCCTGCCACTTTAATTGCATTCTTTAGAATGAAGAAATTAGAATATGTTTATAATTAAGAATTTGTGTCTACTTATTATAGAATACTGGAATAATATGAGAAAATAAATGAGTAATGTAATATTAATTGATTGTGATGCCAAATGTTTTGCTTTGAAGGCTTCACAATGAATCTTCCTTAGTTTTAGCCTGGCAAGCCAGACTAAATGTGAATATTTGCCACTGGTAGGCAAAAATATTTTTGGCTGCTAGGCGGGTGGGTCTAGTTTACTAGGCTACCTTAGTTTGCCACCTTTAACTTGTTTAGTGTTGCCACCTAGTGGAGAGAAGAGATATTGTCTATATTGATATCTGAATTTACCAGACAAAAACAAGTTCGGCCAATTGATTTGCTACCTAGGTCAATTTACTTCAGTCCTGTGGACATTTACGGTCCGTGTAGACATAACGGGGGAAAATTCCCCCCTCTGAAAAAAAATTCAGGAGCCGCCACTGACAGATGTGATGATAGGGAATAGGCCTATAGCCTAAATTTCAACTGATTTATTTCACCTTTGTGAAAACGCCAAGAAAATGCATTGCTTGCATATTAACATCAACATTTTATGCGATGAACTTTTTTTTTTAAACAATAGGCTATGCACTGTAACAGGAACGAGCGCATGAGCCTAATCGTTGTCACCTATGAACCTTTACCCAAAATGCCTCTGTTTAATCTTAACCATTGTCGGCTATTAACGATTTTGAAAACGTGAACCCTGAGTTGACAACAGCATCAAACAAGTCAAGACAATCTGTGATACAGATTAAAGACAGATGAAACAGATGAAAGACAACAAAAAATTCAGAAACACAGCCACCCAACCCACCCTAGAAGATGCCATTTTATAGAAGAAACCATTATTCGTCACATGCACACTTCAAGCACAGTGAAATTCATCCTCTGCAATTAACCCATCTGAAGCAGTGAACACACACACCCACTCAGAGCAGTAGGCAGCCACACCAGAGCACCCGGGAAGCAGTCAGGTGTTCGGTACCTTGCTCAAGGCAACTCAGCCCAAGGCCGCCCCACGTTAACCTAACTGCATGTCTTTGGATTGTGGGGGAAACCGGAGCACCCGGAGGAAGCCCACGCAGACATGGGGAGAACATGCAAACTCCACAGAGAAAGGCCCTCGCCAGCCGCTGGTTTTGAACCCGGAACCTTCTTGCTGTGAGGCGACCGTGCTAACCACTACACCACCATGCTGCACCAGTAAATATATTATTGCATATATTTACATGATGAGTGAATTTGCTCCAGTAGTGCTTTATTGACCGAGAGCCTGCTGTGAAACTGTGAGCAAGTATTGTCGAAATTGGCCCGGGTAATGAGCAAGGCTTCGAGAGTTGGCACGATCATGCGATTCCTCTCGTCAGTCCAGGTGTTGCTCATGAGTGAAAATATTCGCTCAACTGGAGCATTGGTGCCAGGTAGGCATATGGCAAACTGGCAAAGCTGGCTGACATTGCTGTAAGGAATCTCCCTACTCTTGAAGTGCACGAACATCTCCGCCCAGCAGTCATCTATTCGGCATTGTCGCTTAGTAGTTGACAGCCGCTAGCGAAAAAACCGTTATAATGTGGCCTCTATATTGTAACATTGTACAAATAGATACATTGTAAGGTTGACTGCGCACACACGCACATGGATGCTGAAATGCTAGAAGCTTTATTGACATCTCATTGGCTATATGATCGCTGGAACGGGGACAGTTTGTTAGCGTTTGGTGTAAACTGGGACATGTCAGCATCCCGAGGGACCTTTGTCGGGACAGGGGACACGCAACTCAAGATCGGGACTGTCCCAGGCAAACTGCACAAAGTGATTCATGTCAACTTTATAGTTGCGCAAAGTGATTCACGTTAGCTTTATAGTGGCACAAAGTGATTCATGTTAGCTATAAAGCTGCACAAGGTGATTCATGTTAGCTTTATAGCTGCAGAAAGTGATTCATGTTAGCTTTATAGCTGCACAAAGTGATTCATGTTTCTGCAGCTATGAAGCTAGCATGACTCACTTTGTGCAGCTATCACCCAAATACGAATCACTTTGTGCAGCTATGAAGCTAACATGAATCATTTTGTGCAGGTATCACCCAAATACAAATCAGTTTGTGCAGCTATGAAGCTAACATGAATCACTATGTGCAGCTATGAAGCTAACATTAATCACTCTGTGCAGCTATCAAGCTAACATGAATCACTTTGTGCAGCTATGAAGAGAACATGAATCACTCTGTGCAGCGATGAAGCTAACATGAATCACTCTGTGCAACTATGAAGCTAAGATGAATCACTCTGTGCAGCTATGAAGCTAACATGAATGACTTTGTGCAGCGATGAAGCTAACATGAATCACTTTGTGCAGCCATGAAGCTAACATGAATCACTTTGTGCAGCTATGAAGCTAACATTACTCACTTTGTGCAGCTATCAACCAAATAGGAATCACTTTGTGCCGCTATGAAGCTAACAGGAATCACTATGTGCAGCTATGAAGCTTACATGAATCAGTATGTGCAGCCATGAAGCTAACATGAATCACTCTGTGTAGCTATGAAGCTAACATGAATCACTCTGTGCAGCAATAAAGCTAACATGAATCACTCTGTGCAGCTATCAAGCTAACATAAATCACTTTTTGCAGCTATGAAGCTAACATGAATCACTCTGTGCAGCTTTAAAGCTAACATGAATCACTCTGTGCAGCTATGAAGCTAACATGACCCACTTTGTGCAGCTATCACCCAAATACGAATCACTTTGTGCTGCTATGAAGCTAACATGAATCACTATGAGCAGCTATGAAGCTAACATGACTCACTTTGTGCATCTATCACCCAAATACGAATCACGTTGTGCAGGGATGAAGCTAACATGAATGACTTTGTGCAGCTATGAAGCTAACACGATTCACTCTGTGCAGCTATCAAGCTAACATGAATCACTCTGTGCAGCTATCAAGCTAACATGAATCACGATGTGCAGATAGGAAGCTAACATGAATCACGTTGTGCAGCTAGGAAGCTAACATGAATCACTTTGTGCAGCTATGAAGCTAACATGAATCACTCTGTGCAGCTATCAAGCTAACATGACTCACTTTGTGCAGCTATCACCCAAATACGAATCACTTTGTGCTGCTATGAAGCTAACATGAATCACTATGAGCAGCTATGAAGCTAACATGACTCACTTTGTGCATCTATCACCCAAATACGAATCACGTTGTGCAGGGATGAAGCTAACATGAATGACTTTGTGCAGCTATGAAGCTAACACGATTCACTCTGTGCAGCTATCAAGCTAACATGAATCACTCTGTGCAGCTATCAAGCTAACATGAATCACGATGTGCAGATAGGAAGCTAACATGAATCACGTTGTGCAGCTAGGAAGCTAACATGAATCACTTTGTGCAGCTATGAAGCTAACATGACTCACTTTGTGCAGCTATCACCCAAATACAAATCACTTTGTGCCACGATGAAGCTAACAGGAATCACTATGTGCAGCTATAAAGCTAACATGAATCACTTTGTGCAGCGATGAAGCTAACATGAATCACTCTGTGCAGCTTTAAAGCTAAGATGAATCACTATGTGCAGCTATGAAGCGAAGATGAATCACTCTGTGCAGCTATCAAGCTAACATGAATCACTTTCTGCAGCAATGAAGCTAACATGAATCACTGTGCAGCTATCACCCAAATACGAATCACTTTGTGCCGCTATGAAGCTAACATGAATCACTTTGTGCAGCTATGAAGCTAACATGAATCACTCTGTGCAGCTATGAAGCTTACATGAATCACTCTGTGCAGCTATGAAGCTTACATGAATCACTCTGTGCAGCTATGAAGCTAACATGAATCACTTTGTGCAGCTATCACCCAAATACGAATCACTTTGTGCCGCTATGAAGCTAACATGACTCACTTTGTGCAGCTATCACCCAAATACAAATCACTTTGTGCCGCTATGAAGCTAACAGGAATCACTATGTGCAGCTATAAAGCTAACATGACTCACTCTGTGCAGCCATGAAGCTAACATGAATCACGTTGTGCAGCCATGAAGCTAACATGAATCACTCTGTGCAGTTATCAAGCTAACATGAATCACTCTGTGCAGCTATGAAGCTAACATGAATCACTCTGTGCAGCTATGAAGCTAACATGAATCACTCAGTGCAGCTATGAAGCTAAGATGAATCACTCTGTGCAGCTATGAAGCTAACATGAATCACTTTGTGCAGCCATGAAGCTAACATGAATCACTTTGTGCAGCTAGGAAGCTAACATGAATCACTATGTGCGGGTATCAAGCTAACATGAATCACTTTGTGCAGCTATGAAGCTAACATGAATCACTTTGTGCAGCTTTAAAGATAACATGAATCACTTTATGCAGCATTGAAGCTAAGATGAATCACTTTGTGATTCTTTGTGATAGCCATGAAGCTAACATGAATCACTTTGTGCAGCTATGAAGCTTACATGAATCACTCTGTGCAGCTATGAAGCTAACATGAATAACTCTGTGCAGCGATGAAGCTAACATGAATCACTTTGTGCAGCTATGAAGCTTACATGAATCACTCTGTGCAGCTATGAAGCTAATATGAATCACTCTGTGCAGCTATGAAGCTAATATGAATCACTCTGTGCAGCTATGAAGCTAATATGAATCACTCTGTGCAGCTATGAAGCTAATATGAATCACTCTGTGCAGCTATGAAGCTAACATGAATCACTATGTGCGGGTATCAAGCTAACATGAATCACTTTGTGCAGCTTTAAAGATAACATGAATCACTTTATGCAGCATTGAAGCTAAGATGAATCACTTTGTGATTCTTTGTGATAGCCATGAAGCTAACATGAATCACTTTGTGCAGCTATGAAGCTTACATGAATCACTCTGTGCAGCTATGAAGCTAACATGAATCACTCTGTGCAGCGATGAAGCTAACATGAATCACTTTGTGCAGCTATGAAGCTTACATGAATCACTCTGTGCAGCTATGAAGCTAATATGAATCACTCTGTGCAGCTATGAAGCTTACATGAATCACTCTGTGCAGCTATGAAGCTAACATGAATCACTCTGTGCAGCTATGAAGCTAACATGAATCACTTTGTGCAGCTTTGAAGCTAACAGGAATCACTATGTGCAGCTATTAAGATAACATGAATCACTATGTGCAGCAATGAAGCTAACATGAATCACTCTGTGTAGCTATGAAGCTAACATGAATCACTATGTGCAGCTATGAAGCTAAGATGAATCACTCTGTGCAGCTATCAAGCTAACATGAATCACTTTGTGCAGCCATGAAGCTAACATGAATCACTTTCTGCAGCGATGAAGCAAACATGAATCACTATGTGCAGCTATGAAACTAAGATGAATCACTCTGTGCAGATATCAAGCTAACATGAATCACTTTTTGCAGCTAAGAAGCTAACATGAATCACTCTGTGCAGCTATGAAGCTTACATGAATCACTCTGTGCAGCTATGAAGCTAAGATGAATCACTCTGTGCAGCTATCAAGCTAAAATGAATCACTTTGTGCAGCAATGAAGCTAACATGAATCACTCTGTGCAGCTATGAAGCTAACATGAATCACTCTGTGCAGCTATGAAGCTAACATGAATCACTTTGTGCAGCAATGAAGCTTAGATGAATCACTCTGTGCAGCAATGAAGCTTTCATGAATCACTCTGTGCAGCTATGAAGCTAACATGAATCACTCTGTGCAGCTATGAAGCTAACATGAATCACTCTGTGCAGCTATGAAGCTTACATGAATCACTCTGTGCAGCTGTGAAGCTTACATGAATCACTCTGTGCAGCTATGAAGATAACATTAATCACTTTGTGCAGCTTTGAAGCTAACATGAATCACTCTGTGCAGCTATGAAGCTAACATGAATCACTCTGTGTAGCTATGAAGCTAACATGAATCACTCTGTGCAGCTATGAAGCTTACATGAATCACTCTGTGCAGCTATGAAGCTAACATGAATCACTTTGTGCAGCTATGAAGCTTACATGAATCACTCTGTGCAGCAATGAAGCTTACATGAATCACTCTGTGCAGCTATGAAGCTAACATGAATCACTCTGTGCAGCTGTGAAGCTTACATGAATCACTCTGTGCAGCTATGAAGCTAACATGAATCACTTTGTGCAGCTATGAAGCTTTCATGAATCACTCTGTGCAGCTATGAAGCTAACATGAATCACTTTCTGCAGCTATGAAGCTAACATGAATCACTTTGTGCAGCTATGAAGCTAACATGAATCACTCTGTGCAGCTATGAAGCTTACATGAATCACTCTGTGCAGCTATGAAGCTTACATGAATCACTCTGTGCAGCTATGAAGCTAACATGAATCACTTTGTGCAGCTATGAAGCTTACATGAATCACTCTGTGCAGCAATGAAGCTTACATGAATCACTCTGTGCAGCTATGAAGCTAACATGAATCACTCTGTGCAGCTATGAAGATAACATTAATCACTTTGTGCAGCTTTGAAGCTAACATGAATCACTCTGTGCAGCTATGAAGCTAACATGAATCACTCTGTGTAGCTATGAAGCTAACATGAATCACTCTGTGCAGCTATGAAGCTTACATGAATCACTCTGTGCAGCTATGAAGCTAACATGAATCACTTTGTGCAGCTATGAAGCTTACATGAATCACTCTGTGCAGCAATGAAGCTTACATGAATCACTCTGTGCAGCTATGAAGCTAACATGAATCACTCTGTGCAGCTATGAAGATAACATTAATCACTTTGTGCAGCTATGAAGCTAATATGAATCACTCTGTGCAGCTATGAAGCTTACATGAATCACTCTGTGCAGCTATGAAGCTAACATGAATCACTCTGTGCAGCTATGAAGCTAACATGAATAACTTTGTGCAGCAATGAAGCAAACATGAATCACTCTGTGTAGCTATGAAGCTAACATGAATCACTTTGTGCAGCTATGAAGCTTACATGAATCACTCTGTGCAGCTATGAAGCTTACATGAATCACTCTGTGCAGCTATGAAGCTAAAATGAATCACTCTGTGCAGCTATGAAGCTTACATGAATCACTCTGTGCAGCTATGAAGCTAACATGAATCACTCTGTGCAGCTATGAAACTAACATGAATCACTCTGTGCAGCTATGAAGCTTAATGAATCACTCTGTGCAGCCATGAAGCTTACATGAATCACTCTGTGCAGCTATGAAGCTTACATGAATCACTCTGTGCAGCTATGAAGCTTACATGAATCACTCTGTGCAGCTATGAAGCTTACATGAATCACTCTGTGTAGCTATGAAGCTAACATGAATCACTATGTGCAGCTATGAAGCTAAGATGAATCACTCTGTGCAGCTATCAAGCTAACATGAATCACTCTGTGCAGCTATCAAGATAACATGAATCATTCAGTGCAGCTATGAAACTAACATGAATCACTATGTGCAGCTATGAAGCTAACATGAATCACTTTCTGCAGCGATGAAGCAAACATGAATCACTATGTGCAGCTATGAAGCTAACATGAATCACTTTTTGCAGCTATGAAGCTAACATGAATCACTCTGTGCAGCTATGAAGCTAACATGAATGAATTTGTGCAGCGATGAAGCTAACATGAATCACTTTGTGCAGCCATGAAGCTAACATGAATCACTTTGTGCAGATAGGAAGCTAACATGAATCACTATGTGCAGCTATGAAGCTAACATGAATCACTCTGTGCAGTTATCAAGCTAACATGAATCACTTTGTGCAGCTATGAAGCTAACATGAATCACTATGTGCAGCTATGAAGCTAACATGAATCACTCTGTGCAGTTATCAAGCTCACATGAATCACTTTGTGCAGCTAGGAAGCTAACATGAATCACTATGTGCAGCTATGAAGCTAACATGAATCACTCTGTGCAGTTATCAAGCTAACATGAATCACTTTGTGCCGCTATGAAGCTAACAGGAATCACTATCTGCAGCTATGAAGATAACATGAATCACTTTGTGCAGCAATGAAGCTAACATGAATCACTCTGTGCAGCTATGAAGCTTACATGAATCACTCTGTGCAGCTATGAAGCTAACATGAATCACTTTGTGCAGCTATGAAGCTTACATGAATCACTCTGTGCAGCAATGAAGCTTACATGAATCACTCTGGGCAGCTATGAAGCTAACATGAATCACTCTGTGCAGCTATGAAGCTAACATGAATCACTTTGTGCAGCTTTGAAGCTAACATGAATCACTTTCTGCAGCTATGAAGCTAACATGAATCACTTTGTGCAGCTATCAAGCTAACATGAATCACTCTGTGCAGCTTTAAATATAATATGAATCACATCGTGCAGCTTTGAAGCTAAGATGAATCACTATGTGCAGCTATGAAGCTAATATGATTCACTCTGTGCAGCTATCAAGCTAATATGAATCGCTTTGTGTAGCTATGAAGCTTACATGAATCACTCTGTGCAGCTATCAAGATAACATGAATCATTCAGTGCAGCTATCAATCTAACATGAATCACTATGTGCAGCTATGAAGCTAACATGAATCACTCTGTGCAGCTAACAAGCTAACATGAATCACTCTGTGCAGCTTTAAAGCTAACATGAATAACTTTGTGCAGCTTTGAAGCTAACATGAATCACTCTGTGCAGCTATCAAGCTAACATGAATCACTTTTTGCAGCTATGAAGCTAACAGGAATCACTCTGTGCAGCTTTAAAGCTAACATGAATCACTCTGTGCAGCTATGAAGCTAACATGACTCACTTTGTGCAGCTATCACCCAAATACGAATCACTTTGTGCAGCTTTGAAGCTAACATGAATCAGTTTCTGCAGCTATGAAGCTAACATGAATCACTTTGTGCAGCTGTGAAGCTAACCTGAATCACTTTGTGCCGCTATGAAGCAAACATGACTCACTTTGTGCAGCTATCACGCAAATACAAATCACTTTGTGCCGCTATGAAGCTAACAGGAATCACTATGTGCAGCTATAAAGCTAACATGAATCACTTTGTGCAGCCATGAAGCTAACATGAATCACTTTGTGCAGCCATGAATCTAAAATGAATCACTCTGTGCAGCTATCAAGCTAACATGAATCACTATGTGCAGCAATGAAGCTTAGATGAATCAGTCTGTGCAGCCATGAAGCTAACATGAATCACTCTGTGCAGCTATGAAGCTTAGATAAATCACTATGTGCAGCTATGAAGCTAACATGAATCACTTTGTGCAGCTTTGAAGCTAAGATGAATCACTAAGTGCAGCTATGAAGCTAAGATGAATCACTCTGTGCAGTTATCAAGCTAACATGAATCACGTTGTGCAGCTGTGAAGCTAGCATGACTCACTTTGTGCAGCTATCACCCAAATACGAATCACTTTGTGCAGCTATGAAGCTTTCATGAATCACTCTGTGCAGCTATCAAGCTAATATGAATCACTCTGTGCAGCTAACAAGCTAACATGAATCACTTTGTGCAGCTATGAAGCTAACATGTCTCACTTTGTGCAGCTATCACCCAAATACGAATCACTTTGTGCCGCTATGAAGCTAACATGAATCACTTTGTGCAGCTTTGAAGCTAACATGAATCACTTTCTGCAGCGATAGAGCTAACATGAATCACTTTGTGCAGCTATGAAGCTGAGATGAATCATCCTGTGCAGCAATCAAGCTAACATGAATCACTCTGTGCAGCTTTAAAGATAACATGAATCACTATGTGCAGCTTTGAAGCTAACATGAATCACTCTGTGCAGCTATCAAGCTAACATGAATCACTTTATGCAGCTATGAAGCTAACATGACTCACTATGTGCAGCTATCACCCAAATACGAATCACTTTGTGCCGCTATGAAGCTAACATGAATCACTTTGTGCAGCTTTGAAGCTAACATGAATCAGTTTCTGCAGCTATGAAGCTAACATGAATCACTTTGTGCAGCTGTGAAGCTAACATGAATCACTTTGTGCCGCTATGAAGCAAAAATGACTCACTTTGTGCAGCTATCACGCAAATACAAATCACTTTGTGCCGCTATGAAGCTAACAGGAATCACTATGTGCAGCTATAAAGCTAACATGAATCACTTTGTGCAGCCATGAAGCTAACATGAATCACTTTGTGCAGCCATGAATCTAAAATGAATCACTCTGTGCAGCTATCAAGCTAACATGAATCACTATGTGCAGCAATGAAGCTTAGATGAATCAGTCTGTGCAGCCATGAAGCTAACATGAATCACTCTGTGCAGCTATGAAGCTTAGATAAATCACTATGTGCAGCTATGAAGCTAACATGAATCAATTTGTGCAGCTTTGAATCTAAGATGAATCACTAAGTGCAGCTATGAAGCTAAGATGAATCACTCTGTGCAGTTATCAAGCTAACATGAATCACGTTGTGCAGCTGTGAAGCTAGCATGACTCACTTTGTGCAGCTATCACCCAAATACGAATCACTTTGTGCAGCTATGAAGCTTTCATGAATCACTCTGTGCAGCTATCAAGCTAACATGAATCACTCTGTGCAGCTAACAAGCTAACATGAATCACTTTGTGCAGCTATGAAGCTAACATGTCTCACTTTGTGCAGCTATCACCCAAATACGAATCACTTTGTGCCGCTATGAAGCTAACATGAATCACTTTGTGCAGCTTTGAAGCTAACATGAATCACTTTCTGCAGCGATAGAGCTAACATGAATCACTTTGTGCAGCTATGAAGCTGAGATGAATCACCCTGTGCAGCAATCAAGCTAACATGAATCACTCTGTGCAGCTTTAAAGATAACATGAATCACTATGTGCAGCTTTGAAGCTAACATGAATCACTCTGTGCAGCTATCAAGCTAACATGAATCACTTTATGCAGCTATGAAGCTAACATGACTCACTATGTGCAGCTATCACCCAAATACGAATCACTTTGTGCCGCTATGAAGCTCACATGAATCACTTTGTGCAGCTTTGAAGCTAACATGAATCACTTTCTGCAGCGATAGAGCTAACATGAATCACTTTGTGCAGCTATGAAGCTGAGATGAATCACCCTGTGCAGCAATCAAGCTAACATGAATCACTCTGTGCAGCTTTAAAGATAACATGAATCACTATGTGCAGCTTTGAAGCTAACATGAATCACTCTGTGCAGCTATCAAGCTAACATGAATCACTTTATGCAGCTATGAAGCTAACATGACTCACTATGTGCAGCTATCACCCAAATACGAATCAGTTTGTGCAGCTATGAAGCTAACATGAATCACTATGTGCAGCTTTGAAGCTAACATGAATCACTCTGTGCAGCTATCAAGCTAACATGAATCACTTTATGCAGCTATGAAGCTAACATGACTCACTATGTTCAGCTATCACCCAAATACGAATCAGTTTGTGCAGCTATGAAGCTAACATGAATCAGTTTGTGCAGCTGTGAAGCAAACATGAATCACTTTGTGCAGCTGTGAAGCTAACATGAATCACTTTGTGCAGGTATGAAGCTAACATGAATCACTTTGTGTAGCTATGAAGCTAACAAGAATCACTTTGTGTAGCTATGAAGCTAACATGACTCACTTTGTGCAGCTATGAAGCTAACATGAATCACTTTGTGCAGCCTTGAAGCCAACATGAATCACTTTGTGTAGCTATGAAGCTAACATGAATCACTTTGTGCAGCTTTGAAGCTAGCATGAATCACTTTGTGCAGCTATGAAGCTAACATGAATCACTTTGTGCATCTATGAAGCTAACACAAATCACTTTGTGCAGCCATGAAGCTAACACGAATCACTTTGTGCAGCCTTGAAGCTACATGAATCACCTTGTGCAGCTAGGAAGCTAACATGAATCACTTTGTGCAGCCATGAAGCTAATATGAATCACTCTGTGCAGCTAGGAAGCTAACATGAATCACTTTGTGTAGCTATGAAGCTAACACGAATCACTTTGTGTCGCTATGAAGCTGACATGACTCACTTTGTGCAGCTTTGAAGCTAACATGAATCTCTTCCTGCAGCCATGAAGCTAACATGAATCACTTTGTGTAGCTATGAAGCTAACATGAATCACTTTGTGCAGCCATGAAGCAAACATGACTCACTTTGTGCAGCTTTGAAGCTAACATGAATCACTTTGTGCAGCCATGAAGCTAACAAGAATCACTTTTTGTAGACATAAAGATAACATGAATCACTTTGTGCAGCCATGAAGCTAATATGAATCACTTTGTACAGCCATGAAGCCAACATGAATCACTTTGTGCATCTATGAAGCAACCATGAATCACTTTTTGCAGATATAAAGATAACATGAATCATTTTGTGCAGCTATGAAGCTAACATGAATCACTTTGTGTAGCTATGAAGCTAACATGAATCAATTTGTGTAGCTATGAAGCTAACATGAATCAATTTGTGCAGCGAAAAGCTCACATGAATCACTTTGTGCAGCTGTGAAGCTACCAAGAATCACTTTTGGCAGATATAAAGATAACATGAATCATTTTGTGCCGCTATGAAGCTAACATGAATCACTTTGTCCTGCCTTGAAGCTAATATGAATCACTCTGTGCAGCTAGGAAGCTAACATGAATCACTTTGTGCAGCCATGATGCTAACATGAATCATTTTGTGCAGCCATGAAGCTAACATGAATCACTTTGTGCAGCTTTGAAGCTAATATGAATCACTCTGTGCAGCTAGGAAGCTAACATGAATCACTTTGTGTAGCTATGAAGCTAACACGAATCACTTTGTGCAGCCATGATGCTAACACGAATCACTTTGTGCAGCCTTGAAGCTAACATGAATCACCTTGTGCAGCTAGGAAGCTAACATGAATCACTTTGTGCAGCCATGAAGCTAATATGAATCACTCTGTGCAGCTAGGAAGCTAACATGAATCACTTTGTGTAGCTATGAAGCTAACACGAATCACTTTGTGCAGCCATGAAGCTAACACGAATCACTTTGTGCAGCCTTGAAGCTAACATGAATCACCTTGTGCAGCTAGGAAGCTAACACGATTCACTTTGTGCAGCCTTGAAGCTAATATGAATCACTCTGTGCAGCTAGGAAGCTAACACGAATCACTTTGTGCAGCCATGAAGCTAACACGAATCACTTTGTGCAGCCTTGAAGCTAACATGAATCACTTTGTGCAGCTAGGAAGCTAACATGAATCACTTTGTTCAGCTATGAAGCTAACATGAATCACTCTGTGCTGCCATGAATTTAACATGAATCACTTTGTGCAGCTATGAAGCTAACATGAATCAATTTGTGCAGTGAAAAGCTAACATGAATCACTTTTTGCAGCTGTGAAGCTAACATGAATCACTTTGTGCAGCTTTGAAGCTAACATGAATCACTTTGTGCAGCCATGAAGCTAACATGAATCACTTTGTGTAGCTATGAAGCTAACATGAATCATTTTGTGCAGCCATGAAGCAAACATGACTCACTTTGTGCAGCTTTGAAGCTAACATGAATCACTTTGTGCAGCCATGAAGCTAACAAGAATCACTTTTTGCAGACATAAACATAACATGAATCACTTTGTGCCGCCATGAAGCTACCATGAATCATTTTGTGCAGCTATGAAGCTAACATGAATCACTTTGTGTAGCTATGAAGTTAACATGAATCATTTTGTGTAGATATACAGCTAACATGAATCAATTTGTGCAGCGAAAAGCTAACATGAATCACTTTGTGCAACTATGAAGCTAACATGAATCACTTTGTGCAGCTTTGAAGCTAACATGAATCACTTCATGCAGCAATGAAGCTAACATGAATCACTTTGTGCAGTTTTGAAGCTAACATGAATCTCTTCCTGCAGCCATGAAGCTAACATGAATCACTTTGTGTAGCTATGAAGCTAACATGAATCACTTTGTGCAGCCATGAAGCAAACATGTCTCACTTTGTGCAGCTTTGAAGCTAACATGAATCACTTTGTTCAGCCCTGAAGGTAACAAGAATCACTTTTTGCAGACATAAACATAACATGAATCACTTTGTGCTGCCATGAAGCTACCATGAATCATTTTGTGCAGCTATGAAGCTAACATGAATCACTTTGTGTAGCTATGAAGTTAACATGAATCACTTTGTGTAGCTATACATCTAACATGAATCAATTTGTGCAGCGAAATGCTAACATGAATCACTTTGTGCAGCTGTGAAGCTAACATGAATCACTTTTTGCAGATATAAATATAACATGAATCATTTTGTGCAGCCATGAAGCTAACATGAATCATTTTGTGCAGCCATGAAGCTAACACAAATCAATTTGTGCAGCCTTGAAGCTAACATGAATAGTTTGTGCAGCTTAGAAGCTAACATGAATCACTTTGTGCAGTTAGGAAGCTAACATGAATCACTTTGGTCAGCTATGAAGCTAACATGAATCACTCTGTGCAGCCATGAATTTAACATGAATCACTTTGTGCAGCTATGAAGCTAACATGAATCACTTTGTACAGCCATGAAGCTAACACGAATCACTTTGTGCAGCCTTGAAGCTAACATGAATCACTTTGTGCAGCTTCGAAGCTAACATGAATCAATTTGTGCAGCGAAAAGCTAACATGAATCACTTTGTGCAGCTGTGAAGCTAACATGAATCACTTTGTGTAGCTATGAAGCTAACATGAATCACTTTGTGCAGCCATGAAGCAAACATGACTCACTTTGTGCAGCTTTGAAGCTAACATGAATCACTTTGTGCATCTATGAAGCTACCATGAATCACTTTTTGCAGATATAAAGATAAAATGAATCATTTTGTGCAGCTATGAAGCTAACATGAATCAATTTGTACAGCCATGAAGCAAACATGAATCACTTTGTGCATCTATGAAGCTACCATGAATCACTTTTTGCAGATATAAAGATAACATGAATCATTTTGTGCAGCTATGAAGCTAACATGAATCACTTTGTGTAGTTATGAAGTTAACATGAATCACTTTGTGTAGCTTTGAAGTTAACATGAATCAATTTGTGTAGCTATGAAGCTAACATGAATCAATTTGTGTAGCTATGAAGCTAACATGAATCAATTTGTGCAGCGAAAAGCTAATATGAATCACTTTGTGCAGCTGTGAAGCTACCAAGAATCCCTTTTTGCAGATATAAAGATAACATGAATCATTTTGTGCAGCCATGAAGCTAACATGAATCATTTTGTGCAGCCATGAAGCTAACATGAATCACTTTGTGCAGCCTTGAAGCTAATATGAATCAGTCTGTGCAGCTAGGAAGCTAACATGAATCACTTTGTGCAGCCATGAAGCTAACACGAATCACTTTGTGCAGCCTTGAAGCTAATATGAATCACTCTGTGCAGCTAGGAAGCTAACATGAATCACTTTGTGCAGCCATAAAGCTAACACGAATCACTTTGTGCAGCCATGAAGCTAACACGAATCACTTTGTGGAGCCTTGAAGCTAACATCAATCACTTTCTGCAGCAAGGAAGCTAACATGAATCACTTTGTGCAGCCATAAAGCTATCACGAATCACTTTGTGCAGCCATGAAGCTAACACGAATCACTTTGTGCAGCCTTGAAGCTAATATGAATCACTCTGTGCAGCTAGGAAGCTTACATGAATCACTTTGTGCAGCCATAAAGCTAACACGAATCACTTTGTGCAGCCATGAAGCTAACACGAATCACTTTGTGCAGCCTTGAAGCTAACATCAATCACTTTCTGCAGCTAGGAAGCTAACATGAATCACTTTGTGCAGCCATAAAGCTATCACGAATCACTTTGTGCAGCCATGAAGCTAACACGAATCACTTTGTGCAGCCTTGAAGCTAATATGAATCACTCTGTGCAGCTAGGAAGCTATCACGAATCACTTTGTGCAGCCATGAAGCTAACACGAATCACTTTGTGCAGCCTTGAAGCTAACATGAATCACTTTGTGCAGCTAGGAAGCTAACATGAATCACTTTGTTCAGCTATGAAGCTAACATGAATCACTCTGTGCAGCCATGAATTTAACATGAATCACTTTGTCCAGCTATGAAGCTAACATGAATCAATTTGTGCAGCGAAAAGATAACATGAATCACTTTTTGCAGCTGTGAAGCTAACATGAATCACTTTGTGCAGCTTTGAAGCTAACATGAATCACTTCATGCAGCAATGAAGCTTACATGAATCACTTTGTGCAGTTTTGAAGCTAACATGAATCTCTTCCTGCAGCCATGAAGCTAACATGAATCACTTTGTGTAGCTATGAAGCTAACATGAATCACTTTGTGCAGCCATGAAGCAAACATGACTCACTTTGTGCAGCCATGAAGCTAACAAGAATCACTTTTTGCAGACATAAACATAACATGAATCACTTTGTGCTGCCATGAAGCTACCATGAATCATTTTGTGCAGCTATGAAGCTAACATGAATCACTTTGTGTAGCTATGAAGTTAACATGAATCACTTTGTGTAGCTATACAGCTAACATGAATCACTTTGTGCAGCGAAAAGCTAACATGAATCACTTTGTGCAACTATGAAGCTAACATGAATCACTTTGTGCAGCTTTGAAGCTAACATGAATCACTTCATGCAGCAATGAAGCTAACATGAATCACTTTGTGCAGTTTTGAAGCTAACATGAATCTCTTCCTGCAGCCATGAAGCTAACATGGATCACTTTGTGTATCTATGAAGCTAACATGACTCACTTTGTGCAGCTTTGAAGCTAACATGAATCACTTTGTGCAGCCATGAAGCTAACAAGAATCACTTTTTGCAGACATAAAAATAACATGAATCACTTTGTGGAGCTATGACGCTAACATGAATCACTTTGTGCAGCTATGAAGGTCGCAAGACTCACTTTGTACAGCTATGAAGCTAACATGAATCACTTTGTGCAGCTATGACGCTAACATGAATCACTTTGTGCAGCTATGAAGGTCGCAAGACTCACTTTGTGCAGCTATGAAGCTAACATGAATCACTTTGTGCAGCTATGAAGCTAACATGACTCCCTTTGTGCAGCTATGAAGCTAACATGACTCACTTTGTGCAGCTATGAAGCTAAAATTAATCACTTTGTGCAGCTATGAAGCTAACATGACTCACTTTGTGCAGCTATCACCCAAATACGAATCACTTTCTGCAGCTATGAAGCTCCCATGACTCACTTTGTGCAGCTATGAAGCTAACATGACTAACTTTGTGCAGCTATGAAGCTAACATGAATCACTTTGTGCAGTCATGAAGTTAACATGAATCATTTTTTGCAGCTATAAACCTAACATGAATCACTTTGTGCAGCTATGAAGATCGCAGGACTCACTTTGTGCAGCTATGAAGCTAACATGAATCATTTTGTGCAGCTATGAAGCTAACATGAATCAGTTTGTGCAGCTATGAAGCTAATATGAATCACTTTCTGCAGCTATCACCCAAATACGAATCACTTTGTTCAGCGATGAAGCTAACATGACTCACTTTGTGCAGCTATGAAGCTAACATGACTCACTTTGTGCAGCTATCACCCAAATACGAATCACTTTGTGCAGCTATGAAGCTCACATGAATCACTTTGTGCAGCCTTGAATTTCATATCAATCACTTCGTGCAGCTATGAAGCTAATATGACTCACTTTGTGCAGCTATGAAGCGAACATGACTCACTTTGTGCAGCTATGAAGCTAAAATGACTCATTTTGTGCAGCTATCACCCAAATACGAATCACTTTGTGCAGCTATGTAGTTCGCAGGACTCACTTTGTGCGGCTGTGAAGCTAACATGAATCACTTTGTGGAGCAATGAAGCTCGCAGGACTCACTTTGTGCGGCTGTGAAGCTAACATGAATCACTTTGTGGAGCTATGAAGGTTGCAAGACTCACTTTGTGCAGCTATCACCCAAATACAAATCACTTTGTGCAGCTATGAAGCTAACATGAATCACTTGTACAGCTAAGAAGCTAACATGAATCACTTTGTGCAGCTATGAAGCTAAAATGAATCATTTTTTGCAGCTATAAACCTAACATGAATCACTTTGTGCAGCTATGAAGCTAACATGAATCTCTTTGTGCAGCTATGAAGCTAACATGACTAACTTTGTGCAGCTATGAAGCTAACATGACTCACTTTGTGGAGCTATGAAGCTAACATGAATCAGTTTGTGCAGCTATGAAGGTTGCAAGACTCACTTTGTGCAGCTATCACCCAAATACAAATCACTTTGTGCAGCTATGAAGCTAACATGAATCACTTGTACAGCTAAGAAGCTAACATGAATCACTTTGTGCAGCTATGAAGCTAACATGACTCACTTTGTGCAGCTTTGAAGCTAACATGACTCACTTTGTGCAGCTATGAAGCTAACATGACTCACTTTGTGCAGCTGTCACCCAAATACCAATCACTTTCTGCAGCTATGAAGCTCGCATGACTCACTTTGTGCCGCTATGAAGCTAACATTACTAACTTTGTGCAGCTATCAAGGTCGCAGGACTCACTTTGTGCAGCTATGAAGCTAACATGAATCACTTTGTGCAGCTATGAAGCTAACATGACTCACTTTGTGCAGCTATGAAGGTCGCAGGACTCACTTTGTGCAGCTATGAAGCTGACATGAATCACTTTGTGCAGCTATGAAGCTAACATGAATCACTTTGTGCAGCTACGAAGGTCGCAGGACTCACTTTGTGCAGTTATGAAGCTAACAGGACTCACTTTGTGCAGCTATGAAGCTAACATGAATCACTTTGTGCAGCTATGAAGCTAACATGAATCACTTTGTGCAGCTATGAAGCTAACATGAATCACTTTGTGCAGCTATGAAGCTAACATGAATCACTTTGTGCAGCTATGAAGCTAACATGAATCACTTTGTGCAGCTATGAAGCTAACATGAATCACTTTGTGCAGCTATGAAGCTAACATGAATCACTTTGTGCAGCTATGAAGCTAACATGAATCACTTTGTGCAGCTATGAAGCTAACATGAATCAATTTGTGCAGCTATGAAGCTAACATGAATCAATTTGTGCAGCTATGAAGCTAACACGAATCACTTTGTGTAGCTATGAAGCTAACACGAATCACTTTGTGCAGCTATGAAGCTAACACGAATCACTTTGTGCAGCTATGAAGCTAACACGAATCACTTTGTGCAGCTATGAAGCTAACACGAATCACTTTGTGCAGCTATGAAGCTAACACGAATCACTTTGTGCAGCTATGAAGCTAACACGAATCACTTTGTGCAGCTATGAAGCTAACACGAATCACTTGGTGCAGCTATGAAGCTAACACGAATCACTTGGTGCAGCTATGAAGCTAACACGAATCACTTTGTGCAGCTATGAAGCTAACACGAATCACTTGGTGCAGCTATGAAGCTAACACGAATCACTTCGTGCAGCTATGAAGCTAACACGAATCACTTCGTGCAGCTATGAAGCTAACACGAATCACTTCGTGCAGCTATGAAGCTAACACGAATCACTTCGTGCAGCTATGAAGCTAACACGAATCACTTCGTGCAGCTATGAAGCTAACACGAATCACTTCGTGCAGCTATGAAGCTAACACGAATCACTTCGTGCAGCTATGAAGCTAACACGAATCACTTCGTGCAGCTATGAAGCTAACACGAATCACTTCGTGCAGCTATGAAGCTAACACGAATCACTTCGTGCAGCTATGAAGCTAACACGAATCACTTCGTGCTGCTATGAAGCTAACACGAATCACTTCGTGCTGCTATGAAGCTAACATGAATCACTTTGTGCAGCTATGAAGCTAACACGAATCACTTTGTGCAGCTATGAAGCTAACACGAATCACTTTGTGCAGCTATGAAGCTAACATGAATCACTTTGTGCAGCTATGAAGCTAACATGAATCACTTTGTGCAGCTCTGAAGCTAACATGAATCACTTTGTGCAGCTCTGAAGTTAACATGAATCACTTTGTGCAGCCATGAAGTTAACATGAATTACTTTGTGCAGCTATGAAGCTAACATGAATCACTTTGTGCAGCTATGAAGCTAACATGAATCACTTTGTGCAGCTATGAAGCTCGCAGGACTCACTTTGTGCAGCTATGAAGCTATCATGACTCATTTTGTGCAGCTATCACCCTAATACGAATCACTTTGTGGAGCTAGGAAGCTAACATGAATCACTTTGTGCAACTATGAAGCGAACATGAATCACTTTGTGCAGCTCTGAAGCTAACATGAATCACTTTGTGCAGCTCTGAAGTTAACATGAATCACTTTGTGCAGCCATGAAGTTAACATGAATTACTTTGTGCAGCTATGAAGCTAACATGAATCACTTTGTGCAGCTATGAAGCTAACATGAATCACTTTGTGCAGCTATGAAGCTCGCAGGACTCACTTTGTGCAGCTATCACCCAAATACGAATCACTTTGTGCAGCTATGAAGCTCACATGAATCACTTTGTGCAGCCTAGAATTTCATATGAATCACTTCGTGCAGCTATGAAGCTAACATGACTCACTTTGTGCAGCTATGAAGCGAACATGACTCACTTTGTGCAGCTATGAAGCTAAAATGACTCATTTTGTGCAGCTATCACCCAAATACGAATCACTTTGTCCTGCGAACTACATAGCTGCACAAAGTGATTCGTATTTGGGTGATAGCTGCACAAAATGAGTCATTTTAGCTTCATAGCTGCACAAAGTGAGTCATGTTCGCTTCATAGCTGCACAAAGTGAGTCATGTTAGCTTCATAGCTGCACGAAGTGATTCATATGAAATTCTAGGCTGCACAAAGTGATTCATGTGAGCTTCATAGCTGCACAAAGTGATTCGTATTTGGGTGATAGCTGCACAAAGTGAGTCTTGCAACCTTCATAGCTCCACAAAGTGATTCATGTTAGCTTCACAGCCGCACAAAGTGAGTCCTGCGAGCTTCATTGCTCCACAAAGTGATTCATGTTAGCTTCACAGCCGCACAAAGTGAGTCCTGCGAACTACATAGCTGCACTCACTTTGTGCGGCTGTGAAGCTAACATGAATCACTTTGTGGAGCAATGAAGCTCGCAGGACTCACTTTGTGCGGCTGTGAAGCTAACATGAATCACTTTGTGGAGCTATGAAGGTTGCAAGACTCACTTTGTGCAGCTATCACCCAAATACAAATCACTTTGTGCAGCTATGAAGCTAACATGAATCACTTGTACAGCTATGAAGCTAACATGAATCACTTTGTGCAGCTATGAAGCTAAAATGAATCATTTTTTGCAGCTATAAACCTAACATGAATCACTTTGTGCAGCTATGAAGCTAACATGAATCTCTTTGTGCAGCTATGAAGCTAACATGAATCACTTTGTGCAGCTATGAAGCTAACATGACTCACTTTGTGCAGCTTTGAAGCTAACATGACTCACTTTGTGCAGCTATGAAGCTAACATGACTCACTTTGTGCAGCTATGAAGCTAACATGAATCACTTGTACAGCTAAGAAGCTAACATGAACACTTTGTGCAGCTATGAAGCTAACATGACTCACTTTGTGCAGCTTTGAAGCTAACATGACTCACTTTGTGCAGCTATGAAGCTAACATGACTCACTTTGTGCAGCTATGAAGCTAACATGACTCACTTTGTGCAGCTATGAAGCTAACATGACTCACTTTGTGCAGCTATGAAGCTAACATGACTCACTTTGTGCAGCTATGAAGCTAACATGACTCACTTTGTGCAGCTATGAAGCTAACATGAATCACTTTGTGCAGCTATGAAGCTAACATGAATCACTTTGTGCAGCTCTGAAGCTAACATGAATCACTTTGTGCAGCTCTGAAGTTAACATGAATCACTTTGTGCAGCCATGAAGTTAACATGAATTACTTTGTGCAGCTATGAAGCTAACATGACTCACTTTGTGCAGCTATGAAGCTAACATGAATCACTTTGTGCAACTATGAAGCGAACATGAATCACTTTGTGCAGCTCTGAAGCTAACATGAATCACTTTGTGCAACTCTGAAGTTAACATGAATCACTTTGTGCAGCCATGAATTTAACATGAATTACTTTGTGCAGCTATGAAGCTAACATGAATCGTTTTATGCAGCTATGAAGCTAACATGAATCACTTTGTGCAGCTATGAAGCTAACATGAATCACTTTGTGCAGCTATGAAGCTCGCAGTACTCACTTTGTGCAGCTATCACCCAAATACGAATCACTTTGTGGAGCTAGGAAGCTAACATGAATCACTTTGTGCAGCTATGAAGGTCGCAGGACTCACTTTGTGCAGCTATGAAGCTCGCAGTACTCACTTTGTGCAGCTATCACCCAAATACGAATCACTTTGTGCAGCTATGAAGCTAACATGAATCACTTTGTGCAGCTATGCAGGTCGCAGGACTCACTTTGTGCAGCTATGAAGCTTTCATGACTCATTTTGTGCAGCTATCACCCTAATACGAATCACTTTGTGCAGCTATGAAGCTAACATGACTCACTTTGGGCAGCTGTGAAGCTAACATGACTCACTTTGTGCAGCTATGAAGCTGAACCATGAAACAACATGAATCATCAAAGTGATTATTTTTAGGGTTGCAGCCACGCAAAGTGATTATTTTTTGGGTTGTAGCAGTGCAAAGTGATTCGTGTTAGGATTATAGCATCAGGAAGGAATTCCACAGTTGGGTTCACATCTGTTTTGATGTTGTCCGAGTAGAGCTCCAGGAGTGTGGAATAAAATAACTAAAAGGCTGCAGCAGAGTCTCTGCCTGGCCTAGTCTTCCTGTTGGCACATCAAATTCCACCAAATCCAACACCACAACTCGCCCACATAGACACACACACACACACACCTGACACACACACACCTGACACACAAGGGCAGCTGGTGCATAAGGGCGATTGGGCAACGCACTCCCAAAACGAAAAAAAAAAGGTTTTTTTAAAACAAACTTTCACCAGTGCTGCTCGAGGCCATTTTAATCTGTCTCTGGGTATCATTGTCCAATCAGGGTGGTCTTGCTTCTAGTGTACCGCCCCTTTTGGGGCGATTTCAGTCACGCTGAAAATCGCCCAAGAGTTCACTGATAGAGTCCCATGTTAATATATTTTTTTTCTCCTGACTGACACTTCAATGCAATCTCTATGGGTTCAGGGAGTGCTTGCACTAACGTGCTTACGTTACTGCGCAGCGCGGCAAAGTTGCGTTCCATCGACATATAAACATAGATGCCGCCTTCTGCGTAGAATCATGTCATCCTCGCCGCCATATTGGATGTGGCAAAGTGGAGATTCTTCAACCGTCTCTGGTGTAGCTTCTAGACCAGTGATTCTCAAACTGTGGTACGCGTACCACTAGTGGTACGTGGGCTCCATTCTAGTGGTACGCCAAAGAATCACTTAATTAAATATAAATAAAATTTAAAAAAATATAATAAAACGTGAAATACTATCCATAATATCCGAATGGATGAAAATATCTTATCAACCGATGACAAGAAAATGAAAGGAGATACAAATTAAGTTAATAATTTTAAAAAGTGCTTCTGGGTAGCCATACGTAGCGTACGTACGCATTCCCGCCGGTTCCGCTGACAGACGGTTATCCGCCATTGGTAGACTAGGCTGTGATGGGAAAAGGTGGAGGTGGCTTTGCTAATTCTGACGAGTACGACAAAATTACTGTCGTGGCTTAAATCCGTGAATGGGAGTGTGGATCAGGAGAGAGGGAGAACTGAAGAGGACGTGTGTGAGCCGAGTGCAGATGCTAACGACAGTGGCAAAACCAGCCCCAGAACTGCTAGCAAACGGCAGAAACCAGTGAGGAGGAAGTATGACGAAAAATACATAAAACTGGGATTCATTTGGAGCGGGACAGAGGAGCTGCCCAGGCCGCAGTGTGTTGTATGCGGGGAAGTTCTGAGCAATGAGTCCATGAAACCATCGCATCTCAAACAGCATCTTACAACCAAACACACAGCACTAAAGGACAAACCAATGGATTTTTTTTTTTACGAAAACGTGATGAACTGAAGCAGTCCAAGTCCACCATTCTGTCCTATGGTACACCTGTAGCCAAAGCACAGGAAGCTTCATATCGTGCCAGCCTCCTGATCGCCAGAGCCGGTAAGCCGCACACAATCGGGGAACTGCTGTGTTTGCCATTAGCCAAAGAGATGACACGTATCATGTGTGGAGAGAAAGCTGCCAGAGAGTTAAACTTGGTGCCGCTTTCAAATGACACCGTGTCAAGGAGAATAAACGACATGGCTGATGATGTTAAAAAGACACTGATTGAGCGCATTAAGAACAGTAGATATTTTACCATACAGCTTGATGAGAATACAGATGTTGAAGATTTGGCCAATTTATTTGATTCATTATTTAAGTACAGTGTTTTATTTTCCTATATTTAAACACAGTGTTACTGTTCAAAGTACTGTGTGTAATGTTACAGTGGCCAACAATATTAAATATACTTGTTAAATAAAACCTCCGCCTTGTTTTTAATGAATACTTAGGCCTACTACGCTACTGTATTTTAATGTTGGTCATTATGGTGGTACTTGGAGAGCCAAGTATTTTCTGAGGTGGTACTTGGTGAAAAAAGTTTTAGAACCACTGTTCTCGACAGTAGCCGAGAATAAAGATGCCTCATTCATGTGCTGCGTTTAACTGTACCAACAGGTTTACCGTCCAAACGAGATCACATGGGATTACCTTTCACAGGTGAGACTGGAAAAATACTTTTCAATACTGTTCCTGCAGTCGTCAGTTTCCCAGCTCATCTCCACCGGGGGGGTGTAGAGTTATAAGCAGTGAGAATTAGAGAATACAGTGCCACACTATGATGAACGTTTTTGAACGTATGATGAACGTTTTTAACCTTTCTGAATGCGAAAGAATCAGTGATGTATTTTGTTTTGGTATGACATTAGAACCTGGCCGAACTCAGTTTGGCGCTCATTCAGCTCACTTTGTTCAACGAGAATAGGTCTGTGTGGCGACTCAATAAATAAAATAGTACATTTTTATTTTCATTCACTATTTCCAGTTTTTCCACTATTTTCATCATTTATCAAATTCAGTCTTGTCGGTTGGTTATTTTGGCCTCAGGTTTCGGTAGCTTGCTACGGTATGCTGACTGATTAGCTTACCTGAGCTATCTATCGCGTATCTGTCGCTGGTTTGCAGTGTACAGGGTATTTCCCACACTATTTATAACCATCACATTAAAAGTTATGTGTTGTTTTGATGCCTGTTTGTTTCCCAAATATATACGTGTGTGTCTTAATGGGTGAATAAAAGGCATCGAGTTAAATATTATTGTAGAAAGGGGCTTTATGAAGTTCAGTCCATTTACTTGCATTGGTTTACGGGGAAGATTTGCCACATCCAATATGGCGGACAGTCTGACGTATCCCAGCAACGGGCCACCAGGCTCAATGCGGCGTCTATGTTTATATGTCTATATTGCGTTCGATACGCTCAGTTTCTGAGGTGAGATGGATGCGGAAAGCAATTCAGTGCAGTCCTTAAAAGAAGTTCCATTTAGTCAGCGATCAAATTGAGCTAAATTGGCAACAAAACAAGCTGGACCCCCTCGACCAAATCTAAACATAAAACAAATTTCGACAAGGGGGGGAATCATATACTTGAGGTTTTACTTCAACATGGTCCCAGCGCAAATCCTGGTGAGCTGGCTGCGAGGACGCCTCAGCGGTTTTCTGCTCCCCCTGCTTACTTTTCCACCCTGGAGGGGCTCCACGGACAACACTGCTTCGACGGTCACTGGAGTTTCGGACATGCATCATTTGTCGGAGAAAATAAAAAAACATGAGTCATCAAAGATTCACATGGGCAGCTGCCTGAAGTTTTCAGCTTTTGGGAGAGTGAACATCACTACAGAACTGGCTGAGGGCTACAGGCTAGCAGTTCACCGCCACAACGATGAGGTGAGCAAGAACAGGCACATATTAAACCGGCTCATCCAATGCGTGAGATTTTGTGGAGTGTTCGAGTTAGCTCTACGAGGCAAAGACGAAACTGAGGGCTCCAGTCACCGTGGTGTTTTTCTGGGTTTGGTTGACTATTGACTTGCTACCCAGGTCAATTTACTTCAGTCCTGTGGACATTTATGGTCCGTGTAGACATAACGGGGGAAAATTGCCCCCCTGAAAAAAAACTCAGGAGCCGCCACTGCTGACACACACACACACACACACGGCCCCCAGGCGCGCGCACACTCACTCCAAAGCTGTGCTTTCCACAGCACAAAAGCGGCTCCGTTTCCAAAACTGCACACTACACTCGGACAGTGGAAATCCATCAGGGTCATTGACAGGGCTCTCCTTCCTTCCACTCAGCCCAGAGCGCTTACAGCGGCCACGCCGTTTCTCAGCCCGTTTTTACACACGGCATCGCACAAAGCGCGCAGCCCGCCGGCTCGAGCCGCACCGTGCTGTTTTATGGCCACTGCGCGACACGCTCGGTCTGTACCTGGGCCTGCTGGAGCTCGGGAGGAACGAGAAAGCCCGTTCTCGCTAAACGTGTGCTCGATCGCTTTGGATCTTGTCTTCCGAGTCTTATTTTCACCGAGAAACGCCGTGAGAAAACACAAGTGCGAGTGTGTGACGGCAGCGCGCTCACTCAGCGGCAGCGCGGTTGAGTCTCAAACGTTCTCATGAGCGCTTTTAAGCCCCGCCCCCGGCCTCCGTTTCCCACACAGCGTTTCACTCGCTTCCGCTCCGGAGCTCCGAGACAGATGGCAGAAGTCGCTCCCGCCGCCGCGCCGGCCAAAGCGCCCAAGAAGAAAGCAGCTTCAAAAAGCAAGAAATCAGGCCCGAGCGTCGGCGAGCTCATCATCAAAGCGGTTTCTGCGTCGCAGGAGAGGAGCGGCGTGTCCCTCTCCGCTTTGAAGAAAGCTTTACAGGCCGCCGGATACGATGTGGAGAAGAACAACTCCCGCGTCAACATCGCCGTCAGGAACCTTGTGAGGAAAAGCGTCCTGGTGCAGACCAAAGGGACCGGTGCGTCTGGCTCTTTCAAGCTGAACAAGACGCAGACCGAAGGCAAGAAGACCGCCAAGAAAGCCGCGCCCAAAGCCAGAAAGGCGGCCGCCAAAAAACCCACCGCGGCTAAGAAGCCCAAGAAGATAGCGGCCAAGAAACCCGCCGCCAAGAAGGCGAAGAAGCCCGCCGCCGCCAAGAAATCCACCAAGAGCCCGAAGAAGGCGAAAAAACCGTCGACCCCCAAAAAGGCTGCCAAGAGCGCGAAGAAGACAAAAACTGTAAAGCCCAAAACGGCCAAGGCAAAAAAGGCGGCCCCCAAAAAGAAGTGAACATGCTTGTATGTTTAATGTTTTCTTTCCCTAAACGGCTCTTTTAAGAGCCCCCCATGTTTTCGTTGAGAGAGCAGTATTCCATATTCACTCATGATATCAGATGCTGCTGATTGTTGTGCGGAGTTGATTCCTGCTTTACAAAACGGTGACAGGAGGGCGCTGGGAGAACCATGAACTGAGTCAGGGCTGATGGAACTAATAATTTACATTTCTATACATCGATATATAAACTTTATAATATATATGCCTATATTCCCTTCTTTCCTTTTTCATATATCTCTCTCACACACACACACACACACACACACACACCAGTGGGATGGTTGTCACGCAGGCTGACGCTGGAATTTGACGGCATATTTGTGATTGGTTCTTCTGCCACAACGATCTTAACCAATCAGAGAAGAGCCGTGTTGTCTTTATCACAAAGGGCACGAGATACAGCGCTTTTTATTTCAGAGTTGTTCCTGCAACAGATCTGAGCAACAGAATGAGCGGAAGAGGAAAGACCGGTGGTAAGGCTAAAGCTAAACCTAAAACTCGTTCATCCAGAGCCGGACTCCAGTTTCCCGTGGGCCGTGTCCACAGGCTCCTGCGGAAAGGCAACTATGCCGAGCGTGTCGGCGCCGGCGCTCCAGTTTATCTGGCCGCCGTGCTGGAGTACCTGACTGCTGAGATCCTGGAGTTGGCCGGTAACGCCGCTCGTGACAACAAGAAGACTCGCATCATTCCCCGCCACTTACAGCTCGCTGTGCGCAACGACGAGGAGCTGAACAAACTGCTCGGCGGAGTGACCATCGCTCAGGGTGGTGTGCTGCCGAACATTCAGGCGGTGCTTTTGCCCAAAAAGACCGAGAAGGCCGTCAAGGCTAAATAAACTCACCCACTGCTGCGTTCGTCAGTCCCAAAGGCTCTTTTAAGAGCCACCCATCTATGCTCAAAAAGTGCAATTTTTTTTAGTCCTTTCCCAGGTTTTGGGGTATTTCATCTCATCTCATCTCATCTCATCTCATTATCTCTAGCCGCTTTATCCTTCTACAGGGTCGCAGGCAAGCTGGAGCCTATCCCAGCTGACTACGGGCGAAAGGCGGGGTACACCCTGGACAAGTCGCCAGGTCATCACAGGGCTGACACATAGCTCCAGCATAAAAAGAATCCATAAACAATATAATCAAGTGGTGTTAATAGTAGTGATGCATTTTATTTATAAACCATTTTAGTCGTAATAGTATAACACTAATAATAACAGTAGTGTGCTGGCTATAAAGGAAGGCTGATGGGTGAAAATAGATTATGACGGCGCTGTCCGTGCGGCGATTGAACCTACAAAACGCGCTAAGCTGCGCTGTTGGCTCTGCGGAGCTGCGCGAGCGGCGATAAATTAGGGACGGGTGTGGCTGTGTTTCAAACTGTGTCGGCGGGAAAAGACGGTCCAATAGCGAATAGGTGACGCAGCGCGTTCTCGCCAATGACAGGCGACCGCGTTCAAGACGCCCAATGAGCGCAGGGCGCTGTTAGAGTTGAAAAAGCCAGCGTCCGCCGTTGCCGTTTATTCTGTTTCTCATCTGTGAAGTGCAGAGCTCACCGCCATGGCAAGAACCAAGCAGACGGCCCGTAAATCCACTGGTGGTAAGGCGCCGAGAAAGCAGCTCGCCACGAAGGCTGCCCGTAAGAGCGCCCCCGCTACCGGCGGCGTGAAGAAGCCTCACCGTTACAGGCCCGGCACCGTGGCTCTGAGGGAGATCCGCCGTTATCAGAAATCTACTGAGCTGCTCATCCGTAAGCTGCCCTTCCAGCGCCTGGTAAGAGAAATCGCTCAGGACTTTAAGACCGATTTGCGCTTCCAGAGCTCGGCTGTCATGGCACTGCAGGAGGCGAGCGAGGCATACTTGGTCGGCCTGTTCGAGGACACTAATCTGTGTGCCATCCACGCCAAGAGAGTGACCATCATGCCCAAGGACATTCAGCTGGCACGCCGTATTCGCGGAGAGCGCGCTTAAACGCCGACTCCGTCTAACGCACACAAAGGCTCTTTTAAGAGCCACCTCACTGTCTCACAGAAACGAGCCCGTCTCCATCCCCTGCACGGAACACCGTTCTGTTTGAGCTCACGGTTCGAGTGGAGTCGGAGCAGTGAAACAGAACAGCTGTTAGGACACAGTGGCCAGAGTTCTAGAACTTCTCGCGGTTTGACTAACAGGTTTTTGTCCCCGTCCTTTTAGATATTGTGGTGTCTGAGCGCCGCTTCAGTAATCAGAAGAGAAGCAGAAAGTTTTCTCCGCTGCTTGGAAATGAGCAAAGGTAATGCTGTATTTAATAATTGGTTTGTGTATCAAGGTCAAATCTTTGTGCGTATTTCAATACATTTATCACTTCACACACGTTTTGTGTTTTTAACAATGGACATTGTTACAAGGCAGATTTCCATTTATCCGCAGATATAAAACATTCTAAATATTTCTAATAACACAGACTACTCAATAGAAGTCACTACGCAGCACCCATATAATTTTTACTCTACGTTATTTTCGCTTTTTAAGTAAAATAGCTCGTTTATTTACTTCTTGGATGGAGGCTGGTTTTCCTGATTTGGCCACATGTGGAAACTTTTCTCGGTGTATTTTCCGTCAACAAATATTTATTAAACTCTGCATTTAGTATAAAACAAGGGAACAGCACACAGGGAGAGACACGAATTTGCTCTTCTATGAGAAAGTGGGTGGCTCTTAAAAGAGCCGTTGGGTTGCTGAAGGCGGCCGCAGCAGCAGCGCACTTTACTTGGAGCTGGTGTACTTGGTGACGGCCTTTGTGCCCTCAGACACGGCGTGCTTGGCCAGCTCGCCAGGCAGTAAAAGGCGCACAGCGGTCTGGATCTCTCTGGAGGTGATGGTGGAGCGCTTGTTGTAGTGAGCCAGACGAGAGGACTCACCGGCGATACGCTCGAAAATGTCATTGACGAAGGAGTTCATGATGCCCATAGCCTTAGACGAGATGCCGGTGTCGGGATGAACCTGCTTCAGAACCTTGTACACGTAGATAGCGTAGCTCTCCCTCCTGGACTTTCTGCGCTTCTTGCCTCCTTTACCAGCCGCCTTGGTCACGGCTTTCTTGGAGCCCTTCTTGGGCGCGCTTTTAGGTGGCTCGGGCATGGCGCTGCTCCTCGGGTAAACTGTAAGAGAATGAATAAGGCCCGCCTCGCGGCCGCTCTATTTACAGGTCCGCAGTGTAATTAGACACGAGGCAGGAACATATTTTATTGGCCAGAGTTCCAAACCTCCTCATACGGGGCGCCTCCTACCGCTCCGCCCACTTCCTTCCCCTCCGCCTCGCTTTGTCTCCCTTCCCGCCGTTTTATATTCACAGCACTGATGGAAGAATTTTATAGATAAGAATTCATTCCATTCTTATATTTCTATTACCACCATCTGAAGCGTTTCTCTCTCACACACAGCTTTCATATAGAAACGGTTAAGTATTACTGATGTTACTCGTGTCTGCAGTTTCCTGTTCTCTGCTTCATTTTAAATAGACTTTATTTTCATTCAGATTTGCATCAAACAATACACATTAGAACGAGATTTCGTTGCTGTGGCTCAGTGTAGTGCAGAACGAAACAGCAAGTATATTACCTGAGAAATATATATATATATATATATATATATATATATATATATATATATATAATTTCTCAGGTAATATACTTGCTGTTTCTTTCTACACTACACTGAGCCACAGCAAAAAAAAAGAAAAAAGCAGCAGCTGTGTGTGTATATATATATATATATATATATATATATATATATACACACACACAGATGCTGCTTTTCTTTTTCCCCTCTCACACACACTCTCACGGAGAAAGAGCTCTTTGTGGATGTTTGGGTGGCTCTTAAAAGAGCCGTTGTGCTGGTGCGGTTCAGTGTCGGAGCGTTTAACCGCCAAAGCCGTACAGAGTGCGTCCCTGGCATTTCAGGGCGTACACCACATCCATAGCGGTGACGGTCTTTCTCTTGGGTTTCCCCTTTAAGCGCTCCACTGGACACTTTCTCACACGGAGGAGGCCGACAGACGGGCTGCTGGAGCCGGGATTAATGCAGGGAAAGCGCCTGTGGAAAGCCAGTCAGATCTTGAGGAGAGAGGCTGTGAGGAGCTCCTGAACCCGGAGCTGGAGACGGAGACCTACGAGCTGCTGAGGCAGTTGTTCCGCTCTCACACGGGCCTTCCGGTGGAACACAGGTGGAATAAAGCGCACTCAGCACTGCCGAGTCTGTAGAGAGTGGTGGGGAAAACCATCTACCGCCACCGCATCGCATACACCGGTGAGCTTTACCGCACTACCAGGGGCTCATGGCCATCTCTGTCTAAGAGTTACTGGCGATTGGCTTTGGGTGCGTTAGTCCCATTTTCAGGGACTTTAGCTTCATCATTGAGTTGAGCAAAGTTTGATCATAATTTTACCTTTTTCAGATCCCAGTCACAGTAATTTATCAGTTTTTAGACTGAAGGATCTGATTCTGAATCATTTGGTTCTCAGAATGCTCTGTGAAACCGTTCTGCTGCTCTGTTTAGATTTAAACCCTGATGTGATTCAGTTCAAAACACTATTTGTTTTGATCTGAACTGGGTTTAAATCTAAACATTCAGCTCGCTACTCAGAGTTTCTTCAGCGTCTGTCAGTTAGTTTACAGAAGCCCAAACACTGCAGTGCAGGATTCTCTATTACAGGGGAACAAGCACTTTAACTCAGTGAGATATTCACTTGGCTCATAAAATAACCTTTATTTAATAGTGACTTCATAATTTAATTTACGCTGTTTAGGTTCCATAAGCTTATTTTTATATCGTTAGAGTGCTTTTTGTGTCAATTGAAGTTCATCTTGCCATACAATTACCCAATCATGACACAGCAGGCGGATATTACTAGCCAATCCTGTTGCAGGAGGCGGGCATTATGTGCCACAGGGACAGTCTGGACTTCAAAGAATTTCCCCACATTGTTTCCCATAAATGTTAAAGTGCATTATGGATATTCTGTGCTTTACAGGACACAGCATTTAATACTGAATGTTGTAGCACACAGGATCTTTAACTGTGTGCTGTCGGGTGTGTGTGCGCACAAGTTGAGTAAAGTGCTGTAGGAGGTGTGTAACTGGAGCCCTTTTTAAAGTGGAACTGCTGTCTGATTAATACTTAATTTATCTAGAAGTTTTCTCTATTTTCTGTTCTGTTTATTCTTTCATGATGCTGCTGGAATTTTAATTTCCCTGAGGGAACACTCCCAAAGGGATCAATAAAGTTCTATCTATCTATCTATCTATCTATCTATCTATCTATCTATCTATCTATCTATCTATCTATCTATCTATCTATCTATCTATCTATCTATCTATCTATCTATCTATCTATCTATCTATCTATCTATCTATCTATCTATCTATCTATCTATCTATCTATCTATCTATCTATCTATCTATCTATCGTGGAAACTGGGTTCCTGGAACTCTGCTTATTTTTAAACATGTTTATCAAACACCAGCGTACTTTCTCACACACACGGGCAGTGGCAGATAATTCAGTAAGATTAAGGTGTGTGTAAATGATCACATTAGTGAAGGTGAAAATAAAGCACATGAACGGGGGCAAAAAGCAAGCAGTAACTGAACACATCACTGCACAGACAGACAGAAGTGCAAAGTAGATTACACACAGACAGGAGGAGACCGAGTCCGGTCCTTTAAGGGGAGTGTCCTAGTGCCCAAGGAACAGAGAGAAAACCGTGAATGAACACACACATGGGGAGATGAAAGGGAAATGAGGAAACCTGGATGCACACACAAAGTAAGGGGAATTCTGGGTAATTTGTCCCCATGCTGGGAATTTCAGGGAAAGATATTGTTTTATTTTCCTCAGGACAGAGAGACACTGACTCCTACAGGCAGATGGACTGCAAGAAAAGGCAGCTTTATTGTAGTAAGTACAGTTCAGTAGTTGTGTGTGGTGCAGCCATTCGGGGGACTGGGTGTGGGAGAGGACGGGTCCAGCTATCGGGTTGAAGATGTTCCGTAGCCTGATAGTCCGTGTGTTAATAGTCCTGTGGCGTTTTCCATGTGGTAGAGGGACAGACAGGTGGTGACCTGGATGGCTCAGGTCTCTGGTGATGGTGCAATGTTCCTCTGTAGTCGACTAGTGTAGATGGAGCGTAGGTTAGAGAGCTCTGTCCCGTTGTCTCGCTGAGCCACTGGCACCACTTGGTGTAGTTTGCAGTAATGCACAGTAGGTGAGTGTACTCTCTGTGGTGTGGAGGTAGGCGTGTTGTCCTGCGTTTCCTCAAGAACGGTCTCTGCTGGGCTCTCTTCCTGGGGGGGGGGTCAGATTTTTTTTTTAACGTGGAAGCTCAGGAACTTGACGCTTTAGATCAAGGGTTGGATGATTATTGTCTACCGTGTGTGTGTTACAGGCATGGTGCGGCAGCTGTTCGACGAGAACAATAGTCTGGACGGTGTTGGCTCCGTTTTGAGCGGTGTGTTTGACGATGGCATGATTTCTTGGGGACGCATCGCAAGTGTTCTGGCTCTAGGTGCTGTGGTGTGCGAGCGGCTGAAGCAGGACTGTGTGAAGGAGCAAGAAGAGGAGTGTGTGGACATTGTTGCTTTACAAATCTCCTCCTACCTCACTACAGACCTGCAGCACTGGTTCATCAACAACGGCTGGGTGAGTATATTGATGAGACTGGTTCAGAACACACACACAATCCTGCCTTATGCCCTCATGTTGTTGTAAGTATAACTCTGGAAGTGTGTGTGTGTGTGTGTGTGTGTGTAAGTAACTGTGTTTTTCTAATTGTGTTTGTGTTGCAGGATGGTTTTGCGAAGTTCTTTTATGTCGAGGATCCCGAGTCCACAGTTTGGAAGGCACTAATGGCAGTGGCCGGATTCGGAATAGGGGCATGTCTCTTAACACTGATGCGATGAAGTGAGTGGAGGCAGAGGTGGCCACTGTTACTATGGCCACACTGTTGTCTGTCTTCCTAAGGAAACGAGGACAAATGTGCTTGTGCTTTTCTGGGCGATCGCAGAGACACTAATAAATCCGTATGTTTTATGAAGACTGAGCAAAGTTTATGTTATGTCACTCAATACTATTATCAGTTTATATTCAAATAAAATTCCCCTCACCCAGATAAACTGCCCCTGTCTCCATGGGGAGGTCACTGCGCTGTCCTGCACATGGCAGAATTTCAGCTGTTTAACTTTCAGTGCAAGGTCTGGCATGGTGAGGGCCCTGATTGTGTGAGGAAATTCAGAGCTTTCCTGTTTGGAGAAAGTCTTAGTTTTTTAAATAAACACTTCAGGCACTGAATACTGTGTGATGTGTGTTCATTTCATTGCCCTCTGTGTGTGAAAACATACATTTTGCATGGATTCCAGGTGTGTTCTGCCTGGTTCTTTATTCAGGTGAGAACATGGCAATTGCTAGGTTGCATCCGACGTCATCTCTCCCTCATTAGGTACGCAAGACATGAAGTGATGGTCGGCTAAAGTCACTGTTCAGAAAGCATTACTATCGCTGGGGGTAGGGCTGGGCGATATGACGATACATATCGTGGGGACGATAGAAAAGTGTCTATCGTGCCCTTTCTCTTCTATCGTTTCTATCGTGATAAACTAATTTTATCAATTATTACAGCAAATATATAATTTAACATAATTTTGTGTTGTCACTATGCACGCTCTAAGTTTATATAAAGAAGAATAAAAAGATTCTTAGTAAAGAAACGTGGTTTTGCGACACGACGCTGCTTTACGTTCTTTGAGTCTCACACGGGACATGATTGCTGAAGCAGAGCCCTTTTCGTTTTGGAATTTCTCTAGCTGAAGAATGGACGATGGAAGCGCAACAGGAAGACGATTTACAGACTGAGACAGTTGCACAGGTACAAGAACCACTTGTGCCAAAAAGAGGGGGCACCTCTGTGATTTGGCTGCAATTTGGATTTAAGACCTTCGACACAGAGCAAAAGGAGGTCATATGTAAACTTTGCAACAAAACTATCCCCGTGCCAGATGCGAACACATCCAACCTCTTCTATCACATAAAGAAGGTCCACGAACAAGAATACATAAGAATCCAACAAATCCGATCTAAACAAAAGGGTGAAACAGCGGGGGCAAGTTCCGAAAAGAAGTACAGCCAGCCGAAGATAAAGCAGTCTCTCGCCCGATGCACGCCATATGAAAAGATGTCTCAGCGCCACAAATCACATGTGCCATCTTGCATTACATTTGTAAAGGCATGGCTCCAGTGTATGTAGTTGAGAAGGACAGCTTTCGAGACCTCGTCAAAGTACTTGATCCGAGGTACGTTATGCCCAGTCGTAAGCACTTCAGTAAAGTCGAGTAGCCTCGCTTATATGACGCATGCCGGGCTGAAGTGGAGAAAGATGTTTGCAGTGTGGTGCATTATGCCTTGACTACGGACCTGTGGACGAGCAGAGCTACGCAGCCCTTCATGAGCATAACCATACATTTCATCAGGAGCGACTGGATCCTCTGCGCTCGCTGTTTACAGGCTGCGTACTTCCCAGACGATCACACAGGAGTCATGTTAGCCCAAGGTATGAGCCTGACATTGCTACATATTTATTTTGTTGCTAATTATCTTTTTACTAATGTGCTTAAAATAAGAATACACTATGTATGTATAAATATATATATATATATATATATATATATATATATATATATATATATATATATATATGTAACATTATAAGTATGTTATATCGAAATTCCTATTAGTTTTCTCTCCATAGACGTCTATTGCATGTCTATGGGTTCCAACAACTTCCAACAGCAACAACAACCCACGTTGTCTCGTCACTTGATAATAGTCACGTGCCTGCAATGGGTCCATAATTATTTATAGGTATCTCTTTAGTAAAACAATTAGCATATTGGTGTTTTATTATACTGTCTACTGTAGTAATTCTGAATGACCCATAATTAGGTATTCATCTATTTAGGTCTGAGAGATGCCCTGGAGTCATGGGGATTGCAAGAATGCCATCTTGTCTGTGTCACCACAGATAACGCCACAAACAATATCTCTGCAATGGAACTGAATGAGTGGGAATGGTTACAATGCTTTGGTCACCGTCTACAGCTAGCCATTGGTAAGTGTAAAACAATCTAAATATGGCTTAGTGTAATATTGCAATGGGTATATTATAGTAGCAACAAAAATATTAGTGAATTGAAACATTAGTTTGGTTATCCTGTGTTGTTTGATCAGGCCATGTGCAAAACATTATTGAACAAGTTATTCTTTCCATTTTATTTATTATTTTGCCTGTCATGGTACACAATGAATTGTAATACATACTGCCCACACTATCTAATTATTAAATCAATCCATAAATCATTTAAGTGATGCATGATGATAAAAAATAAAATTGCTGTCAAATATGTTATTACATCACATTTTTCGTTTTATTTCAACAGAGAATGCTCTAAAAGATCTCTCACCAGCATCTACAAAGCAGGCTGTGGAAAGAGCAGTGGGAGTCTGTAAAAAGGTGGTGAGTGCCTTCTCCAACTCATGGAAGAGAAAACGTGACTTGGCCAAGGCACAAGCAGCGCTGGGCTTGCCTCAGCATCAGCTCATCACTGAAACCCCCACAAGATGGGGCTCGCACCAGCAGATGACAGCGAGGTTCCTAGAGCAGGAGAAAGCCCTTTCTCAGGTCCTCCTTGCAGACAAGAAGGTGAGACATGGCCACTGGACATTGCACATTGATTCTTTTCATTGTGGATTCTGATTATGTTTGCAGCCTAGATTCACCTCATTAAAGTATCCCATCTTTTTGTTATTTGACTTAGGCAAGACATCTGGTGCCAAGCTGGCAAGACATGGCATTGCTGGAGTCCTTGAACAAAGCACTGGGTCCACTGTTCGAGTTCACTGACACTTTGTCGGGGGACAAGTATGTCAGTGTGCCTTTACTGAAGACAGTACTGCACCTATTCAACAACGAAATCCTCAGCCGGAAGGATGGGGACACAGAGCTCACACAAGCTGTCAAAGAGGGTGTTCTCAAGTACCTCAATGAAAAGTATGATGACCCTACTACTGATAACCACCTCGATATGGCGACACTTGTTGACCCACGATTTAAGACGGCCTACGTGAAGGAAGACCGGGTGGAGTTCATCAAGACAAGAGCTGCAGCAGAGCTGGTGGGCATGGTGGAGGGAGCCATGGCACCAGAAAGTGAACAAACAGCAGCAGCCTCCAGTTCACCCCAAGCTACTCAAGATGATCCGGAGCATCCCCATCCCACAAAGAAAAAGAAAAGTTTAGGTAGTTACTTTAAGAAGGCAGTTCAAGCCAGCACCCACTCCCAACCCAACAGGGCATCCATTGAACTGGAGGTCTCCATGTATCTCCAGGCACCTGGGCCTGACTCAGAGACAGACCCACTAGAATGGTAGAAGCAGCATGAGCTGAACTTCCCATTGGTGTCCAGGCTTGCCAAAAAGTCTCTCTGCATTCCCGCCACTAGTTCTTCATCTGAAAGGGCGTTCAGTGCGAGTGGGAACATCATCACATGCAAGAGGTCCCCAACAACACGTGTATGTAGGGCCGACATCGGGCCAATGTATGTCAGCTACGTCCGCCAGACTTCACATGGAGATCTTTTGCTCATTGCTATGACGTTGCGAGATGTTGGCCAGCCATCGTAAATGACTACTGGCCGATGTCTAAACGATTCAAGGCTTTGATCACGGGCTGACGTATTTACGATGCAATGTTACCCCCCCCCACACACAATTTAACATTTAAAGTACACAGTATTGCATCATCACCAGTGTTCCGTGTAGCCAGCGACCCTCTCTCTGCCCATCCAGTGGTGGCCTCCTGAAACAAAAAGGGCAAGACATACCCAGAGACCTGTCCTAGATCAGCCCAATCTCCCATCACCCAAATGCACACGAGTCACACCTGGCCATTAACCACATGTTGTTAGTCTTCAATAAATGGATGGTGTTGGAAAAAAAGTTAAGCACACCACTCAATCACAGCACACTTAAACAAAATCACAGGGGTAAAAAATCACTGCGCACCAAGGGAAAGCAATATGTAAATCCAGTGTCAAGTGTCAAGTTATTTACACAACCACCCTTTCCCTTACTTCTATAGCAGACACTTCAGTGATTCTGAGGGACGGCCTTAACTTAAAACAGCCTTTTACAGGATGATATATAAACCACACACATTTTAAATCATTGTATATTAGGTAATTTCACATATACCATGTAATTTTAAGTGTTATAATAGTGTAATAGTGTTTAAGAAGTGTTACAGAATTTAAAGACAAGGATGGCCCCATGAGGACAGTTGAGGGTTATACCTGTTAAAACTGTTAATATTATAGTCAGGCTGTCTGTTGTTGCCCAAATGAGGATGGGTTCCCTTTTGAGTCTGGTTCCTCTCGAGGTTTCTTCCTCATGTCGTCTGAGGGAGTTTTTCCTTGCCACCGTCGCCACAGGCTTGCTCATTGGGGATAGATTAGGGATAAAATTAGCTCATGTTTTAAGTCGTTCAAATTCTGTAAAGCTGCTTTGCGACAATGTTTATTGTTAAAAGCGCTGTACAAATAAACTTGATTTGATTTGATTTTGTTGTTTTGTCACCACCTGTTCTCAAACTGACACACACACCCCTCTTGCACAACAACCATTAACACATACACAGCAGGCACACACACACATTTGATTATTTAATTTAAAACGACCAATTAAAACACAGCATCCAAATACACGGTACAGAGAAATTACTGTCTCTCAGATAATACAATATACACAAATGTAACAGAAGTCATTGCATTGTGTTGTGACCAGTCTTTATTCTGCAGGTCCAAAACTAAGGCACTTTGTGAATGGTGTGGCAGTGTCCAATGGCACTTGTATTTGAAAAACTGGGCTCTACAGTATATAGGGGAATTGATGATTACATTTGAAAAACAAACAGGGAAGAGCCCCAACACATCATTCCCATAACTAACTGCGTTCTTAAAGTGACAGCGGATTATTACTATACACAATGCTGAGTGGATCTACTGAACCTATTACACAGGCCTCCAACTAAATGGCGATGAGCACATAGACAGTGTACACACACAGGCCTCTAACTTACTGTAAATGGCCACTGACACAGACAGGATGTACACACACACACACAGGCCTCTAACTAAAACGGCCATGGACGTAGACAATATGCACACACAGGCCTCTAACTGCCACTGACACAGACAGGACACACACACACAGCCCCGTAACTTAAACGGCTATGGACACAGTGTACACACACAGGCCTCTAACTTAAACGGCCATGGACATAGAGACAGTAAACAAACACAGGCCTCTAACTTAAATGGCCATGGACACAGAGACAGTAAACACACAGGCCTCTAACTTAAACACTGATGTATTGAGGTATTTCACTCACGTGACCAAGTCATGTGATGCTACCATTTTGGACGGCACAGCTCGAATCAGTTTGAATGCGAGGAAGGCGACAAACGAAAAACATAAAAGAAAAAGGAGCGAGATGCAGAAAACACCTTCACTATCCAGCGACGTAGGGCATTTACAGGGCGAGCAGAGGGAGAGGTATTTGCAAAAATTGAGGTTAGCAGGCTTAGAGAACGACGTTTACCTGCTTCCACCAGGATTGTTCACTGACGTACGGAAGTACACGAAGCCCTCGTCTTTACCTGACTTCGGCCCACATGATCTGTATACCTATGTCGTTAAAAACCCATCGCCATACACAGGTATTGATCTGAAAGCGTATACGAGTTTGGATGCCTACAAATATTTTGTGTCAGGCTGGGTAACATGCCTACATCAGCGGGTCGTCCCTGGAGCCGGTGGTCGCCATCTGATTACAGCTAAGGTTTGTTCACATTTTCATTTACTTTCGGTCCTCAGGATAAACAAAATGTTATTAAATGGCATTGAAATAACTTCTTAGTCTGTTGAGACATGGCCCGTTATAAATTTGCTGTTACCAGGCAATGACCAAGAACTGTATTATTAGGGTCGCTGTAGTTGTAGCAGTGTACTAGCAGCTAGCTGTTAGCACTAGCTAATGTCAACAACATCATAGCTAGTATGTTACTGTAGCAATGTTTACGTTCAGTCATTTGGATGACTGTTAAAACCTTTCAGTCTCAAGTTTTTCCTTTACTGGATTTACTAGTTTACTGAGCTAGCGCGCTCGGCCGAGCCGGGAGCCATCGCGCGCTCTCCGGCCGAGCCGGGAGCCATCGCGCGCTCTCCGGCCGAGCCGGGAGCCATCGCGTGCTCGGCGGCCGAGCCGGGAGCCATCGCGCGCTCTCCGGCCGAGCCGGGAGCCATCGCGCGCTCGGCGGCCGAGCCGGGAGCCATCGCGCGCTCTCCGGCCGAGCCGGGAGCCATCGCGCGCTCGGCGGCCGAGCCGGGAGCCATCGCGCGCTCGGCGGCCGAGCCGGGAGCCATCGCGCGCTCGCTCAGTAAACTAGTAAATCCAGTAAAGGAAAAACTTGAGACTGAAAGGTTTTAACAGTCATCCAAATGACTGAACGTAAATATTGCTACAGTAACATACTAGCTACTGTTGTTGACATTAGCTAGCTTGCCGTCCAAAATGGTGGACACCGGGGCGTCACGTGACCCTGTGACATCAGGTGAAATACCTCAATAGAAAGCCTCTGTCCATCCTCAGTCACTGCAAGCTGGCAGCCCTCTCTCCTCTCTTCTGCAAAACAGAAAGACAAAATGCCAATAAGGAAGCAAAAACATAAGAATTCATTAAATATCTTGGCTCCACCCATCTACCATCTTTAAAATCCCCAGCCCACCCACCTCAACCAACATTTGTATGCTCCGACCATGCCCTATATGAATTTGAATGTTAACAATGAAAATGTTGTTTCCATCATGCCCATTGAAAGCAATTCATTCATACACACTTTTGGCTTAGTAGGTAATAGATCTAACTACCTAGTTGTTTGGGTCCTCCGCTGTCGACGGCAGCCATCCAACCGGTCCCTGCTCAATCGGAGCCAGTTTTTTACCTCCTTCTCCACATCCGACTCGGTGACACTGTTATTGTTTTTGTGCACTGATGCTATGAGAGACAATATGACGCAAATTACCACATTGCATAGACCACCTTATTTTGGGAAATTGTTTCTTTGTAGTCAACCCATAGTTAGGCAATAAATACATACTATCAAAATATAGAAGTAAAACGGATGAGTAAATAATAGTATTTTATCTCAGACATAAGGTCTAAATTAAAGAAATGGAACTTCCCCTTAAACACTTAGTGTGACTTACATATTAGCATTTCAGCTACAGGTCTGGATTTAATACTGGTTTTATTTCCTCTCCCACACCAATTTAGTTGTGTGGCAAGTTGGTTTGAGAACACTTTTTGGAATATCCTCCAAACCATCTTTTTTACAGTGGTTCCGCCAGTGACAGTCAACTTGGAGATCTGCAACGCAATTATAACAAAATCAAACTCAACCAGTTACCATTAAGTGAATATCCAAATGACAACACAGAGACTGGTCCCAGTGTTATCCAATTGCATGCTGGGACATTTTCAAATGCAAGCTTGACACATAGTGTATACACACACACACACACACACACACACACACAGGCCTCTAACTTAAACGGCCATTGACACAGACAGTGTATACACACGGTTGTTAAAAATCCTGTGTATCACTACTCTATACTCTTTATGCAATGACAATAAAACATTCTCATACCATGTATTTCTTAAAATTTGAGTCACTGTCTAGCAGCTCATCGAAATCGTCAAGGTCCTGTGCTGAGGTTAAGGGAATTTTCTGGTCGTATGTTCTTCACCCCCTCTACATCACGGTTTTGCAAAAGTTGTTGAAGAAGGGCCATGATGTGATCAACCTTGAGGTGCAGCTCCCCTTGCTGCTCCAAAATCAATCTTTCGACAGCTGATGGGGAAGTGCAAAATACAAAAGTGCAGTATATACCTTTAAAGTGGCATTCCAGGGTAAAGTAACACGGACAGGGAGGAAAGAAAATATTTTCTATGCCCCCATGATTGCATTTATGCATCACACATGAAATGGCAAAATGTTTGCAATTTCGTTGTGTGCGCTGTGAGCTGTGTCACAATGACAAAAATGGGACTTTCATGTCAATCATACAGCACTCTGTGATCTTTAACAACAATATTAAAACAGATTTGTTCTCAAAACTTACCAGTACAGGTAGCTGGAATCAACTGGTGGGTTTGAGGAAGGCAGGTTTGGGGATGCCGGGGGCTTTCAGTCAGTCAGGCAGGTTTGGGGACGCCGAGGGATTTCAGTCAGGCAGGTTTGCTGTTGATCAGTGTGGTGCAGTGGTCCTTAAGCCTCCATATCACTGAGGCAAGTTACTGTTGAGACTTGGGGATGTGAAGGGGTGGCAAATGTTAATGAACATGGTAATGATAAAGTTTTACAGTTAGGTTTTATAGTTTGTCTGCACAGAGGCTTGACAAAGAGGTTTTTGAATCCCATCATTTGATCGGCTGTCAAAATGGTCTAACAAGTTTATGAAACAACAAATGAAGTTGCATTGGAAGCTGGCTTGTGCCCAGCAAACACAAAACATTTATAAAACGTTTCATTTGGGTTGCATTAAGGTTAGGTTTTATTAAACGTTTATGAAACGTTTATGAAACGTTGGTGAAAATTTAATAAAGTCATATTTGCTGACCCGTGGCACATTTTTTATCATCTCTTGGTATTTTTAGATATTAAGATGTCATAATGATTGTATTACAATTATCAAAATAATCAGTAAATGAGTAACGTTTTATTGACGTTTTATAAACGTTCTCTTTAAAACGTTTCATTCACAACGTTTATGAAATGTTTATAAAACGTTATACATATTCGGAGACTTCTGGCTAAAACAGATAATATTAAAATTTCTACAATTAATTGTGTGATTATAAACACTACATGATGACATGTTTTTAAAAAGTATCAAAAAACATGGGAATAATTTTATGGAAAATAAGTGATTGTATAAACGTTTAATAAACGTTGAAAAAAAACCCTTCGATCTAGCTAAATATTTTTTAGATGTAGATCTAGATAGATAGATAAATCATTAAATGTGTGGCTCTAGTCTCGTAATTATCAAGTATGGTTTGAATAATTTGGATAGATGACCATTTGTCGTTTTATATTTGCTAAAATACACGCCCTTTTGGCCCTGGCATTTTGTTCGCTGGTTCCCTGCGCCTGCGCGACCTACGTCTTTGCGCAGGCGCAGGGACTGGAAGTAGCGCCATTTTGAGCCTGTTGCTGTTGGGACAAGATCGAGAAGGCCAGGTCCACTTAGAAGTTATCTTAGAAAATCTCCTCCATCGAAGGCTCGCAGCTTTGGCCAAACAGCTTATTTGATTTAATTTGCTTTTTTATTTCAACTTTTAACTGATTTTGCGCATTTGCTATGATTACGTTAACTTTAATGTTTTGGTTCTTAGTAGCAAGGCTTCTTTAATAAATTTAGATAAATTTTTAATACTAGTATCTTTATCATTTTTGCTGTTCATGAGGGCTTTATATGTAAATGTGAATATTGTCTATGTAAAAAAATTCTGCTGTCAAATCAGTTTTGTTGAACTTGCAAAGAGGAATGAAATAAACTTAAGTGCAATAACAAAAATGTGTTGTTATATTATAAGTTTAACAGGTAGTAACATGGGCGGCACGGTGATGTAGTGGTTAGCGCTGTCGCCTCACAGCAAGAAGGTCCTGGGTTCGAGCCCCGGGGCCGGCGAGGGCCTTTCTGTGTGGAGTTTGCATGTTCTCCCCGTGTTCACATGGGTTTCCTCTGGGTGCTCCGGTTTCCCCCACAGTCCAAAGACATGCAGGTTAGGTTAACTGGTGACTCTAAATTGACCGTAGGTGTGAATGTTTGTCTATGTGTCAGCCCTGTGATGACCTGGCGACTTGTCCAGGGTGTACCCCGCCTTTCACCCGTAGTCAGCTGGGATAGGCTCCAGCTTGCCTGCGACCCTGTAGAAGGATAAAGCGGCTAGAGATAATGAGATGAGGTATTAACATGTTTCTAAAACATTAAAGAAACGTTTTACTATTGTTTTTAAATGGTTTTAAGAAACGTTTATACAATGTTTTAAAAAACGTTTCTGAAACATTTCCAGAATGTTGTATGATGGTTTCCAGAATGTTTTTCAAACATTTATATAACGTTTTTTCAAATGTTTATAAAACGAAAAAATTGTCCACAAATTTTCATTTTATAAACGTTATTTTGTAACGTTTCTGAAACGTTAGCCAAACATTTATACAACGTTATATAAACATTTTTGTGTTTGCTGGGTGGTCGCCACAGCGTGGCTTTCTATAGGATTTTTTGGGATGGAACCAGTTGCAGGATTTCAATCACGTTTTGATGAGGCCACTGTAGAGGTCAGTGGCGGCTGGTAGTCTTTCAAACAGGGGAGGCTGGTCGGTTACGATATTTCCAGATTTTAAAAGAAAAAAGAAAAAACACATCAATTTTGCCCATACTCTTGCCTCTGATCTGGCTGATTGTTGGCAGGGTCACAAACTGTGAAATAACAGGTTCTTTTGCCCCATTAGCCTACTGTCCAATATACATGATGGTGGTGTTGGGGGGGTATATTTTAAAATTTTATATTTTAAAATTGTGGCATGTTGTTTAAAAATTGATCATTATTGAAAGCAGCTCTTTGTCAGGAACCTCAGCAGTAACAGCAGAGTGTTCTGGAATAGGCACAAGCACTGACCTTGGGGAGCCAAACATAGAGCTGGGTGCCACACATTTCATTCAATGACACTTTCCCTATATTTTACTTATTTTGACTGAGAAATGTTTTATTCACAATTTTGATAACCCTTCACTTTTAATCCAGGTTTGTAGTGTGAAAGGTTCTCGGTTGTGTTTTTGTTTAAAAATGTTTTCCAAATTGTAGCGGTGTTTAATTCATATCCAGAAAAATATATATTCCAATATAATATACTCAGCATAAACATTTTAAATAGATTCTATATTTTTGGTCCATCCATGACATATTACTAAAGTAGCCTATTTACTGTTGTTGATGTGGGTCACTTGCTGTTAGCCAATTCACTTTCTCATACCAGGAGAGCTGAAAGGAGCGAGTATTATTCCCTACCTTTTTCACCAAGTCAATTTGAGGCGTTGGTCTACCCTGCTCTTTAATTTTAATTTTTTCCTCGAAAGGAAGACTGGCAAATGGCTTCGCCAAAATTAAATCAGCAATGCTTGGCCTCCGTGCGCAGCTTTCTTGCTAGCTGACTAGCCCCCTCAAGTTCAAGTTCAGTCACTCAAATAAACGGAACTAAGATAGCAAACTTGACAACACTATATTTACACTTTATTTACAATGAAAATATATACAAACTAAAAAAGCTGGTAGAAACCGTATGTAATGAATGAAATCGAAATGTAAGCTGATCTCTTACAATACACCACAGCACTTGCGAATCCGCATGGGACTGAACTGAAATTCACCGCTGCCTGTCTATAGTTGAAACGAGCTGTCAATCAAAGAAAATATCCAGCCACTTTCACCAATCACCAGTCTCCTCACGGAAACTGCCATGTCCCTCCCACTGTGAGGCTCGGAGTCCGTGGGCAGGCATTTTTGCAGTATCTGTCTTGTATTTTGAGATTGACAAGCGCATAGCTCCCAAATGCCATTGAAGTCCACTGAGGCTGGGAGTCTGTGAGACTCCGTGGGTGGGCATTTTCACAGTATTTGTCCAATAACCGTCTTGCATTTTGAGATTGACAAGCGCATAGCTCCCAAATGCCATTGAAATCCACTGAGGCTGGGCTGCATCGCGCTGTCACGAGGGGGAAAAACTCACGCACACATTAGGCGAACTGGGGAAAGTTATAACGGAATGATTTCGCACTGTAGTTGGGTTGAGCACATATATTTCTATGATTCTGGATCTGAAATAGCAATGTTATAAGGTCGGCTATAACATAAGCCTAGCACAATTCATCCTACACAATGTTCATCATTTTTAGAGGAGGCTGAGCCTCCCTCATTGTCTTAGAGCAATCGCCCGTGGTAGAGGTCTATTTCTAAGGACAACCTTATTCTTGGAATCTATGAAAGATACTTACGTTCAGTGTAAGTTGGCTCTTCTCTTGGTCTTGCAATTTTCAAAGGTAAAGGGGGAGGTCTTCTTAGGTGTTCAGGATCATCATCCTCCTCAGATAGTGATGATGATGATGACTGTCTGAGCTGTCTTGGTCTATACATTTACAAAAATTAGCACTTTCTTCACATACAAGTATTTGATATACAGACAATATCTAATTTAATTTAAATCAAAGAAATGGGTTCACCTTTTACATTCTCTAACTGGATTCTTCTGCATTTCAACATCTGTATTTAAGTCTGATGTTATGCATGCTTTGTCCCACTTGGACTGGATAGTTTGAATGGAGTCTGTGAACAACATATCATTATAAGCCTATACCAGAGCAAAAAAAAAAAAACCTAGCATTTAACAAAATTACTGTCTCTGCCATCATCTTCTCAAGCATCACCTCTGACAAAAAGGCTTTTTACAATGACTGGATACACAATTCCACTGAGGTGCTGTTTACAGATATTTGGATATCTATAAAAATTGAACTTTATGCGGTTGAGTTTTAGCATTGAGATGTAACATTCTTTTGGATGCTTTATTACCTGATTCATACAGTACACGAGCGCGGAACTGCCTCCACCCTTTTGCTGGGTCTGGCATGACCCTCTTCTGAACTGCTCTTAGGATCTGAAGTTGGTCCTTATATGGCAGCCACCATACCAGGCCACCTGAAAACCATTCCTTGGCCACCGGGCCGGTTTGGTTGTCGTCCTCAAACACAACAATCAAGTACATGCTGCACCTACTAGGAAACAGGACAGTAAAATGGTGGTAGTCCATTCACGGACATATCGCTAGTGTGTATACATGTTGCATCATGCTTTGCTAATTCTTAGATGGCATATATTTGCCTATTGTTTCTTTTTACTGTGAGGGTTATTACACTGCAGGCCATCTCATGCTACACTGTTTCATGGAATTACTGACAAACAGTACACGCAGATACACAATCCTCTAACCTAAATGGCCATGGACACATACATAGTGTACGCACTCACAGACCTCTAACTTAAATGGCCATTCACATATACAGTACACGCACACACAGGCCTCTAACTTAAACGGCCATGGACACAGAGACAGTAAACACACAGGCCTCTAACTTAGGCTATATCCACACGACAATGGCAACGAGATTTTTTTTTTAAATATAGCGTCCACATAGGCAACGGATCAATTAAATTTCGGGTCCATATGGCAACGCAACGCTTGCTGAAAACAATGCAATACACATGCCACACCTCTAGGTGCACTGTAAGACGGTCCCATCAGAGACACCAGAACAATAGAAGAAGAAGTTGACGCATGCGCATAAACCCCTTCTTCTGTAGCATTAGCTACATTAGCTTCCGCAGTGTTTGGACTAAAGACTCTGCCCTAAGGGCTATTCTCTCTCTCTCTCTCTCTCTCTCTCTCTCTCTCACTTTGCACCATTACACAATAAATATTCACAGTGAAAATATTTTGTAAGCGTGTTTCATGAACCAAGTTATAGGATTTGTTGACAACTCGCATCGAGTTCGTTACACTTCTACCCGGCGTGAAGCACTGACAGTCATGTGGTTGTGACATCGTAAACAAATCCATTCTACTCATCCAGACGACTTCGGAATGGTGCCGTTGCCATATTTTTCCACTCTGGGACCCGTTCTCAAAAGATTTCGTTTTGGGGCACCCAAAACGCCGGTGCCGTGTGGACGCCAGGCCGAAATGATAAACAATTTTATCAGATTCACCTGAATCCGTTGCCGTGTGGACAGGGCCTTAAACGGCCATTGACACATACACAGTACACAGTGCACACACACACACACACACACACACACAGGCCTCTAACTTAAACGGCCATTGACACATACAGTGCACACACACACACACACACACACACACAGGAAGTCATCCTCCAATTCACAAACATCAACAGGAATGTCAGGGACATCTTCTGCCATTTCTTCATCCTCAGCAATGCTGCTAGAAGCCAATCTACAATGAATGGATGCCAGTTGCTGATTAACACGTGCCTTGGATTTTCGCTTCAGTGTCCAGTATGAGGGTGAACCTGCCATACTAGATAGATAAGCAAGACAAAGAAAACAAAAAAGCACAAGCTCATCAATTGTATTTTAACAGTGATGAGGAAAATACCAATAATGGATAAAGGCCTTTCATGAGCCAGTTGGATATAGAGGGGATTAGAGATGACCAATTATTATTTGGCCCATATTTTTGCCTTTGTCTAACTAATTTCATGAATTTGCTCATAACTAAAACAAATCACTATGCACATTAGTTTACAGAAATGATAGTAAGACTTACAGGGTCACTGGCTATACAGTGCAGATGATCAGCCAGTATGTGTTGTTTGCTCTGACTGTACCTGCCCCAAAGGCTACGATCAGACAAAATACAGGTGTAATAAGTATGAAGTAGGCCTGTGTCCTGTTCCTTACAATGAGAAGTACAATATGCTGAAAATTTAGTGTCACCTGCATATATTGTTACACTTTAGGCCTCTGCAGGCAAAAGCTTACCATTTACAAGCATTTGTCACTATATGGCACCATATTAACCATAAGGTACACGATGTATTGTTTTGGGATGGCGTGTGAATGTTATGAAATAAGTTTTTATCGAGTTATTTATCGAAAATACTCTGAATTTCATGAAAAAAAAAATCCAAATTCAAGATGGACACCACCCTGTGAGATCACAATATGCAAATCCCAACATAAACTTTGGGTCATCCTCAATATTTTTCTCATTTACAGTTTACTCTGTTATCACTTTCAAGGCACAGCCTTTTGAAATTTAGATGCCAACATTCAACATTTTTTTGAAATACCTGCCACCTAAAGGGTTAAGACTCACCAAAAACCCTATCTCAAGCCTGCAATGATTTTGGTAACTGTGACCCAGCTGTAATTGCACTTAAGCCTTCAGAGTTATTGTATTCCTCACAAGCAGCCGTGGTTGAAACGGTCCCAGACAGGTGCTACATTTAGTCCTGTTACAATTGACACATCCATTATGGTAAAGAGTCCCTTCTACATTTGTCATTTTAAAAACCACATTATTTAAAATTACCTTGTTTCCCTGGACAATCAGGTCAATGCTTGTGGTACAATACACTGTTTAGGGACAAAAAAGGAAAGTTATGAGAATAAAGAAAACATCACTTTACATTAAATATAAGAAACATCTTGGGAGACAATGCTGCTGTACATACAGACAGAAGTAGTTTATATTTAAGTTATTGCTTTTTGGAAATTGGCACAAACCTTCTGATTGAATTATGCTTTAATTGTTGTCATTACTAGCAGTATCTGAAAAACTAGGCCAAATAGTAGTTAGTTTAGGGACTAGGGCTGAACGATCTATTGTTTTCGACCGAAAATCGCGATCTCAGACAACACAATTTTGGGATCGTCAAAGCCGCAGTTTTTCTCAGTGCTCCTAAACTGACCCATGTTTTGTTTCGTCAATAATTTCACACATGTATGCTCTGCGTATTGCCCCAGCATGGTGTAAAAACACTTTGTGTCAGCTACCAATCAAGAAGCTGCATGCTGCACGTGGACAGGCCACGTGTTATCCACTCCAATCAGTGTAGCTGGTCATTCAATTTCAGACATGGCTGAAGCAGGAGCTGAAGCGGAGTCAGGGGATTTGATCCCAAAGAAAAACAGCACGTCGGCCATACTTCCCCACTGACCACACAGGAGAGAATATTGCCATGGGGCTGAAAGAGTGTTTGTCAAGCTGGGGTCTAAAAGAAGAGGCCCAGACGTGCATAACAACAGACAACGCTACAAATATGATAAAAGCAATGGAACTTAACCAATGGACCAGACTGCAGTGTTTCGGACACAGACTGCATCTTGCATATGGTAAGTACAGGAACCTGTGTTTGTGCGATTGTGTATGTTTGTAATTAAGAGTGCGTATTATCTTCGCAGAGTCCCTCTAGTCTCTGCTATATTACTCTGCCCTCTCTGTCCCTTAAAGTCAGTTTACCGGTAACAATCATAATTCGTTTGCCTGAAGTAGGTCTTGACTTTGTTTCGGAACACTGAAATACAGTTTGGGAGGGGAAAAAACGAAACGCTGACAAGTTTGCTGTCAAGCTGTCGTTAGCTGACAAACTGTTAGCACAAGGCTACTTTAACAATACAAACACCATAGAAAGGCTGTCTATCGCCATTAGCAGCTTTATATTCAATATTTTTGCATTAATTTCACACAAGTTTATTGCAAAATGCTTCAAGAACACAGGTTTTCAATATACAAAATGTGTAACTCATGGATCATCTGCATTTTAAGACGGGTTGTGAGAAGACTAGAAAAATTAACCCTTTCATGGCTAAACTTTGAAGTCTCCCAATACTGCTTTTGTTTAACTGTGGAACGCCTGGGGCAGAGAGATGCAATGGCATTTTTTTTAATGTTTGACATCTTTTGTAGATGGGGAAAATGCAGGGTCATTTGTACGTTTTTTTATTATTATGTTTTATTTTTACTACCATTACATTTCATTTCCTCTTGCCACTTTGTGTGAAAAAGAAGCACAGGCTTCTGAGTACAGGGGTTGAATTTCTGTAACTGCTGCTGATGTTGTTAATGTTCATAAGCTAGCTCCCTTGAGCCATTCTTGCACTACTTTTAAGGTAAGACTTTTTTGCTCTACTTTGTTATTTATTATAATTTATAATGCTTATGTACATTCTTTTACAAAAGTGCAATATTTTGATGCTGCTGAGCCATTGATCAACCTTTTTTTATGTCTGATATGTTGTAGATGGGAAAAGTAAAAGAAGCAAAAGTTTACTTAAGAAAGATGGCTCTCTTTTTATTTTTATTTTAAGTTATTATAACTTGTTCCTCAGGCACTCAATGTTAATAAACAGGCCTACATTTGAAATCTGTTGACCTCAGTTTTCATTCTTGCATTAGCTTTATGGAATTCATTGTATTAATTAATTTGCACTGAAACTCGATTTAAAGAAAAAAAATCGTGGTTGAAATCAAAATCGCAATATCTGCCAGAAAAATTGCAATTCAATTTTTTCTTAAAATTGTTCAGCCCTATTAGGGACAAAAAGGTTTAGGGACAAAAAAGGCAAAGTCATTACTAGCAGTATCTGAAAAAGTAAATATTTATTGGTGCATTTATACCATGGCACATTTCACCCTCCACAGATAACAGCATCCTGTCATATAATATTACCATATTGCATAACATGAAACGACAATAAAATCAAACATTGTTCAATCGACCAATTTGGGCATGCACACACACGTTTGAAAGTAGACTAAAACCCACTGCACACTACGTCTGGTAATACAGCTGCGGGAACTAAGGGAAATCATTCATTGTCTATAGAGATCCGCAATCCGTATGTGATTTGGGTCAGAACAGATAGAACGGTGTGGAAGAAATTCCGCATCCAAGGCTCTCCGAATGAGTTAAAAAAGAAATTGAACTCCTCCGAAAAATCCTGCATGGTAGAGTGGTGTTGCTATGGTGATGATAAACAAATGTCATGTTTCCCACCGAAGGTAACAATGCAGTTAAGAAATATAACATATTTTAAATGTTATAAACTATACAACATGGCGATAATTTCCAAACGTGATCCATATTAATAATACAAACCAAAACATGTACAAAAGAAATAAACCATTACTGGTATGATGAAAACAAGTCACTACCAAACATGGTGCTAATTTCTACACATGAGCAGTATTAATAACACACACCAATAAAGTGAAACAAAGTGTTGTTAGTATGAAAATACATAAGTTTGGTAATCTACTCTGCCTGCCATGCTTCAATCCGGCCACAGACCATGGAGCAACCTGCTCTGACTAGACTTCCCGCCTTGTGGTGGATACCTTAGCTATCAACAAACTTAAGGCACGTTTACAAACATTTCCCAACAGAAAATAGCTGACTACTGCATTAAGTTGCAGTGTAAAAGTATAAAGTACTGATTTACTATCAATGTCATGTTAACCGACTGCTTATGGGAATAATTTTCCAGATGGAAATTAGCTAGATAGCTAACTGAACTAGCCATAGACTGTATTGTATACAGTTGTTGGAACTAGCCCTTTAACGAGGCCGGGCAAACATTAGCGTTTTAACGTATTGCACACCGGCTCATAACTACCAGCATACTACTACATTTCTAAGTTTATTAATGCTACCTCCTTTCATTTAACACCAAAGTGATAAAACACCAAAGTGACTTATGTACCTGAAAAAAAAAATGGTTGGCTGAGTACGCTGCTCTCACTCAGTCAAATGCACTGAAGGCTGCTGGCTGCCAACCGCTTACTGTAAGACCCGAAGAAGATCTCGCACATGCGTGCTGACACACAGAGGTAGAGAAGATGCATGGGGTATTCCAAGTTTAGAGGATGCGCACACGTTTAGGAATATGTTCTCTCATTGTCGATTAGGGACCGGGAACATATGTAAATAAATAGGTTAGTCATTTGATACCCATGCAAAGATAATAACATGTTATGAGATGTTTACCTTATATAGTGAAAGTCCCCAAGATGCATGAGCATATTTCTGTGAATTGCGTTCCAAAGTGTCTAGAGTTCGTTCTGATGCCAGCAGCAGCAGGCAGGCAATGCACAGCACTAATAAATGGTTAAGCTATTTTGCCACAATAGACAGCAGGTGTCTGCACAGTTATTTGAAATAAAAGTGCCCCCATTGAGATAGTCGGTATGTAAAAAATAACATCAGATGGCACATTTTTGTTAAACGGGAAACGGGAAGAATTTTTATGCAATATGACATTATACTTTAGTGTTTGGGGAACTACAATAGACAGCGCATTCTCAGAAATGCCCTGGGGCCAATCAAAAACCGATGTAGATGGGATTCAGGGATGAACACAAAAATTAAAAAAAAGTATAATCTTCGCCCCATAGCCGATGTCATGATCGAATTATAGCTGATCTGAGGCCAACACTAGCCTGATGAATGCGTAGGGTACTTCTCGATTTTGGGCCAATCAAAAGCCGATGTAGATGGGAGCAGGGGTGAAAAAAACTGGCTCCGCTCTCTGGCCGATCATTGTACGATCAAATTATTTAAGAGTATTCCTATACGATCTTAGGCCAATATCGGCCCGATGCATGCGTGTTGTTGGGGAAGCTGAGTAAGCCAGAAGTCAATCCTGGAATCTTCTGCTCTGTCATTAGACTTCTTGTCCCATCATGACACCTGGCAAAAAAAGGACTGATAAAAGTGAGAGCCTATGAAATGAGGATTTCACTCAAGGTCGCATGACTTGCAACTAGGGTGACACAACAAAGATGCATTCTCATACCAGAAGTTGAACCCATCCCACCTGAGTGAAAATCAGGAATCCTGACCACTAGACCATATGGGACAGCCTTAAAGTTTAAAGGCCACCTTTACACCCAGGAGAACCCAGGAGTTTTCCAGAAAAGTAACTGTCAATTTTTATTTTATTTAGTTGTGTGGCTCGCAGTTAGAACTTTGTTGTGGTTAGTAAATGTATTATCCAGAACATTGCATGAGATAAAGGAGAGCCATGCCATCCAAACTTAGAATCTTCTCATCCATAATAAGACATGATATATCTTGCTCCACTCAGCTGATTTCTCCATGGAAAAGTTCACATCCATGCACAGGTTTGATTTTTATTCGAGTTTAAAACAACTTTACACTGTCCCATTTCTAAAGGGCTGCAGGAGTGATATCATGACCAAAAGCATGCAGGACTGAGTGGAGATTAGATTAGATTAGATTAGATTAGATTAGATTAGATTAGATTAGATTAGATTAGATTAGATTAGATTAGATTAGATAGAACTTTATTGATCCCTTTGGGAGGGTTCCCTTAGGGAAATTAAGATTCCAGCAGCATCATTACAGGATAAAGAGAGAATAGAAAATAGAGAAAAAACTTCTAGATAAATTAAATTAAGTATTTACACATACAAATATAAAAAGAATAAGATATGCACATTATATTGCACATTGTCCAGTATTGCTTATTGTTAGGCTAGGCTACTGCTCCTTCCCATCCTCTGTCCTCCTGTTCCCCCTCCTCCCCCCAAAGAGGAGTTGTACAGTCTGATGGCGTGAGGGACAAAGAAGTTTTTAAGTCTGTTTGTCCTGCACTTGGGAAGGAGCATTCTGTCACTGAACAGGCTCCTCTGGTTGCTGATGATGGTGTGCAGAGGGTGACTGGCATCATCCATGATGTTCAATAGTTTGTCCATAGTCCAATGCCACCGTCACCAGAGAGTCCAGCTTCATGCAGACCACAGAGCCGGCATGCCTGATCAGTTTGTCCAGCCTGGATGTGTCCTTCTTGGATGTGCTGCCCCCCAGCACACCACAGTGTAAAACAGGACACTGGCGACCACGGACTGATAGAACATCCACAGGAGTTTCCTGCAGATGTTAAAGGACTGCAGCCTCCTAAGGAAGTATAGCCTGCTCTGTCCTTTCCTGTGTAAGTGATTGGTGTTGCAAGTCCAGTCCAGCTTGCTGTCCAGCCACAGCCCGAGGTACTTGTAGGAATCCACAGCCTCCACCTCAACTCCCTTGATCAGAACTGGGCGTGACCTTGGTCTGGACCTCCCAGAGTCAATGACCAGCTCCTTGGTCTTCAAGGTGTTGAGCTGCAGATGGTTCCTGTTGCACCACACAGCAAAGTCCCTCTCACACACACACACACACACACACACATACATATCATACAGATGTTATCTGTAAGAAAATTTTCCCTCTCTCAAAGAGTTGCTGGTCATAGCCCATGGTCAGACTGTGAGCAGAAGCTTCAAGCTTTGTCAGAGTTAGCTTTCAGAACACAGGTTTCAGTGGCCTTGTTGAAAAATGTCCTCACTTCAGAAAATGGTATAGGTAACTCAAAGAATGTTGAACCTTGGTCCTATCTACTGAGCTTCAAAGGTGAGCTGTATTTGAACCATAAGGCATGTATTTTTTTTTAGAACATGAAGAATTTTGACCATCAGGGCTCATCTCATCTCATTATCTCTAGCCACTTTATCCTTCTACAGGGTCGCAGGCAAGCTGGAGCCTATCCCAGCTGACTACGGGCAAAAGGTGGGGTACACCCTAGACAAGTCACCAGGTTATCACAGGGCTGACACATAGACAACCATTCACACCTATGGTCAATTTAGAGTCACCAGTTAACCTAACCTGCATGTCTTTGGACTGTGGGGGAAACCAGAGCACCCAGAGGAAACCCACGCGGACACAGGGAGAACATGCAAACTCCACACAGAAAGGCCCTCGCCGGCCCCGGGGCTCGAATCCAGGACCTTCTTGCTGCGAGGCGACAGCACTAACCACTACACCACCGTGCCGCCCTGACCACCAGGTCACTTGGAAAATGTTACCAGTATGACTTCAGTTCAAAAGGTTCTTGCCAGCAAGTTATCATGTTGTCTCTGTATATCTCAGCGCTCTGTCACCTTTTCCAAATGATTGCCCATCATCTGGCACAAATAATGATAAAAAAGTACTTGTTTAACCTGCAAAATGATATAGTTAACTCAAAGAATGTTGAACCTCAGTCCTATCAACTGAGCTGTGCAGGCTGTAAGGTGAGCTGTCCTGAACCATAGGACATATTTTCTTTCCGAACATGAAGAAGATTGACCATCAGGTCACTTGGAAAAGGTTACAATCATGAGTCTGCTTTATAACAGTCATTTTAAAGTCTTATCTTGGTTCAAGGAACCCTTTCTTGTCATGGTATTGGACTCCTTTAACAAGCAACACCATTTTCAACCATACTTGTCTTTTGGGAATAAGGAGACCAATTGACTGAAAAGCAAGTCTGTTCCTCTGACAAAGACAGAATTCATCATTGGACCATCAGATTAAAACACTGATGCGCTCCTGACTGAGCTTTCCAGGCTCCGCTTTTCTGTTTCTGTAAGAGTCAAAGCATGTCAGGACTTTGGACACACATTTTTAACAGGTTCCTCTGATTCAATTAATGCCCTGCTCATATCTGCTGTTTGTCACATTCAAAAATGTTGTAATATACCTTTCCTTTGAACCCTCAAAACAGGGCACCCTCAAAAACCAACTTTTCCACTGATTGCCCATCATGTGACACAAATGGTGACAATAAGGATTCATATAAAATGTGAAGTTAACTGAAAGTTAGTTGACACCTTGGGCTTGTCACATTGGATGATGAGTGCTTAAGTTGAGCAAAAGTTGTCCACAGAATATAGTCAGGTGGTGTTTACATTAGACCATATCAGCGGATCATCAGATTAACGTTTTTAAAACGATTCGCGTGCACACAGCAACGCCAATACACGATTCGCGTGCACACAGCAATGCCAATACATGGATACGCTAATCACATGACTAATTAGACGGCATGTCACATGATCCCACTGCATATCGGGCATGCGCAAGTCACTCACCACTTGCAAGTGGAAGGATGGCAAGCGAACACCTTCTCCAGCAGATAAACACTCCTGGCTGTGATGTTCATGTTCTCACTGAGTTTAAGCACCTGAAGGAGGTAAATAAGTTGAAATGTGTAAATAAACCTCAGTGCGGCTCAGCGCTTCCTCCTGCGCTCCAAATCACTCCGCTCTGAACAGCGAGTGCCCTCTGGAGGGTGCGCACTCCGGCCCTGCGCAGCTCACAGACCGCGTGAGTGAAGCGCACGAGCAGTGATTCGGGACTGAGCCGCTGTGTGTGCGATCCCAACGCCAGCGAATCAGGAAGATGGATGTCACAGTGACGTTGTCCAATGATGATGTCAGCTAGAGCTCAGCACTGCGTTTCCTCGTATCTCAATGTTTACACAGCACCGGATCAGATACGAACTGGGTTGAATACGTGGGCCCTGGCGGATTCAAGTTGTTCCGCCTGTGGAGTCATTTCCCGGCATTTTAATGTGAACGGACAGTGCATCCGCGATGAAAACGAGACGGATACGGTCTAATGTAAACACCACCTCACACACTGAGGTGAGAACTACTATATGATCTTGGAAAGATCCCTGAATATATTGAGAAGGGTAATCCAGCCAGGTTATGCTTTCATATTGAGCTCATCCTCTGAAAAAGCTTGAGTTCAGAGCGATGCCAACTTTGTACCTTGCTGGTATGGGCCAGTCTATGTCAGCTAAGACCTCATGCCGCAATGGTAGCACATCTGACTCCAGATCAGAAGGTTGCGTGTTCAAATCACTTTGAGGTCAGACGCCAAGATAATGCTTTTGGCTTTTTGCACAGTCTAATGCAGAAATTTTCAGAATCACTTTTATTGCCAGGTGTGTAGACACACACGAGGAATTTGACTACGGTTTCACTTAGCTCTCATAGTACAAAACAGATAAAAAAGCGTATACACAAAACAAACAAACAAACAAACAAACAAAATGGTGCAATAGGTGCATAGTGCAAAGTAATCCAAGTAAGTCAAGTATGAAATAGATAAATATAAAGTATACACTGTGCACAGAATGATGGTATGAGTGTGCAGATATTTTGCAAGTGATCTTACTGATAGATGAATCTGGATTTTAGCTGTTCATCACACAGACAGCCTGAGGGAAAAAACTATTCTTGTGTCTGGTTGTTTTTGCATACAGTGATCTATATCGTCTCCCTGAGGCGAGAAGATTAAACCGATTGTGCCCAGGGTGTGATGGGTCCGCAGAGATGTTACCTGCCCATTGGAGCAGGTAACATCTGCCCCAATCTGGACTCCAATCTCTAGGATAACCATTCAGGATTTTGTCAAGCTCATGCAAAAAGCTAAGATTGCTCTGCTAACAACTCTTTCACCAATGTGCCTTTCATAACTCCACAACCTAATTTAATATGTTTCCAAAATTTGTCCATTGGGCTTGCTTGAAAAAATGCTGCAAAATACTGCTTGAGAAGCTTTCAGAACACAGGTTTCAGTGGCCTTGTTGAAGGATGTCCTCACTTCAGAAAATGGTATAGGTAACTCAAAGAACTAGGTAACTTTTGTCCCATTTCCATCCTGCCTGTGCTGTCCAAGGTGTACGAAAAGCTTGTGTTGCGCTAGATGACTAACTTTCTCACAGACATCGCAATTCTAGGGCCTAATATCAGTGCGTACCGCAGGGGTCACACAACAACAACAATAATGTTGGCGATACGACATGACATTCTCACAGCAATGAAGAAAGAGGAACTCATGTTTGCTGTCATGACCGACTTTAGCAAGGCCTTTGACACCATGGCTTACGAGACTGTTCTCTGTAAACTTCGTAGGTTCGGCTTTTCTAAATAAACATTGAAGTGGGTTCTCAGCTATCTTTCTGAGCATTGACAATACATTCAAATAGACGATTGGAGATCAGAGGAGCTTGCAGTTACATTTGGTGTCCCTCAAGGATCCATCCTCGGGCCTGTCCTCTTTAATCTCTATGTCAATGACCTCTCCTCCAGGCTCCCCCGGACAGTGACGTCTCATCAATATGCTGGCCACACCACCTTCTACTCACATTGTAAACCATCTTCCTTAAATCAATGTTATGAAGAGATGCAGGGAGCTATTGACAAGCTAAGTGACTGGTCTTCAGACTCAAATCTTGTGTTAAACGCAGAAAAAAACAAATGCATGCTTTTCTCTATGCAGCAGATATCGTGAGTACATGGACTACATGACATTGACAACAAACTGTTTTCCAATGGTAGAGAGCTTGAACGACTACAGCAAATGAAGCTCCAAGGAACACATGTTCACCAGCACCTTTTATGGACAGATCATGTCAACAAGGTAACTGCATCATGTTATGCTACCCATTCAGTGCTACGCAAGCTGAATAATATCGCCCCTTTTTCAGTGAGGAAACAACTCTAAGAATGCCTTATCCTCCATAAACTCGACTACAACAATGTTGTGTACCACCCTATTCCTGCCTATTTGATTCAGAGACTAGAACGAGTGCAGCTAGCGACTGCTGGATTTGTTCTTCAGCATTATGCCAATGTCAGGGACATAATCCAGTTAAAATGGCTTCCTACTGAAGACTGAAGGGACTATCATCTAATGTGCCTTGCAAATAAAGTGCTGTATTCTTTGGACTGGTCATCCTATCTTCCACTCCAATGCAGCACCAGTGACCAAGTACTAAGATCATCAGATGCTCTACGCTTAACTGTTCACAGGAAATATTGACTTTATTTCATATATATATATATATATATATATATATATATATATATATATATATATATATATATATATATAACTGTATAAGATCAACAGGAACCTAAGGACCTTCATCCAGAACTCAATGGAAATGTGGAAGACAACCCTAGAGGCCAACTCAAAAAAACCCATTGCCCAAGTCAACATCAAGTGCGGCATATACCAAGGAGATGCGCTATCACCACTGCTGTTCTGCATAGGCCCGAAACCCCTCAGTCAGATCATCACGAAGAGCGGCTACGGGTACCGATTCCGTAGTGGGGCAACAATCAGCCACCTGCTCTACATGGATGATATCAAGCTGTATGCCAGGAACGAGTGAGAAATAGACTCGCTGATCCACACCACCCGGATCTACAGCGATGACATAGGGATGTCATTCGGATTGGACAAGTGTGGCCGGATGGTCTCAAAGAGAGGCAAGATGATCCGGACTGAGGGGATTGACCTACCAGAGGGCAACATAGATGATATCCAAGACAGCTACAAGTACCTTGGCATCCCACAGGCTAATGGAAACCATGAAGAGGCCACAAGGAAGTCAACCACAGCCAAATACCCCCAGAGAGTAAGGCAGGTCCTGAAAAGTCAGCTGAATGGTAAGAACAAGGTCCGAGCCATCAACATGTATGCACTACCAGTCATCAGATACCCCGCTGGTATCATAAACTGGCCAAAGGAGGAGATAGAAGCCACGGATATCAAGACTAGAAAGCTCCTCACCATGCATGGAGGGTTCCACCCCAAGTCCAGCACCCTGAGACTATACACTAAGCGGAAAGAGGGAGGCCGAGGGCTAGTGAGCATCAAGACCACAGTCCAGGATGAAACATCGAAAATCCGAGAATACATCAGAAAGATGGCCCCAAAGGATGAACTGCTAAGTGAATGTCTCAGGCAGCAGAACCCTGATGAGAGTGCAGAGGAGGAGGAGGAACAGACAACCTGGAGGGACAAACCCCTACATGGCATGTACCACCATCAGATAGAGGAAGTTGCTGATATCAAGAAATCCTACCAGTGGCTGGATAATGCAGGACTGACAGACAGCACAGAGGCACTAATCATGGCAGCACAAGAACAGGCCATAAGCACAAGAGCCATAGAGCCCAGGATCTACCAGAGTAGATCAGACCCAAGATGCAGACTGTGCAAAGAAGCCCCTGAAACAGTCCAGCACATAGTAGCAGGGTGTAAGATGCTAGCTGGATCAGCGTACATGGAGAGGCACAACCAAGTGGCTGGGATAGTATACAGGAACATCTGCAACCAGTATGGAATAGAAGTACCCAAGTCCCAATGGGCCATATCACAGAAGGTGGCTGAGAACAACAGGGCCAAGGTTCTGTGGGACTTCAGCTTCCAGACTGACAAACAGATCCTGGCTAACCAACCGGACATAGTGGTGGTGGACAAAGAGCAGAAGAGGGTGGTGGTGATAGATGTAGCAATCCCAGCTGACGCCAACATCAGGAAGAAGGAACATGAGAAACTTGAGAAGTATCAAGGGTTGAAAGAGCAGCTGGAACGGATGTGGAAGGTCAAGGGTTGCTTGGTCCCCGTGGTAGTGGGGGCACTTGGGGCAGTAACCCCCAAACTGGGAGAGTGGCTCCAGCAAATCCCAGGAACAACATCTGAAGCCTCAGTCCAGAAGAGCACAGTCCTAGGAACATCGAAGATACTGCGCAGAACCCTCAAACTCCCAGGCCTCTGGTAGAGGACCCGAGCTTGAGGATGACATGGATACCACCCCCCGCCGGGGGTGAGAAGGAGATTATTATATATACAACCCCGATTCCAAAAAAGTTGGGACAAAGTACAAATTGTAAATAAAACAGAATGCAATGATGTGGAAGTTTCAAAATTCCATGTTTTATTTAGAATAGAACATAGATGACATATCAAATGTTTAAACTGAGAAAATGTATCATTTAAAGAGAAAAATTAGGTGTTTTTAAATTTCATGACAACACCACATCTCAAAAAAGTTGGGACAAGGCCATGTTTACCACTGTGAGACATCCCCTTTTCTCTTTACAACAGTCTGTAAACGTCTGGAGACTGAGGAGACAAGCTGCTCAAGTTTAGGGATAGGAATGTTAACCCATTCTTGTCTAATGTAGGATTCTAGTTGCTCAACTGCCTTAGGTCTTTTTTGTCATATCTTCCGTTTTATGATCCGCCAAATGTTTTCTATAGGTGAAAGATCTGGACTGCAGGCTGGCCAGTTCAGTACCCAGACTCTTCTTCTATGCAGCCATGATGCTGTAATTGATGCAGTATATGGTTTGGCATTGTCATGTTGGAAAACTCAAGGTCTTCCCTGAAAGAGACATCATCTGGATGGGAGCATATGTTGCTCTAGAACCTGGATATACCTTTCAGCATGGATGGTGTCTTTCCAGATGTGTAAGCTGCCCATGCCACACACGCTAATGCAACCCCATACAATCAGAGATGCAGGCTTCTGAACTGAGCGCTGATAACAACTTGGGTCGTCCTTCTCCTCTTTAGTCCGAATGACACGGTGTCCCTGATTTCCATAAAGAATTTCAAATTTTGATTCCTCTGACCACAGAACAGTTTTCCACTTTGTCACAGTCCATTTTAAATGAGCCTTGGCCCAGAGAAGACGTCTGCGCTTCTGGATCATGTTTAGATATGGCTTCTTTGTTGAACTATAGAGTTTTAGCTGGCAACGGCAGATGACACGGTGAATTGTGTTCACAGATAATGTTCTCTGGAAATATTCCTGAGCCCATTTTGTGATTTCCAATACAGAAGCATGCCTGTATGTGATGCAGTGCCGTCTAAGGGCCTGAAGATCACAGGCACCCAGTATGGTTTTCCGGCCTTGACCCTTACGCACAGAGATTCTTCCAGGTTCTCTGAATCTTTTGATGATATTATGCACTGTAGATGATGATATGTTCAAACTCTTTGCAATTTTACACTGTCGAACTCCTTTCTGATATTGCTCCATTATTTGTCGGCACAGAATTAGGGGGATTGGTGATCCTCTTCCCATCTTTACTTCTGAGGGCCACTGCCACTTCAAGATGCTCTTTTTATACCCAGTCATGTTAATGACCTATTGCCAATTGACCTAATGAGTTGCAATTTGGTCCTCCAGCTGTTCCTTTTTTGTACCTTTAACTTTTCCAGCCTCTTATTGCCCCTGTCCCAACTTTTTTGAGATGTGTTGCTGTCACGAAATTTGAAATGAGCCAATATTTGGCATGAAATTTCAAAGTGTCTCACTTTTGACATTTGATATGTTGTCTATGTTCTATTGTGAATACAATATCAGTTTTTGAGATTTGTAAATTATTGCATTCTGTTTTTATTTACAATTTGTACTTTGTCCCAACTTTTTTGGAATCGGGGTTTGTAAACAGAGTCTTGAGATATGTTGGTGAGATGTAAATGGAGTCTTGCGATATCTTGATAAACATGTGATGTTGGCTATGGAGTGCTCAATCTCCTTTTGGAATGACAACCAGTCAGCTTTCCGTAGGTTAAACCTTCTGCAGGTAGGGATGGTTGTTGCTTGGAGTGCAGATCTGACTTTGATGGCAATTGGTTGGTGCTGGGTATGAGGGATGGGATCCAGGACTTCCTTCACACTTCTGGAAGTGATTTTGCTGCTCACACAGGCAAGGTCTGGGTTATATCCCCATTTCCATCTGGTGCTGTGGAAATACTTGGATAGTTTGGCATTGTGGATTAGTGTCAGGTGTTTAGACTCAAGCCAGGTTTCAGCTCCATCTTGGTTGTTGCTCTCATAGTCCCATGATGTGCTGTGGGCATTGAAGCCGCTGATGTGGAATCTCCTTTTGCATCTTTCTGGTAGTTCTGTGTGAATAAAGGGGGTTGGGGGTGGATTGTACACAGATGTAACAGAGACGTTTGGGAGGGCAACTGTGATGGTTTCCATGTGCCCCTCTGTGGTGTGGGTACAGACTTCCTCAATCTTGAGGTTTGGTCAGCTGAAAACGGCTGATCCGTGCTGTCTGTATCAGATCTCTGCAACCAGTTTCATTCGAGGGATGACAGGTCGATGTTGTGCAGGGCCGATGTGGGTTTCCTGCATGCACAGTATATCAAAACGGTTGGCCATTGTTGCCAGTATGTCTGCCTTGCATCTGGAGAAACCTTTGATGTTGGTTGAGATGATTGACAGTGCAGGCCCGGTGAGGGGCAGGTGCTTGTGGGCTGTCGGGATTTAGCATGTGTCTTCATCATTTGATTGTGTGGGTAAGTATACAGAGATTGGCCTACTGGCAGTATCAGATTAGAAATTCCTGCTGAGTCCTTCCATCTCATTCAGCCAGCGTTTCCCAGGCTGCACCGCGGGGAGGTTTCTGTATCCGCAGCCCAATTCGGAACTGGCCAAGCACCTCCATAATTCCCTGTGGCTAGCTTCCTTGTCATATTTGGTCAACATATTTGACAGACTGAATAGTTTGAATCTGTCTTTGCAAGGCCAAGATTCCAATATGTTGGTCCTTGCTGACAAAGTGGAAACTTTCATCCAAAAACTTTTCCTGTGGCATGACTGCATAATTGTCTGAAATTGTGATGTTTCCCAGCCTCACAGACTTCATCACTGAGGCATGCAGCAGTGATTTCTCCTCTATTTTTCAATCAGCTGCAGATCACCTGTCTGAGCTTAAAGTGCATATCACAGGTAAATTCAGGAGCAAGATCAATGTAATTCTCCTATTTTATATTAAACTTTGGTCAAATATCTGTAACATTCTGCATTCTCTGCAATATTTTTACCTTGCACAATGCCAGAAAAATTCAGTTGAAATCAAGCCATTTGAGGCAAATTGGTCCGCCTCTGAAAAAACTTGGCATTTGAATTTCCTGGCAAATACTGACTTTTGTGATGCCATCTGTGGGACACCTCCCTCTGAATCCTACGTCAGCGCTGGTTTGTTTATGAGAAAATGACCTGGTGGTTTTCTGCAAATTTCTTCAACATTATCACGTAATTATTAAAATGGTTAACAGATGTATCGTAGGAGGGTGTAGCAACACCAATCTTGATGGGCTTAGTACTCATCGTTTTACAAAAGACTGGGCAATGAGAGAGAAATGGGAGTGCTTGGTCTACACAGGCTGTGCACTTAAACCGTGCAAAGCTCGCGCATCCTGCTTGTGCTTCTGCAGATAACATCATGAATCTGGCTCCAGACTCCCTTGGGATTTTTCCAGGTGCGTTTTGTTATTTATTTTTTTTTCTGCTGTTGACAGATGGCCTTGTGCAAAATTACCCTTCTGGATGAGTGTGTAAAGGGGCATGCTTTCATATAAAAAACACGAAATTGGTCCAGAATATGCCCTTTGAGCAGCAGTTAGTTTCTTATTTCAAGGAGGACTACCGGTCATTTTCATGGATTCGGTACTCATTCGTTTCCACCGCAAACGATTTGTCACTGCAAATGCAACAGCAGCTTAATGAGCTGAAGAGTGACAGCAGGCTGAAGCACCTTTTTAGCACCTGTTCTCTTACATCCTTCTGGGTAACACTGATGCAGGAGTACCCCCAGCTCTGTGACGTTGCCTTAAAAATTCTCCTACCTTTCATGTCAACATACTTGTGTGATGCAGGCTTTTCAAAACTGACCACACTCAAAACTAAGTACTGCAATCATGCACAGATTGAGGATGACCTGAGGCTGTATTTAACTAAAATTGAGCCGAGAATTCGAGAACTCTGCCAAACAAAGTAGGCTCATATGTCACACTGAGACGTTTGTTAACATTACCTCTGGTACTCTGGTAGAGTGTGTTTGTTCGTTCATGTATTTGTTAGCAACTTTGCCGAACAAAATGTACAGACCAATTTTCATGAAAATTTTATGAGATATGTGTCTTGGCCCAGTGAAGAACTTAAATTTTGGAGGTGATCCAGAACCGCATCTGGATCCATACATTTTTAAAAGGATATAGGGCAAAATTGAACATTTTCAGTCTCAGACTGTTGTCTAACATTGTAATAATACAATAATACACAACAATAAAAAAACAGCCCAATAATAATAGCTTATCTATTTTTTTTTGGGGGGGGCTCAAAGTATACTTGGGCGGCATGGTCGTGTAGTGGTTAGCACAGTCGCCTCACAGCAAGAAGGTTCCGGGTTCGAACCCAGCAGCTGGCGAGGGCCTTTCTGTGTGGAGTTTGCATGTTCTCCCCGTGTCTGCGTGGGTTTCCTCCAGGTGCTCTGGTTTCCCCCACAATCCAAAGACATGCAGTTAGGTTGACATGGGGCAGCCTTGGGCTGAGGTGCCCTTACGCAAGGTACCTGACCCCTGACTGCTCCCCAGGTGCTCTGGTGTGGCTGCCCACTGCTCTGAGTGTGTGCATGTGTTCACTGCTTCAGATGGGTTAAATGCAGAGGATGAATTTCACTGTGCTTGAAGTGTGCATATGATGAATAAAGGTTTCTTCTTCTTGCTACAGTCGGGGGGGGGGGGTGTCAAAGTACGCTTGCTACAGTCAGGGGGGCCAAGATCGCAAATGTTTGAGAACCCCGTCTAGACTATTCAGTTCTTTATTTTCCAAGTGTCTGGAAAGTGTGAAAACATTTGTGGGTATTATGATGAGTGTTAAATGCAGAGAAACATATTAGTGAACATAAGAAATCTGCTTTAATTATGCAGCTGACAGAAGCTTGCTTTAGCTGGCACAATCTAGCCTCATCTATGTGTAGACCTTTTCTGAACACACTGTGAATGCACTGTTGCTTTTTGGCAGCTGGCAGTGACAGCAGACCATTACAGATATCACTCACATGCTGTATATTCACAACTTGTCACTATTGCAAATATATTTGTAGTTAATACAAGTATTTTAAATATATTTTATATAAAGCGCATCATAATTTCTGTAATTTTAACCAAGGTAGTTTACAATTCTGTATTGTATACTTTTAAATGATGACCATGCAGAATTATAAATTGTAAAACACAGTTTTGATTCTTCATGATATACATATCCTAGTTTATGTCCTTTACAAACATACAAAGGAACTTACAGCTGCTGTTACACTATTACAATATTTAAATAGTTATATCTCTATTTTAGTGTTGTTTTCAAGTATCTATATCTCTCATTATCTGTAGCTGCTTTATCCTGTTCTACAGGGTCGCAGGCAAGCTGGATCCTATCCCAGCTGACTATGGGCGAAAGGCAGGGTACACCCTGGACAAGTCGCCAGGTCATCACAGGGCTGACACATAGACAACCATTCACACCTATGGTCAATTTAGAGTCACCAGTTAACCTAACCTGCATGTCTTTGGACTGTGGGGGAAACCAGAGCACCCGGAGGAAACCCATGCAGAGAACATACAAACTCCACACAGAAAGGCCCTTGCTGGCCATGGGGCTCGAACCCAGACCATCTTGCTGTGAGGCAACAGCGCTAACCACTACACCACCGTGCCGCCCCCAAGTATCTATATTTCTTTTTAACTATTTTTCTATTGACTTTACTCACTACATTTCAAAATTCTATGATATACATATTTTTTCAAAACTTTACCTAATTTTTTCTCTTCTGATCGCTTCAATCAAATTTTTTAGCTTATGTGAAATCATAAATAAAAGGGTGAAATATTTATATGTACATTTTACATGTGTAAGTAGAGTGTTTACCCTAAATAGCAATATTTTTCTCTCCCAAAAATGCAGCATTGTTTCAAATATATGTTGTGAGCTGTATTTTAAATTTGTATCAGCAAATTTGTATTATAACTGCTTATTACTAGCATGTAAACAAGGCTGTATTGTCAGAATTATTAACAGGCTAGCTAACATTTGAGAGATTACACATCTAGCTTCAGTTTGTTAGTTACTGTTACCCAAAATCTCGGGTAACAAGCTTTCTTTATTCTTGCACTTCAAGGTAATTTAAGGAATTCTTTTTTTATTCTTTAACTGAAGGATTTTTTTTTTTTAAACACAAGACTTAGCACTTTTACTTGGGTATAAAATTGGTCTGCTTCTACCACTTCTGGTCACATGCATGCCACAGAATGAGAATAAATCAGTTGTGTTATAATAATGAATAATACATGCATGCTTACCTTTGGCCCAGGCTCACCAGGGGGTCCTTGTTCACCTTTGTCACCCTGAGATTGCTTTTGAAAATATGTTGAATGATTTATCAGTGAATTGCTTCAATATGTTTGAAGATTCTGGGGTTGTTTCTTTCTCAATAATAATAATAATTATTATTATTATTAGTAGTAGTAGGCGGCATGGTGGCGTAGTGGTTAGCGCTGTCGCCTCACAGCAAGAAGGTCTGGGTTCAAGCCCCGTGGCCGGCGAGGGCCTTTCTGTGTGGAGTTTGCATATTGTCCGTGTGGGTTTCCTCTGGGTGCTCCGGTTTCCCCCACAGTCCAAAGACATGCAGGTTAGGTTAATTGGTGACTGTAAATTGACTGCAGGTGTGAGTGTGAATGGTTGTCTGTGTCTATGTGTCAGCACTGTGATGACCTGGCGACTTGTCCAGGGTGTACCCCGCCTTTCGCCTGTAGTCAGCTGGGATAGGCTCCAGCTTGCCTGCGACCCTGTAGAAGGATAAAGCGGCTAGAGATAATGAGATTATTATTTATTGGGGTGGGGGTTGAGAAAAAGCACATTGGTGTTTAATTATTTCACCATCTGGCATCTACTTGGTTAAAATAAACAGCAACTGTAATGTGCACAGAGTGTATAAAGCACTCCATAGTGTCCTTTTTTTTCTGCCGTTACTCCCAATAGCATTTTTTGAATATGCCACACAATAAAGCAAAATGCCCATTTCCTCTCCATGTTTTTTGAAAGAGGACAGACATTCTGCTTTGAACTGCCCTGAGTCAACAGGAAATGTTTCTGTGAATTATGTGTTATGTGTTTTTATATTTTGTGCTTAAGAACAACATGGTGAAATATGTTAGAAAACCATGAACTCGACTCTGATATTTCCTTATTCACTTACCAGAATCTTTGATACTGAAAATGCTCTGAGTTGGGAGTCTGAGACGAGTAACATACTGTGACAACAAATGGTACTGAGGGTGGGCATTATTTAATTACGATAATGTCTATGTGCTTGTCTATGTGATAGACAGACACTGATCAATGCTAAACTAGTGACAGAGCACTGAAAATCAGGCCTCTTATGGACAATTTTTGAGGTCAGGGAATGGTAAGCCAATGAGCTGCCTTCAGCGAATAAATTTATAGTAAGATAGATAGATGAATTTTATTGCCTCTGCTGGGAATTTTGGGAAGATAACTGGAGAGAAAAAGCAACAGATGGTTTTGATCTCTGGGTTCTGGGCCCAGTGTGTTTCCGGTGCGGCACTCTGTTCACCTCACACCTGAGATAGGACTTGAGCCCACAATCTGTGGCTCATGGAAAACATTGGTGTAAAATCTCTCAGAACTAGCAGAAGACAGTTTCAATCCCTCAACCTCTGGGTTATGGGCCCAGCATGCTTCCACTGTGCCACTCTACTCATCTTACAGCTTACCTGGGACTTGAACCCATAATGCCTGGCTCATGGAAAACACTGGCATAAAAGACATCAGAACTAGCAGAAGATGGTTTTGATTCATCAACTGTTGGGTTATAGGCCCAGCACACTTGTGCTGCACCACTCTGCTAACCTCATACCCCACAAGAGACTTGAGTCCCTACTGCCTGACTCAAGGAAATCATTGACAGAAAAGACCTCAGAACAAGCAGAGAAAGGTTTCGATCCATCAACTTATGGGTCCAGCATGCTCCCACTGCACCACTCTGGTGACCTCACACCTCAGGTGGGACATGAACCCACAATGCCTGGCTCATGGAAAACATTGGCATTAAAGACCTCAGAACTAGCAAATTATGTTTTCAAGCTCTCAACCTCTGGGTAATTGGCCCAGCACACTCTCACTGCACCACTCAGCCCCTGTGGGACTAAAAGGCACAATTCCTGGTTTAAGAGGCTAGTGCCTTATCCATTCGTTCACCACTGTACCCTACTGAAATAGTACAGTCACTCAGAAACTGCTAGGATTGTTCTTCAGATGTTTCTCATCTCGGCTACAGAATCTTCTTTTATGTGTACTCGATTTGCTCAGTTGAAACGACTGTGGGATTTTGATTTGTGTAAAGCTGACTAAGTTTATATTGCAGGGCTTGGTTGGGATTGGGTCACCTTGTGAGAGCCATGTGTCAGAGATGGTGGTGAAGACTGTAGCACACGTGAGAGGTGCATTTTGTGTGTTTGCCTTCGCCACCAGGGGGGGGCCCTACATCCTGACCCTCACCTGCTGTTTCAGAGGGATCTCCTCCCCCTTTCATGAGATCTACTCATGGTTCCTGGCCTAGTCATGCCAGTGGGTAGCTTTTGTCATTTTTCTTGGGCTCTTTGGTTTTATCGGTTGAGGAATTTGACTGTTCCTGTAACAGTTTCCTAAATTCAGCCAAGCAGGCCTTCAAAGAGTCCAGTTCTGAGTGGGACTCATCAGGTTGGTCCGAGTCACTGTGTTGTTCATTTCTACCTCTACGTTTAGTGTTACGGTCAGAACGCTCCTGCCATCTCTGGCCAGAGCGGGGATGATGGTCTTGCTGCCAACCGCTTTGTTCCTTATGACCCTGTTTACATGATGGGCAGTTGCCATAGTTACTATGACCTTGCCATCAGTCTCTCCTGGCCTTACCTTGCTGATTCTCCCACTCACCTTGGTGATGGCTCGGCAAGGATCGGGCTGGACCGGGATTTTTCCAGGTGGGTCCCCCTTTCGGTGCTTCACCTCCTTCTAAGGTTAGCGGGGGCTTGTCCTCACCCTGGAGGCTAAGGACTCTGGGTTCATCATCGTTTCCGTTTACGGTTTTGACAGTGGTCTCCCAGGTCATTTGGGCTCGCTGCCTAGTTTCCTTCATTGAGTAGCAATTTTGTCGACACGTCAGTGTGACTTGATTCCGCACGCATGGGTGGAGGTTATGTAAGAAAAGGGATTTGAAGCCCCTATCTTCTTCTAAACCTGGTGTGTTGCTACCCTGAAAGTAGGCGGTACGTAGCCGTCTATAATACTCACGAGGTGCCTCAGACCGTTTCTGCCTAATTTGTATTGCACACAATGTCGCGGAGGTTTCATCCGTGTACGGCGCATATTCTTCCCGCATGTAATTGCGAAGTTTCGAATAACTATCGCGAACATTTGGTGGTAGTCTCTCTAAAAAGGCATGGACGCTACTACTGAAGGTCTTCCAGACCAGTTTAAGCTTCTCTCGTTGTGGCTCACAGTAGGTCCATCAGGCATCGGTCAATTTCTCGTAAATAATCATTTACGTTGGATCTTTTATTATCGGGATTGAATCGCTCGATATCTTTGGCAAGTAGGTCAATTTGCCATATGTGGAGGTTGATGGAGGTTGGCGGGGCGCCTGGTGCTCGACCAGGTAATCCTCGGTGTCCAGTTCGGACGCCTCTTCCCACTCTAAACTTTGATGCATGGTTGGGGGTCTCTCACACCCCTCGTGCCCTTCTTTGGGGTTCTGCTACTTGGCAGCCCTTACGGCGCCTTTCTCGGCTTTCTCTAGCCTTTCGGTGCACTCATCGAGGGAGTCCTTCAAGAGGCTATGCTCCCTAGATAAATCATTGACCTCGGCTGTCAGCTCGGCGTTGCTGGTTGTCAGCCTGTCAACCTCTCTGTGCAGGGATCTGATCTCTTGATCAGCATCTTGGAAGTGTAACAAGAATAGTTTACTTAGTGCATCTTGGACACTGATTGTTGTTCTCTTTGGATCTCTCATTTGTGTTATTGAGTTGATTATGCTAGCTTGGCACTCATGCCTACTCATGCCCCTAATGGTTGCCCTATCGGAGTCAGAGCAGTGAATGAGGTCTGCAATGACCTCAAAAAGGGACACGTCTTGCTCATTGTCTTCAGTCTCTGAGACACGAGGGGATGCCATTTTACTTAGATTGGATATTGGGTAATTAATCAATCAATGAGTTAATTATTAATCAATTAGGATTAATTAATATTAACTATGTAATTAATTAGTTAACAAGGTTTAATTGTTTGGAGATGTTCTCTTATCCTAAGTTATCAATAGGTTGTTAGAATTTGTGATATGGTTATCACACTCCTGTTTTAACACACCTGGGGATGTACTTTAGCAGTACTGAATCAGTTGGTAGCTGATCTGCTGTAACAATACTCAAGAAGTCGACAAACCAATCGCCTCACACGGGGCATGAATTATGTAGGTGTAATTAATGATTTTGTGTATTCAAGACTGGATAAGTGATCAATCTTTAATAATTACATGAAATCAGTCTCATTAAAATTTGAAGGTTAATAATTAAAATGAATCAATCCTGGCGGCACGGTGGTGTAGTGGTTAGCACTGTCGCCTCACAGCAAGAAGGTCCTGGGTTCGAGCCCTGGGGCCGGCGAGGGCCTTTCTGTGCGGAGTTTGCATGTTCTCCCCGTGTCCGCGTGGGTTTCCTCCGGGTGCTCCGGTTTCCCCCACAGTCCAAAGACATGCAGGTTAGGTTAACTGGTGACTCTAAATTGACCGTAGGTGTGAATGGTTGTCTGTGTCTATGTGTCAGCCCTGTGATGACCTGGCGACTTGTCCAGGGTGTACCCCGCCTTTTGCCCATAGTCAGCTGGGATAGGTTCCAGCTTGCCTGCGACCCTGTAGAAGGATAAAGCAGCTAGAGATGATGAGATGAGATGAATCGATCCTTTAATTTAACTCATTTGAATTGAATCATATCATAGAATCAGTCTCATTTGAATCGTTTGAAGTGAATCATTCAATGAATCGTTCAATGAATCATTTAGTGAATCAGTGAATCATTTAGTGAATCATACCATTGATCCTGGGTAAATTACCAGACACCTAAAAATGGTATCTTCAAATTATTATTGATCACTTACCATATTACAACTTTTCTACACCTTTCCTTGAATTCTTTGCGATTGGGCAACTTCAAAAGTATTAGAACAGCAGATAGACACCACACAATTTCAATAATAATGGAGTTTATTATAAAAAAGATAATAAAAATTTTAATATAAAGAAAAGGAAAAATTGAACAATTTAATAGCAACAGAATTGAAATCTTCTGTAAACAGAGTGTGTGTGTGTGTGTGGGGTGTGTGTGTGCATAAGCAGTTTTAGCTTGTGAGCTATGTGAGACACAGGAATTTTGTTATCTGCAATCTTGGTATGCGTGTGTGCGTGGGGGAAGGCATTAAGTTCAAAGAATTTGGTCCGTGCCAGGACGGGCCAGGGTGTGTTATCTGCAATCTTGGGCTACATCCACACGATAACGGCAATGAGATGTTATTTAAAAATATATCGCGTCCAAATGGGCAACAATCAGTAAAATATCAGGTCCATATGGCAACGCAACGCTTGCTGAAAATGATGCAATACACATGCCACACCTCTAGGGGCGCTGTAAGACGGTCCCTTCAGAGACACCAGAACAATAGAAGTAGTAAGGACGCATGCGCATAAACTATTATGCGTGAGACTTCATATTAGCCACAAAGTCAGGAAAATCTGTTCGTAAAATTACATTATAATGACCAAATACAATGAAAAGTATTTTTCCAGTCTCACCTGTGAAAGGTAATCCCATGTGATCTCGTTTGGACGGCAAACCTGTTGGTACAGTTAAACGCAGCTAATCTTTATTCTCCGCTTTGACCTATCCAATATGTCGGCGAGGATGACGTATGATTCTACGCGGAAGGCGGCGTCTTTAATGGTCCGGAATAAATTGAATGCTACACATTGATGGATTAATTTGTTGTTTCTCACCTGTGAAAGATAATCCCATGTGATCTCGTTTGGACGGTAAACCTGTTGGTACAGTTAAATGCAGCACATGAATCTTTATTCTCCGCTTTGACCTATCCAATATGGCGGCGAGGATGATGTATGATTCTACATGGAAGGCGGCGTCTTTAATGGTCCGGAATAAATTGAATGCTACACGTTGATGGATTAATTTGCTTTTCTATGCCCTTTTTGAGGAATGTATTGTAGGACTTAAACCACCATCTGAAGAGGTGAGATCGCTCCTTTTTTTCCCTATTTTTGCTGGCAGGATTGACTCTGCCCTAAGGGCAGAGTCTCTCTCTCTCTCTCTCTCTCTCTCTCTCACTTTGCACCATTACACAATAAATATTCACAGTGAAAATATTTTGTAAGCGCGTTTCATGAACCAAGTTATAGGATTTGTTTTGAGTTTTTTGTCTGTGTTGTGTGAATGTGTTGATCTTTATGTGTGAGTGTTTGTTTTCATGTTTTGTTATTACAGCATGGCTGTATTCTTTTGTTTCTGAAATTGCATTGCACCCAACAGAGTCAGTGGATGCGGTGCATCATGGTCCTATGTATGTAATTAAATATTGATTTATGGAGACTATAGTCACCATTTCGGTGTGGAGGTGTTATGTCCCTCTTCTACCTCTAGGTGGCTGTAGGTTCTCCCGTATTTTCTTGTTTTGTCTGTTGATTGTCTTCCAGGTGTTCCCTGTTGGTGGGACGTCTCCAATTGGTCTACCTGGCATGTTGTGCACTATAAATGGGAGCTGTGACCAGGAGCAAGAGGGGTTGCCTTCACGCCTGCAGCTGATGCTGTTATTTACCCTTATCATATTTAGTTATTGTCTTTATTTTTATTTGCTATTTTCTTATATTGTAAACTCCTTAGTTGTAATAAATCCCCTAGACTTGAGTCTGTTGGTCTTTTGGGTCATTCATGTGTTACGCTGGTTAGCTGGTTGTAACAGTGACAGACCATAAACTTAAGTATAGAAGAGTTAGGACTGAGGAGGCCATGTTTGCATTAAATAATGATTTATGAATGCAAGATTGGGAATCAGTTTATATAGAGAATAGCATTGATAGAGCATATGATAACTTTTTAAGTATATTCAAATTATTATATGATAAAAATTGCCCACTGAAGCAATATAGTATAAAACAAAATTATAATGACCAACGTTGGATTACTAAGGGATTACAAAATGCCTGTAAGAAGAAAAACACTCTATATAGAGAATTTATTAAATTAAGAACCAAAGAGGCAGAAAATAAATATAAAAAATATAAAAACAAGTTAACGAGTATCATAAGGAGATGTAGGAAGGATTATTATGGTAAATTAATATATAATAAAAATAATATTAAAGGAATATGGAATATATTAAATAGTGTTATTAAAGATGGCTCTGGACAAATACATTACCCTAAATACTTTAATGACAAAGGTATTGAAAATTATAGCATGGATGTAGTTGCTAATAGTTTTAATAATTTTTTTGTTAATGTTGGACCAAGATTAGCTCAAAATATCTCTGATCCGGTAACAAATGATGATTGTATAGATAATATTATAAAGAGGAATTCTTGTTCTATGTTTCTTACACCAGTAGAGGAGAAGGAAATTATTGATATAGTTAATAAATGTAATAATAAAATATCCACAGATTGTAATGATATTGATATGAAACTAGTGAAAACTATTATTGGGGGATTTCTAAACCATTAACATACATCTGTAACTTGTCATTTCAAACTGGTACATTTCCAAGCAATATGAAAATAGCAAAAGTAATTCCATTGTATAAATCTGGGGACAAACACAACTTCACAAACTATAGACCTGTTTCTTTACTTCCTCAATTCTCCAAAATTCTTGAAAAACTATTCAATAACAGATTCGATAAATTCATTGAAAAATACAAACTACTCAGTGATAGTCAATATTGATTTAGAGCAAATAGATCAACAGAGATGGCACTAATGGAATCAATTGAAGAAATCAGTAACTATAGATGATAAGAAATATGTCGCTGGGATATTTATTGATCTTCAAAAAGCTTTTGATACTATTAATCATGATATATTAATTAATAAGATGGAACAATATGGGATAAGGGGAGTTGTATTAAATTGGATAAAAAGTTATTTGAGCAACAGGACACAATTTGTGAAGTTGGGTGACTCTGTCTCAACTCGTTTTAATATTGATTGTGGTGTCCCCCAGGGGTCAGTATTGGGTCCTAAACTGTTTATTCTCTAGATAAATGATATGTGCAATGTCTCATCTCATCTCATCTCATTATCTCTAGCCGCTTTATCCTTCTACAGGGTCGCAGGCAAGCTGGAGCCTATCCCAGCTGACTATGGGCGAAAGGCAAGGTACACCCTGGACAAGTCGCCAGGTCATCACAGGGCCGATACATAGACAACCATTCACGGTCAATTTTAGAGTCACCAGTTAACCTAACCTGCATGTCTTTGGACTGTGGGGGAAACCGGAGCACCCAGAGGAAACCCACGCAGAGAACATGCAAACTCCACATAGAAAGGCCCTCGCCGGCCCCGGGGCTCAAACCCAGGACCTTCTTGCTGTGAGGCGACAGCGCTAACCACTACACCACCGTGCTGCCCTATGTGCAATGTATCAAAGATATTTAAGATGGTATTATTTGCAGATGACACAAATATGTTTTGTTCTGGAACAAATTTACATGAGTTAGAAAACAATCTCTTCAGAATTCTGCAGGTTAAAAAGTTGGTTTGATCGAAATAAATTATCATTAAATCTGTCAAAAAAAATCCTGTTATTTAACAATTATAAAATAAATAGTGCAATAAATGTACAGGTAGATGGTGTTGATATTGAAAGAGTTTCTAACAATAAATTTATTGGGGTAATAATAGATGATAGAATTAATTGGAAATCGCATATAAAATGCATACTAATGAAACTGTCAAGAAGCATATCTGTGTTGAGTAAAGCTAAGCACATCCTGGACTATAATTCACTCCGCATTCTTTACTGTTCCCTGGTTTTACCGTACGTAAATTATTGCTCAGTGGTGTGGGGAAATACGTATAAATGTTCACTTCATGCAATAACTATACTTCAAAAAAGAGCTATAAGAATAATTCATAGTGCTGGTTACCGAAATCATACTAATTCACTATTCTTAAATTCAAAATGTTTAAAATTCAGGGATATTATAGAATATAAAACTGCCTTAGTAATGTACAAAGTAAGGAATTATAAAATACCAAGGAATATCCAAATAATGTTCTCGGATAGAGAGGGGGGCTATAATTTTAGGGGGAAATTGAAATTTAAAATTCGCAGTGCTAGGACAATGTTAAAAACGTTCAGTATTTCTATTTGTGGAGTAAAGCTATGGAAAAGTTTGAATGTGGAGCTCATGAAATGTACAACTATAAACCAGTTCAAAAAAAGGTATAAGGAACAGATCTTTATGAGGTATAGGGAGGAGGAATTAATGTATACAGTATATGTGGGTATGGGTACATACGGATATATTATATAAAAAGTGAGGGTTTGTGTGTGTGTGTATATGCGCATAATTGTATATAATATATATGCATAATTATGATATGGGTGTCTGTGTATGTATGGATATGTATAGTTATAGGTATGTGTATATGTGTATATGTATGTATTGTATATATCTATTGTATGTGTGTATATATGCATAACATAAGTATCTGTATATATGATTTGATTTGGTCGATATTATACCATGTTGGTATGTCTTGGTATGTTGATATGGTTTTTTTTTTTGTTTTTATATCTTCTTTACTGTTCAGAATAAGGCAATCAATCTCTTTTTTTTAATTTAATTTTATTTTAGTTTTGTGCGTGTGGTTGTGTAGTTTGATGTTTGTTTTTGTTTGAGTGTTTTTGTCCACTGGTTGTGGTGTAGCTCCGGACCCAGTTTTGGGCATTGGCTCCCTCCAGGCCTTGGTTCGCCGTGGGTAATGCCTGTGCTCCTAGCTATAGAGGATTTCGGCCTACGTCATTGTTTCCATAGCGACAATATTTATGCCGCCATTTTGACGGTCACAAATATAGCGACTACCGGTAGCGATACACTGTTGATCATGACAAAGTCTCATTGTCGAGTATTTTATCCAGCCTAGATGACGCGAGTAAGAAGCGATATCACCAGAAAATCAATGATGCTGGTGTACGTGATCCGTACACGTTACCAGGCTATCTTTTTCTGGCTTTGCAGCACTGCAGCGTGGGTGATCTTCCTGACCTGCAGTCAGGCGTGTGGGAAATACCAGGGAAAAAACATAAAAGAAAAAGGAGCGAGATGCAGAAAACACCTTCACTATCCAGCGATGTAGGGCATTTACAGGGTGAGCAGAGGGAGAGGTATTTGCAAAAATTGAGGTTAGCAGGCTTAGAGAACCACGTTTACCTGCTTCCACCAGGATTGTTCACTGACGTACGGAAGTACACGAAGCCCTCGTCTTTACCTGACTTCGGCCCACATGATCTGTATACCTATGTCGTTAAAAACCAGGCTGGGTAACATGCCTACATCAGCGGGTCGTCCCTGGAGCCGGTGGTCACCATCTTATTACAGCTAAGGTTTGTTCACATTTTCATTTACTTTCGGTCCTCAGGATAAACAAAATGTTATTAAATGTCATTGAAATAACTTCTTAGTCTGTTGAGACATGGCCCGTTATAAATTTGCTGTTACCAGGCAATGACCAAGAACTGTATTATTAGGGTCGGTGTAGTTGTAGCAGTGCACTAGCAGCTAGCTGTTAGCACTAGCTAATGTCAACAACATAATAGCTGGTATGTTACTGTAGCAATGTTTACATTCAGTCATATGGATGACTGTTAAAACCTTTCAGCCTCAAGTTTTTCTTTTACTGTATTTACTAGTTTACTGAGCTAGTGCGCTTGGGCAGGCTGGGAGCACGCGCGCTAGCTCGGGCAGGCTGGGAGCTAGCGCGCTCGGGCAGGCTGGGAGTGAGCGCGCTAGCTCGGGCAGGCTGGGAGCAAGTGCGCTAGCTCGGGCAGGCTGGGAGGGAGCAAGGGCGCTAGCTCCCAGCCTGCCCGAGCTAGGGCGCTAGCTCCCAGCCTGCCTGAGCTAGCGCGCTAGCTCCCAGCCTGCCCGAGCTAGCGCGCTCACTCCCAGCCTGCCCGAGCTAGCGCGCTCGCTCCCAGCCTGCCCGAGCGTGCTAGCTCAGTAAACTAGTAAATACAGTCAAGGACAAACTTGAGACTGAAAGGTTTTAACAGTCATCCAAATGACTGAACGTAAACATTGCTACAGTAACATACCAGCTACTATGTTGTTGACATTAGCTAGCTTGACCTTCAAAATGGCGGACACCGGGGCATCACGTGACCTGTGACGTCACATCAAAATCCTCTATGGACTGCAGTGAGCTCATTGCTCATTTTAACATTGTGGTTGTCCAGCACTCTGTGCTTTAGTGCTTGGCGTCATGGTCCGAGTGATGTTGCCGGTGGCATCGCGGCGGTGTGGGACTTATTTTCATGCTCCTTTTCATGGGCCTTTGGCTGCTACACCATTGGAATGACATCCTGGCCTCTATTTGGTGGACTTTATTTTTATTTATTTATTTATTTATTTATTTGTTCCCTATAATTATAAAGCCACCTTGGATAAACATTCAGTTTATTTCTCATGTCCATTGGTAATAAAGCACTTCAAATATTCAGTATGAACCTTAATACTTTCTTGAGACCATGATTTAAGTTATGATTTACCACCACTGCTGCGTCACTGGGCTCGTGGTGGTTGTGGCCCCTAGTAGTGGGGCCCTGCTATGATAGGTGGCCTTTATTTTTGTGCATGGAATGGGGCAAATCTAGTGTACATAATCTGACCAAAATAAACTATTAACACATGAAATTGTTAGATTTTGTTATCTGGCAACATTTAGTTGATAACGTCATCAGTTCGGTGTTGGAGTAACATTATGGGATAAAACTTCAATTGGAATTGTGTGTGTGCATGCGCACACGCACACTAACTACCAAGCTTCATTTGGAGTTTACTTCTTTGTCTCTTGATAGTCACTGTGAGGTACTGAAGTGGGCCAAGGCAAAACAGAGTGCCACAACAGGTAGGACATTTTCATTGGATGCGTTTTCAACATAGACTGAAATTAAATGAAATAAATTAATAAATGTATTTATTTATAGTGCTGTAGGACAACTGCGCTATAGTGACAGTAGCACCACGGAAACTACATTGGGCATGTGTGTGTCGATGCTAGGGGGTGGAGTTTCTTTCTAACTAATGCAATGGCATTTAAGCCCAATCAACTGATTCAATGACTGAGCAAGAATGAAATTAATAACCAGGGGTTTGGAGGCAGAAGCCCCCAGTAATACTTGTGGAAAATATACGATTCAGAACACATTACATTAACAGCATTTAAATAATCAGATGAACTGAGACAATCACATTCTGAAGCAAATTAAATAATCTTATATCGGTAACTTAAACACACAGTACAAGTTACATGTATTAATCTAAATGCAGGTAAACAACGTGGTGTTTTTGTTTTTTTATCCAAATGAGAATCGGAGCTTACCCGTCTGTGTTCTCTCTTCTTGAAGGCTGATCTTGTGGCCGATTGTTTTGAAACAATCTGACTTTCAGTTGTCCGTTCAGTTCTCTGTTCATTCACTTCTTCTATGTAAGGGCGAGATGGCAGCAATATCCAATTTAGAAATAAGACAGCTGCTCCACTCATTCTCTCTATACTGTGTATTCCGCCATTACTGCTTGGCTCAGGCAAGTACTAAAACCCGGGATGGAGTGGGATGTCACCGGTTTTAGCAACAACCGCGGGGAGGTCACTGCCCGAGCGATATGTCCCGTCCCGTTCTATCCTGGGTTTTAGCAACAAGCCTTAGCTCACGCTCCAGGAGGACTGGTGCAACTGAATTCACTTTTAAAAAATAAAATTAAATAAATTATTTTCTTGTTCTATTTTTCTTTAATTGTTGGGACTGCACCCTCTTTCAATATGGGCTTATAGCCAACACTCCTCAACAGATCAGAGGTCTCATACAAGTTTGGAGTTCACAAACAACCGACCCCAGGACCTCAGATGGGGTAAGAGAGAGCTAAGTTGAGTAAGCCAGGAGTCCATCCTGGAATCTTCTGCTCTGTCATCAGACTTCTTGTCCCATCATGACACCAAAAGGACTCATGAAAGTGAGAGCCTATGGAATGAAGGTTTCACTCAAGGTCACATGACTTGCAACTGGGGTGGCACAAGAAAGACACATTCCCATCAAACCCAGGCCACCTCAGTGAAATCCAGGAATCCTGACCACTAGACCATATTGGACAGCCTTAAAGTCTAAAGGCCACCTTTAAAATGCTTAGGCCATTGTTGAGAACCCAGAATTTTTCCAGAAAAGTAGATGTCAATTTTCATTTTGTTTAGTTGTGTGGCTAGCAGCTTGAACTTTGTTGTGATTAGAAAGTGCATTATCCAGAACATTGCATGGGATAAAAGAGAGCCATGCCAGCCACAAGCCAAACTTAGAATCTTCTCATCCATAATAAGACACAATATGCACAGGTTTGATTTTTGTTGGAGTTTAAAAGAACTTTACACAGTCCCATTTCTAAGGGGCTGCAGGAGTGATATCGTGACCAAAGCACGCAGGACTGAGTGGAGATGTTATCTGTAAGAAAATTTTCCCTCTCTCAAAGGGTTGCTGGTCATAGCCCATGGTCAGACTGTGAGCAGAAGCTTCGAGCTTTGTCAGAGTTAGCTTTCAGAACACAGGTTTCAGTGGCCTTGTTGAAAGATGTCCTGGCTTCAGAAAATGGTATAGGTCAGGGGTTCCCAACCTTTTCTATGTCAGGGCCCACTTGAAGATCTCACAAATGTCCGCAGCCCACCACTGACCCAATAAATAATACCAAGGCAAATGAATGCATTTTAAGACCAATTTTTATTTTAATATTAAAAATGGAACATTTAGGACTGAATAGAACTATGAGAAATGCAGTAACCACATAAAAGGGTAACATTTTATTATTTTGATGTGAAAATAGAATATTTAGGACTGAACTGAATTAATATGCAGGAAGGTCAGTGTGCATTACTCAACAACATCATATATTCTGTCAAAAAAATAATTGCAATGAAGCAAAACCAATGCATTGCACCTAATGTGAAGGCTGATGTTGCATGGTGCCAACCAGATACTTTATGTCTAGCACAATGGATGACAGTCGAAGTCGAAGATCTGGCTCAACATTCAGTTTATTTCTGTACTTTGTCTTCAGCGCCACTAGTGCAGAAAACCCGCACTCACATAGGTACGTCATCGGAAAAGGCATCAGAAATCTCACAGCTCTGTCGGCCAGATCGGGATACTCAGAAGCAACATGAAGCCAAAAGTTTATCAGGTGCTTCTGTGAGAAGACCAGCTTCAATGCGGTGTCGCAGGAGAGATCCAGAAGACTGTCTTGCTCTTTTGCGCTCAGGGCAGCAATGGCCTTGTCACTGTGAACGCCGAATGGATTTTCAATCCAACTGCATTGTGCATTGAGGGGAGGGAAGTATTCACGCAGCTGTGTTTTCAAACCATGGAGGTCCTCTTTGATTGCGTTAGTCACATGGATGGGAAGCTGCCTCTCTTCCTTTGTCAAAAAATCTGACAAGTTTTCAAAGGAGTCATAATTTGACTGGTCGACACGCTTATCCCACTGCATGAGTTTTCTTATCGCTCCCTCCACTTTGTGCTGGACCTTGAACATGTTAACAGGGGTTCCCTGAAGAGCTAGATTCAAAGCATTTAAGTGGCTGAAAATGTCGGCGAGATAACACAATTTAGCCAGCCATTCAAAATCACTGAAGCAGTGTGCGAGTTCAAACTTTGAGTCGAGAAAAAACACGCGCACTTCATCCCGCAGCTTGAAAAGGCGCGTCAGCACCTTTCCCCTCGAGAGCCATCGCACTTCTGTGTGTAACAACAGCTGCTGGTGATCACTGCCCATCTCTCCACACAGCACGGAAAATAAACGTGTTTGCAGTGGATGGCTTTTGATGAAGTTAACGGCTTTGACTGCCTGGTCTAAAACAGTCTTCAGATTCAGGGGCATTTTCTTTGCAGCCAGTGCTTCGCGGTGTATACTGCAGTGGACAGAGCTCACTTGAGGGGCCACCGCTTTTACACGACTGACAACTCCGCTGTGCTGGCCCAGCATTGCACGCACTCCATCAGTGCTCACCCCAACACATTTGGACCATTCAATACCATTGGAAACTACGAAAGCATTCAAAATGTCAAAAATTGCCTCAGCAGTTGAACGGGTTGGCAGAGGTCTACAAAACAAAGGGTCTTCCTTTATTTCGCCATTCTTTTCGTATCGGATGTAGGCAAGCAGATTTGATACATTGGCAATGTCAGTTGATTCGTCCAGTTGGATGGCATAAAACCGGCTCCCTTTTATGTTCTCTATCAGCTGATGTAGCACATTGTCTGCCATGTCATCAATTCTGCGCTTGACAGTGTTATCCGTCAGTGAAAGGAGTTTGATCGGCAGCACTGCTTTCTCTCCCAACATCACCTCAACTATCTTTTTAGTAGCTGGAAGAATCTAGTTCCCTCCATCAGTGTGTGGTTTTCCCGTCTTAGCGATGAGCTCGGAGACCAGATATGACGCTTCCACAGCCTTTGCATTGTCACTGCCCCTGGCAGTACCTTCCATTATTTTTCTCTTGCTCTGGTATTCTTTGAGCTTGTTCTTAAAGAACTGTAGTGGCTTGTTCGCGTACTCCCCATGCTTTGTCTGGAGGTGACGGCGCAGTTTACAGGGCTTCAAGGCTTCATTCGAAAGTGTTTCGGAGCATACCAGACACAGCGGGAGTTGTTCAGCCTCTGAGCCAGTCCAATAAAATCCAAGACCCAAGTACTCATCACTGTATTTTCTTAGGCATTTTCTTTTCTTTTTGGCAGGGTGATGATCACTTGTAGACTCGCCCTCAGCCTCTGGAATCTCTTTTCTTTTAGTTCTCGCTGTTGCTAACCACCTATCCATTTTGATGCACCTTTTTGGCGCCTAAACTAGCTTAACTTTGTATCCTCACCATGACAACTACCACTGTTTACACTGACTTTGCCACGGATTGTAACAAGTCAACAGCCAATAAGGGGTTGCAACGTTCATCCTTTTACTTTGAAAACCACAAATATAATTCAGGAGATGGTAGCACTTTTTTATTATTTTTGGACACTCAGGCACACACAAATATTATATTAAGATTTTTAGAAAATGATTTGGTGGCACGGTGGTGTAGTGGTTAGCGCTGTCACCTCACAGCAAGAAGGTCCGGGTTCAAGCCCCGTGGCCAGCGAGGGCCTTTCTGTGTGGAGTTTGCATGTTCTGCCCGTGTCTGCATGGGTTTCCTCCGGGTGCTCTGGTTTCCCCCACAGTCCAAAGACATGCAGGTTAGGTTAACTGGTGACTCTAAATTGACCGTAGGTGTGAATGTGAGTGTGAATGGTTGTCTGTGTCTATGTGTCAGCCCTGTGATGACCTGGCGACTTGTCCAGGGTGTACCCCGCCTTTCGCCCATAGTCAGCTGGGATAGGCTCCAGCTTTCCTGCGACCCTGTAGAAGGATAAAGCGGCTAGAGATAATGAGATGAGATGAGAAAATGATTTGATGGCCCCCTTGCAATGCCTCCGTGACCCACCAGAGGGCCGCGGCCCATAGGTTGAAAATCACTGGTATAGGTAACTCCAAGAATGTTGAACCTTGGTCCGATCTACTGAGCTGTGCAGGCTCTAAGGTGAGCTGTCTTGAACCATAGGACATGTATTTTCTTTTAGAACATGAAGCATTTTGACCATCAGGTCAATTGAAAAATGTTACCAGCATGATTCCAGATCAGAAGGTTGCGTGTTCAAGCCAACAAGGTGTCATCTTGTCTCTGTAGAACTCATACAAAACACCTTTTCCAAATGATTGCCCATCATCTGGCACAAATAATGATCAAAAGTACTTGGTTAACCTGCAAAATGATATAGTTAACTCATAGAATTTGAATCTTGGTCCTATCTACTGAGTTGTGCAGGCTATAAGGTGAGCTGTACTGAACCATAGGACATATTTTCTTTTCAAACATGAAAACGTTTGACCATCAGGTCACTTGGAAAATGTTACCATCATGAAGTATGCTTTATGACCATTATTCTAAAGTCTTATCTTGGTTCAAGGAATCCCTTTCTTGTTATGGTATTGGACTCCTTTGACAAGCATCACAATTTTCAACCATACCTGTCTTTTTGGAACAAGGAAACCAATTGACTAAAAAGCAAGTCTGTTCCTCTGACAAAGACAGAATTAAGCATTGGACCATCAGATTAAAACACTGCTGCGCTGCTGAGCTTTCCAGGCTCCATGCTTCTGTTTCTTTAAGGGTTAAAGCATGTCAGGACTTTGGACACACATTTTCAACAGGCTCCTCTGATTCAATTGAAGCCCTGCTCATACCATCTGGTGTTTGTCGCATTCAAAAATGTCGCAATATACCTTTCCTTTGAACCCTCAAACAGGGTACCCTCAAAAACCAACTTTTCCACTGATTGCCCATCATGTGACACAAATAGTGACATAAAGGATTCATATAAAATGTAAAAGTGTGAATTTAACTGAAAGAAAGTTGACACCTTGGTGTTGTCACATTGGATGACAAGTGCCTAAGTTGAGCATCAGTTGTCCACACTTTATATTCACACACTGAGGTGAGAACTGCCATATGATCTTGGAAATATCCATTAATATATTGGGAAGGGAAATCCAGCCTGGTTATGCTTCATATTGAGCTCATCCTCTGTAAAAGCTCAAGTTCAGAGCGATGCAAACTTTGTACCATGATGTAGACCTTTGCGCCTGAGCTAAAAGGTCTACAACCTTTTAGCTCAGGTGCAACGGTCGTGTATCTGACTCCAGATCAGAAGGTTGCATGTTCAAATCACATTGAGGTCATGCACCAACAGAATGCTGTTGGCTTTTTGCAGAGACTTTCAGATGGACTCCAATCTCTAGGATGACTTTAAGGGTTAAAGCATGTCAGGACTTTGGACACACATTTTCAACAGGCTCCTCTGATTCAATTGAAGCCCTGCTCATACCATCTGGTGTTTGTCGCATTCAAAAATGTCGTAATATACCTTTCCTTTGAACCCTCAAACAGGGTACCCTCAAAAACCAACTTTTCCACTGATTGCCCATCATGTGACACAAATAGTGACATAAAGGATTCATATAAAATGTAAAAGTGTGAATTTAACTGAAAGAAAGTTGACACCTTGGTGTTGTCACATTGGATGACAAGTGCCTAAGTTGAGCATCAGTTGTCCACACTTTATATTCACACACTGAGGTGAGAACTGCCATATGATCTTGGAAATATCCATTAATATATTGGGAAGGGAAATCCAGCCTGGTTATGCTTCATATTGAGCTCATCCTCTGTAAAAGCTCAAGTTCAGAGCGATGCAAACTTTGTACCATGATGTAGACCTTTGCGCCTGAGCTAAAAGGTCTACAACCTTTTAGCTCAGGTGCAACGGTCGTGTATCTGACTCCAGATCAGAAGGTTGCATGTTCAAATCACATTGAGGTCATGCACCAACAGAATGCTGTTGGCTTTTTGCAGAGACTTTCAGATGGACTCCAATCTCTAGGATGACCATCATGCAAAAAGGTAATACTGCTCTGCTAGCAACTCTTTCACCAAAGTGCCTTTCATAACTTCGCAACCTAATGTAATATGTTTACAAAATTTGTCCATTGGGCTTGCTCGAAAAAATGCCGCAAAATACTGCTTGAGAAGCTTTCAGAACTCAGGTTTCAGTGGCCTTGTTGAAGGATGTCTGAGCTTCAGAAAATGGTATCGGTAACTCAAAGAATGTTGAACCTTGGTCCTATCTACTGAGCTGTGCAGGCTCTAAGGTGAGCTGTATTGAACCATAGGACATGTATTTTCTTTTAGAACATGAATTTTGACCATCAGGTCACTTGGAAAATGTTACCAGCATGACTCCAGATCAGAAGGTTGCATGTTCAAGCCAACAAGGTGTCATCTTGTCTCTGTATACCTCATACAAAGCAGCGCTCTGCCACCTTTTCCAAGAAGTTTGATCATCAAGTCACTTGGAAAATGTTACCAGCATGAGTCTGCTTTATAACAGTCATGCTAAAGTCTTATCTTGGTTCAAGGAAAACCTTTCTTGTCAATGTATTGGACTCCTTTGACAAGCATCACCATTTTCAACCATACTTGTCTTATTGGAACAAGGAGACAAATTGACTAATAAACAAGTCTGTTCCTCTGACAAAGACAGAATTCATCATTGGACCATCAGATTAAAACACTGATGCGGTCCTGTCTGAGCTTTCCAGGCTCCGCTCTTCTATTTCTTTAAGAGTCAAAGCATGTCAGGACTTTGGACACACATTTTCAACAGGTTCCTTTGATTCAATTAATGCCCTGCTCATACCATCTGGTGTTTTTCACATTCAAAAATGTCTTAATATACCTTTCCTTTGAACCCTCAAAACAGGGTACCCTCAAAAAACAACTTTTCCACTGATTGTCCATCATGTGACACAAATAGTGACATAAAGGATTTATATAAAATTTGGCTACAGGGTACAGATGTAGACTGCCTCCTTAACACCACACTCAAACCACCTGGGGTCTCTGTCTAGCACTTTAACGTCCTCAATGTTGACACTGTGGTCAGGACAGGCCTTGCGTATGTAGTATGACACCTCAAACAGGGGTTCAGGGAGCATAGGCGTCCTAGCTCAGTCAACTCCTCTGAGGTGTCATACCACATACACAAGGCTTGTCCTGACCACAGCGTCAACATTGAGGACGTTAAAGTGCTAGACAGGGACCCCAGGTGGTTTGAGCATGGTGTTAAGAAGGCACTCTACATCCATGCCCTGCAGCTGACCCTCAGTAGAGAGGGGGAGGAGATACCAACTTCCAGAGATCTACACTAAGCTTGTCAGAGCACATCTGTGCACTGACATCACTTCTTAGCCCAGTTCATCACAGCTGAAGAAGGATCCAGCTGGATCCAAAAATTCCCAAGTGAGTTTTAATTTCTTTGTGTTGAGATCAAAATTAAAATAATAATAATAATAATAATAATAATAATTTTAAATCTAAACTGTATATGAGGTTCAGTGTGGTGAAGAGGCAGTTGTACACATATAGGCCAGCAATGTCATACTCAGGCCATGATTTACAACTACTGCAATAATTCCATTTACTATATTCTGCTGGAAACAACACAGCCAAAAAGGGTTCATGGTGACTGATTTATCTTCAATGGTGTGTTTTTTTTTCTTTTTTTTTAAAGTAAAGTTTAGCGTCTAAATAGTTCAATCGGGAGAGCATTAGGCTTCTCATCCATTGCCTTCTTGGATGGAAAAGTCAAAACTTAGCTGAAAAACCGATTAGAAGGCATTCACCTTCTCTGATCCAGCCACTGCTTCAAATCATTCTTTCGCTGTGACATGCTCAAGTACAGAGAGTCTGTTTTGAGGAAAGGTTAGAAAATTGGTTAGATTTTGATGGCATGGTCAAAAGTGTTCTTTGAAAAGAATGCAAGTACAATACTTCAACAAAATCGTCTATGGTTCAAACATTCCCAATTTAGGACATGATTCAGCCAGCCCACTGAAACCTGTGTTCTGAAAACTTTTCCAGCAGTATTTTGAGGTATTTTATTTTCAACAATCCCAATGGACAAATTTTGAAAACATATTACATGAAAGAGCCACTTTTATCCAGGGTGACATATAACAGATCCAGGAAAGCAGCTTGGGGTTTGGTGCCTTGCTTAAGGGTACTTCAGCCATTCCTGCTGATACAGAGACCCAAACCAACAACCTTTTTGTTCCAAAGTTGCCTCTCTAACCATTAGGCCATGACGTCCCCTATTATGCCAGCTTGTTAAGTTATAAAGGGGAATTCAGTGAAAGAATTGTTAGCAGAGCAATCTCATGTTTTGCAGGAGCTTGTCAAGATCCTGGATAGTCATCATCCACCTGAAAGTCCCTGCATTTGACTGTGCAAAAAGCCAACACCATTCTGTTAACACATCTAGATGTAAATATCAGTAAATAAAAGCTGAAATTTTGACCTATCATATCTTCATCTTTTGACCTCAAACACAAATGTCTTCAGTGTGTGGCAAAAAAAGCAACAGAATTGGCCTTGCTGTTCCAGTACTTTTGGCTTTGCAGCTGGAAATACTGTCAGAGCTGTTACTATCAAAAATGAAGTACTACATTCTGAGCAGCACTAAGATATAAGCAGCTTTGAGAGTTGTGTGGTGGTGTAGTAGTTAGCACTGTTGCCACACAGCAAAATGGTTCCAGGTTTGAACTTCATGGCTAGCGGGGGACTTTCTGGGTGAAGTTTGCATGTTGTCTGTGTGGAATTCCTCTGGGCGCTCCAGTTTCCTTCCACAGTTCAAAGACATGCAGATGAGGTAAAAAAAAATAATAATCAGCCGCTGGGGTTGCATAAGCCAGTGCATATTTAGTGCTAGTCCCAACCCTGGGTATAGAGGATGTGCAGTCACGTGACCCACACGTGTGTACTCCGCCCACTCCGTCACATTGGACGGCATCAGGATAGTTTACCTTGCGCGAGCGTAATGGATCCAGGCAGTAATCCCCAAGAAAATTCGGAAAATACCCCATCTACATCACGCGATTACTTGTCTAAGTTTGTTCAGCATCTTGAAGGTGACATGAGGCAGCTTTACATGGAAAAGTGTTCCAGGTTGGGGATTGCAGATCCGTACAACTTGCCGCAATCCTTGTTCAGGGAAATTCGGAGCTGCGGTGCCGGCGATTTGCCCGATCTGGCCTACCACGACATTTACAATTTTCTCATTAATCGTGAATCGTGTTACACTGGCAAAGCCCTCAAAGCTTACAAGAGCCTGGAAGCTTATAAATATTTTGTTGGGGGATGGGTATCTCAACTATACCTCTGGAAGGTACCGAAGAAGAATGTCTACTTGAAAACCTCACGGGTAAGTGGCATTAAGACGTTTATCATAAAGAGACTATGCAGGATGTTTTATCTTAAGAATGTTTGAAATTTAAACTCAGTTCCAGATAATGACAGGGTTGTAAATATGTATGTTTTTGTCTGAAAAACAGTAAATCAAAAAGCTGCGCACATTTGCGCAGCTTCCACGAAAACGTGGGCAGCTTTCTAATTTACTGTTTTCTTCTCATACTTCCTATGTTTCATGGACTGTAACGGCATTTGCTTATTTAGTAATTTTAATACAGAATTTACTCTGATGAAATTATTCAGACACTCCAACGCCCCCCCTAAAAAAAAAAATCGGGTCTGCGCGATCCAGCCATGAAAAAGGCGCATCCGCCATTTGCATCCCTGTTTAAACTCATAGGTTAACCGACTTTAACCGGCTAATGAGGCTCGGTGGTTGGTCAAGATTTTTTTTAGTTTTCGCCATCCCTACTATGGATTGGCCTTTCAAAGGCATATATGAGCCAAAAAGAGAAAACATTGTCATAGACTAGGCCAGGGTAGTAGGGCTAGGCATAGCCATTTTAAACATTAGAGACTGTCTAGTTTCTAAGTATGCAGCTATCATTCAATCCGAAAATCAACTTAACAGATGTACTAGGAGTATTGAATTAGAAGATTACACCTACCTGATATGAAGTGTTCACTACAAATTCGGCTGGTAGAGCTGGGGTACCAGTTTTCTCTTCGCACAGCGGACACCCATTTTGCGCGTCTCTCCTCATCTGCGGGGAATCTATAAAATGACAGGCCCTCCTTTTGGCCCTGTCTATTGGTACAACCAAATGCTGAACAAGATATAACCATTCTCGAAAGATCTACTCCCACACACTTGATAATTAGAACGGGTTCGTCTAAGTTTTATGCGCGACCTTGCCATCCAAAATGACGGATAATGAATATCACGTGACCTCGTGACGTCACGTGCACCCTCTCTATAGTGAGGAGGTTTGCATCTGGTGTTGGGGGGGAAGCTATGCTGAATGAAATATGAGGCTCCTAAACTGATCTCCTGGGGTGACCCCTAATGGGAGCAGCTGAAAGAAGCAGACTCTACTTAATTTTATTGATCTGTTTAAAGGAAACGATTAAATGGGCCAGCTCACTCTTCCCAAAATCCAATTTGTTGTTGTTGTTTTGTTTTGAAAGCAGATGATCACTTCATGCTAGCTCTCTTTGCAGCAAAATGTCCGCAAATTCACTGTTAGTCATCCTTTCAATACCGACCTCAGAACTTTTCTACATCTATGTGTCATACGTGGAAGCTTTGAACAAATTATACCTTTATCATTTCTTTCTTTCGTGGGCACCCACATGATGGCCAAGACCAGTTCGGGTCTATTACTGCGAAATGCAAACACCATTTATTTATAATTATTTTAAATTGAGCAATACGTAGTGACATTTAAAAATATAAATATAGCTTAGATTTGTGAGGAACAAAGGAGAATTATTGATCAGAAAGACCGACAGTAAAACACATGGCAGTCTGACCTGCCATGATATCCAGTGTCATTGAGTTGGACAAACATGGATTTCTTTCATGTTGTCTCTAAAAAAAAAATTTATATATTTATATATATATTATCAGCTGGATAGTACAGTGGTAATGCTCACTGACTACGACGCAGGAGATCCGGGTTTCGAATCCCGGTCGGGGCAAAACATCATCCAGTAAGGGTCCTTAGGCAAAAACCCCTCATGATATATCAGCCTACCTCAGGAATGAGTGAAAACATAACTGAAAGAGTCATACCGGCTCAGACGTTGCCCGGGTCAACAAGGTCTGCGTCAGTTGCTAGGGAACCAGGGCAAACTGATGAGAAATGGGCTACTGGAACAAGACATCGATGGACGAGTACAGAAAATACGGATTTGCTGGAATGCTACTATACAAGCAATCCCAGAGAGAGGGGATACATGCAGAGAATGTGGGACCATTGGATACTTCGAAACCCACAATCAAGGCTAACAAAGAAACAGCTATTAGCCCAGTGTTCCAACATCCATAATCGAAATCTGCTATCACAACTAGAGATTAATGAAATACAACAACGATGCTATGGCAAGGGGGAGCCAGGAAGACAGGTCAGCGGGGAGATGTCATCATCCCCACAACCAGAGATTGGGTACCAAGCCCCAACAGCTAACAGCCTCAACACAAGAGCTGCTGACCTGAGAAGGAAGATCGTGACCCAACTGGAAACCTGGAGCCCCCGACGAATACCGAAGCTGAGTTGCCAAGTACCTTCAGAAGATCTACTAGTAGATGTGAATGCTGCTCTGAAGACAATCTCCACAAGAACCATCACTGAGACCAACAAGCTGATACACAGTACAGCAACAGTAATCATGGAGATGCTTGGACACAAGGTGGGCTCGGGACATAACAAACAGTATCCACCATGGAAGAGACGATTAGAGGCCAAGATAAAGGCAGCAAGGAGAGAAGTTAGCCAGCTAGCTGAACTACAGAAAGGGAACATGGTGAATAAAGGGGCGCCCAGGAAGTACAACTCACTCTCCATACCAGAGGCACTCGAAACTGCCAAACAGCGACTAACAGCTCTGGCCACCCGGTTGAGGAGATACACCAAGGAAGGAGAGGCCAGGAGAATAAACAAGCTGTTCTCCACTGAACCAGCCAAGGTGTACTCTCAATGGCAGGGGAACAACAACCGGTCAGACCCACCAAGAGCTGAGGTGGAAAAATACTGGAAAGACATATGGGAAAGAAAGGCATCACACAACACCGATGCCCAATGGTTAGTGGACCTAAGAGCTGACCACAGCAACCTCCCAGAACAAGAACCAGTAACCATCTCAATGGCAGACGTCCAAGAAAGAGTGTCAAAGATGAAGAGCTGGACAGCACCAGGCCCCGATATGATCCATACGTACTGGCTGAAGAAGCTAACTGCACTCCATGAACGCCTAGCAGCACAGATGAACCAGCTGCTGAGGGATGGAACCCACCCAGAATGGCTAACCCAAGGCAGGACAGTCCTAATCATGAAGGACCCCCAGAAGGGACCCATCCCATCCAACTACCGGCCAATTACCTGTCTCTGCACAACATGGAAGGCCCTGTCAGGCATCATTGCGGCAAAAATGAGTAAGCATGTGGCTCAATACATGAGCGAGGCACAGAAAGGAATTGGCAGTAACACCAGAGGAGCCAAGCACCAGCTACTGGCCGATAGAACAGTCGCCCGAGACTGTAAGAAGAGACAGACCAACCTGTGCACTGCCTGGATTGACTACAAGAAAGCCTACGACTCAATGCCACACACATGGATACTGGAATGTCTGGAACTGTATAAGATCAACAGGAACCTAAGGACCTTCATCCAGAACTCAATGGAAATGTGGAAGACAACCCTAGAGGCCAACTCAAAACCCATTGCCCAAGTCAACATCAAGTGCGGCATATACCAAGGAGATGCGCTATCACCACTGCTGTTCTGCATAGGCCTGAACCCCCTCAGTCAGATCATCACGAAGAGCGGCTACGGGTACCGATTCCGTAGTGGGGCAACAATCAGCCACCTGCTCTACATGGATGACATCAAGCTGTATGCCAGGAACGAGCGAGAAATAGACTCGCTGATCCACACCACCCGGATCTACAGCGATGACATAGGGATGTCATTCGGATTGGACAAGTGTGGCCGGATGGTCTCAAAGAGAGGCAAGATGATCCAGACTGAAGGGATTGACCTACCAGAGGGCAACATAGGTGATATCCAAGACAGCTACAAGTACCTTGGCATCCCACAGGCTAATGGAAACCATGAAGAGGCCACAAGGAAGTCAACCACAGCCAAATACCTCCAGAGAGTAAGGCAGGTCCTGAAAAGTCAGCTGAATGGTAAAAACAAGGTCCGAGCCATCAACATGTACGCACTACCAGTCATCAGATACCCTGCTGGTATCATAAACTGGCCAAAGGAGGAGATAGAAGCCACAGATATCAAGACTAGAAAGCTCCTCACCATGCATGGAGGGTTCCACCCCAAGTCCAGCACCCTGAGACTATACACTAAGCGGAAAGAGGGAGGCCGAAGGCTAGTGAGCATCAAGACCACGGTCCAGGATGAAACATCGAAAATCCGAGAATACATCAGAAAGATGGCCCCAAAGGATGAACTGCTAAGTGAATGTCTCAGGCAGCAGAACCCTGATGAGAGTGCAGAGGAGGAGGAGGAACAGACAACCTGGAGAGACAAACCCCTACATGGCATGTACCACCGTCAGATAGAGGAAGTGGCTGATATCAAGAAATCCTACCAGTGGCTGGATAATGCAGGACTGACAGACAGCACAGAGGCACTAATCATGGCAGCGCAAGAACAGGCCATAAGCACAAGAGCCATAGAGGCCAGGATCTACCAGAGTAGATCAGACCCAAGATGCAGACTGTGCAAAGAAGCCCCTGAAACAGTCCAGCACATAGTAGCAGGGTGTAAGATGCTAGCTGGATCAGCGTACATGGAGAGGCACAACCAAGTGGCTGGGATAGTATACAGGAACATCTGCAACCAGTATGGAATAGAAGTACCCAAGTCCCAATGGGCCATACCACAGAAGGTTGCTGAGAACAACAGGGCCAAGATTCTGTGGGACTTCAGCTTCCAGACTGACAAACAGATCCTGGCTAACCAACCGGACATAGTGGTGGTGGACAAAGAGCAGAAGAGGGTGGTGGTGATAGATGTGGCGATCCCAGCTGACGCCAACATCAGGAAGAAGGAACATGAGAAACTTGAGAAGTATCAAGGGTTGAAAGAGCAGCTGGAACGGATGTGGAAGGTCAAGGGTTGCGTGGTCCCCGTGGTAGTGGGGGCACTTGGGGCAGTAACCCCCAAACTGGGAGAGTGGCTCCAGCAAATCCCAGGAACAACATCTGAAGCCTCAGTCCAGAAGAGCGCAGTCCTAGGAACATCGAAGATACTGCGCAGAACCCTCAAACTCCCAGGCCTCTGGTAGAGGACCCGAGCTTGAGGATGACATGGATACCACCCCCCCGCCGGGGGTGAGAAGGAGATTTTTATATATATATATATATATATATATATGAGTGATTCCATGCTTATGGGTACTGAAATGGGGACATGAACTTATTCACCTAAAACCATTTCTTTTTTTACTATCAGGTCACAAAACATGTAATCTTTAATGAATGATATGTTAAAAGATAACTTTAATTTTCTGAGATGTAATAAAAACATATTTATATGCCAAAGTCAAGCCTATGAGTTCCAAAATGATGTCTGTTACATTACTTCTGTTACGATTGTCCATCTCGCATCTGTTACAAATTAATTACAATCTAGCTATACACCATGTTAATCTTATTGAAAGAATGTGTATGTTTATTCTACTACACATGTTTATTAATTATATTTGCTAAAACATCACCTTCCTATGTTTCAAAAAGTAATTCTACATTGTTAAAATTGAGAATATATATGTCCACAACACTTCTGTTACGTTCTGACTTTGGCATATAAATATGTTTTTATTACATCTCAGAAAATTAAAGTTATCTTTAAACATATCATTCATTAAAGATTACATGTTTTGTGACCTGATGGTAAAAAAAAAGAAATGGTTTTAGGTGAATTTTTAAAAATAAGTTCATGTCCCCATTTCAGTACTCATAAGCGTGGAATCACTCACTCATATATATATATATATATATATATATATATATATATATATATATATATGCTCATCTCATTGACACTCCCGTTTGACATGTTGAGTGTGATCACAAACTCTCTTTGTCACATATTTTTCATTACTGCTAAGCATTATTTCAGTGTTAAAACACCTACTTTCATTTCATTCCTATTTTCATTGATGTAGTCGAGAACACAATTTAAGTAGCAGCTAAACAGTAAACAGCTTGTGGCTTATCAAGTTATTATGGGATATCTGTGACTGTACCTGAAAAACTAAAGCTAATTAAAAACTAAACCTAAATTCCGTAAAATGAAAATTGTAAAATTAATGAGAAACTCAACTGAAATTAAAAAAATAACCTTAACAACTAAAAAACAAAAAAAGAATGAAAATTTAAAAACTATAATAATTCTGGTGAGGATGCTGTATAAAATATAAATAAAAATAGAATGTGTTGGTTTGTAAATCACTGAAACCCTCTCTTTCATTGAAAACAGTACAAAGACAACATATCAAATGTTGAAACGGAGAAATTTTATTGATTTAATTTTTTTAAAATTTAATTTATTTAGCTTTTGCCATAGGAAGATATATATATATATATATATATATATATATATATATATATATATATATATATATATATATATATATCATGGCATGGGAAACCACAACAGCTTGCGCCAATTACAGTGGCCCCATTCTACCGAATTTGCATGTCTTTAAACTTTATTGTCTTTATTGTTGTTTGAAAAATATACACTACCATTCAAAAGTTTGGGGTCACTTTGAAATGTCCTTATTTTTGAAAGTAAAGCACTGTTCTTTTCAATGAAGATCACTTTAAACTAATCAGAAATCCACTCTATACATTGCTAATGTGGTAAATGACTATTCTAGCTGCAAATGTCTGGTTTTTGGTGCAATATCTACATAGGTGTATAGAGGCCCATTTCTAGCAACTATCACTCCAGTGTTCTAATGGTACAATGTGTTTGCTCATTGCCTCAGAATGCTAATGGACGATTAGAAAACCCTTGTACAATCATGTTAGCACAGCTGAAAACAGTTTAGCTCTTTAGAGAAGCTATAAAACTGACCTTCCTTTGAGCAGATTGAGTTTCTGGAGCATCACATTTGTGGGGTCGATTAAATGCTCAAAATGGCCAGAAAAATGTCTTGACTATATTTTCTATTCATTTTACAACTTATGATGGTAAATAAAAGTGTGACTTTTCATGGAAAACACAAAATTGTCTGGGTGACCCCAAACTTTTGAACGGTAGTGTATGCTAATTTGAAATTCAATGCAAGGAACACATTTCAAAAAGTTGGGACAGGGGCATGTTTACCACTGTACTGCATCACCTCTACTTTTAAAAACACTCTGTAAATGTTTGAGAACTGAGGAGACCAAGTGCTGTAGTTTTGAAAGAGAAATGTTGTCTCATTCTTGCCTGATTATAGGATTTCAGTTGCTCAAGAGTTTGGAGTCTCCTTTATCGTATTTTGCATTTCATAATGCACCAACTGTTTTCAATGGGAGACAGGTCTGGACTGCAGGCAGGCCAGTTTAGCACCCCGACTCTTTTATTATGGAGCCATATAGTTGTAATGTGTGCAGAATGCAGTTTGACATTGTCTTGCTAAAATAAGTAAGGCCTTCACTGAACAGGACATTGGCAGTGTGTTGCCCTAAAACCTGTGTATGTCATTCAGCGTTAATGGTGCCTTCCCAGATGTGCAAGCTACCTATGCCATGTGCACAAATGCCCCCTCCCATACCATCACAGATGCTGCCTATTGAACTTTGTGCTAATAACAAATTGGATAGATGGTCCAGCTCATCTTTAGCCTGGAGGATGCAGCATCTGGGATTTCCAAAAATAATTTTGCATTTTGATTCATCAGACCCCAGGACAGTTTTCCACTTCGCTTCAGTCCATTGTAAATGAGCTCAGGTACAGAGAAGGTGGTGGTGGGTCTGAATATTGTTTATATATGGTTTTAACTTCCATTCGTGGATGTATTGATGAACTATGTTCACAGACAGTGGTTTTCAGAAGTGTTCCTGAGCCAATGTAGTGATTTTCACTACAGAATCGTGTCTGTTTTTAATGCAGTGCCACCTGAGGGCTCAAGGATCATGGAGCATCCACGATTAGTTTTTGTCCTTGTCCCATGCATACAGAGATTACTTTGGATTCTCTGAATCTTTTCATGACATTATGTCCAGTAAATGATGTGATCCCTAAATTCTTTGCAATTTTATGTTGAAAGTTATTGTAGCACCATTTATCTTTCACAGACTGGCAAACCCCTCCCCATCTTTACTTCTGAGAGACTCCGCCTTTCTGGGATTCTCTTTTAATACCCACTCATGTTACTGACCTGTTTCCAGTTAACCTAATTAGTTGTGAGATGTGTCAGCAGTTTTTTCAGCATTACACAGTTTTTCCATTCTTTTTTTACACAATCTCAACTTTGTTTGAATTGCGTTGTTGACTTTCCATTGAAAATGATCATGAATTTAAAAAAAATACAATAATACAATTTCAATATTTGACATGTTGTCTTTGTACTATTTTCAATGGATTATGTTGTTTCTGTGATTTGCAAAATTTTGCATCCTGTTTTTATGAACATTTTACACAGCATTCCAATTTTTGGTACCAGGGTTGTACAGAAACATGTGATTTGCCTTGCAGCTGTCAGAGCTGCTGTTATAGAAAATTAATCAGCACCAAGTAACCTAAGCTCTTGACTGAAGAATTCAGTAAAACAATCAAATAACATTATTCATTCAGCTTAAAGAAATGCTGAAATGAGAAAATTTGTTCTCTGCATTGGATCAGACATCTCCTCTTGGAATTGCAGCTGTTGAAAACTTATTCATATTTTTTGCTTACAAAATGAACAATAGGGCATTTGTCCCCTATTTTTTGTTCAACAGCACGATTCAAGGATACAAACCAACAGTTGTCTCTGTATAACTCATAAAAGGCAACTTACTACCACTTTTTCATTGTTTTCAACACTATTTATAAAATGAAGGGGCTTTTGTCATGCACAAACTGGACGAGTGCATTGTATGCATGGATTGGATTGTATGCATACAGTGTGCTGTCATCTTAATTTTAGGGTGTAGATATGGTAAGGCGTCCCAAAGTTCACAGGGAACAGAAAATTTCCATTCTCGAGCGAACCTAATTCAGTCCTTGGGTGCCCAGATTAGCAAGGTGAATTTTTTTGGAAAAATGAACATTTTGACTGTGTACACTAGCATTCCCAAATGCACTTAAGCAAAGTCTTTCCAATGACAATAAGATACAAACCCACATGTGTTGTGCACTGTGGCTTGGAGTCCATAGCCAAAACTTCTTGTTGACCTCGGCCAGCCATTTGACCATACATCCCAGTTACAATCCCAGAAAGCACACGATATTAATGGAAAGACTCTATCACTGAATTTAATGGTGCATTGCCTGTCTTTGGATTGATAAAATATTTTAGTTGTTAATTTATCTTTACATTGCTTTGACTGTATTATTTCTAAAACCTTGGAGTTGAACAGAGATTTATTATATGAAATAATTGCACCTAATCTTGGCAATAGAATTCAATGACTATGAAAAATGACTTCACATCATATTATTCAGTGCAAATGAATCCCAGTGAATATGTTCTGAGAAAAGATTATTTTAATGATGTATTGCTGGATAAACACTTTGGGAAGTGGGAGTGTACAAATATGCTTGCTTTATGCAAATGTACAGTATGTGGCCAGGTCGGGAAGGATAAGGCTGGACACATCAAAAAGTATTTTTTCTGAATGTTTTGAGCATCTGTTTGATTTTTGTAGAATATAGTAAATGGAATTATTTCAGGAGTCATAAATCATGGCCTGAGCAGGGCCGTAACCAGGATTTTTCAAATACCGAGGTCAAGCATGGCTGACAGCACCGAAAGCCCCCCTCGTACAACTTAAATAAATAAATAACAAACCAAGGATAGATTTGGTGGTGGACACATTTATTTTAACAATTCTACAACTGTGGCACCATAACTGTGGTGTTTTATCTGACATAAAAGTAGAAAGGTAGTGAACTCTTGAACTGAGTATACATACCTAAAGTACCAGTTACCTAAAGTATTGGCATTATTTACATTGCAGCATCCACATGACAGAAAGGGTGTGAACTGCTGAATTGTAAGCTTTAGTATTACACCTTATAATAATAGTGTGAGTGTGTGTGTGTGTGAGAGAGAGAGAGAGAGAGAGAGAGACTGAGAGTTTGTGTGTTATTTGTGGGTGTCTGTATGTGTAGAGACATTCTGAGCAGTAATGTAAAGGCAACAGTCTATCTGGCTGTCTTGAATTGAGATCCATTTGCATGCATTCTCTGAAACAGAGTGTTCTCACCATTGCCTGTAATGTAAGTTTGGCTCATAACACATTTACTTCAACAATTCTAAAACTGTGCCATCATAACTGTGGAGTTTTGTCTGACATAAAAGTCAAAACTGAACTGAACTGAGTGTATTGCTCAGCTACCTGAAGTATTGGCATTATTTACATTTCATTATCTTAAATTACATTAGAATGTAGGGCTATTAGTTCTGTGTGAAGACTATGTATTAGAGAGAGTGTGTGAGAGTGTATTATGTGTGTGTGTGTGTGTCTGTGTGAGTGAGTGAGAGAGAAAGAGAGAGTTATGAGAGAAAGAGAGAGAGTTACTCAAACAAGCCCGTTTAGTCAGCCCTGCCTGTGACAACGTAGTTTTGAATATTTCTCGAAATGCTAACTAAATTGTAATAGGCAATGACAATTAAACGTTTCCCCTTGGAAAGTTGGCATGACACCGCTGAACGGTCTGCCACTGCACTGACAATATTTTCTCACCTTCCCTCCTTCTCTTTCCCTGCTCTTCTGTTAGCTGTCCAAACCTTAATTTAGTTTGTTGCAACGTTTTCATTTTGCACTCAGGTAAAGCTCTATAATGCAATGTGACTATTAGCCTATGTTAGGTTAGGTAGGCATATGTGATAGAGCATAGACTACACCCTGCCTGTTTTATCCAAAACCCAACTTCCCCGGCTGACACTAGTATAGGCTACGTCGCGTGACGCTGCGTTAGACATGGCAACGATAGAGATAGAGGCTGAGAGATTTCAGATGACATTAGACAAATGTAAATTTTATTGGGGGGAAATACAGATGACATGTGGATGTGGACGCTGCATTTTACATTGATCACTGCTCAAATTCAGTGTAGACCAATTTTAAATTTCTGAAAAAAATACAGAGGACATGACCTCGGTGTCCTCAATGGTAGTTACGGCCATGGGCCTGAGCATGACATTACTGGCCTATATGTGTACAACTGCTTCTTCACCACACTGAACCTCAAACAGTTTAGAATTTAAATGATTTTTTTTCTTTTTTGATCTCAACACAAAGAAATGAATTACTTTGTAATTCAGTGACTGGAATTTGAATTATGTTCTTCATGGATGACTTCAGAGCCTTCATGGATGGCATGACTATTACAACAAAGTCTGTTCCTGAAGGAAGATGGATGCTGGAGGACATTGGCAGACTGATGACATGGTCAAAGATGAAGTTTAAGCCATCCAAGTCTAGCAGCCTGGCTTTAAAGAAAGACAAACTTCAGGACCGCTTCAGATTCAGGATAGATGGTAAAGACATTTCGACGGTTGCTCCAGTGCTTTTCAATGCTGAACCTCGTCATTGTTACTCTCGACCGTCTGTTTGCCACCATACCGCTGAGGCCATGCTCCCGTCCTTGTGCCAAACGTTTAAGCGTGAGCTTTGCTTTTCTTGAGGCCCAGGCAACAGGAGTTAAATACTCCTTTTGTGGTTTCTGTAGTGTGGTGGATAGCATGTTTAGCTAACATGTGAAAGGTCCCTGGTTTGAAACCAGGCAGAAGCAGTGCTTAGACTGAGAAGTGAATAAATGTTGAGCTGTCATCTCTGCTTAGCCTGTGACTTTTGGAAAAACCTTCAGGTATTTTCTGCTCTATCATGGTTATCCCTTTTCCCTAACAAGCGAACGGAGGCTCCTGAGAAACCTGGCAGGTCCATGCTTTGCTTTCATAAATGTCCAGGTGTCATAAAATCGGGTACTCTCAAAACAGCCAGAAAGACCGACCCTTGTCAGGACTGGACAACTTTTGGTAGATTAGCGGTTGTCATGTTCTCCTCCATGCAAATGGTCATCAGGACAAAACCTGGCTGGAACGGTTTCCCTGCCTTTCTGGTTTTCCATCAAGGGAGATAACAGCTGCTGTAAAAAACAAACAAACAAGCATTCTCTACATTTCCACTGGCTGTGGAAGCATGGAAATTGCAATTCATCATAAGGAGGTGGTGTTCTCAAATACAACATCCTTCCTCATTTATGGAGTGGTGTCAAGTCAAGAGGGCTGCACACAGCATCAGAACTCAGCAAAATGGCACTGACTTTCGATCATGTATCAACAAGTATTTGCTTTAGACCAGCCAACATGTAGACACTTTTGCTTGTTAAATCTAAAACAGTGACTGTACAGTTTCCCATTTGTGGAAAAAGTAGCATGTCGCCAATGAAAGAAAATCACACTCGTGTACTTCACATTGTTTTTCACAGGACAAGTTGGCCCAGGTGAAAACCGAAGTCATTCAGCCCTGTGAACAGCTACTGACACTGCTAGTGGAAAGCAGAAGGAACAGCCCTCAGTCACGTCCAAACAAGGTAGTGACAGGCAACTGATTCCTTCCCAGTGCCTTTCATTGCAGCAATGAGATATTGGCATAAAAGAACATGCTTTGGCTAGGAATCAAACCCAGGTCACCCAATTGGAAGGTGGCTATGCTAACCACAATCCAGCCAACACTGGGGACAAGTGCTTAAGTGGGATTGCTTCTAGTGTTGCAGCCCAGGTAACAGGAAGTTAGCATGCTTGCTGTAGTGTCGTGGTTGTTTCATATGCAAAAGGATCTTGGTTCAAGACCAGGCAAAAACAGTGCTTGATTTCTTGGACTGAGAAGTGAATAAACGTTGAGCTGCCATCGTTGCTCTGTCTGTGACTTTTCGAACAACCGAGAACCTAAAAAACCTTCAGGTATTTTTTCCCCTGTCCCCAAAAACCAATCTTCTTACCGAACTGGGAATCATATTAAACCAATCGTGTTGTTGCACTAATGAAAGCACACAGTTGTTTTGTATCCCAGTGGCCACTGAAAGTGCAGTCATGCTATGTTTCTCTCCTCATTAATTTAAAAAGAGGGACTTGATTCTCATATTCAATCTATTTTCTCTCCCCAACTCCATCTGCTGCCATCTGTTGGTTACACAATGCTCTACAATTACCAGGAGAGATGGAAACAGTTTCAAAGAACTTCCTGTTTCTCCAGTGAACAAAAATATAAATGCAACACTGAAGATTTAGAAACATTTTATGAACCTATGGTTTAATCTAGTGTTGTAGAACTTGAGACTAATCTCAAGACCACTTTTTGAAGGTTTCGGTCATGTCTAGGAATTGACCACATTTTTACTCAATCTTGTCTTGGTCTCAGACATGGAGGACTCAAGATTTTATCTCAAGACCGGTCAAGACCACAACTCTGGGGATTTCACTAAAATTCCTGTGCACTGTCTGATTTATTTGTTAACATCGTTATTGTGATTGGATGTAAAATTTCCTGCTTCAAATGCAACCAATAACTCATTGCGATGTGTTTCGACAAGGAAACACATTACAAACTGTAATGGGGAAGAAAAAAATAGGTACCCTATAGGTCCATGTGGCTACTGCTTACAAATAAAATAGTTTTCTGATCCCCTGTCCATACAGTAAATATAGCATATATACATGTTATCAATTCTACTCACCTCATCTCTTGCAAGCATCACCAAACTGTGAGCAGCATCAGGGCTTGGAGTGTTTTGGTTACCAATTTTGTTTAGTGTATTTTGTTATAAATGCAGTTCTGTGAACTAGATCCATTTTCAAAATAGTACGAAAGCACTTGTTCATGAATTGTCTTCAAAGCATTATTTTGAACTAATGAGCACATTTTGTTTCACAAGTGGAGTGTAAAGACTCTGAAATAAAAAAATACAATTAAAAAATTTATGCTAATTTTTTTTATAGCAGAAGTTTGATATCACCTTCTCAATCTGCCAAAAAACTCAAAAAAACTTACAAAACCTTTCATTTAACCTTTCAGAAGGACCAAACAAAAGCCGTGTTAATCAAAAAGGTAAATTTTCTTAAAATGAACACCACTTACTCAATATCAAATCAGTAGCCTTGGTGAACCACGTAGTGAATTTCGTTTATCTTTTTATCTGCCGATTATCTTACGACACTATGAAGTTATAATGAGGTTTCTCTTATTCCGTTTCTGGTTCTGATTGGTTCTTAAGTTTATCCAGAAGTAGAACGGGTAATCGAACTTGATCAGGATAAGTGCTGATTGGTTATGAAGTTTCGCTATTGTTACACTCATTCTTACAACACGATGACATATGCCCCTTTTCCACCAAAGCAGTTCCAGGGCTGGTTCGGGGCCAGTGCTTAGTTTGGAACCGGGTTTTCTGTTTCCACTGACAAAGAACTGGCTCTGGGGCCAGAAAAACCGGTTCCAGGCTAGCACCAACTCTCTGCTGGGCCAGAGGAAAGAACCGCTTACGTCAGCAGGGGGGCGGAGTTAAGACCAACAACAAAAACAAGACCATGAAAAGTCGCCATTTTTAAGCGACGAGGTATTTTTTAAGCGACGAGATATTTTTAAGCGATGAGATATGGATGCAGTAAAGCAGCAGTGGTCTGTGAAGGAGACAACCTGTCTCCTAGCGATATGGTCCACAGATGAAGTCCAGGCGAAACTGGAGGGTGCTATGTGGACCAAACCCGTATTATACCAAATACAAAAAGAGATGGCTGCGGCAGGATACGAATGCACTCTTGAGCAGATAAGCAACAAATTAAAGAAACTGAAGAAAGACTACAGGGACCAAAAAAAGGAGCTCGGTTGAAGCGGCAACGGGCGGCCGAGGAAGAACCCCCACTTCGATATTCTGGATTCGGTCCTCGGTGATAGACCGGCAAATAACACCACTGGAGCCTTAAATTCAGCGACGGCGATGCTGGAGGTGATGGTGCTGCAATCACAGCCTGGTAAGTTTCTTTTCAAACATTTTTGCCTTGCATAAAGTTTTTTTAGTGAGTGACCATTACTAGCTACTTCAGTTAATGTTTGTTTGTATAATGTTATAATGAAATTTGACGCATAGTTTCATTCACTAGTTCATTTTTGTAACTGTGAACTTAGTTCAAAATTTTTCACTATGAACTAGCTCATTTTAACATTTGTGAACTGAACTTTGAAATAGTTCATGTAGAAGGTGAACTTTCCCAACACTGGCTGTTTTTATGTGGTTTATGGAGTTGTCCAGCATTGGGGACGAGGACCTGATGTCTCCACTCCACTGCAGCTCTCCTGCATCATCCAGCAGCTCAGGACAATCACAGCAGACCAGACCTGGTAAGTTGGTGTGCTGAGTATCCAGCAGTATGTCTCTCATCGGATACTATGCAAACATGGATATATACCTAATAGTGTGACTTTATAATATAAATACATGCTGTAATAAGTGAACAGTCATTCATATAAAATCCCCTACCAGCCGTAAACAGTTAACGAATGCTCTTATTGCTGAGCCGACATGCTTCTTATATTGTATTGCTGAACCTCTGTTAATCTACTTATGACTTAACAAAAACTTTTAAACTCATTATTCTGTTTTTGTACACAGCTAAGAGGAAGCGAGACAGCAACACTGAGCTCCTGGAATACCTTGAGCGGGCGGACGAGAGGTTCCTGCAGCACAGCAAGGAAATGAACGATGCCTTGCACAAGCTGGAGGCAGACAACAGTGCATTCCTCAGCATGATGGGGCGCATGGTGTCTGTAATGGAGGCACAAGCCAGAAAATAATCACACCACTTTTTTTTGCACCCTTGCACTGCTCACGTCACTTTGTTATGTTGTGTTTCCACGCACTATGTAAATAAATATTTTTTCTAGAGACATGTCTGCTTGTATATGTTTTCACTAGTGATGTAAAATTATTTTAACTGTGTAATAAGTACAAGTAAAGCTGGTTAGAGCTTATGAAAACAAATAATGAAAGAACAACAAGCTACCTTTTTCAGTCACATTATTTACAAATAAATGACTCATTTCTATGAACTTATCAAACTGAACAATTAAGCAACATTGACATGAAGTAAATAGCAAAATAACCAAACAAATTACTCATTCCCTCTGTTAAAGTAGGCCATTAAAGTGGCTCTAATGTCAGCCCCTTCTTGACTGCCATGTTCAGGTAATGCCTGAAGAGGAAGCTGGATGTTGGCATGTCTATCTTGGTGCTCCTCAGTGAAATTGTCACCATGTTCCTCACAGATGTTATGAAGGACACAGCAGGTCAGCGCCATTTTCTTGCACAGTTCCAGTTTGCAGTCATTTCTTTTTAGTAGGCACCTCCACCGTCCTTTCAATCTCCCAAATGCCATTTCCACAACCGATCGTGCACTGCTGAGGCTGTAATTGTAGATGTGTTGTTCAGGGGTCAATCTGCCAGTGTCAGAAAAGGGTTTCATCAGCCAGTTCTGCATGGAGTAGGCTGGATCACCTATCAGGTAATGTCCAACCTCACAGCCAGAGATGGTCACTTTGCTTTGACCTAGAAGTTCTCCATCACTTAGGACTTCCCACAAATGTGACTGTTTTAGGACTCTTGTGTCATGCACACTCCCTGGAAAGCCAACACACACGTCCCAGAAAAAAACTCTGCCATCTACAACTGCTTGCAGAACAACCGAATGCCATCCCTTCCGGTTGTAGTAGTCTTGGGGATACTCTTCTGGTGCTATAATGGGAATGTGGCTTCCATCTATTGCACCAACACACTGTGGCACTCTCCAACGACTCTGAAAGAGAGCAGCCATTTCCGCTAACCTCTCAGCATCAGGGCATGTTATGTGGGCAGGGAGCAGCAGCTTGATGACTGCGTTACAGAAATCCTGAATGCAATTAAAGACGGTGCTCACGCTTACTCCAAAAAGATGGCTGATGGTCCTGTATTCACCGCCAGTGGCGAGCTTCCAGATGGCAATAGCCACCCGCTTCTGGATTGGGACACACAAACGGTAATTTGTGTTCCTTCTCCCCAAGACATGCCTCAACCGACTGCAGATATACTCAAACGACTCTCGGGACACACGGAAATTCTGCATGAACTGGTGAGAGGTGAAATCAGGAACAGTTGTGTCCCACCAGTAGCGAGATCTTGGGTGTGCCCAGACAACATGTGATCTCCGCCTTGCCATCAGTTGCAAGATTACCTGTAAAGATAAAAATGTATAGGTAAATAAACATGTTGTGTGGAGAGTCATCGATACTCAAACAAATATTCATCATGGTACTTAACCCTTGTGCCTCTGTTTCCCCTTAGATTAGAGTGGGATGTGTACTGAGAAATAAATGTGCATGTGTGAGTGTTGGAAACATAAGTGTTACATTTACTCATGGAGTTAATGTACAGCACATTTGCCATACTTTATATTCTGACCTTATTATATTTCTATATGTATGAACACAGTCAAAATAATAAAGAAAATTAACTACCGACAAGCCAAAAATGTCCTTAGTGAGGCAAAAGGGTTAAAGAAATGAGGTTAAACATAAATCATTCACTTGTATTTCCATGCAGTTTGTTTACATTCACTTCAGTAAGTTAAGTTCATTACAGAGCTAAGCATCCTCATATCTACCGCTGTGGTAGATATGAGCGGCGACTTAAAAATTGCCAGTAATATGTTTGTGAATTTGTGGCGATTCCAGCAGGGACATAACACTGGCTAACATTAGCTCAGAACAAAGGCTAACATAACCATCTCATGTTCAGTGTAAGTAAGAGTCAAAACGTTATTAGGTTATTACCTGTCTCCTAGAGCGTAATTGCCATCCAATCAAAGTCTGTCGAGCAGCACAAACATATTGGATCTGCCGGTTTCTGATCCCAATGAACCACTGTAAAGCCAGAAGCAGCAGCTGTACAAATGCGAAGTCATCCATTGTTGTTGTTGCTGCTTCTTCTTCTCCGTGTTGTTGTTGCTTGGATGTTCGCGCCAAGTTTTATGCAAACGCAGCGACGTAACTGACGTATACAGTGATGCAATGATGTGGCTCCCCTTAGCACCCGGGCTATGGAAAAGCAAACTGGTTCTCAGCTGGCTCGCAAGTTGAACCAGTTGTGAACCAGTACCATCACTGGCCCCGAACCAGCCCTGGAACTGCTTTGGTGGAAAAGAGGCAATAGTGGCTACTGCCTCGCTTCGCCTTTATGAGGCAGTAGCCACAAAAAACCCCCAAAACAAACAGTGGATTAAATGCTGAGCTGCAGAGCAGGAGTGTCTATGAGCCAGATGTTGGCATGCGGTTTTTTTTTGTGCATGTATGAGCATGCGGTGTTACTGAGTGCTAGCAGGGGTTCCCTGGTGTAAACAATAGCCCCATGGCTATATGCCGGCTGCCCCATTGTGAGCACGAGCAGAAGTCCCCAAACAAGCAGAAAAAACATGAGTGTTCTGAACATAGTTTGTGTAGTAAAATAAATAGCAGTTCAAAGAAACTAAGTAAACTGTGAAAAACTGACTGTGTACCACAGTCACATTGGGATAGGAAGCCTTGACCAGGTCAAGTATTGGGGATAGATGGGTCCATATGGCTGCGGGGCCCTTTTCTTTTGATGAGCTGATTGTGCCAAAGCAGACATGTTCTTCCACTCCACCGACACTTGATGGGTAACACGACATTTCTTTCATTTTAGGCCCTTGTGCTAGCCACTAGGTGCTAAAATGTCACCTCATGACCTTGATCAACATCTGTTTAAACAATCTTTCTCTAAAGTGTTGTAAATATAATATCTAAATCAAGTGCACGTGAACATGTTTATAACACAGTTGACGAGCAATTAACCCACTCTATGTGCAGACAATAATATTGATGAAATATTGAGGAGGAGGAGAAAAGACGGACCACACTGAAGTTAAAATTTCCTCCACTGAAGGAAGTGACATCACGTGCTGTTGGACAGGTGACTTTGGAGCAAACCATTGCTGAGTTAAAGGGGTTTTGCCAATGGCTAACACAGTTGACAGAGATTTCTCGGACACATGCAAAGTGAATAATTGAATATATAGTCGTGAGTCAAATAGATTTAAAAAACACCTTTATCATGTTTTAATAGCTATTTTCAACAAAAAATGATGAAAATAATATACAAAAACATGCATCCTACTGTTAATTTGGAGAACAAACCTTGACCTTTAACAAATAGGACAGCACAAAAAAATTTCCAATGTAGTGTACACAATTTCTGCAAAATAAACTATGGGATTTGCTGACGTTTTGTATTAAATTAAAAAAGAATGTGTACCAATGTAAAATTGATAATTTTTTGAAGTGAATATTTTGTAAAATTTATAAAAACAACCTGTGGACATGACATGTACCCCTAATTATAGAATGAACCGAATAAGTTAGGACAATGGATTAAAAAGATCGGCATGAGTATTAAAATAGAACATCTCCAAAAGACTGCCTTGTTAGGAACAGCGAGAATATTGCGGAAAGTTTTGGAAAAATGAAAATGATGCTTATGAAGAAACAATTAAATTCCTTTGGACCTACGGCTACTAGTTGTAGCTCGCTCCTGAGGACAAATCCGGTTTAACATCTATATACTGAGAAATGTAGAAACACATATAATAATAATAATAATAATAATAATAATAATAATAATAAATTAACTAAGTAGGGAAATACTAGGAGAAATGCTAAAGATTCATGAATAATGTAAATAATAATGGGTGTGTTAGACAGCGCTGTGTATTCTGCGTGGCTCTTGATTGCCATCGTGTGGCCAAGTTTAGGAAGTGCATGTTCCCTTTGTTGATTAAAGTCAGCGTTTCAGCAATAAATCTGTAGGAAATAGCTGGGGGGGGGCTTATCAGTGCGAGGCTTGTTGCCTGTTAGAAAATGTATTTATTAATAATAATAATAATAATAATAATAATAATAACTGATGTTGTACTGGATGGCTGTTGGTTTCCCTCATGTGGCCACATTTGGAAACTTGACTCACTGCATTTTCAGTCAATAAATTGGTTGAAATAATGAAATGATCCAATAATTGTAATGTAGGATATGGATGCATGCCGCTCCCATCCCATTCATCCATGAGAGGTGTGAAGAGCGTGGGTTTATTTGTCACCATTGTGTATTAATGCCTGTGTTCAACCCACTGTACTGCATGGCAGTTTGATCAACACTGGAGTGTGAATTGAGGAATATTGTAGACATGTAATAAATTAAGTAGTTAGATCAAAAATAATCAAAATAAATAATCACAAAACTAAATAAACACATCGATCTGGTCAAAACAGAGTGTATATACATTTACTGTAACCCAGATTGGGAAGATGATGGGCCTTAAACCACGAGCGCAGATAGAGGGGAGGACGGGGGGATTCGTCCCACCCAGATTTAAATTCACCTCGTTCGGTCCCCCCTACTTATAGGGAGGAAAAACGTCTATGCTGTCTTTCTTTGCATAAGGCAAACCTCACGGAAAAATCAAAAGACTAATTACCATTCAGTTTATTAAGGTGCACAGCAGTACAGACATAGTTGCAACTGCTCAGACTGCACAGGTTGCGAGCTCGAGCTTGGTTGCTATGGTTACCCACAAATTTGACAGGCATATCGGGGACAGCTCCTGCTAGTTCAGGACCCCAACACGGCATGATGAAGGGTGCCAAAAGGCAGAAAACAATTGCATCGTTTTTTCAAAAAAAAAAAAAGACTGTAAGTAAACTGTGCCTTACTTTATCATATCACCTTGCAATTGTTTGATAGTCTGTTCAAAGTAATGTCGTAGTGAAAGTAAAATCTTACGGAGTAGAGAAGCCTTTCTGGTAGCCTCCTTCTTTTGGTGGTAGCCTGTAGATATAGTGCTCAGAAGGCAGTTTTAATGTTTAATCTGGCGTTCCCTGCCATAATTTCAGCGAGCATATTGTTTCATAAGGAAACTTTGTGAAGAGTTGTTGACTGACTGCCGCTCACGCAACACACAGGCATAGTTAGAAAGTCAGGATGCGCTGGTTTACACTTTACACACACACACACACACGTAGCCCAGCCTCTCGCTATGTTTAACAGTTGGAACTTAGCGGTTTTAAAACTAGTTTTGCAGTTTTGCAATTTCTGTGCGTGATGATAATGTGTAAACTTTGGATTTCCATAGGCTATGTTAAAATGTTATCATTGTCCTGGCCTGCAGGTAGTTCCTGGTGATGGCAGTGAGGGAGGTGAAATAACATGTATACACACTACCATTCAAAAGTTTGGGGTCACCCAGACAATTTTGTGTTTTCCATGAAAAGTCACACTTTTATTTACCACCATAAGTTGTAAAATGAATAGAAAATATAGTCAAGACATTTTTCTGGCCATTTTGAGCATTTATTCGACCCCACAAATGTGATGCTCCAGAAACTCAATCTGCTCAAAGGAAGGTCAGTTTTATAGCTTCTCTAAAGAGCTCAACTGTTTTCAGCTGTGCTAACATGATTGTACAAGGGTTTTCTAATCATCCATTAGCCTTCTGAGGCAATGAGCAAACACATTGTACCATTAGAACACTGGAGTGATAGTTGCTGGAAATGGGCCTCTATACACCTATGGAGATATTGCACCAAAAACCACACATTTGCAGCTAGAATAGTCATTTACCACATTAGCAATGTATAGAGTGTATTTCTGATTAGTTTAAAGTGATCTTCATTGAAAAGAACAGTGCTTTTCTTTCAAAAATGAGGACATTTCAAAGTGACCCCAAACTTTTGAATGGTAGTGTGTGTATATATATATATATATATATCATCTCATTATCTCTAGCCGCTTTATCCTTCTACAGGGTCGCAGACAAGCTGGAGCCTATCCCAGCTGACTACGGGCGAAAGGCGGGGTACACCCTGGACAAGTCGCCAAGTCATCACAGGGCTGACACATAGACACAGACAACCATTCACACTCACATTCACACCTACGGTCAATTTAGAGTCACCAATTAACCTAACCTGCATGTCTTTGGACTGTGGGGGAAACCGGAGCACCCGGAGGAAACCCACGCGGACACGGGGAGAACATGCAAACTCCACACAGAAAGGCCCTCGCCGGCCCCGGGGCTCGAACCCAGGACCTTCTTGCTGTGAGGCGACAGCGCTAACCACTACACCACTGTGCCGCCCCTATATATATATATATATACACACACACACACACAAAATGGAATCATTTGCTGACAGCTCAGTCCCCCCCAGTTCAAAAATCCTATCTGCGCCCCTGCCTTAAACCCCCATTTACTGTGAGCATTGTGTTTATAGAGAAGAAAAGGCCTGGGAGTAGACAGTGCTGAGTGTGTTCATTAGAGCGCTGGCTTTATTTTGACAGATGGGTTTGATGTTCTGCATGTTGGTTTATTTTGCCCAACTGGTGAAATGAATAAGATTTCCCTGTAAATGAAACTTGGAGTTTAAGAATGAGGTTAGTGTTGGTGAAAATGCAGCGAATTTAGAACTTTATAGATTCTGTATTAAATGTTGCATTTGTGAAAGCTGATAAAGTAAGGTCTGATATTTGTTATTGCATTCCTTTCTGTGCTGCTGCTGGTAACTTAGATAAATTAGTGGCATGTTCATTGATGTTTATATAACTATTTTGTCTATTTTAAAATTATTTTATCTTAACCGTCCCAGGCGGGACGGCACCACTTGGAAATTGAAATTGGCATGTTATGATTGCTGTCTGACTATGTCACATGTGCAGGGTTGAATAGCCGAGTGCAATCCCTTGTACCAGGTCATCTGTGTCAGGGACACCCCCTCCCCCATCTTGGCTATGGACCCTTTTCATGTGACGTCACGACAAACGCGGCCGCCATTTTGGACATGTACTACCAGTAGTTTACCACAGCCAACATTGAGGAACAGCAGCAAAGAAAGTGTTTATTTTCAGCAAGACTTCCATCATGCCACTATATTGTTGTGCACCTGGATGTAGTAACCATCAACAAACAAGTCAAGGGTTATCATTTTATCGGATCCCGGTAGATGCTGACCGACGGAGAAGATGGATAGCGGCATACCAACGCTTGTGTAGTGATTACTTTGTTGGAGGTAAGACGAATAAAATTAGCCAGAAAAGGCATTACATTGCTGTTAACATTCCATTCTAGTTTACTGTAATTATGATCTGGCAGCTATTTACACCGGATCCAGTGTAAATAGCTGCCGGAGCCAACGTCCAAGGTTCCGGAGCGCGCTAGCTCGCTGCCGGCCGTAGCGCGCTCCAGCAAGCTCGGACGTTGGCTCCGGCAGCTATTTACACTGGATCCGGTGTAAATAGCTGCCAGATCATAATTACAGTAAACTAGTAAATACAGTTTTCTGCATCTCGCTCCTTTTTCTTTTATGTTTGTCGCCTTCCTCGCATTCAAACTGATTCGAGCCAAAGTCCACTACATGTCCAAAATGGCGGTCACGTTTACGAAGGTCACGTGACTGAAAAGGGTCTATACACAGGACTCCCCCTCAGTATCATGGAGCTGAAATGGCTATACTGGATCATTTGATATCCTACAAAAACAGTGTTCAGTTTGAGAACGATGCTTAAGAAGGTGTCTTCTGGACAACCTAATCAATGTAAAAGTTCTGGTACAGCCATTTTCACAACACTGAAAATATTCAGATGCCTAATTGGCACTGTGCACCACACATCCGTGTTTTGAAGCGAAAACCAACATATGCTGTTTTATTCACATATTCAGTAGAGCTATTTGCTGTGGTGACATTAGTTACTGACTAATTTTCTGTAGTGTTTTAGAAATTGTGATCGGAGGCCAATTTTGGGAATGAGACTCGCAATGGGGCCCTCATCTAAAAGAAGAAAACTCTCCTCATCTACTGCCTCACCTGAAACACAGAAAACAGCAGTTGTACGTTGTGGGTCTTATAATGGCACAAATTATACAGCTAACCCACTGCCATCCCAGCCCTTATCCACAGACACACAGTACACATTTTACTGTGTATTATATTGTATACTATTGTTGATAAATGTAAGTATTGTAGTTTTCCATTGCAGAAACTTCCAGCAATTACACGCTTACCTCCAAAACCATCTGTGAGCTCGTGAAGCTGCTATTTTGCAAGTTTGTTTTTGACACAGCTGTCTGTTTATATGCATACAAAGGCTGCAGGAAAAACACACATCTGTCAAAACAAAATCAACATGTCTGTCTCAATGAAGAAAAGCAGCAGCAACATGTCATAAAATTTGATGATATCTGTGTCAATACGAATAAGGATTGACATTCACCACCTGTATCACCATGCAAACTGGCTAACTGTGAATACATTTTTCCATGTAATTTTGCTGCCTTTACAGCAGGGAGAGTTTGCATAAGCACATCATAATATTTCAACCCTTAATCTGTGTAGCTTTAAACTGCCCCCTTGCCAGTTGTCGTCTTCCCGGGCACAAAGACTGTTCATTGGGGAAAAAACAGTGCTTTTAAATGTAGTGTGACCCAGCGGCTGGGGTGTTTCGACTCAACAGCAACCCAACAGCTGTGCAAGATTAGAAGTGACCGTACCTGAGCACACTGGACAATGCCTAGCTGTTAAAACTACACAAAACTACACAACATGGTCGTCACAAACAAACCATAGATTTGTTTATGTTAATTAATCAGATCATTCCCAATCATCGCTGAAAATCAGCAGGGGAAGGAGCTTAGAAACAGCTGGTTATGGCTTGCGGCTCCTTGTCCCATTGACTGTCCATTCCCTTCCCTGTCAGTTCCCTTCTGCCTGTGGATCGCCACTCTGCTGATCCGCTGAAACCACTTTGTTTATTGCCCTCCAAAATCAGCCCTTTTCCAGTGCATTTTGAAAGATACTGGACAGGACAGTTGGAAGAATAGATTTTTTTTAAATTGTAATGTAGCACAAATACTATAACGACCGATTTAAATGGATGCAGCTGCTGGGTAGATTGCATCATATCTGACTGTCCTCAACCACTAAGCCAGCAGCTGGGTTATAGACCCTTTTCAGTCACGTGACCTTCGTAAACGCGACCGCCATTTTGGACATGTAGTGGACTTCGGCTCGAATCAGTTTGAATGCGAGGAAGGCGACAAACGAAAAACATAAAAGAAAAAGGAGTGAGATACAGAAAACACCTTCACTATCCAGCGATGTAGGGCATTTACAGGGCGAGCAGAGGGAGAGGTATTTGCAAAAATTGAGGTTAGCAGGCTTAGAGAACGACGTTTACCTGCTTCCACCAGGATTGTTCACTGACGTACGGAAGTACACGAAGCCCTCGTCTTTACCTGACTTCGGCCCACATGATCTGTATACCTATGTCGTTAAAAACCCATCGCCATACACGCCAACATCCGAGGTTCCGGAGCACGCTCCGGCTTGCTCCAGGAGTGCTCCGTCCGAGGTTCCGGAGCGCGCTCCGGCTTGCTCCAGGAGTGCTCCGGCCGAGGTTCCGGAGCGCGCTCCGGCTTTACTGGATTTACTAGTTTACTGTAATTATGATCCAGCAGCTATTTACACCGGATCCAGTGTAAATAGCTGCTGGAGCCAACATCCGAGAATTAAGCAGCACACTCTGGCTTGCTCACCTTCAAATTAAGCAGCGCGCTCCGGCTTGCTCCCGGAGTGCTCCGGCCGAGGTTCCCGAGCTCGCTCCGGCTTGCTCGCCCTCAAATTAAGCAGCGCGCTCCGGCTTGCTCCAGAGCAAGCCGCTTAATTTGAGGGCGAGCAAGCCGGAGAGAGCTCCGGAACCTCGGCCGGAGCACTCCGGGAGCAAGCCGGAGCGCGCTGCTTAATTCTCGGATGTTGGCTCCGGCAGCTATTTACACTGGATCCGGTGTAAATAGCTGCCGGATCATAATTACAGTAAACTAGTAAATCCAGTAAAGGAAAAACTTGAGACTGAAAGGTTTTAACAGTCATCCAAATGACTGAATGTAAACATTGCTACAGTATACAGTAACATACCAGCTATGATGTTGTTGACATTAGCTAGTCAACAATAGCTACTACAGAAGAACAAAGAGGTTACAATGGGTTATTTTAGCCTATTTGGTTACACACTCGCCGCCACAGAATGTTAACAGCAATGTAATGCCTTTTCTGGCTAATTTTATTCGTCTTACCTCCAACAAAGTGGTCACTACACAAGCGTTGGTATGCCGAGGGCTGCCAATCTGTTAATGGCCGCTATCCATCTTCTCCGTCGGGATCCGATAAAATGATAAACCTTGCCTTGTTTGTTGATGGTTATTACATCCAGGTGCACAACAATATAGTGGCATGATGGAAGTCTTGCTGAAAATAAACACTTTCTTTGCTGCCGTTCCTCAATGCTGGCTGTGGTAAACTACTGGTAGTACACGTCCAAAATGGCGGCCGCGTTTGTCGTGATGTCACGTGAAAAGGGTCCATAGAAAGCAACTCAGAATGAGTTAAAATAACCCAAGAATATGACCCCACAGCCTCGACCCAGCGTTTAGGTTGGGAGAGGAAGAAAAACTAGGCAGCGTTTTTTCGAGCTACTTGTGTGGTGAAGCGTCGGCTCTGTTAACAGTGTACACAGACATCGGTGTGGATCAGAGCTGAGTGCCGGGCCGAGTAATAAGGCGATGTTCTGCGTTCTGTGACCTGTAGCTGTAGTGGACCGAGGAGTTTAGAATCCGGGCCTTGAAGCCACAGACGGGCTCAAAAGGGAAGCCCAATGTTGCACAAACACAGAGTGCTTTTACTAACCTCATTACAGTGATGGCTGTTTGTTTGTTTGTTGACAGGGAGTAACTGCGCATGAGCAGACCATGATCTGTCGGCAGTTGTTTGCAGTTCGCTCAGCCGATCAAAACGGCGTAAAAAATAATGTGAATGATAATGTTTCTGTGCACAGAAAGGATGAAGAATGCGCTCGCCAGTGAAAAGCTGTGGCGTTCTGTTTCTTTTTGAATGTGTTTTACTGCGGGACCGTTGTTCTTAGGCCTGAGGCCCGCCCACTCCGGGTCTCAACTCGGTCCTGTAGAGAGTATATAAAGGCTGTGGGCGCTGCGCAGGGGCATGAACTGAGCGGCTTGACTTGGAGAGAGCAGCGCGATGTCTGGCAGAGGAAAGGGCGGCAAGGGGCTCGGGAAAGGAGGCGCTAAGCGGCACCGGAAAGTTCTTCGCGACAACATTCAGGGAATCACCAAGCCGGCTATTCGCCGTCTGGCTCGCCGTGGGGGTGTGAAGCGCATTTCCGGCCTGATCTACGAAGAAACCCGCGGTGTGCTGAAAGTGTTCCTGGAGAACGTGATCCGCGACGCCGTCACTTACACGGAGCATGCCAAGAGAAAGACCGTCACCGCTATGGATGTGGTGTACGCCCTGAAACGCCAGGGACGCACTCTGTACGGCTTCGGCGGTTAAACGCTCCGACACTGAACCGCACCAACACAACGGCTCTTTTAAGAGCCACCCAAACATCCACAAAGAGCTCTTTCTCCATGAGTGTGTGTGAGAGAGGAGAAAAAGAAAAGCAGTCGGTGTGTGCATATATTTTTTTATTTCTCAGGTAATATACTTGCTGTTTCGTTCTGCACTACACTGAGCCACAGCAACGAAATCTCGTTCTAATGTGTATTGTTTGATGCAAATCTGAATGAAAATAAAGTCTATTTAAAATGAAGCAGAGAACAGGAAACTGCAGACACGAGTAACATCAGTAATACTTAACCGTTTCTATATGAAAGCTGTGTGTGAGAGAAACGCTTCAGATGGTGGTAATAGAAATATAAGAATGGAATGAATTCTTATCTATAAAATTCTTCCATCAGTGCTGTGAATATAAAACGGCGGGAAGGGAGACAAAGCGAGGCGGAGGGGAAGGAAGTGGGCGGAGCGGTAGGAGGCGCCCCGTATGAGGAGGTTTGGAACTCTGGCCAATAAAATATGTTCCTGCCTCGTGTCTAATTACACTGCGGACCTGTAAATAGAGCGGCCGCGAGGCGGGCCTTATTCATTCTCTTACAGTTTAGCCGAGGAGCAGCGCCATGCCCGAGCCACCTAAAAGCGCGCCCAAGAAGGGCTCCAAGAAAGCCGTGACCAAGGCGGCTGGTAAAGGAGGCAAGAAGCGCAGAAAGTCCAGGAAGGAGAGCTACGCTATCTACGTGTACAAGGTCCTGAAGCAGGTTCATCCTGACACCGGCATCTCGTCTAAGGCTATGGGCATCATGAATTCCTTCGTCAATGACATTTTCGAGCGTATCGCCGGTGAGTCCTCTCGTCTGGCTCACTACAACAAGCGCTCCACCATCACCTCCAGAGAGATCCAGACCGCTGTGCGCCTTTTACTGCCTGGCGAGCTGGCCAAGCACGCCGTGTCCGAGGGCACAAAGGCCGTCACCAAGTACACCAGCTCCAAGTAAAGCGCGCTGCTGCTGCGGCCGCCTTCAGCAACCCAACGGCTCTTTTAAGAGCCACCCACTTTCTCATAGAAGAGCAAATTCGTGTCTCTCTCTGCTGTTCCCTTGTCTTGCACTAAGTGCAGAGTTGAATAAATATTTACGGAAGCTACATCGAGAAAAGTTGCCACATCAGAGAAACCAACCTCCATCAATGAGTAAATAAAGGAGCTATTTTACTTACAAAGCGAAAATAAGAGTAAAAATTATATGGGTGCTGCGCAATGACTTCTATTGAGTAGTTTTAGTTATTTAAGATGTTTTATTTGTATCTGCGGATAAATAGAAATCTGCCTTGTGGCAATGTCCATTGTGATAAATGTATTGAAATACGCACAAGGTTTTGTCCTTGATACATATAGACTAATTATTAAATACAACATTACCTTTGCTCATTTCCAAGCAGCGGAGAAAACTTTCTGCTTCTCTCTTCTGATTACTGAAGCGGCGCTCAGACACCACAATATCTAAAAGGACAAAAACCTGTCAGTCAAACGGCGAGGAGTTCTAGAACTCTGGCCACTGTGTCCTAACAGCTGTTCTGTTTCACTGCTCCGACTCCACTCGAACCGTGAGCTCAAACAGAACGGTGTTCCGTGCAGGGGATGGAGACGGGCTCGTTTCTGTGAGACAGTGAGGTGGCTCTTAAAAGAGCCTTTGTGTGCGTTAGACGGAGTCGGCGTTTAAGCGCGCTCTCCGCGAATACGGCGTGCCAGCTGAATGTCCTTGGGCATGATGGTCACTCTCTTGGCGTGGATGGCACACAGGTTAGTGTCCTCGAACAGGCCGACCAAGTATGCCTCGCTCGCCTCCTGCAGTGCCATGACAGCCGAGCTCTGGAAGCGCAAATCGGTCTTAAAGTCCTGAGCGATTTCTCTTACCAGGCGCTGGAAGGGCAGCTTACGGATGAGCAGCTCAGTAGATTTCTGATAACGGCGGATCTCCCTCAGAGCCACGGTGCCGGGCCTAATTTATTGCCGCTCGCGCAGCTCCGCAGAGCCAACAGCGCAGCTTAGCACGTTTTGTAGGTTCAATCGCCGCACGGACAGCGCCGTCATAATCTATTTTCACCCATCAGCCTTCCTTTATCGCCAGCACACTACTGTTATTGTTATACTATTACGGCTAAAATGCGTTATAAATAAAATGCATCATTATTAATACCACTTTATATTGTTTATGAATTCCTTTTATACTAGAGCTATGAAATACCCCAAAACCTGGGAAAGGATTAAAAAAACTGCACTTTTTGAGCATAGATGGCGGCTCTTAAAAGAGCCTTTGGGGACTGACGAACGCAGCAGTAGGTGAATTTATTTAGTCTTGCCGGCCTTCTCGGTCTTTTTGGGCAAAAGCACCGCCTGAATGTTCGGCAGCACACCACCCTGAGCGATGGTCACTCTGCCGAACAGTTTGTTCAGCTCCTCGTCGTTGCGCACAGCGAGCTGTAAGTGGCGGGGAATGATGCGAGTCTTCTTGTTGTCACGAGCGGCGTTACCGGCCAACTCCAGGATCTCAGCAGTCAGGTACTCCAGCACGGCGGCCAGATAAACTGGAGCGCCGGCGCCGACACGCTCGGCATAGTTGCCTTTCCGCAGGAGCCTGTGGACACGGCCCACGGGAAACTGGAGTCCGGCTCTGGATGAACGAGTTTTAGGTTTCGCTTTAGCCTTACCACCGGTCTTTCCTCTTCCGCTCATTCTGCTGCTCAGATCTGTTGCAGGAACAACTCTGAAATAAAAAGCGCTGCAGCTCGAGCCCTCTGTGATAAAGACAACACGGCTCTTCTCTGATTGGGTAAGATCGTTGTGGCAGAACAACCAATCACAAACATGCCGTCAAAATCCATGCCGTGTGTGTGTGTGTGTGTCTATGTGGGCGAGTTGTGGTGTTGGATTTGGTGGAATTTGATGTGCCAACAGGAAGACTAGGCCAGGCGGAGACTCTGCTGCAGCCTTTTGGTTATTTTATTCCACACTCCTGGAGCTCTACTCGGACGACATCAAATGAGATGTGAACCCTACTGTGGAATTCCTTCCTGATGCTTTAATCCTAACACAAATCACTTTGCAGAGCTACAACCCTAAAAATAATCACTTTGCATGGCTACAACCCTAAAAATAATCACTTTGCATGGCTACAACCCTAAAAATAATCACTTTGGGCGGCTAAAACCCTAAAAATCATCACTTTGGGCAGATGCAACCCTAAAAATAATCACGTTGCGTGGCTAAAACCCTAAAAATTATCTCTTTGCACGGCTACAACCCTAAAAATAATCACTGTGCATGGCTACATACCCTAAAAATAATCACTTTGGGCGGCTAAAACGCTAAAAATCATCACGTTGTCGGCTACAACCCTAAAAATAATCACTTTGATTATTCATGTTGTTTCAGTGTTCATGTGATTCATGGAAGCTTTATAGCTGCAGAAAGTGATTCATGTTGGGGTTAAAGCTGCACAAAGTGATTCATGTTGGGGTTAAAGCTGCACAAAGTGATTCATGTTGGGGTTAAAGCTGCACAGAGTGATTCATGTTAGCGTAATAGCTGCGCAAAGTGATCCATGTAAGCTTAATAGCTGCACAAAATGATACAGGTTAGCTTTATATCTGCAAAAAGTGATTCATGTAAGCTTTATAGCTGCTCAGAGTGATACATGTTTGCGTTATAGATGCACAAAGTGATTCATGTTAGCTTTATATCTGAAGAAAGTGATTCATGTTAGCTTTATATCTGAAGAAAGTGATTCATGTTAGCTTTATAGCAGGGCAAAGTGATTCATGTTAGCTCTATAGCTGCGCAAAGTGATTCATGTTAGCTTTACAACTGCGCAAAGTGATTCATGTGAGCTTTATAGCTGCAAATCACTTTGTGCAGCTATGAAGCTAACACGAATCACTTTGTGCCACTGTGAATCTCACACGAATCACTCGGTGCAGCTATGAAGCTAACATGAATCACTCGGTGCAGCTATGAAGCACTCGCTGAAGCTATGAAGCTAACATGAATTACTTTGTACAGCTATGAAGCTAACATGACTCACTTTGTGCCACTGTGAAGCTAACACGAATCACTCTGTGCAGCTATCAAGCTAACATGAATCACTTTGTGCAGCTATGAAGCTCACATGACTCACTATGTGCAGCTATGAAGCTAACATGACTCACTATAAGCAGCTATGAAGCTCACATGAATCACTTTGGGCAGCTATGAAGCTAACATGAATCACTTTCTGCAGCTATGAAGCTCACATGAATCACTTTGTGCAGCTATGAAGCTAACATGAATTACTTTGTGCAGCTATGAATCAGTCGGTGCAGCTATGAAGTTAACATGATTCCCTATGTGCAGCTATGAGGCCAACATGAATCACTCTGTGCAGCTATGAAGCTAACATGAGTCACTTTGTGCAGCTATCACCCAAATACGAATCACTTTGTACAGCTAGGAAGTTAACATGAATCACTTTGTGCAGCTATGAAGTTAACATGAATCACTCTGTGCAGCTATGAAGCTAACATGAATCACTTTGTGCAGCTATGAAGCTAACATGAATCAATTTGTGCAGCTATGAAGCTAACATGACTCACTTTGTGCAGCAATCACCAAAATACAAATCACTTTGTGCAGCTATGAAGCTAACATGAATCACTTTGTGCAGCTATGAATCTAACACGAATCACTTTGTGCTGCTATGAAGCTAACATGACTCACTTTGTGCAGCTATGAAGCCAACTTGAAACACTCTGTGCAGCTATGAAGCTAAGATGAGTCACTTTGTGCAGCTATGAAGCTAAAATGAATCACTTTGTGCAGCTATGAAGTTAACATGAATCACTTTGTGCAGCTATGAAGCCAACATGAGTCACTTTGTGCAGCTATGAAGCCAACTTGAAACACTCTGTGCAGCTATGAAGCTAAGATGAGTCACTTTGTGCAGCTATGAAGCTAAAATGAATCACTTTGTGCAGCTATGAAGTTAACATGAATCACTTTGTGCAGCTATGAAGCCAACATGAGTCACTTTGTGCAGCTATGAAGCTAACATGAATAACTATGTGCAGCTATGAAGCTAACATGAGTCACTTTGTGCAGCTATGAAGCTAACATGAATCACTTTGGGCAGCTATGAAGCTAACATGAATCACTTTGTGCAGCTATGAAGCCAACATGAATCACTCTTTGCAGCTATGAAGCTAACATGAGTCACTTTGTTCAGCTATGAAGCTAACATGAGTCACTTTGTGCAGCTATCACCCAAATACGAATCACTTTGTGCAGCTATGAAGTTAACATGACTCACTTTGTGCAGCTATGAAGCCAACATGAATCACTCTGTGCAGCAATGAAGCTAACATGAGTCACTTTGTGCAGCTATCACCCAAATATGAATCACTTTGTTCAGCTATGAAGCTAACATGAGTCACTTTGTGCAGCTATCACCCAAATACGAATCACTTTGTGCAGCTATGAAGTTAACATGACTCACTTTGTGCAGCTATGAAGCTAACATGAATCAATTTGTGCAGCTATGAAGCTAACATGACTCACTTTGTGCAGCAATCACCAAAATACAAATCACTTTGTGCAGCTATGAAGCTAACATGAATCACTTTGTGCAGCTATGAATCTAACACGAATCACTTTGTGCTGCTATGAAGCTAACATGACTCACTTTGTGCAGCTATGAAGCCAACTTGAAACACTCTGTGCAGCTATGAAGCTAAGATGAGTCACTTTGTGCAGCTATGAAGCTAAAATGAATCACTTTGTGCAGCTATGAAGTTAACATGAATCACTTTGTGCAGCTATGAAGCCAACATGAGTCACTTTGTGCAGCTATGAAGCCAACTTGAAACACTCTGTGCAGCTATGAAGCTAAGATGAGTCACTTTGTGCAGCTATGAAGCTAAAATGAATCACTTTGTGCAGCTATGAAGTTAACATGAATCACTTTGTGCAGCTATGAAGCCAACATGAGTCACTTTGTGCAGCTATGAAGCTAACATGAATAACTATGTGCAGCTATGAAGCTAACATGAGTCACTTTGTGCAGCTATGAAGCTAAAATGAATCACTTTGTGCAGCTATGAAGCTAACATGAATCACTTTGGGCAGCTATGAAGCTAACATGAGTCACTTTGTGCAGCTATCACCCAAATACGAATCACTTTGTGCAGCTATGAAGTTAACATGACTCACTTTGTGCAGCTATGAAGCCAACATGAATCACTCTGTGCAGCAATGAAGCTAACATGAGTCACTTTGTGCAGCTATCACCCAAATATGAATCACTTTGTGCAGCTATGAAGCCAACATGAATCACACTGTGCAGCTATTAAATAACACGGATCACTTTGTGCAGCTATGAAGCAAACATGAATCACTTGGTGCAGCTATGAACCTAACATGAATCACTTTCTGCAGCTATGAAGGTAACATGAATCACATTTTGCAGCCATGAATCACTCGTTGCAGCTATGAAACTAACATGATTCACTGTGTGCAGCTATGAAGCAACATGAATCACTTTGTGCAGCTTTGAATCTAACATGAATCACTTTGTGCAGCTATGAAACCAACATGAATCACTTTGTGCAGCTTTGAATCTAACATGAATCACTTTGTGCAGCTATGAATCTAACATGAATCACTCTGTGCAGCTATGAAGCTAATCTCATCTCATTATCTCTAGCCGCTTTATCCTTCTACAGGGTCGCAGGCAAGCTGGAGCCGATCCGAGCTGACTACGGGCGAAAGGCGGGGTACACCCTGGACAAGTTGCCAGGGCTATGAAGCTAATATGAATCATTTTGTGCAGCTATAAAGCAAACATGAATTACTTTGTGCAGCAATGAAGCTATCATGACTCACAATGTGCAGCTATGAAGCTAACATGAATAACTATGTGCAGCTATGAAGCTAACATGAGTCACTTTGTGCAGCTATGAAGCTAACATGAGTCACTTTGTGCAGCTATGAAGCTAAAATGAATCACTTTGTGCAGCTATGAAGTTAACATGAATCACTTTGTGCAGCTATGAAGCCAACATGAGTCACTTTGTGCAGCTATGAAGCTAACATGAATAACTATGTGCAGCTATGAAGCTAACATGAGTCACTTTGTGCAGCTATGAAGCTAAAATGAGTCACTTCGTGCAGCTATGAAGCTAAAATGAATCACTTTGTGCAGCTATGAAGTTAACATGAATCACTTTGTGCAGCGATGAAGCCAACATGAGTCACTTTGTGCAGCTATGAAGCTAACATGAGTCACTTTGTGCAGCTATGAAGCTAACATGAGTCACTTTGTGCAGCTATGAAGCTAAAATGAATCACTTTGTGCAGCTATGAAGCTAACATGAATCACTTTGTGCAGCTATGAAGCTAACATGAATCACTTTGTGCAGCTATGAAGCTAACATGAGTCACTTTGTGCAGCTATGAAGCTAACATGAGTCACTTTGTGCAGCTATGAATCTAACATGAATCACTTTGTGCAGCTATGAAGCTAACATGAGTCACTTTGTGCAGCTATGAAGCTAACATGAGTCACTTTGTGCAGCTATGAATCTAACATGAATCACTTTGTGCAGCTATGAAGCTAACATGAATCACTTTGTGCAGCTATGAAGCTAACATGAGTCACTTTGTGCAGCTATGAAGCTAAAATGAATCACTTTGTGCAGCTATGAAGCTAACATGAATCACTTTGTGCAGCTATGAAGCTAACATGAATCACTTTGTGCAGCTATGAATCTAACATGAATCACTTTGTGCAGCGATGAAGCTAACATGAATCACTTTGTGCAGCTATGAAGCTAACATGAATCACTTTGTGCAGCTATGAAGCTAACATGAATCACTTTGTGCAGCTATGAATCTAACATGAATCACTTTGTGCAGCGATGAAGCTAACATGAATCACTTTGTGCAGCTATGAAGCTAACATGAGTCACTTTGTGCAGCTATGAATCTAACACGAATCACTTTGTGCAGCTATGAAGCTAACATGAATCACTTTGTGCAGCTATGAATCTAACATGAGTCACTTTGTGCTGCTATGAAGATAACATGACTCACTTTGTGCAGCTATGAAGCTAACATGAGTCACTTTGTGCAGCTATGAAGCCAACATGAATCACTTTGTGCAGCTTTGAATCTAACATGAATCTCTTTGTGCAGCTATGTAGCTAACATGAGTCACTTTGTGCAGCTATGAAGCCAACATGAGTCACTTTGTGCAGCTATGAAGCGACCATGAATCACTTTGGGCAGCTATGAAGCTAACATGAATCACTTTGTGCAGCTATGAAGCTAACATGAGTCACTTTGTGCAGCTATGAAGCTAACATGAATCATTTTGTGCAGCTATGAATCTAACACGAATCTCTTTGTGCAGCTATGTAGCTAACATGAGTCACTTTGTGCAGCTATGAAGCCAACATGAGTCACTTTGTGCAGCTATGAAGCGACCATGAATCACTTTGGGCAGCTATGAAGCTAACATGAATCACTTTGTGCAGCTATGAAGCCAACATGAATCACTCTTTGCAGCTATGGAGCTAACATGACTCACTTTGTGCAGCTATCACCCAAATACCAATCACTTTGTGCAGCTATGAAGCTAACATGAATTACTTTGTGCAGCTATGAAGCCAACATGAGTCACTTTGTGCAGCTATGAAGTTAACATGAATCACTTTGTGCAGCTATGAAGCCAACATGAGTCACTTTGTGCAGCTATGAATCTAACACGAATCACTTTGTGCAGCTATGAAGCTAACATGAATTACTTTGTGCAGCTATGAAGCCAACATGAGTCACTTTGTGCAGCTATGAAGCTAACATGAATCACTTTGTGCAGCTATGAAGCCAACATGAGTCACTTTGTGCAGCTATGAATCTAACACGAATCACTTTGTGCAGCTATGAAGCTAACATGAGTCACTTTGTGCAGCTATGAAGCTAAAATGAGTCACTTTGTGCTGCTATGAAGCTAACATGAATCACTTTGTGCAGCTATGAAGCTAACATGAATCACTTTGTGCAGCTATGAAGCTAACATGAATCACTTTGTGCAGCTATGAATCTAACACGAATCAATTTGTGCTGCTATGAAGCTAACATGAATCATTTTGTGCAGCTATGAATCTAACACGAATCTCTTTGTGCAGCTATGTAGCTAACATGAATCACTTTCTGCAGCTATGAATCTAACATGAGTCACTTTGTGCAGCTATGAAGCCAACATGAATCACTCTGTGCAGCTATGGAGCTAACATGACTCACTTTGTGCAGCTATCACCCAAATACGAATCACTTTGTGCAGCTATGAAGCTAACATGAATTACTTTGTGCAGCTATGAATCACTTTGTGCAGCTATGAATCACTCGGTGCAGCTATGAAGTTAACATGATTCACTTTGTGCAGCTATGAAGCCAACATGATTCACTTTGTGCGGCTATGAATCTAACATGAATCACTCTGTGCAGCTATGAAGCTAACATGAATCACTTTGTGCAGCTATGAAGCTAACATGAATCACTTTGTGCAGCTATGAAGCTAACATGAGTCACTTTGTGCAGCTATGAAGCTAACATGACTCACTTTGTGCAGCTATGACCCAAATACGAATCACTTTGTGCAGCTATGAAGCCAACATGAGTCACTTTGGGCAGCTATGAAGCTAACATGAATCACTTTGTGCAGCTATGAAGTTAACATGAATCACTTTGTGCAGCTATGAATCTAACACGAATCACTTTGTGCTGCGATGAATCTAACATGAATCACTTTGTGCAGCTATGAATCTAACACAAATCACTTTGTGCTGCTATGAAGCTAACATGAATCACTTTGTGCAGCTATGAATCTAACATGAATCACTTTGTGCAGCTATGAAGCCAACATGAATCACTTTGTGCAGCTATGAATCTAACACGAATCAATTTGTCCGGCTATGAAGCTAACATGAATCACTCGGTGCAGCTATGAATCTAAAACGAATCAATTTGTCCTGCTATGAAGCTAACATGAATCACTTTGTGCAGCTATGAAGCTAACATGAATCACTTTGTGCAGCTATGAAGCTAACATGAGTCACTTTGTGCAGCTATGAAGCTAACATGGATCACTTTGTGCAGCTATGAAGTTAACATGGATCACTTTGGGCAGCAATTAAGCCAACATGAATCACTTTGTACAGCTATGAATCTAACATGAATCACTTTGTGCTGCTATGAAGCTAACATGAATCACTTTGTGCAGCTATGAAGTTAACATGAATCACTTTATGCAGCTATGAATCTAACATGAATCACTCTGTGCAGCTATGAAGCTAACATGGATCACTTTGGGCAGCAATTAAGCCAACATGAATCACTTTGTACAGCTATGAAGCTAACATGAATCACTTTGGGCAGCAATTAAGCCAACATGAATCACTTTGTGCTGCTATGAAGCTAACATGAATCACTTTGTGCTGCTATGAAGCAAACATGAATCACTTTGTGCAGCTATGAAGTTAACATGAATCACTTTATGCAGCTATGAATCTAACATGAATCACTCTGTGCAGCTATGAAGCTAACATGAATCATTTTGTGCAGCTATAAAGCAAACATGAATTACTTTGTGCAGCTATGAAGCTAACATGAGTCACTTTGTGCAGCTATGAAGCCAACATGAATCACTCTGTGCAGCTATGGAGCTAACATGACTCACTTTGTGCAGCTATCACCCAAATACGAATCACTTTGTGCAGCTATGAAGCTAACATGAATTACTTTGTGCAGCTATGAAGCTAACATGAATCACTTTGTGCAGCGATGAAGCTAACATGAATCACTTTGTGCAGCTATGAAGCTAACATGAATCACTTTGTGCAGCTATGAAGCTAACATGAATCACTTTGTGCAGCTATGAATCTAACATGAATCACTTTGTGCAGCGATGAAGCTAAAATGAATCACTTTGTGCAGCTATGAAGCTAACATGAATCACTTTGTGCAGCTATGAAGCTAACATGAATCACTTTGTGCAGCTATGAATCTAACATGAATCACTTTGTGCAGCTATGAAGCTAACATGAATCACTTTGTGCAGCTATGAATCTAACATGAGTCACTTTGTGCAGCTATGAAGCTAACATGAGTCACTTTGTGCTGCTATGAAGATAACATGACTCACTTTGTGCAGCTATGAAGCTAACATGAGTCACTTTGTGCAGCTATGAAGCCAACATGAATCACTTTGTGCAGCTTTGAATCTAACATGAATAACTATGTGCAGCTATGAAGCTAACATGAGTCACTTTGTGCAGCTATGAAGCCAACATGAGTCACTTTGTGCAGCTATGAAGCGACCATGAATCACTTTGGGCAGCTATGAAGCTAACATGAATCACTTTGTGCAGCTATGAAGCCAACATGAATCACTCTTTGCAGCTATGGAGCTAACATGACTCACTTTGTGCAGCTATCACCCAAATACCAATCACTTTGTGCAGCTATGAAGCTAACATGAATTACTTTGTGCAGCTATGAAGCCAACATGAGTCACTTTGTGCAGCTATGAAGTTAACATGAATCACTTTGTGCAGCTATGAAGCCAACATGAGTCACTTTGTGCAGCTATGAATCTAACACGAATCACTTTGTGCAGCTATGAAGCTAACATGAATTACTTTGTGCAGCTATGAAGCCAACATGAGTCACTTTGTGCAGCTATGAATCTAACACGAATCACTTTGTGCAGCTATGAAGCTAACATGAATTACTTTGTGCAGCTATGAAGCCAACATGAGTCACTCGGTGCAGCTATGAAGTTAACATGAATTACTTTGTGCAGCTATGAAGCCAACATGAGTCACTTTGTGCAGCTATGAATCTAACACGAATCACTTTGTGCAGCTATGAAGCTAACATGAGTCACTTTGTGCAGCTATGAAGCTAACATGAGTCACTTTGTGCAGCTATGAAGCTAAAATGAGTCACTTTGTGCTGCTATGAAGCTAACATGAATCACTTTGTGCAGCTATGAAGCTAACATGAATCACTTTGTGCAGCTATGAAGCTAACATGAATCACTTTGTGCAGCTATGAATCTAACACGAATCAATTTGTGCTGCTATGAAGCTAACATGAATCATTTTGTGCAGCTATGAATCTAACACGAATCTCTTTGTGCAGCTATGTAGCTAACATGAATCACTTTCTGCAGCTATGAATCTAACATGAGTCACTTTGTGCAGCTATGAAGCCAACATGAATCACTCTGTGCAGCTATGGAGCTAACATGACTCACTTTGTGCAGCTATCACCCAAATACGAATCACTTTGTGCAGCTATGAAGCTAACATGAATTACTTTGTGCAGCTATGAATCACTTTGTGCAGCTATGAATCACTCGGTGCAGCTATGAAGTTAACATGATTCACTTTGTGCAGCTATGAAGCCAACATGATTCACTTTGTGCGGCTATGAATCTAACATGAATCACTCTGTGCAGCTATGAAGCTAACATGAATCACTTTGTGCAGCTATGAAGCTAACATGAATCACTTTGTGCAGCTATGAAGCTAACATGAGTCACTTTGTGCAGCTATGAAGCTAACATGACTCACTTTGTGCAGCTATGACCCAAATACGAATCACTTTGTGCAGCTATGAAGCCAACATGAGTCACTTTGGGCAGCTATGAAGCTAACATGAATCACTTTGTGCAGCTATGAAGTTAACATGAATCACTTTGTGCAGCTATGAATCTAACACGAATCACTTTGTGCTGCGATGAATCTAACATGAATCACTTTGTGCAGCTATGAATCTAACACAAATCACTTTGTGCTGCTATGAAGGTAACATGAATCACTTTGTGCAGCTATGAATCTAACATGAATCACTTTGGGCAGCTATGAAGCTAACATGAATCATTCTGTGCAGCTATGAAGCTAACATGATTCACTTTGTGCAGCTATGAAGCTAACATGAATCACTTTGGGCAGCTATGAAGTAAATATGAATCACTATGTGCAGCTATGAATCTAACATGAATCACTCTGTGCAGCTATGACGCTAACATGAATCACTTTGTGCAGCTATAAAGCAAACATGAATCACTTTGTGCAGCTATGAAGCTAACATGACTCAGAATGTGCAGCTATGAAGCCAACATGAATCACTTTGTGCAGCTATGAAGCTAACACGAATCACTTTGTGCAGCGATGAAGCTAACATTACTAACTTTGTGCAGCTATGAAGCTAACACGAATCACTTTGTGCAGCTGTGAAGCTAACATGACTCACAATGTGCAGCTATGAAGCCAACATGAATCACTTTGTGCAGCTATGAAGCTAACATGAATCACTTTGTGCAGCTATGAAGCTAACATGAATAACTATGTGCTGCTATGAAGCTAACATGAATCACTTTGGGCAGCTATGAAGCTAACATGAATCACTTTGTACAGCTATGAAGCTAACATGAATCACTTTGTGCAGCAATCACCCAAATACGAATCACTTTGTGCAGCTATGAAGCTAACGTGATTCACTTTGTGCAGCGATGAAGCTAACATGAGTCATTTTGTGCAGCTTTCACCCAAATACAAATCACTTTGTGCAGTTATGAAACTAATGCCGCTTTTCCACTACAAACGCGGCTGAGTCGTGCCGTGCTGAGTCGGGCTGAGCGAGGCTGTTGGAGTTGCATTTCGACTACAACCGCGCTGAACCGTGCTGGCTGGAAGTGGGTGGACACATTGGGTGGAGTTAGCGAAAGTGGGTGGACGTCAGGTGATGTCGTTAAGCAGCGCAAACAGTGACATCAGTGAGCTTTTAAGCGGTAGTCTCACGACCCGAATAGTAAACAATAAACATGGAGGACATGGAGTCGTTAGTGTTGCTGGTCTTGGTGCTGTGGCTTGTTGTCACCGACAACGCGGACAGATACTGGCAAGAGCGTATAGATGAGGCGAGGCGCATAAGGCTTCAGAAATTCTCATAATTCGTAATTCTTCTCCTTCCGGGTTTGCGGTGTTTACAGATCCCAGCGCGCTCGCGGGGCGTGTGTGAGCATGTGAGGACACTCCTCCTCACCAATCAGTGCACAGGGGAGTGTCTACTCACGCCCCCAGCCTCACTTGGCACGGCTTAGCTCGCTTCAGCCCCACTCCAAAACGGTGCGAGTTTTAGGGGCTAAGCAGGGCTGAAACGAGCTGAGTCATGCTGGTTTTTGGTAGTCGAAACGCGAGCCGTGTTGGGCTGAAGTGAGCTGAAGCGAGCTGAAGTGAGCTGAAAAAGGGTAGTGGAAAAGGGCCATAACATGAATTACTCTGTGCAGCTATGAAGCTAACATGAATCACTCGGTGCAGCTATGAAGCTAACATGAATCACTTTCTGCAGCTATGAAGCTAACATGAATCACTTTCTGCAGCTATGAAGGTGACATGAATCACTTTTTGCAGCTATGAATCACTTTGTGCAGCTATGAATCACTTTGTGCAGCCGTGAATCACTCGGTGCAGCTATGAAGTTAACATGATTCACTTTGTGCAGCTATGAAGCTAATATGAATCACTTTGGGCAGCTATGAAGCTAACATGAATCACTTTGTGCAGCTATGAAGTTAACATGATTCACTTTGTGCAGCTATGAAGCTAACATGAATCACTTTGGGCAGCTATGAAGCTAACATGATTCACTTTGTGCTGCTATGAAGCTAACATGAATCACTTTGGGCAGCTATGAAGCTAACATGAATCACTTTGTGCAGCTATGAAGCTAACATGATTCACTTTGTGCAGCTATGAAGCTAACATGAATCACTTTTGGCAGCTATGAAGTTAACATGATTCACTTTGTGCAGCCATGAAGCTAACATGAATCACTTTGGGCATTTATGAAGCTAACATGAATCACTTTGGGCAGCTATGAAGCTAACATGAATCACTTTGGGCAGCTATGAAGCTAACATGAATCACTCTGTGCAGCTATGAAGCTAACATGAATCAGTCTGTGCAGCTATGAAGCTAACATGAATCACTTTGTGCAGCTATGAAGCTAACATGAATCACTCTGTGCAGCTATGAAACTAATATGAATCACTTTGGGCAGCTATGAAGCTAACATGAATCACTTTGGGCAGCTATGAAGCTAACATGAATCACTTTGGGCAGCTATGAAGGTAACATGATTCGCTTTGTGCAGCTATGAAGCTAACATGAATCACTTTGTGCAGCTATGAAGCTAACATGAATCACTTTGTGCAGCTATGAAGTTAACATGATTCACTTTGTGCAGCTATGAAGCTAACATGAATCACTTTGGGCAGCTATGAAGCTAACATGAATCACTTTGTGCAGCTATGAAGCTAACATGATTCACTTTGTGCAGCCATGAAGCTAACATGAATCACTTTGTGCAGCTGTGAAGCTAACATGACTAACTTTGTGCAGCTATGAAGCTAACATGAATAACTATGTGCAGCTATGAAGCTAAGATGAATCACTTTGGGCAGCTATGAAGCTAACATGACTAACTTTGTGCAGCTATGAAGTTAACATGAATAACTATGTGCAGCTATGAAGCTAAGATGAATCACTTTGGGCAGCTATGAAGCTAACATGAATCACTTTGTACAGCTATGAAGCTAACATGAATCACTTTGTGCAGCAATCACCCAAATACGAATCACTTTGTGCAGCTATGAAGCTAACATGATTCACTTTGTGCTGCTATGAAGCTAACATGAATCACTTTGTGCAGCTATGAAGCTAACATGAGTCACTTTGTGCAGCTTTCACCCAAATACAAATCACTTTGTGCAGTTATGAAACTAACATGAATTACTCTGTGCAGCTATGAAGCTAACGTGATTCACTTTGTGCAGCGATGAAGCTAACATGAATCACTTTGGGCAGCTATGAAGCTAACATGAATCATTCTGTGCAGCTATGAAGCTAACATGATTCACTTTGTGCAGCTATGAAGCTAACATGAATCACTTTGGGCAGCTATGAAGTAAATATGAATCACTATGTGCAGCTATGAATCTAACATGAATCACTCTGTGCAGCTATGACGCTAACATGAATCACTTTGTGCTGCTATAAAGCAAACATGAATCACTTTGTGCAGCTATGAAGCTAACATGACTCAGAATGTGCAGCTATGAAGCCAACATGAATCACTTTGTGCAGCTATGAAGCTAACACGAATCACTTTGTGCAGCGATGAAGCTAACATTACTAACTTTGTGCAGCTATGAAGCTAACACGAATCACTTTGTGCAGCTGTGAAGCTAACATGACTCACAATGTGCAGCTATGAAGCCAACATGAATCACTTTGTGCAGCTATGAAGCTAACATGAATCACTTTGTGCAGCTATGAAGCTAACATGAATAACTATGTGCTGCTATGAAGCTAACATGAATCACTTTGGGCAGCTATGAAGCTAACATGAATCACTTTGTACAGCTATGAAGCTAACATGAATCACTTTGTGCAGCAATCACCCAAATACGAATCACTTTGTGCAGCTATGAAGCTAACGTGATTCACTTTGTGCAGCGATGAAGCTAACATGAGTCATTTTGTGCAGCTTTCACCCAAATACAAATCACTTTGTGCAGTTATGAAACTAATGCCGCTTTTCCACTACAAACGCGGCTGAGTCGTGCCGTGCTGAGTCGGGCTGAGCGAGGCTGTTGGAGTTGCATTTCGACTACAACCGCGCTGAACCGTGCTGGCTGGAAGTGGGTGGACACATTGGGTGGAGTTAGCGAAAGTGGGTGGACGTCAGGTGATGTCGTTAAGCAGCGCAAACAGTGACATCAGTGAGCTTTTAAGCGGTAGTCTCACGACCCGAATAGTAAACAATAAACATGGAGGACATGGAGTCGTTAGTGTTGCTGGTCTTGGTGCTGTGGCTTGTTGTCACCGACAACGCGGACAGATACTGGCAAGAGCGTATAGATGAGGCGAGGCGCATAAGGCTTCAGAAATTCTCATAATTCGTAATTCTTCTCCTTCCGGGTTTGCGGTGTTTACAGATCCCAGCGCGCTCGCGGGGCGTGTGTGAGCATGTGAGGACACTCCTCCTCACCAATCAGTGCACAGGGGAGTGTCTACTCACGCCCCCAGCCTCACTTGGCACGGCTTAGCTCGCTTCAGCCCCACTCCAAAACGGTGCGAGTTTTAGGGGCTAAGCAGGGCTGAAACGAGCTGAGTCATGCTGGTTTTTGGTAGTCGAAACGCGAGCCGTGTTGGGCTGAAGTGAGCTGAAGCGAGCTGAAGTGAGCTGAAAAAGGGTAGTGGAAAAGGGCCATAACATGAATTACTCTGTGCAGCTATGAAGCTAACATGAATCACTCGGTGCAGCTATGAAGCTAACATGAATCACTTTCTGCAGCTATGAAGCTAACATGAATCACTTTCTGCAGCTATGAAGGTGACATGAATCACTTTTTGCAGCTATGAATCACTTTGTGCAGCCGTGAATCACTCGGTGCAGCTATGAAGTTAACATGATTCACTTTGTGCAGCTATGAAGCTAATATGAATCACTTTGGGCAGCTATGAAGCTAACATGAATCACTTTGTGCAGCTATGAAGTTAACATGATTCACTTTGTGCAGCTATGAAGCTAACATGAATCACTTTGGGCAGCTATGAAGCTAACATGATTCACTTTGTGCTGCTATGAAGCTAACATGAATCACTTTGGGCAGCTATGAAGCTAACATGAATCACTTTGTGCAGCTATGAAGCTAACATGATTCACTTTGTGCAGCTATGAAGCTAACATGAATCACTTTTGGCAGCTATGAAGTTAACATGATTCACTTTGTGCAGCCATGAAGCTAACATGAATCACTTTGGGCATTTATGAAGCTAACATGAATCACTTTGGGCAGCTATGAAGCTAACATGAATCACTTTGGGCAGCTATGAAGCTAACATGAATCACTCTGTGCAGCTATGAAGCTAACATGAATCAGTCTGTGCAGCTATGAAGCTAACATGAATCACTTTGTGCAGCTATGAAGCTAACATGAATCACTCTGTGCAGCTATGAAGCTAATATGAATCACTTTGGGCAGCTATGAAGCTAACATGAATCACTTTGGGCAGCTATGAAGCTAACATGAATCACTTTGGGCAGCTATGAAGGTAACATGATTCGCTTTGTGCAGCTATGAAGCTAACATGAATCACTTTGTGCAGCTATGAAGCTAACATGAATCACTTTGTGCAGCTATGAAGTTAACATGATTCACTTTGTGCAGCTATGAAGCTAACATGAATCACTTTGGGCAGCTATGAAGCTAACATGAATCACTTTGTGCAGCTATGAAGCTAACATGATTCACTTTGTGCAGCCATGAAGCTAACATGAATCACTTTGGGCATTTATGAAGCTAACATGATTCACTTTGTGCAGCTATGAAGCTAACATGAATCACTTTGGGCAGCTTTGAAGCTAACATGAATCACTTTGTGCAGCTATGATGCTAACATGATTCACTTTGTGCAGCTATGAAGCTAACATGAATCACTTTGGGCAGCTATGAAGCTAACATGATTCACTTTGTGCTGCTATGAAGCTAACATGAATCACTTTGGGCAGCTATGAAGCTAACATGAATCACTTTGTGCAGCTATGAAGCTAACATGATTCACTTTGTGCAGCTATGAAGCTAACATGAATCACTTTTGGCAGCTATGAAGTTAACATGATTCACTTTGTGCAGCCATGAAGCTAACATGAATCACTTTGGGCATTTATGAAGCTAACATGAATCACTTTGGGCAGCTATGAAGCTAACATGAATCACTTTGGGCAGCTATGAAGGTAACATGATTCGCTTTGTGCAGCTATGAAGCTAACATGAATCACTTTGGGCAGCTATGAAGCTAATCACTTTGTGCAGCTATGAAGCTAACATGATTCACTTTGGGCAGCTATGAAGCTAACATGAATCACTCTGTGCAGCTATGAAGCTAACATGAATCACTCTGTGCAGCTATGAAGCTAACATGAATCACTTTGTGCAGCTATGAAGCTAACATGAATCACTTTGTGCAGCTATGAAGTTAACATGATTCACTTTGTGCAGCTATGAAGCTAACATGAATCACTTTGTGCAGCTATGAAGCTAACATGATTCACTTTGTGCAGCCATGAAGCTAACATGAATCACTTTGGGCATTTATGAAGCTAACATGATTCACTTTGTGCAGCTATGAAGCTAACATGAATCACTTTGGGCAGCTTTGAAGCTAACATGAATCACTTTGTGCAGCTATGAAGCTAACATGATTCACTTTGTGCAGCTATGAAGCTAACATCAATCACTTTTGGCAGCTATGAAGTTAACATGATTCACTTTGTGCAGCCATGAAGCTAACATGAATCACTTTGGGCATTTATGAAGCTAACATGAATCACTTTGTGCAGCTATGAAGCTAACATGAATCACTCTGTGCAGCTATGAAGCTAACATGATTCACTTTGTGCAGCTATGAAGCTAACATCAATCACTTTTGGCAGCTATGAAGTTAACATGATTCACTTTGTGCAGCCATGAAGCTAACATGAATCACTTTGGGCATTTATGAAGCTAACATGAATCACTTTGGGCAGCTTTGAAGCTAACATGAATCACTTTGTGCAGCTATGAAGCTAACATGATTCACTTTGTGCAGCTATGAAGCTAACATCAATCACTTTTGGCAGCTATGAAGTTAACATGATTCACTTTGTGCAGCCATGAAGCTAACATGAATCACTTTGGGCAGCTATGAAGCTAACATGAATCACTCTGTGCAGCTATGAAGCTAACATGAATCACTCTGTGCAGCTATGAAGCTAACATGAATCAGTAGAGTCGCAGGGTTTGGTAGCTTACAGCCGTGCCGCCGGGTCGCGGTGAACCCGGGGGAAAGTTTGGGGGAGGAGTTCGGGCAAAGTTCTTGTCAAGTACAGGTTGCTCACCTGACTTCCTCGAGGCGTGGGAAAAATTGTGCCATTATCCCGTGGAAAGCGTATATCTGACGCACATGATCAGTGTGTGTTCATTGAGTATGGAGTGTGTGAGACTTGCATTTTACCAGTTTCCTGCGCTACGAGTTCGGGCCGCACTTGTGAAGCGTGTGTGATGCATGTGATTAGCACGTTACAATCACTCATAACTTGCATGTGATACAAGCCAGGAGTGGGTATAAAACCAGCGTGTCTGCAGCATTCTGTATCTGTCTTTCGACTGAAGAACATTGAATAATTTGTGGGATTTTTTTTTTTTAAATTCAGTTTAACGTTTAGAAAATGGGACCCAAGAAGCAGCGAGCAAAAGTGAAATAACCCAGCCTGAAACATCAGAGGGGGAGGAGGAGGAAGAGTTTGATGATGATGGTAGCAGCACCGGCGAGCCCTGCACGGACAGGGAGAAGTTTGCCTTCTAGCCGGCAGAAGGCACAGCACCCCGCCAGAGGGATTTTCACAGGTAAATACACATGTTTTAAAATTCATTTCAGTATCTGTATGCTTATGTAATTAATATTATATATGCTGATTTTCATGTATGCTTCTGCTAACGATGCCCAGAAGTGAGGACACTGCAATCCCATCATCGCTGTCAGGCCATTGTGCCATGCTCAGTAATGAGGACGAGGACATCCCGACACCCCGTCCCACCACTCAGCAGGAGCAGGACAGCAGCTCAGAGTCAAAGTGTGTTTCAGTGCTCAAACTGTTGGGCTATTTCGTTGGGATTTTTTACAATGTAATAAAATGTGTTATTCCCTTATACTCATGTTTTATTATTTGAGGTTTGCATGGTAAATTAACATATACTCAAATAAAAACAGCAAATGAGGTGGTCTTCTTCCTTTCAACAATGCTACGCGCTACATCAGGGGTGGGGAACGTCCGGCCTCCGGGCAGTATACGGCCCACGAGACCGTTTGATCTGGCCCGCAAGATGATTTCATAATTACTTACAGGCTCACACACACACACACAAAAAAAAAAAAAAAAATATATATATATATATATATATATATATATATATATATATATATATATAATCAGAAAATAATCAGACTACAATTAATAAAATTGGCGAGTGGTTGTCTTTCCAGGCCAAGGACAGGGTCCTGAACCCCACATGAACAGTTCGTGATCATGCATGGTCACGTCATTTAGCGGGCATAGACAGACTGTTTAACGATTTCACCAAAATGCACCATGGCAAGTCTGAAGAAGAGAAAGGTAGATGCAGAATGTCGTGCTTTTCAGGAAAAATGGACAAAAGATTATTTTTTCGTGTAAGTAAAAGGCAAGTCAGTTTGCTTAATTTGTGGGGAAGCACTTGATGAAAAAGGCTAATCTGGAGCATCATTACACCACCAAACACACCAAGCTGGATGAGCTGAAAGGACAAGTGCATGTGGATAAAATTAATGCTCTTTGGTGGAGTTTGGGCACCCAACAAGCAACATTCACAAGACCTCAAGGTAACCAAGAAAACGTTACACAGGCTAGTTTTGTGGTAAGTGAGCTAATCACTAAGAAACTGAAACCACATTCAGAAGGGGAGTTTGTGAAGGAGTGCCTTGTCGCTGCAGCGGAACTGCTCGCACCAGACAAAGTGACACTTTTCCAAAGTGTCAGTTTGTCTCGAAGAACTGTCTCCGACTGGATTACTGACATGGCACAAGACATTGAGAAAACATTGAAGGATACCATGAGGGATTTTCAGTTTTTCTCATTCGCCTGCGACGAGACAACAGACATCACAAATACCGCCCAACTCGCCATTTTTGTGTGTGGGATTACAGCTGAGTTTGATACATGGGAGGAAATGCTGTCTTTGCAAGCCATGCATGGCACTACCAAAGGTGAGGATTTGTTTGAGCAAGTTCTTTTGGTTATGAACAATTCGACCTGCAGTTTGACAAGCAGGGGTTAAATTGGGCCGGGGCTGTCCGGGGCTGAGCCCCGGCACATAAGCTCGGAGCGGATGGCATATGATCACGCACACATCAAAAGCAACAAACCCTTTTCACGATTTTCAGTTCTGAATAATTAAATATCGTTTTATTAATCAATAAACCCATGACTTTTATGAGATAGATCATAGTTTTCCTGATAACAAGACGACCTGTCAAAGCTATTTAGAACAGAACTTGTGATCAGAGATTCTGGTTTCTGGAACACTGTGTGGGTTGCCAATTCCGCTTTTTATAAGCGACTTTGGGGTTTCTTTTTTTGTGAGCTCGCTTTAAAAAAAATCAGAAGTCGTGGTTTGCGGGTTTTTGGGCTTGTGCTTCAGCGTTGTGACTTGTTTATAATTTTCTCCGTACACCGTCTCCCCTTTTAAAATAGAAGCACAATCATTTGAATGCAGCAAAACTTTTGCTGCATTCAAATGATTGTGCTTCTATTTTGCTGCTATAATATGCTCATCTTATGTATGTTCTAGACAATACAAAAAGTACCACATGCCAAATAAATAATTGAATACATAATAATAACAATAATAATAAATGCTTCCAATGTTATAGTGTTGTTTGTATTTGGTTGCATTCACTGCATGAATATATTTGATTGACAATTTGACTGACAGTGTTTTGGCATATTTAACATTTATCCTCCAAAATAAATCAACTGTTTTGGTTTAAGATTGTGCAAGCCTTCAAATTTTCTCACTGAACATTTCTCCTTCACATTTTTCACCTGTAGGCATGTGACAAGATTTAACATGATATTGCTCAACCTACCTCTGTAAAGTCAGCTAACAACTTATTAAAATGCACCAGAATTCAGCAAATAACATGTATGATAATAAAAAACTTCTGGGGGAGGACCCCCAGACCCCCCACTAATCATTTCCTTCAAACCAATGTACAACAACCTGTACAATCTGTTACATTGGCCAACCAATCTACATTCAAACTGCCATAATGTGTAGGGGGGCACTACAAGATACACATAGGCCTACAACACACAGATAAGGTGTATATCTCTGTGCAATATGATATGGTTATCAAATTAGAGGGTTATTTTCCAAAAAGTATATTGGGGCAGGGCGGCGGGGGCAGGGGCGGGTACAAGGCAGAGCGCCCCCACATAACCAATCCCAATTTAACCCCTGTTGACAAGCTAAGTGGACTGGCTACAGACGGAGCCCCAGCCATGGTTGGTGCGCAGAAAGGATTGATTGCATTGGTTAAAAAAGAAATGAGTCATCTCAGTCTGGATCCAAATGAGTTGATTGTGTGCCACTGTATCATACACCAAGAGAGCCTGTATGCGCATTCCCTGAAGCTCAATAATGTGATGACTACAGTTGTTTTCACCATCAACTTCATTAAAAGCAGAAGACTTAACAGTCTCCAGTTTAAAGAGCTACTGAGTGAGCTTGAGTCAGAGTATGGAGACCTGGTTTACCATTGTGAGGTGCGGTGGCTGAGTCGTGCAGATATGCTTGCACGCTTCTACAACTTGACGGTAGAAGTAAAGCAGTTCATGGAGATGAAGGGCAAACCAGTTGCTGAACTCAGTGATAGCAAGTGGCTGTGTGATTTGGCCTTCATGGTGGACATTACCAGATACCTCTCCGAACTGAATGTTAAAGCATATATGCAGAGCCATGGCCTTACTTTCATTTATAAATGCCTTGAGACCTCAAGAATGGCACAGGAATAGTTTTAAGTGTTAACAATAAATCTAATATCGTAATTTTTATGATTAAAGTGATTTATATTGGTAGCGGTCTGAGTGAATGACCTTGACGTCCGTAATGTCACAACAGGAAGTCTATCGGTCTCATCACCATTTCCGCTATACTGAAACACAGAGCTGACTGCAACTCCGATCATCCATTTTGAGCTAATTTATCGCCATGCCACGTATGGTAGATATGTTTTTGGCTGGTGCAGCAACATGACAGAAGGTGGATTTATGTTGCATTCATGGCCCAAGAATGTTCAAACTGCAAAGATTTGTACGCGTTTTGTGAGAAGTTCACGGGCACATTGGGCGGCTACGAAGTGGTCTCTCCTCTGCTCTGCACATTTTACTGAAGACTCGTACGAGACCTCTGATCTGTTGAGGAGCATTGGCTATAAGCCCGTATTGAAAGAGGGTGCAGTCCCAACAATTACAGAAAACTATGAGAAAAGGAAAGTATTTTATTTATTTATTTATTCATTAAAAGGAATGTGAGTTTAGTTGCACCAGTCCTCCCGGAGTGAGCCGAGGGTTGTTGCTAAAACCCAGGACGGAATGGGACGGGACATATCACTCGGGCAGTGACCTCCCCGTGGTTGTTGCTAAAACCACTGACGTCCCACTCCGTCCCAGGTTTTAGTAATTGCTTGAGCCGAGCAGTAATGGCGGAGTACTCAGTATGAAGAAAAGTGAAAGAGTGGATCAGCCGTCTGATTTCTAAACTGGATATTGCTGCCATCTCGCCCTTACATGGAAGAAGTGAATGAATGGAGAACTGAACAAACAACTGAAAGTCAGATTGTTTCAAAAACAATCAGCCACAAGATCAGCCTTCAAGAAGCGAGAACACAGACGGGTAAGCTACGACTCATTTGGATAAAAAAAAACAAACAAAAAAAACCCACATTGTTTACCTGCATTTAGATTAATACATGTAACTTGTATTGTGTGTTTAAGTTAGCGGTATAAAATTATTTAATTTGCTTCAGAATGTGATTGTCTCAGTTTCTGATTCTTTAATTGGCCTTTTACATTTTATCAGTGAAAATGCATGCATGTACATGTATGTTGCATAAGTTGTAACACCTATCCTGTTTTAATGAGAGTCAACCCACAATCAATGAAGTCAAATCAGTCTTAGTTGAGCAAGTCAGTAACGGTATTTCTTACTTTCATCATAAATTTTTATTTATATGACTTTGGTCTATAGCTGTAAAAGGCCTCAGCCTTAAAACCGGTTCCTGCTGTGATGCACCCAGGGCTGGCTGGCTCAGCGGGACAGCTCCAATGACAACTTTGCAGTCAATTTTCACTCTCAAAAAAATATATATATTTTTTTTTAATTCCCATTTATGCAGCATACAAGAGTCAAGGATGGAGATACTATCCACTCAGAAATGTATTTAAAAATAAAGGCTCTGCGTATCTCCTTTAAGCTCCAAAGTCCCAACCAGCTTTTCAGCTCACTGTTTTCAAATGTGAAATCATTTGAAGCTAAACTGAAGCTGTGGCAAGTGCAACTGGAAAGGGGGAACACTGTGCACTTTCATACTTTGCAAGAACAAAAGCCTGCTGTGACATCTGAATATGCTGGGGAGTGTGCAAAACTACTCCAGGCCTTTGGAGAGAGGTTCCAGCTGATGAGAAGTTACAAGAAGGACCTGAACATATTTGCAACACCATTCAATGTGGAATCAGCTGATGTGCCTGACAACCTACAGCACAAAATAATTGAGCTGCAAAGCAACAATGAGCTCAAAGCTAGGTACATCAACCTTCCTCTGCTTGAGTTCTACAAACTGTATGTGCGTCCTGAGGATTTTCCCACTCTGAGGAGACATGCACTGAAGTTTGCGTCACTGTTTGGGACAACTGACTGCTGTGAGCAGTTCTTCTCAAAACTGACCCTTGCAAAGAATCGCTTCCGCTCAAGACTGACTGACCCAAACCTGGAAAACCAGCATCGTCATCTGTACCATCTGACATCAGATGCCTCACCAAAGAGAAGCAGTTCCAGCCTTCACATTAGGTCAGCCAGATATAATAATAAAAATTGGTAAAATATTATTATATTGTAGCATCTTCATTACATAAAATGCTCAAAGTGCTTTACATCAGTACATATAAAATCAATAAGAACACAAGACTAGAAACAGAGCATTAAAAAAATAAGAGGTGGATAAAATTTAAAAAGAAAATGGGAAGATTAAAAAGGGATAAAATAGAAAGTTACACCAATAAAGTTGCTTTATTTGAATAGCATGAAAGAAAGCTAAAATAAATGGGCTGCATCTTAATTTTCAGCAGAGGTTATGGGTTAAAAAATGTAGTTTGGCCCCCACAGAATGTTATAAAATGTTGACACATCAAATTCCACCAAATCCAACACCACAACTCGCCCACATAGACACACACACACACCCCTGACCCCCAGGCGCGCGCACACTCACTCCAAAGCTGTGCTTTCCACAGCACAAAAGCGGCTCCGTTTCCAAAACTGCACACTACACTCGGACAGTGGAAATCCATCAGGGTCATTGACAGGGCTCTCCTTCCTTCCACTCAGCCCAGAGCGCTTACAGCGGCCACGCCGTTTCTCAGCCCGTTTTTACACACGGCATCGCACAAAGCGCGCAGCCCGCCGGCTCGAGCCGCACCGTGCTGTTTTATGGCCACTGCGCGACACGCTCGGTCTGTACCCGGGCCTGCTGGAGCTCGGGAGGAACGAGAAAGCCCGTTCTCGCTAAACGTGTGCTCGATCGCTTTGGATCTTGTCTTCCGAGTCTTATTTTCGCCGAGAAACGCCGTGAGAAAACACAAGTGCGAGTGTGTGACGGCAACGCGCTCACTCAGCGGCAGCGCGGTTGAGTCTCAAACGTTCTCATGAGCGCTTTTAAGCCCCGCCCCCGGCCTCCGTTTCCCACACAGCGTTTCACTCGCTTCCGCTCCGGAGCTCCGAGACAGATGGCAGAAGTCGCTCCCGCCGCCGCGCCGGCCAAAGCGCCCAAGAAGAAAGCAGCTTCAAAGAGCAAGAAATCAGGCCCGAGCGTCGGCGAGCTCATCATCAAAGCAGTTTCTGCGTCGCAGGAGAGGAGCGGCGTGTCCCTCTCCGCCTTGAAGAAAGCTTTACAGGCCGCCGGATACGATGTGGAGAAGAACAACTCCCGCGTTAAAATCGCCGTCAAGAATCTTGTGAGGAAAAGCGTCCTGGTGCAGACCAAAGGGACCGGTGCGTCTGGCTCTTTCAAGCTGAACAAGACGCAGACCGAAGGCAAGAAAGCCGCGCCCAAAGCCAGAAAGGCGGCCGCCAAAAAGCCAGCCGCCGCTAAGAAGCTGGCGGCCAAGAAGCCCGCCGCCAAGAAGTCTTCTAAGAAGGCGAAGAAGCCCGCCGCCGCCGCCAAGAAATCCACCAAGAGCCCGAAGAAGGCGAAAAAACCGTCGACCCCCAAAAAGGCTGCCAAGAGCGCGAAGAAAACAAAAACTGCCAAGCCGAAAGCCGTAAAGCCCAAAACGGCCAAGGCGAAAAAGCCGGCCCCCAAAAAGAAGTAAACATGATTGTTTGATTGTTTTCTTTCCCTAAACGGCTCTTTTAAGAGCCACCCATGTTTTCGTTGAAAGAGCAGTATTCCATATTCACTCATGATATCAGATGCTGCTGATTGTTGTGGTGGAGTTGATTCCTGCTTTACAAAACGGTGACAGGAGGGCGCTGGGAGAACATGAACTGAGTCAGGGCTGGTGGAACTAATAACAATTTACATTTCTATACATCGATATATAAACTTTATAATATATATGCCTAAATTCCCTTCTTTCCTTTTTCATCTCTCTCACACACACACCCGTGGTATGGTTGTCACGCAGACTGACGCTGGAATTTGACGGCATGTTTGTGATTGGTTTTTCAGCTACAACGATCTTAACCAATCAGAGAATGGCCGTGTTGTCTTTATCACAGAGGGCACGAGCTACAGCGCTTTTCATTTCAGAGTTGTTCCTGCAGCGGATCTGAGCAGCAGAATGAGTGGAAGAGGAAAGACCGGTAAGGCTCGAGCCAAGGCCAAGAGTCGTTCATCCAGGGCTGGACTCCAGTTTCCCGTGGGCCGTGTCCACAGGCTCCTGCGGAAAGGCAATTATGCCGAGCGTGTCGGCGCCGGCGCTCCAGTTTATCTGGCCGCCGTGCTGGAGTACCTGACTGCTGAGATCCTGGAGTTGGCCGGTAACGCCGCTCGTGACAACAAGAAGACTCGCATCATTCCCCGCCACTTACAGCTCGCTGTACGCAACGACGAGGAGCTGAACAAACTGCTCGGCGGAGTGACCATCGCTCAGGGTGGTGTGCTGCCGAACATTCAGGCGGTGCTTTTGCCCAAAAAGACCGAGAAGACCGTCAAGACTAAATAAATTTACTTACTGCTGCGTTCGTCAGTCCCAAAGGCTCTTTTAAGAGCCACCCATCTTTGCTCAAAAAGTGCAATTTTTTTAATCCTTTCCCAGGTTTTGGGGTATTTCATAGCTCCAGCATAAAAGGAATTCATAAACAATATAAAGTGGTATTAATAATGATGCATTTTATTTATAACGCATTTTAGCCGTAATAGTATAACACTAATAATAACAGTAGTGTGCTGGCGATAAAGGAAGGCTGATGGGTGAAAATAGATTATGACAGCGCTGTCCGTGCGGCGATTGAACCTACAAAACGCGCTAAGCTGCGCTGTTGGCTCTGCGCGAGCGGCAATAAATTAGGGGCGGGTGTGGCTGTGTTTCAAACTGTGTCGGCGGGAAAAGACGGTCCAATAGCGAATAGGTGACGCAGCGCGTTCTCTCCAATGACAGGCGACCGCGTTCAAGACGCCCAATGAGCGCAGGGCGCTGTTAGAGTTGAAAAAGCCAGCGTCCGCCGGTGCCGTTTATTCTGTTTCTCATCTGTGAAGCACAGAGCTCTCCGCTATGGCAAGAACCAAGCAGACGGCCCGTAAATCCACTGGTGGCAAGGCGCCCAGGAAGCAGCTCGCCACGAAGGCTGCCCGTAAGAGCGCCCCCGCTACCGGCGGCGTGAAGAAGCCTCACCGTTACAGGCCCGGCACCGTGGCTCTGAGGGAGATCCGCCGTTATCAGAAATCTACTGAGCTGCTCATCCGTAAGCTGCCCTTTCAGCGCCTGGTAAGAGAAATCGCTCAGGACTTTAAGACCGATTTGCGCTTCCAGAGCTCGGCTGTCATGGCACTGCAGGAGGCGAGCGAGGCATACTTGGTCGGCCTGTTCGAGGACACTAACCTGTGTGCCATCCACGCCAAGAGAGTGACCATCATGCCCAAGGACATTCAGCTGGCACGCCGTATTCGCGGAGAGCGCGCTTAAACGCGGACTCCGTCTAACGCACAAAGGCTCTTTTAAGAGCCACCTCACTGTCTCACAGAAACGAGCCCGTCTCCATCCCCTGCATGAAACACCGTTCTGTTTGAGCTCACGGTTCGAGTGGAGTCGGAGCAGTGAAACAGAACAGCTGTTAGGACACAGTGGCCAGAGTTCTAGAACTTCTCGCGGTTTGACTAACAGGTTTTTGTCCCCGTCCTTTTAGATATTGTGGTGTCCGAGCGCCGCTTCAGTAATCAGAAGAGAAGCAGAAAGTTTTCTCCGCTGCTTGGAAATGAGCAAAGGTAATGTATTTAATAAATGGTCTATATGTATTAAGGATAAATCTTTGTGCGTATTTCAATACATTTATCACTTCACACACGTTTTGTGTTTTTAACAATGGACATTGTCACAAGTCAGATTTCCATTTATCCGCAGATATAAAACATTCTAAATATTTCTAATAACACAGACTACTCAATAGAAGTCACTACGCAGCACCCATATAATTTTTACTCTACGTTATTTTCGCTTTTTAAGTAAAATAGCTCGTTTATTTACTTCTTGGATGGAGGCTGGTTTCCCTGATTTGGCCACATGTGGAAACTTTATTTACTCATTGATGGAGGTCGGTTTTCTTGACGTGGCAACTTTTCTCGTTATATCTCCCGTAAATAAATTTTTATTCAATTCTGCATTTGTTATAAAACAAGGGTACAGCACAAAGAGAGACATGAATTTGCTCTTCTATGAGAAAGTGGGTGGCTCTTAAAAGAGCCGTTGAGTTGCTGAAGGCGGCCGCAGCAGCAGCGCGCTTTACTTGGAGCTGGTGTACTTGGTGACGGCCTTTGTGCCCTCGGACACGGCGTGCTTGGCCAGTTCGCCAGGCAGTAAAAGGCGCACAGCGGTCTGGATCTCTCTGGAGGTGATGGTGGAGCGCTTGTTGTAGTGAGCCAGACGAGAGGACTCACCGGCGATACGCTCGAAAATGTCATTGACGAAGGAGTTCATGATGCCCATAGCCTTAGACGAGATGCCGGTGTCAGGATGAACCTGCTTCAGGACCTTGTACACGTAGATAGCGTAGCTCTCCTTCCTGGACTTTCTGCGCTTCTTGCCTCCTTTACCAGCCGCCTTGGTCACGGCTTTCTTGGAGCCCTTCTTGGGCGCGCTTTTAGGTGGCTCGGGCATGGCGCTGCTCCTCGGCTAAACTGTAAGAGAATGAATAAGGCCCGCCTCGCGGCCGCTCTATTTACAGGTCCGCAGTGTAATTAGACACGAGGCAGGAACATATTTTATTGGCCAGAGTTCCAAACCTCCTCATACGGGGCGCCTCCTACCGCTCCGCCCACTTCCTTCCCCTCCGCCTCGCTTTGTCTCCCTTCCCGCCGTTTTATATTCACAGCACTGATGGAAGAATTTTATAGATAATTCATTCTAGTCTTATATTTCTATTACCACCATCTGAAGCGTTTCTTTCTCACACAGCTTTCATATAGAAACGGTTAAGTATTACTGATGTTACTCGTGTCTGCAGTTTCCTGTTCTCTGCTTCATTTTAAATAGACTTTATTTTCATTCAGATTTGCATCAAACAATACACATTAGAACGAGATTTCGTTGCTGTGGCTCAGTGTAGTGCAGAACGAAACAGCAAGTATATTACCTGAGAAATAAAAAAACACACACACACACACACATATATATATATATATATATATATATATATATATATATTTTTTTTTTTTTAGGGGCGGCATGGTGGTGTAGTGGTTAGCGCTGTCGCCTCACAGCAAGAACGTCCGGGTTTGAGCCCCATGGCCGGCGAGGGCCTTTCTGTGTGGAGTTTGCATGTTCTCCCCGTGTCCGCGTGGGTTTCCTCCGGGTTCTCCGGTTTCCCCCACAGTCCAAAGACATGCAGGTTAGGTTAACTGGTGACTCTAAATTGAGCGTAGGTGTGAATGTGAGTGTGAATGGTTGTCTGTGTCTATGTGTCAGCCCTGTGATGACCTGGCGACTTGTCCAGGGTGTACGCCGCCTTTTGCCCGTAGTCAGCTGGGATAGGATCCAGCTTGCCTGCGACCCTGTAGAAGGATAAAGCGGCTACAGATAATGAGATGAGATGAGATTTTATATATATATATATATATATATATATATATATATATATATATATATATATATAATAGCCACAATCTATTATCTATTTTATATATATATATATATATATATATATATATATATATTTTTTTTTTGTTTTGTTTTGTTTTGTTTGTTTGTTTCTCAGGTAATATACTTGCTGTTTCGTTCTACACTACACTGAGCCACAGCAAAAAAAAAAAAGAAAAAAGCAGCATCTGTGTGTGTGTATATACAGATGCTGCTTTTCTTTTTCCCCTCTCTCACACACACACACACACACACACACACTCATGGAGAAAGAGCTCTTTGTGGATGTTTGGGTGTCTCTTAAAAGAGCCGTTGTGCTGGTGCGGTTCAGTGTCAGAGTGTTTAACCACTGAAGCTGTACAGAGTGCGTCCCTGGCGTTTCAGGGCGTACACCACATCCATAGCAGTGACGGTCTTTCTCTTGGGTTTCCCCTTTAAGCGCTCCACTGGACACTTTTTCACACGGAGGAGGCCGACAGACAGGCTGCTGGAGCCGGGATTAATGCAGGGATAGCGCCTGTGGAAAGCCAGTCAGAGCTTGAGGAGCGCGGCTGTGAGGAGCTCCTGAACCCGGAGCTGGAGAAGGAGACCTACGAGCTGCTGAGGCAGTTGTTCCGCTCTCACACGGGCCTTCCGGTGGAACACAGGCGGAATAAAGCGCACTCAGCACTGCCGAGTCTGCAGAGAGTGGTGGGGAAAACCATCTACCGCCACCGCATCGCATACACCGGTGAGCTTTACTGCACTAACAGGGGCTCATGGCCATCTCTGTCTAAGAGTTACTGGCGATTGGCTTTGGGTGCATTAGCCCCGGGGGTTAGCCCCATTTTCAGGGACTTTAGCTTCATCATTGAGTTGAGCAAAGTTTGATCATAATTTTACCTTTTTCAGATCCCAGTAACAGTAATTTATCAGTTTTTAGACTGAAGGATCTGATTCTGAATCATTTGGTTCTCAGAATGCTCTGTGAAACCATTCTGCTGCTCTGTTTAGATTTAAACCCTGATGTGATTCAATTCAAAACACTTTATTTGTTTTGATTTGAACTGAATCCCATCAGGGTTTAAATCTAAACATTCAGCTCGCTACTCAGAGTTTCTTCAGCGTCTGTCAGTTAGTTTACAGAAGCCCAAACACTGCAGTGCAGGATTCTCTATTACAGGGGAACAAGCACTTTAACTCAGTGAAACATTCACTTGGCTCATAAAATAGCCTTTATTTAATAGTGACTTCATAATTTAATTTACGCTGTTTAGATTCCATAAGTTTATTTTTATATCGTTAGAGTGCTTTTTGTGTCAATTGAAGTTCATCTTGCCATACAATTACCCAATCATGACACAGCAGGCGGATATTACTGGCCAATCCTGTTGCAGGAGGCGGGCATTATGTGCCACAGGGACAGTCTGGACTTCAAAGAATTTCCCCACGTTGTTTCCCATAAATGTTAAAGTGCATTATGGATATTCTGTGCTTTACAGGACACAGCATTTAATACTGAATGTTGTAGCACACAGGATCTTTAACTGTGTGCTGTCAGGTGTGTGTGCGCGCACAAGTTGAGTAAAGTGTTGTAGGAGGTGTGTTTTTAAAGTGGAACTGCTGTCTGATTAATACTTTAATTTATCTAGAAGTTTTCTCTATTTTCTGTTCTGTTTACTCTTTAATGATGCTGCTGGAAGTTTTATTTCCCTGAGGGAACCCTCCCAAAGGGATCAATAAAGTTTTATCTATCTATCTATCTATCGTGGAAACTGGGTTCCTGGAACTCTGCTTATTTTTAAACATGCTTATCAAACACCAGCGCACTTTCTCACACACACGGGCAGTGGCAGATAATTCAGTAAGATTAAGGTGTGTGTAAATGATCACATTAGTGAAGGTGAAAATAAAGCACATGAATGGGGGCAAAAAGCATGCAGTAACTGAACACATCACTGCACAGACAGACAGAAGTGCAAAGTAGATTACACACAGACAGGAGGAGACCGAGTCCGGTCCTTTAAGGGGAGTGTCCTAGTGCCCAAGGAACAGAGAGAAAACCGTGAATAAACACACACATGGGGAGATGAAGGGGAAATGAGGAAACCTGGATGCACACACAAAGTAAGGGGAATTCTGGGTAATCTATCCCCATGCTGGGAATTTCAGGGAAAGATATTGTTTTATTTTCCTCAGGACAGAGAGACACTGACTCCTACAGGCAGATGGACTGCAAGAAAAGGCAGCTTTATTGTAGTAAGTACAGTTCAGTAGTTGTGTGTGGTGCAGCCATTCGGGGGACTGGGTGTGGGAGAAGACAGGTCCAGCTGTCGGGTTGAAGATGTTCCGTAGCCTGATAGTCCGTGTGTTAATAGTCCTGTGGCGTTTTCCATGTGGTAGAGGGACAGACAGGTGGTGACCTGGATGGCTCAGGTCTCTGGTGATGGTGCAACGTTCCTCTGTAGTCAACTGGTGTAGATGGAGTGTAGGTTAGAGAGCTCTGTCCCATTGTCTCACTGAGCCACTGGCACCACTTGGTGTAGTTTGCAGTAATGCACAGTAGGAGAGTGTACTCTCTGTGGTGTGGAGGTAGGCGTGTTGTCCTGCGTTTCCTCAAGAATGGTCTCTGCTGGGCTCTCTTCCTGGGGGGGGGTCAGATTTTTTTTTTTTTTAACGTGGAATCTCAGGAACTTGACGCTTTAGATCAAGGGTTGGATGATTATTGTCTACTGACTGTGTGTGTGTGTGTGTGTGTGTGTGTTACAGGCATGGTGCGGCAGCTGTTCGATGAGAACAATAGTCTGGACAGTGTTGGCTCCGTATTGAGCGGTGTGTTTGACGATGGCATGATTTCTTGGCGACGCATCGCAAGTGTTCTGGCTCTAGGTGCTGTGGTGTGTGAGTGGCTGAAGCAGGACTGTGTGAAGGAGCAAGTAGACGAGTGTGTGGACATTGTTGCCTTACAAATCTCCTCCTACCTCACTACAGACCTGCAGCACTGGTTCTTCAACAATGGCTAGGTGAGTATATTGATGAGACTGGTTCAGAACACACACACACAATCCTGCCTTGTGCCCTCATGTTGTTGTGTGTAAGTATAACTCTGGAAGTGTGTGTGTGTGTGTGTGTGTGTGTAAGTAACTGTGTTTTTTCTAATTGTGTGTATGTTGCAGGATGGTTTTGCGGAGTTCTTTTATGTCGAGGATCCTGAGTCCACAGTTCGGAAGGCACTAATGGCAGTGGCCGGATTCGGAATAGGGGCATGTCTCTTAACGCTGATGCGATGAAGTGGGTGGAGGCAGAGGTGGCCACTGTTACTATGGCTACACTGTTGTCTGTCTTCCTAAGGAAACGAGGACAAATGTGCTTGTGCTCTTCTGGGCGATCGCAGAGACACTAATAAATCCGTATGTTTTATGAAGACTGAGCAAAGTTTGTTATGTCACTCAATACTATTATCAGTTTATATTCAAATAAAATTCCCCTCACCCAGAAACTGCCCCTGTCTCCATGGGGAGGTCACTGCGCTGTCCTGCACATGGCAGGATTTCAGCTGTTTAACTTTCAGTGCAAGGTCTGGCATGGTGAGGGCCCTGATTGTGTGAGGAAATTCAGAGCTTTCCTGTTTGGAGAAAGTCTTAGTTTTTAAAATAAACACTTCAGGCACTGAATACTGTGTGATGTGTGTTCATTTCATTGCCCTCTGTGTGTGAAAACATACATTTTGCATGGATTCCAGGTGTGTTCTGCCTGGTTCTTTATTCAGGTGAGAACATGGCAATTGCTAGGTTGCATCCGATGTCATCTTTGCCTCATTAGGTATGCAAGACATGAAGTGGTGGTCAGCTAAAATCACTGTTCAGAAAGCATTACTATTGCTGGGGCTGCTTGCTAGTCATTAAAATGCACTATGCTTGTGTTTTATTCTGCTTGAATCAGACAAACCGTGAAACTGATAAGTTTCTTCCAGGTTCCCAGTGAAGTGATATAGGGTGAAGGAGTAAAGGATTTTACCAAAAGACAATGAGAAGCAGCTCCTGAACCTTTCGCTGTGATGGAAGGGAGCAGAGTCACAGAATGCTCAAGTTTGCAGTGGTCGCTTCAGGAGAATTCCTCTGATTTATTTAGTTTGGATTCGCAGGTCACTTTTCTCACCATTTTCCATTATTTCAGGAGGTGCTTCAGTCCTCATGTGTTTTTTGTTTACTGTTTATCGCCATATTATAAATGCATGCGTATGTTTTCACTTTATCAGGATGTCCGAGTGATCTTTACAGGGATGATGTAGAGTGGGCTCCTACACTGAACTAGAGAGATAAGATAATTGAGACAATCTACGGAAACTAAAACAGAGCTCACGAGTTAACGGCACAAAACTGCTTTCCCGGCCGTGCAGTTGCAGCGAGCCGTGATCACTTCTCTGTCCTGTTTCCCCAGTCCCCAGGTTTTTAAAGGGATTTCTGTGGGTCTTTGTGAATGATTGATTTAGCTGGAAGAGAAGATCAGGAGGAATGGGAATCGAGCAGCTGTGGCTTGTAATCTGAAGTTCTCAGACCATTATCTGATCTCATTCAAACTATATCTGAGTAATAATATATGCACCTCACCACGCTACTGTATTAAACGTACATTCACGTCAACTACTGCACAGAGCTTTATAAATGATCTCCCAGAGTTATCAAATTTGATTGGGTCACTGTCAGCCCCTGCAGAACTTCATCAGGCAACTGAATGCTTAGTCAACGTTCCACCATACTTTAGATAATGTAGCTTCTCTTAAAAGGAAAATGGTCAGAGACAAAAAAATTAGCACCCTGGTATAATGAAGATACTCGCACTTTAAAACAGACCACTTGAAAATTGGAACGTAAATGGCGTCAAACAAAATTGGTAGTGTTCAAATTAGCGTGGTAGGAGAGCTTCCTGAAGTATAGAAAAGCTCTTAGTGCTGCGAGATCAACATATCTCTCCTCCCTAATAGAAGATAACAAAAATAATCCTAGGTTCCTATTTAATACTGTAGCAGAATTAACCAGGAATAAGTCCACTATAGACACATGCACACCTGCAGTATGTAGTAGCAATGACTTCATGAATTTTTTTAATGACAAAATTGAGAATATCCGACAAAAAATTCAAACTACTAATTTAAGGTCAGACAATGTAAGTGACCCTGTAGTTAACAATAGAACTGTATCAGATCAGCAATTAGAATGTTTTACTCCCCTTAAAGAAACTGAATTACTTTCATTAATCTCCGCATCAAAAGCCTCAACTTGTGTACTAGATCCCTTACCTGCACGTCTATTCAAACAGATAATACCTGAAGTAATTGAACCGCTTCTAAAAATAATAAATTCTTCTCTTATGATTGGCTATGTACCCAAATCCTTTAAACTAGCAGTTATCAAACCCTTGATTAAAAACCTGGCCTTGATCCCTGTCAGCTGTCCAATTATTGGCCAATATCAAACCTCCCCTTTATCTCCAAGATCCTTGAAAAAGCTGTGGCACAGCAGTTATGCTCATATTTACATAGGAATAACATCCATGAAACGTATCAGTCAGGATTTAGACCTCATCATAGCACAGAGACAGCTCTGGTTAAAGTAGTAAATCATGGGCGGCGCCACCATTGAATGTGAAGGGGGCATGTCCCCTTCACATTTCATAATTCTTTGTTTGGACCCACCCACATTTAACATAAAATATGAGTCCACCCAGCGCCGTTTCTATTGCTTCGTCAAAGAATCCATTCCACTTGATCGATAAGAGAATACACAGACCACTGAAAATCCACTCCGGGTTTTCCGGGCGTTCCCGACAACAACTCACTGCGCGCGAGTGAATCTCAGCACAAGCAGAGACATGTTGGTGCAGCCATAGACATATAAACATAGACGCCGCATTCTGCGTAGACTCATACGTCATCCTCGCCACCATATTGGATGTGGCAAAGTGGAGATTCTTCAACCGTCTCTGGTGTAGCGTCTAGACAGTAGCCGAGAATAAAGATGCCTCATTCATGTGCTGCGTTTAACTGTACCAACAGGTTTACCGTCCAAACGAGATCACATGGGATTACCTTTCACAGGTGAGACTGGAAAAATTATTTTCATTGTATTTGGTCATTATAGCGTAATTTTACAAACAGATTTTTCTGACTTTGTGGCTAATATGAAGGATTTGGACAGAACAGGTCAGACAGTCAGGATCAGAGAGGGAGCTGTTCCTTCAGTCTTCAGTTTCCCAGCTCATCTCCACCGGGTAGGTGTATAGTTATAAGCAGTGAGAATTAGAGAATACAGTGACACACTATGATGAACGTTTTTGAATGTATGATGAATGTTTTTAACCTTTCTGAATGTGAAGGAATCAGTGATGTATTTTGTTTTGGTATGACGTTAGAACCTGGCCGAACTCAGTTTGGCGGTCATTCAGCTCACTTTATTCAACGAGAGTAGGTCTGTGTGGTGACTCAATAAATAAAACAGTAAATTTGTTCATTCACTATTTCCAGTTTTTCCACTATTTCCATCATTTATCATATTCAGTCTTGTCGGTTGGTTATTGTGGCCTCAGGTTTTGGTAGCTTGCTACGGTATGCTGACTGATTAGCTTACCTGAGCTATCTATCGCATATCTGTCGCTAGTTTGCACTGTACAGGGTATTTCGCACACTATTTATAACCATCACATTAAAAGTTATATGATGTTTTGATGCCTGTTTGTTTCCCAAATATATACGTGTGTGTGTGTTAATGGGTGAATAAAAGGCATCGAGTTAAATATTATTGTAGAAAGGGGCTTTATGAAGTTCAGTCCATTTACTTGCATTGGTTTATGGGGAAGATTTGCCACATCAAATATGGCGGACACTCTGACGTATCCCAGCAACGGGCCACCAGCTCAATGCGGCGTCTATGTTTATATGTCTATGATTTTCAGCAGAGCCGCCATATTGTTTGCATTCAGCTGGATTGGAGTGGATTTCTCGCTGTGGTTTTCGGATCGGGTAAGTCTTATGGCTGTTTTATCAGTGATGCAGTTTCTTGTTTGAAAAAGAGCGATTTTTTTCAGTAAAACACCATGTAATGTGTCGCTGTGTTACTGCAGTCATGGAGTTGCTATCGGTGATGCTATCGCATATCAGATGGAGATAATTATATACCTTTGACTGTAAAAAATAACTTTTATAACATGATTTAAGGGACTCAGATTATCATTGTTGTGTGTAGTATGCTCATGTTGAAGAAATATACCTAATTTTAGTTTCTATTCATGTGGAATTGCGAGTTATGTCTATGCAATTTCATGTACAATTCACAAACAACCATTGGATCATAATTAACTCATTTGGGATGTTTTAGTGCTATTGCTTCGCTTCCCGAGATATGAGAGCACAGCCACTCAGTGCTCCACAGACTAAGTCCTGACTTATTTAATTATTATTGTGGGTGGGAATCAAAAAAGCGTAATCAAAGTGCAGGTGATTTAAAAAAAAAAAAAAGTACATGTGTACTGTGAGGCTCTGTGTGCTGGTGTCTTCACTCCCTGCAATTTTATTTCAGTTATGTAGGTATCCTGACATGTTAGGAATGAATGATTGTTAATGTTAAAGGAGGGAAGGTGCACTGTTTATAACTGATCTTCAAAAAATAAGCTAAAAAAAGGCTTAAAAATTTCCATGATAAAAAAAAAGAATAAAGGTGGGGCTAATTTTCAGCTAAATTCTATTTAACCCATTCAGGAGAAAAAGGGATGATCATTTGGCACTTGAGGAAAGGGTGTAAAAAAAAAATTGGCTTGTCAGTGCCTCAGTTGGCTCAGACCGAGTCATATGCGTGAACTCTGGGCAAAAACAGCCTGCCGGATGGTGTCGGTGTAGCTTCGGTCGCTGTCAGCGACGAGAAGAAAGCTACAGTCCAGAAGGGCTGGACTGGGCCCGTGGTGAATTTTACCAATGTCCAGAAGTGTGTCTTTGCTGTAGGTGATCCTAGTGTACAAGCACTGAGCATTTGTCACAATCAAAATTACTAAAATATACAATAAAGACAATCGGTGTCGGGAGCGCGTCGCAAACATGTTCGCCACGGGGGCGCCATTGTGCAGCTATGGTGGTGATATTGCGGTCGCGGTAGAGTGCTCCATTCACATAAAGCTTGTCGACAGACAATGTAGCTTGTTTACCTTCTTACCCGAGTTGTTTCATTACAGGCAAGAGGGCTGCTCTTCTTTCCTGGATTTCTCGTGGGAATTGGTCATTTAGTCCATATGATGTGCCTTTCAATTCTTTTCCTTTGCTTTTAATAAGTTCTTTGTGCTTGTAGTGTTCAAATTTGGCTATTGTCAGAGGTGGCTTTTTGTTGTCTTTGGAAGTGAGACAATGGACTCGATGAAAGGTAATTCTGTTGACTGCGTCTGATGGGATTTTCAGAGATGACTGCATGAATTCTTTCACAGCTTTCTCAGGATCATCAGGTATAGTTGTTGATAGTGGGATTCCTGAAAAAATGAGGTTGTCATGCATGCTGCGGCATTGGAGGTCTAGTATTTTTTCTTTCATGATTCTATTTTCGCTAGTGAGATGAGTTACCTGGTTGGATAAGTTTGTGACCTTTCCTTTTAGTTCACTGTTTTCTAATATGAGTGTGTCGATCTGTGATTGAGAGAATGCGAGACTGGCTTTTAATTTGAGGTGGTGATGTTACACTGAGTCTATCGCGAGACTTTGGGTGAGATCCAACATGGCAGCGCGCTGAATACCGTTTGTAAACCCAGGATTACAGGAATATTCTTTTCCTTCTGTTTAAACTGGTTATTGCCTCTCAACAAGAACCGGCCAATCTGTTTACCTTTTCCGACGGCCACTTCTTCATTCCGGACACCATGACATCTGAACCCGGCAAGAAACACCCAACACGCGACTGGTCAACTGAGACAGACGAGGCTCCAGAGACTAGGGGTGGGAGATACTGGGAATTTGGGTATCGATCCGATACCAAGTAAATACAGGGCTAGTATCGCCGATACCGATACTGATAGCGATACTTTTTATTTGAAATGTTATGATCATTGAATAATTTTGTGATTTTGCCTTTTTTAGTTGATTATGAGTATGATAAAACACAGGACAAAGATTTTAGGCAAATAAAAATGTTTTTATTAACTAACTACTGCAATATAAAACAATGTAACAGTATATTAATAATAAAATAATTCCCTTATCACCTTCTGCTACACAAAATTGTTTAAGAAAAAAGTCACTAGTGCAAAATAACAAAAAAGCAACAATGTAACAAAAATATAAATATAACAATGTCAACAACACCACAAAAAATACCTTCCAGGCCTAGACATTAATCATTTACCACTGGTGGCCCATTGGACCAGTGGAATTGAAAAGTTCCTAGCCCAAATGGAAAATGTGGTGGCCCGAATGCGTGTGGTACCCGAACCACGGCAGCCGCTGCAAGCACCACAGGCTCATATATTCTCAACATTGTAGATATTGAATTCTCACCACTGTAGATATTCTTATAGAAGTACAATTAACTTTTTAAATACATCTTTATATAATAGCCACAAGACACACACAGGCCAGTCCCAAGTGTGGATGAAAGGTGAGGGTGGCATACTAATCCTTATCATGCTGGATTTAAATGGGCATTTTTATTGCCCATGAAGTTTTATTTCTTAATTAATAAACTATCATGAGAATCACTGACAAACCATACATTTCCTGAAAGGGTGGACTTTGGGGAATAATCTAGTGAGATTTTTGCAAATCCTTACCTGCTCGGGGGTGATTTATAACCCTAATTACCTGTTAATTAGCTAATTAACAGGTATGCTCAGGTGAGCCAAAAAGGGGTGAAATGTATTTTTTTAATAAGACAAGACAAACACTAAATTTTCAGGATATGTCCTTGGGGGAACTAATAGTAATTTTTTTGCAAATTCAGCTCATTTGCATAAACCATTGCCATGGCAACAGCAGATACCCTAGCAACTGGGGGTATACAGGGTTTAACATGGTCTGGTTGTACCAGAGAGAGTCAGAATAGTTTTTTTTTGTAATGAACTAATGTAGACCTAGCTTGGCTATTTTGAGAGATTTCATCATCTTTGGATATTTGAATAATATAATATATGGGATCAGATCTAATTTACCCCATTATTTTATCTGTTCTTCTATTTCAGTCATAGCAACCAACATTTATACTTCATTCTTTAATCACTAAAAGTTGATACACGTGTAGCCATATTTCTTGGCAGTGTATCCTGAAATTTTGATATTAATATACGAAGTCTGAACGATTTTACACCATCTGAAGCTAAAGTGCGTGTGTTGAAATGCTGTTTTACGATTTGGCGCCATATTCGGCGATTTGTAAACAGAGCGTGACGTCGTGTGCTCTGATTGGCTGCCGAGTTCAAAATGAAGCTGTTCGTTAATGCCCGATAGTTAATTTATGCATGATCATATTTATGAATGAATGACACCACTGAACTTTCTAGCGGAAGAGGCAGAAAGTGGTATAAAGATGGTAACAATCGGACAATGAGAAGTTTTTGTTTTTAGCTCAAACTGTTTACCTGGCCTTTGGCCAGGTTGCAGAGCATGGAGTTTGAACATATTTCTATTTGAATTTCACCGTTCTGAAGGTCTCCTTGCCGCAACCATCTTCGTCTACAAGATGCTATTTTCCCACCAAAATGACGCTTCCAAACAGCGCCGAACATCTCCGAAGATGCACGAAGACGACACTCTCCTGCCGCGGAGTGGAGGGTGACGAAAACAAAGATGGCGGACCTCGTATCGAAAAGCTGCATTTTACAAACAATTTCTTCACAATTCTGGGTAAAATATGAGTAATAAAATTGTTAATTTGCATCGAAAACGTACTGCCCCACCCAGGCCACTGTTTGGCCAAATTTAGTGGCCTGAACTGGCCTGAAAGACATAAATAACACCGCCGGGCCATCGGGCAAGTGCTAATGTCGAGGCCTGCCTTTCATTGCACGCAAATATTTGTGAAAAATAAAGTCAGTAATAAAGTAACAAAGTCAGTAGTGCAAAATAAGTAAACAAAAGCAACAATGTAATAAATATAACAATATAAACAACACACAAAAAATACCTTCCATTGCACGCATATATGTGTGAAAAATAAAGTCAGTAGTGCAAATCAGGTGTAAACTACAAGTGCCTTGTAACCTTTGGCTCTTTACGCACAAAGCCCTCCAAGGAAGTATCTCTTGAGGTGCCCTTTTGGCTCTGTTCCCATGTTGATAACAGATTTAAAGGTTTTTGTTCAGGAACAGTAACATGTTTACATTCTTCCCTTTTATTGCACTTCTTCTCTGAGTTATTAACTGTCCCGCCTTAGAGAAAATCCTTTCTTTCTCAGTCAGTGCTCTGACTCTCCGCTCTCTGACAAAGCAGGGAGGGGGAGGGGCAAGGTGTGAGCGGCAGAGAGAGAGAGAGAGGTGCACTGTTTACACAGACAGATTTAGAGAGAAACTACACTTGCATGAACTCTGAGTAAATTCAAGTAATTTACTGGACGTATTGAAGAGAAACTGCGACAAAAGTATCGATGTCATCACGCTAGTATCGATTCGATTCCGATACTCACCTTGGTATCAATACTATCGCTACTCAGATCGATACGCCCACCCCTGCCAGAGACTCCCCCCGCTATCGGTACCACCAAGGTCACATCCATCGAGGTCAGTTTACTGGAATCCATAAACCACAAACTTGATATACTTGAACACCTTCATGAGGACATCAAGGAATTAAAAGCCAGTCTCGCATTCTCTCAATCACAGATATGATTACATCCTTAACAAAAGTGAGATTATTGAAGCTAGATATTACTCTCTGGTGATTTTACGGTAGGTTTGTTTCTATACGAGAACAATAAGCTGAGCTAAAAAGCTAACGATGCTAACTGCCTTTAGACAGAGCTAGGTGAATGGCGCGAAAAGCTGCCATTGTGGTCATGAAAAGCTAATGTGGCTAAATGCCTTTAGACGGAGCTAGGCGAACGGCACGAAAAGCCGCCATTGTGGTCATGAAAAGCTAATGTGGCTAATCGCCTTTAGACAGAGCTAGGCGAATGGCATGAAGAGCCGCCATTGCTCTCACCGACCGCTAGCAGCCTGAACTGTACTGACAAGCAAACAAGCTGAAACAAAATTCAGGTCATTGAAGGTAGACATTACTCTCATGATTTGGGGGTAGAATTTTTTTTTAACTGTTGGTGTATTTCTAAACAAGAAGATTAAAGATGAAAGCTATATATTTATCTATCTATTCAGACTCAGGGTTCCCGCGGGTCCTTAAAAAGTCTTAAATACAATTTTTGGTTTTCAAGGCCTAAAAACGTCTTAAATTGTTTGGAATGACTGGAATTTGCGAAAGGGAGGTATTAAATTTAATATTGGACTGAACGAGTGAAATGTCTCCATCCGGTTTGGCGTATTTTTTTAACTGTAATTTTAAAAGTGACCAGCGTACCTTTTGGGGGCAACATCAGTTCTGTGCATTCTGTAGATCAAGAACTAACATTAGAAGGCTACTGGAGGAAGTGTGGTGTGGTGGTTGTGAAGAGTGAGAGATACGCAGGTAGCTTACGTGGGCACTAGAAAGCGCCCCCAAAATAAGGAGAAGAGTCGTTTGCGATAAAAAGCGCTGGATCGCACAAATGTGTTTAAAGATGGTAATGCAATGCTGGGGACACGGCGGACTGGGAAACTGTTTTTTCACGGACACGAGGCGTGCGCGCACGTGTGTGTGTTGGAGGTCAAGCACTCCGGAGTGAAACGCAGGGGGATTCGCGCATGTGCACAAGAGTCAGGTGGAAAATGGGACTTATAGGACATAATACTACTGCTAATAATAATAATGATTAGCATCATTTTTTTTTACATAATTAAAATTGTTTATTGTACTAAGTTTAATATAAATATATAAACCTTTATTCCAAAACTCAATTAAAAAAAATTACAGAAAATACAATAATTCTAAATGTAGTACAATATAAATAATTTGTACAAAAAGTTTTTTAGTTTTATGACCTATCGTCTACAAGAGTGTTTTGCAAAGTGTGGTCCACGAGAGACCTCAAGTGCAGGGCTCTACAGTGCACACATTTCACTCCCATTTGCGAGCGAATTTTTAGGCATGCTAATGACAAAAAAAAAATGCACATTCGTGCGAGGGCTTCTTGCGGCCAACAATTCAGGAAAGCACTGAGCACAGACGCGACGAGTTTAACATTCTAAAATGTATCAAACGTTAAACTGCAAAGTATGTAAATCCAGCACAGGATAGCCTACCTAATATCATTTTTTACACTAGAGACAAGAAAATTGCATCAATGTGTTCAACAGAGCCTTGTAGTGCTCAATGTGGAAGAATTTTGAGAATATCTCCTTCCGTTTTCGTGTAAATCTCCATTGTTTGGAGGGAGCACTCTGAGAAAATCCTTCACTTTCTGTGTGCCTCTCTGTCTCTGTGCTCAGCGTGCGGGTGGGGGAGGGGATGCTTGCTCTCTCACACACACACAGGAGGGAGGGGCTGCTCTCTCTCTCACACACATGCATGCGAGGGAGGGGCTGCTCGCTCTCGTGTGCGCGAGGGAAGGGCTGCTCGCTCTCTCTCTCACACATGCGCACGTGAGGGAGGGGCTGCTCGCTCTCTCTCTCACACACACACACGCGCATGCGAGGGAGGGGCTGCTGGCTCTCTCTCTCAGACACGTGCGCACGAGGGAGGGGCTGCTGGCTCTGATGCATGCGCGAGGGAGGGGCTGCTGGCTCTGTTGCGCGCGTGAGGGAGGGGCTGCTGGCTCTGTCATGTGCACAAGGGAGGGGCTGCTGGCTCTGTCGCGTGTGCGAGGGAGGGGCTGCTCGCTCTCTCTTGCACAAGGGAGGGGCTGCTCGCTCTCTCTCACACGCACGAGGGAGGGGCTGCTTGCTCTCTCTCACATGAGGGAGGGGCTGCTCACTCTCTCTCGCATGCACGAGGGAGGTGCTGCTCGCTCGCTCTCGCACGAGGGAGGGGCTGCTCGCTCTCTCTCACACGCATGAGGGAGGCGCTGCTTGCTCTCTCTCGCACGCATGAGGGAGGCGCTGCTCGGTCTCTCATGCACGAGAGAGGGGCTGCTCGCTCTCTCTCGCAGGAGGGAGGGGCTGCTCACTCTCTCTCGCACGAGGGAGGGGCTGCTCGCTCTGTCACGCACGAGGGAGGGGCTGCTCACTCTGTCACGCACGAGGGAGGGGCTGCTCGCTCTGTCATGCACGAGGGAAGGGTTGCTCACTCTGTCATGCACGAGGGAGGTGCTGCTCGCTCTCTCACGCACGAGGGAGGGGCTGCTCGCTCACTCACACATGAGGGAGGCGCTGCTCGCTCTGTCATGCACAAGGGAGGGGCTGCTGGCTCTGTCACGCACGAGGGAGAGGCTGCTCGCTCTCTCATGCACGAGGGAGGGGCTGCTCGCTCTCTCTCGCATGAGGGAGGCGCTGCTCGCTCAGTCACGCATGAGGGAGGTGCTGCTCAATCTCTCACGCACGAGGGAGGCGCTGCTCTCTCTCTCTCACACACACGAGGGAGGCGCTGCTCGCTCTTTCATGCACGAGCGAGGGGCTGCTCGCTCTCTATCGCACGAGGGAGGCGCTGCTCGCTCTGTCACGCACGAGGGAGGGGCTGCTCGCTCTGTCACACACGAGCAAGGGGCTGCTCGCTGTCTATCGCACGAGGGAGGCGCTGCTCACTCTGTCACGCATGAGGGAGGGGCTGCTCGCTCTGTCACACACGAGGGAGGGGCTGCTCTCTCTCTCTCACACGCATGATGGAGGGGCTGCTCGCTCTCTCTCACACGCATGAGGGAGGGGCTGCTCGCTCTCTCACACATGAGGGAGGCGCTGCTCGCTCTGTCACGCACGAGGGAGGGGCTGCTCGCTCTCTCTCGCACGAGGGAGGGGCTGCTCGCATGAGGGAGGGGCTGCTCACTCTCTCTCGCACGCACGAGGGAGGTGCTGCTAGCTCTCTCTCACATGAGGGAGGGGCTGCTCGCTCTCTGTCGCACAAGGGAGGGGCTGCTCGCTCTCTCTCGCATGCATGAGGGAGGCGCTGCTCGCTCTCTCACGCATGAGGGAGGGGCTGCTCGCTCTGTCACGAATGAGGGAGGGGCTGCTCGCTCTCTATCGCATGAGGGAGGGGCTGCTCGCTCTGTCACGCACGAGGGAGGGGCTGCTCACTCTGTCACGCACGAGGGAGGGGCTGCTCACTCTGTCACGCACGAGGGAAGGGCTACTCGCTCTCTCTCACACACATGATGGAGGGGCTGCTCGCTCTCTCTCACACGCATGAGGGAGGAGCTGCTCGCTCTGTCACGCACGAGTGAGGGGCTGCTCACTCTCTCTCGCACGAGGGAGGCACTGCTCGCTCTGTCACGCATGACGGAGGGGCTGCTCACTCTGTCACAAACGAGGGAGGGGCTGCTCGCTCTCTCTCACACGCATGATGGAGGGGCTGCTCACTCTCTCTCACATGCATGAGGGAGGGGCTGCTCGCTCTCTCACGCATGAGGGAGGCACTGCTCGCTCTGTCATGCACGAGGGAGGGGCTGCTCGCTCTCTCTCGCACGAGGGAGGGGCTGCTCGCTCTCTCTTGCATGAGGGAAGGGCTGCTCACTCTCGCTCGCACGCACGAGGGAGGTGCTGCTAGCTCTCTCTCACACGAGGGAGGGGCTGCTCGCTCTGTCACGCAGGAGGGAGGGGCTGCTCGCTCTGTCACGCATGAGGGAGGGGCTGCTCGTTCTGTCACGCACGAGGGAAGGGCTGCTCACTCTCTCTCGCACGCACGAGGGAGGTGCTGCTAGCTCTCTCTCACACGAGGGAGGGGCTGCTCGCTCTCTCTCGCACGAGGGAGGGGCTGCTCGCTCTCTCTCGCACGCATGAGGGAGGCGCTGCTCGCTCTCTCATGCATGAGGGAGGGGCTGCTCGCTCTCTCTGGCACGAGGGAGGGGCTGCTCGCTCTGTCACGCATGAGGGAGGGGCTGCTCGCTCTCTCTCGCATGAGGGAGGGGCTGCTCGCTCTGTCACGCAGGACGGAGGGGCTGCTCGCTCTGTCACGCACGAGGGAGGGGCTGCTCGTTCTGTCACGCACGAGGGAGGGGCTGCTCGCTCTGTCACGCATGAGGGAGGGGCTGCTCGCTCTGTCACGCACGAGGGAGGCGCTGCTCGCTCTCTCACGCACGAGGGAGGCACTGCTCGCTCTCTCATGCACGAGAGAGGCGCTGCTCGCTCTCTCTCACACGCACGAGGGAGGCGCTGCTCACTCTGTCATGCACGCGGGAGGGGCTGCTCACTCTCTCTTGCACGAGGGAGGCGCTGCTCGCTCTGTCACGCATGAGGGAGGGGCTGCTCGCTCTGTCAAGCACGAGGGAGGGGCTACTCGCTCTCTCTCACATGCATGAGGGAGGGGCTGCTCGCTCTCTCACGCATGAGGGAGGCGCTGCTCGCTGTCTCTCGCACGAGGGAGGGGCTGCTCGCTCTGTCACGCACGAGGGAGGGGCTGCTCGCTCTGTCACGCACGAGGGAGGGGCTGCTCACTCTCTCATGCACAAGGGAGGGGCTGCTCACTCTCTCTCGCATGAGAGAGGTGCTGCTCGCTCTGTCACGCACGAGGGAGGTGCTGCTCGCTCTCTCTCACACGCACGAGGGAGGCGCTGCTTGCTCTGTCACACACGAAGGAGGGGCTGCTCGCTCTCTCACGCACGAAGGAGGCACTGCTCGCTCTGTCACGCACGAGGGAGGGGCTGCTCGCTGTGTCACGCACGAGGGAGGCGCTGCTCGCTCTCTCTCACACGCATGATGGAGGGGCTGCTCGCTCTCTCTCACATGCATGAGGGAGGGGCTGCTTGCTCTCTCACGCACGAGGGAGGCGCTGCTCGCTCTGTCACGCACGAGGGAGGGGCTGCTTGCTCTCTCTCGCACGAGGGAGGGGCTGCTCACTCTCTCTCGCATGCATGAGGGAGGGGCTGCTCACTCTCTCTTGCATGAGGGAGGGGCTGCTCACTCTCTCTCGCACGCACGAGGGAGGCGCTGCTCGCTCGCTCTCACACGAGGGAGGGGCTGATCGCTCTCTCTCACACGAGGGAGGGGCTGCTCGCTCTCTCTCACATGCATGAGGGAGGCGCTGCTCACTCTCTCACGCACGAGGGAGGGGCTGCTCGCTCTCTCTCGCACGTGGGAGGGGCTGCTCGCTCTGTCATGCACGAGGGAGGGGCTGCTCGCTCTGTCATGCAGGAGGGAGGCGCTGCTCGCTCTCTCACGCACGAGGGAGGCACTGCTCGCTCTCTCACGCACGAGGGAGGCGCTGCTCGCTCTCTCTCACATGAGGGAGGGGCTGCTCGCTCTCTCTCGCACGCATGAGGGAGGCGCTGCTCACTCTCTCACGCATGAGGGAGGGGCTGCTCGCTCTGTCACGCACGAGGGAGCGGCTGCTCGCTCTCTCTCGCACGAGGGAGGCGCTGCTCACTCTGTCACGCATGAGGGAGGGGCTGCTCGCTGTGTAACGCACGAGGGAGGCGCTGCTCGCTCTCTCTCACACGCATGATGGAGGGACTGCTCCCTCTCTCTCACACACATGAGGGAGGGGCTGCTTGCTCTCTCACGCATGAGGGAGGTGCTGCTCGCTCTGTCATGCACGAGGGATGGGCTGCTTGCTCTCTCTCGCACAAACGAGGGGCTGCTCGCTCTCTCTCGCATGCACGAGGGAGGGGCTGCTCGCTCTCTCTTGCATGAGGGAGGGGCTGCTCACTCTCTCTCGCACGCATGAGGGAGGCGCTGCTCGCTCTCTCTCACATGAGGGAGGGGCTGCTCGCTCTCTCTCGCACGAGGGAGGGGCTGCTCGCTCTGTCACGCATGAGGGAGGGGCTGCTCGCTCTCTCTCGCACGAGGGAGGGGCTGCTCGCTCTGTCACGCACGAGGGAGGGGCTGCTCGCTCTGTCACGCACGAGGGAGGGGCTGCTCGTTCTGTCACGCACGAGGGAGGGGCTGCTCGCTCTGTCACGCATGAGGGAGGGGCTGCTCGCTCTATCACGCACGAGGGAGGCGCTGCTCGCTCTCTCACACACAAACGAGGGGCTGCTCACTCTCTCTCGCATGCACGAGGGAGGGGCTGCTCGCTCTCTCTTGCATGAGGGAGGGGCTGCTCACTATCTCTCGCACGCACGAGGGAGGCGCTGCTCGCTCTCTCTCACATGAGGGAGGGGCTGCTCGCTCTCTCTCGCACGAGGGAGGGGCTGCTCGCTCTGTCACGCATGAGGGAGGGGCTGCTCGCTCTCTCTCGCACGAGGGAGGGGCTGCTCGCTCTGTCACGCACGAGGGAGGGGCTGCTCGCTCTGTCACGCATGAGGGAGGGGCTGCTCGCTCTGTCACGCACGAGGGAGGCGCTGCTCGCTCTCTCACGCACGAGGGAGGCACTGCTCGCTCTCTCATGCATGAGAGAGGTGCTGCTCACTCTCTCTCACACGCACGAGGGAGGCGCTGCTCACTCTGTCACGCACGCGGGAGGGGCTGCTCACTCTCTCTTGCACGAGGGAGGCGCTGCTCGCTCTGGCACGCATGAGGGAGGGGCTGCTCGCTCTGTCACGCACAAGGGAGGGGCTTCTCACTCTCTTTCACACGAGGGAGGCGCTGCTTGCTCTGTCACGCACGAGGTAGGGGCTGGTCGCTCTGTCAAGCACGAGGGAGGGGCTGCTCGCTCTCTCTCACTTGCATGAGGGAGGGGCTGCTCGCTCTCTCACGCATGAGGGAGGCGCTGCTCGCTGTCTCTCGCACGAGGGAGGAGCTGCTCACTCTGTCACGCACGAGGGAGGGGCTGCTCGCTCTCTCATGCACAAGGGAGGGGCTGCTCACTCTCTCTCGCATGAGGGAGGCGCTGCTCGCTCTGTCACGCACGTGGGAGGTGCTGCTCGCTTTCTCTCACGCGCACGAGGGAGGTGCTGCTTGCTCTGTCACACACGAAGGAGGGGCTGCTCGCTGTCTCTCGCATGAGGGAGGCGCTGCTCGCTCTGTCACGCAAGAGGGAGGGTCTGCTCGCTGTATCACGCACGAGGGAGGCGCTGCTCGCTCTCTCTCACACGCATGGTGGAGGGGCTGCTCCCTCTCTCTCACATGCATGAGGGAGGGGCTGCTTGCTCTCTCACTCACGAGGGAGGCGCTGCTCGCTCTGTCACGCACGAGGGAGGGGCTGCTTGCTCTCTCTCGCACGAGGGAGGGGCTGCTCGCTCTCTCTCGCATGCACGAGGGAGGGGCTGCTCGCTCTCTCTTGCATGAGGGAGGGGCTGCTCACTCTCTCTCGCACGCACGAGGGAGGCGCTGCTCGCTCGCTCTCACACGAGGGAGGGGCTGATCGCTCTCTCTCACACGAGGGAGGGGCTGCTCGCTCTATCTCACACGCATGAGGGAGGCGCTGCTCACTCTCTCACGCACGAGGGAGGGGCTGCTCGCTCTCTCTCGCACGAGGGAGGGGCTGCTCGCTCTGTCATGCACGAGGGAGGCGCTGCTCGCTCTCTCACGCACAAGGGAGGCACTGCTCGCTCTCTCACGCACAAGGGAGGCGCTGCTTGCTCTCTCTCGCACGAGGGAGTGGCTGCTCACTCTCTCTTGCATGAGGGAGGGGCTGCTTGCTCTCTCTCACACGAGGGAGGGGCTGCTCGCTCTCTCATGCATGAGGGAGGGGCTGCTCGCTCTCACCCACGCACGAGGGAGTGGCTGCTCGCTCTCACCCACGCATGAGGGAGGGCTGCTCACTCTCACACACGCACGAGGGAGGGGCTGCTCGCTCTCTCTCACACACACGAGGGAGGCGCTGCTCGCTCTCTCACACATGAAGGAGGGGCTGCTCGCTCTCTCTCGCATGAGGGAGGCGCTGCTCGCTCTGTCACACATGAGGGAGGCCCTGCTCGCTCTGTCACGCACGAGGGAGGGGCTGCTCGCTCTCTATCCCACGAGTGAGGCGCTGCTCGCTCTGTCACGCACGAAGGAGGGTCTGCTCGCTGTGTCATGCACGAGGGAGGCGCTGCTCGCTCTCTCTCACACGCATGATGGAGGGGCTGCTCCCTCTCTCTCACATGCATGAGGGAGGGGCTGCTTGCTCTCTCACGCACGAGGGAGGCGCTGCTCGCTCTGTCACGCATGAGGGAGGGGCTGCTTGCTCTCTCTCGCACGAGGGAGGGGCTGCTCGCTCTCTCTCGCATGCACGAGGGAGGGGCTGCTTGCTCTCTCTTGCATGAGGGAGGGGCTGCTCACTCTCTCTTGCACGCACGAGGGAGGCGATGCTTGCTCTCTCTCACACGAGGGAGGGGCTGCTCGCTCTCTCTCAGACGCATGAGGGAGGCGCTGCTCACTCTCTCACGCACGAGGGAGGGGCTGCTCGCTCTCTCTCACATGAGGGAGGCGCTGCTCGCTCTCTCACGCACGAGGGAGGAACTGCTCGCTCTCTCACACAAGAGGGAGGCGCTGCTTGCTCTCTCTCACACGAGGGAGTGGCTGCTCGCTCTCTCTCGCACGAGGGAGGGGCTGCTCACTCTCCTTCGCACGCATGAGGGAGGCGCTGCTCACGCTCTCACGCATGAGGGAGGGGCTGCTCCCTCTGTCACGCACGAGGGAGCGGCTGCTCGCTCTCTCTCGCACGAGGGAGGCACTGCTCGCTCTGTCACGCACGAGGGAGGGGCTGCTCGCTGTGTCACGCACGAGGGAGGCGCTGCTCGCTCTCTCTCACACGCATGATGGAGGGGCTGCTCGCTCTCTCTCACACGCATGAGGGAGGGGCTGCTTGCTCTCTCACGCATGAGGGAGGCGCTGCTTGCTCTGTCACGCACGAGGGATGGGCTGCTTGCTCTCTCTCGCACAAACGAGGGGCTGCTCTCTCTCTCTCGCATGCACGAGGGAGGGGCTGCTCGCTCTCTCTTGCATGAGGGAGGGGCTGCTCACTCTCGCACGCACGAGGGAGGCGCTGCTCGCTCTCTCTCACACGAGGGAGGGGCTGCTCGCTCTCTCTCGCACGCATGATGGAGGCGCTGCTCGCTCTCTCACGCACGAGGGAGGGGCTGCTCGCTCTCTCACGCACGAGGGAGGGGCTGCTCGCTCTGTCATGCATGAGGGAGGGGCTGCTCACTCTGTCACGCACGAGGGAGGCGCTGCTCGCTCTCTCACGCACGAGGGAGGCACTGCTCGCTCTCTCACGCACGAGGGAGGCGCTGCTCGCTCTCTCTCACACCAGGGAGGGGCTGCTCGCTGTCTCTCGCACGAGGGAGGGGCTGCTCACTCTTTCTCGCATGCATGAGGGAGGCGCTGCTCACTCTCTCACACACGAGGGAGCGGCTGCTCGCTCTGTCACGCATGAGGGAGGCGCTGCTCGCTCTCTCACTCACGAGGGAGGCGCTGCTCGCTCTCTCTCACACGCATGAAGGAGGCGCTGCTCGCTCTGTCACGCACGAGGGAGGGGCTGCTCGCTCTCTCTCGCACAAGGGAGGCGCTGCTCGCTCTGTCACACATGAGGGAGGGGCTGCCCGCTCTGTCACGCACGAGGGAGGGGCTGCTCGCTCTCTCTCGCATGAAGGAGGCACTGCTTGCTCTGTCACGCATGAGGGAGGCGCTGCTCGCTCTGTCACGCATGAGGGAGTCGCTGCTTGCTCTCTCTCACACGCATGAAGGAGGCGCTGCTCGCTCTGTCACGCACGAGGGAGGGGCTGCTCGCTCTCTCTCGCACAAGGGAGGCGCTGCTCGCTCTGTCACGCATGAGGGAGGGGCTGCTCGCTCTGTCATGCACAAGGGAGGGGCTGCTCGCTCTGTCAAGCACGAAGGAGGGGCTGCTCGCTCTCTCTCACACGCATGAGGGAGGGGCTGCTCACTCTCTCACGCATGAGGGAGGCGCTGCTCGCTCTGTCACGCACGAGGGAGGGGCTGCTCGCTCTGTCACGCACGAGGGAGGGGCTGCTCCCTCTCTCATGCATGAGGGAGGGGCTGCTCACTCTCTCATGCATGAGGGAGGCGCTGCTTGCTCTCTCTCGCACGAGGGAGGGGCTGCTCACTCTCTTTTGCATGCGGGAGGGGCTGCTTGCTCTCTCTCACACGAGGGAGGGGCTGCTCGCTCTCTCATGCACGAGGGAGGGGCTGCTCGCTCTCACCCACGCATGAGGGAGGGCTGCTCACTCTCACACACACACGAGGGAGGGGCTGCTCTCTCTCTCTCACACGCATGAGGGAGGCGCTGCTCGCTCTGTCACACACGAAGGAGGGGCTGCTCGCTCTCTCTCGCATGAGGGAGGCGCTGCTCGCTCTGTCACACATGAGGGAGGCGCTGCTCGCTCTGTCACGCACGAGGGAGGGGCTGCTCACTCTCTCTCCCATGAGGGAGGCGCTGCTTGCTCTGTCACGCACGAGGGAGGGTCTGCTCGCTGTGTCACGCACGAGGGAGGCGCTGCTCGCTCTCTCTCACACGCATGACGGAGGGGCTGCTCCCTCTCTCTCACATGCATGAGGGAGGGGCTGCTTGCTCTCTCACGCACGAGGGAGGCGCTGCTCGCTCTGTCACGCACGAGGGAGGGGCTGCTTGCTCTCTCTCGCACGAGGGAGGGGCTGCTCGCTCTCTCTCGCATGCACGAGGGAGGGGCTGCTTGCTCTCTCTTGCATGAGGGAGGGGCTGCTCACTCTCTCTCGCACGCACGAGGGAGGCGATACTTGCTCTCTCTCACACGAGGGAGGGGCTGCTCGCTCTCTCTCACATGAGGGAGGGGCTGCTCGCTCTCTCTCACATGCATGAGGGAGGCGCTGCTCACTCTCTCATGCACGAGGGAGGGGCTGTTCGCTCTCTGTCACATGAGGGAGGGGCCGCTCACTCTGTCATGCATGAGGGAGGGGCTGCTCGCTCTGTCATGCACGAGGGAGGCGCTGCTCGCTCTCTCACGCACGAGGGAGGCACTGCTCGCTCTCTCACACACGAGGGAGGTGCTGCTCGCTCTCTCTCACACGAGGGAGGGGCTGCTCGCTCTCTCTCGCACGAGGGAGGGGCTGCTCACTCTCTCTCGCACGCATGAGGGAGGCGCTGCTCACGCTCTCACGCATGAGGGAGGGGCTGCTCCCTCTGTCACGCACGAGGGAACGGCTGCTCGCTCTCTCTCGCATGAAGGAGGCACTGCTCGCTCTGTCACGCACGAGGGAGGGGCTGCTTGCTGTGTCACGCACGAGGGTGGCGCTGCTCGCTCTCTCTCACACGCATGATGGAGGGGCTGCTCGCTCTCTCTCACACGCATGAGGGAGGGGCTGCTTGCTCTCTCACGCATGAGGGAGGCGCTGCTCGCTCTGTCACGCACGAGGGATGGGCTGCTTGCTCTCTCTCGCACAAACGAGGGGCTGCTCGCTCTCTCTCGCATGCACGAGGGAGGGGCTGCTCGCTCTCTCTTGCATGAGGGAGGGGCTGCTCACTCTCTCTCGCACGCATGAGGGTGGCGCTGCTCGCTCTCTCTCACATGAGGGAGGGGCTGCTCACTCTCTCTCACACGAGGGAGGGGCTGCTCGCTCTCTCTCGCACGCATGATGGAGGCGCTGCTCATTCTCTCACGCACGAGGGAGGGGCTGCTCGCTCTCTCTCGCACGAGGGAAGGGCTGCTCGCTCTGTCATGCACGAGGGAGGGGCTGCTCGCTCTGTCACGCACGAGGGAGGCGCTGCTCGCTCTCTCACGCACGAGGGAGGCACTGCTCGCTCTCTCACGCATGAGGGAGGCGCTGCTCGCTCTCTCTCACACCAGGGAGGGGCTGCTCGCTCTCTCTCGCACGAGGGAGGGGCTGCTCACTCTTTCTCGCACGCATGAGGGAGGCGCTGCTCATTCTGTCACGCATGAGGGAGGGGCTGCTCGCTCTGTCACGCACGAGGGAGCGGCTGCTCGCTCTGTCACGCACGAGGGACGCGCTGCTCGCTCTGTCACGCATGAGGGAGGCGCTGCTCGCTCTCTCACGCATGAGGGAGGCGCTGCTCGCTCTCTCTCACACACATGAAGGAGGCGCTGCTCGCTCTGTCACGCACGAGGGAGGGGCTGCTCGCTCTCTCTCGCACAAGGGAGGCGCTGCTCGCTCTGTCACGCATGAGGGAGGGGCTGCTCGCTCTGTCACGCACGAGGGAGGGGCTGCTCGCTCTCTCTCGCATGAGGGAGGCACTGCTCGCTCTCTCACGCATGAGGGAGGCGCTGCTCGCTCTGTCACTCACGAGGTAGGGGCTGCTCGCTATGTCACGCATGAGGGAGGGGCTGCTCACTCTCTCATGCATGAGGGAGGCACTGCTCACTCTCTCATGCATGAGGGAGGCGCTGCTTGCTCTCTCTCGCACGAGGGAGGGGCTGCTCACTCTCTCTTGCATGAGGGACGGTCTGCTTGCTCTCTCTCACACGAGGGAGGGGCTGCTCGCTCTCTCACACATGAGGGAGGGGCTGCTCGCTCTCACCCACGCACGAGGGAGGGGCTGCTCACTCTCACCCACGCACGAGGGAGGGCTGCTCACTCTCACACACGCACGAGGGAGGGGCTGCTCGCTCTCACACACGCACGAGGGAGGGGCTGCTCGCTCTCAGAGAGACACAGGCTTGTAGGCTCGTGGTAGTGTAACAAGTAACAGCCTGTATTGTTGTGTGTGTGTTCAGTGCTGTGTACGTGTGTGTGTGTGTGTGTGTGTGTCTGTGTGTGTGTGTTCTGCCTGCGCCTTGCTCCCTGTCTCTAGTTGCATGCAGTGCCTCTGTCCTGCACTTTAGTGGTTCCCACGTTAGCCGGGGGGGAGTGAAAGTTACATTTTTTTGCCGTTCTGCCATGCTAGTGCGTTTTACCGGGACATGAGATTTCAGCATTTTTATTCTTCTCGGTCTGTAGCTTGAATAAGTTTAGGCTACTGAATAACACTTTCAGTTAAAGTCGACTCTGTTGCTTTTGTGCTGACGCTACAATAGCCTACTATCACAATAAATATCCCCGTAACATTTCTCATTTTCTACTCATCTTTCTGTGATTGCCCCTCTTTCCCATGGTTGTATGTTGTGGGTGTGGCATTAGGTGGGAAAAGTGCTTTTTAGGGATTCATCAGATCATTCAACTGAGAGATAACAGAGCTGGTTCGGACCGAGCTGAGAAATATATTTGCTATGCAGAGAATAATGGCATTTTTTAAAAGCAATGATGGTGGAAACAAGAATAAAAGAACGGACGAGGAAGGAAGTGTAGTGAAGAAAGCTAGAATGATGGGAGAAGGTGCAGGAAAATTATATAATGAGATGGAAAGCACACACCCCAGTGCAAACATTTAGATGGGAACATACAACACAGCAGAAAAACAAATAATATACAGTATATACAAATGGTGCATGTCACAACAGAGCAGAAAAACAATATATATATATACAACTGGGCATGTTGAGTTGCAGATGTTAATTGCACATTAGTTATAGAAACTCAGTTCAGCTACAAAACTCAGGATATTGCACTGTATTTGGTATTGCATTGTATTGGGTATGGATGTAAAAGGGTAGAAATATAAAATATACAAAAGCTATAAAAACTAAAAAGTTGCTCTGTGAGGTTGCACTGTAATAAGTATTGCACTGTATCAGGTAAGTGTGAGAATATTGTCCTTTTAGGTCCTTGTTTGTGCATTGTTGCACCTGCCAGAAGTGGCATCAGTCAGTGCATGTAATTAGCCTTTTTCACATTACGTCACTTGCAGAAGAACCTCACATCCGTTTTCAGCCTTTTGAATGGAAGAAGAGGCTGCATGCTAATCTGCTGGCTAACAAGTAGCAACCATAGAAAGTCAGTAAACTTCCTTTCCAAAACAAGGCAGATAGGTGACTGGAATGGTCGCTAACAATACATAATGATAAACAACAATGCGCAATATTATTATCAATCTTATCTGTGAATGACACAGTTTTGTTAACATATGTTGGTGCCGTATACCTCTTCTTCCATTCAAAAGGCTGAAAACGGATACGAGTTCCCCTGCAAGTGACGTAATGTGAAAAAGGCTAATTGTTCAAGGTGGTTATGGCCTGTGGGAAAAAAAATGTTTTTGAGTCTGTTGGTCCTTGCTTTGATGCACCTGTAACGCCTGCCTGAGGGCAGCAAGTCAAAGAACTCAGAGCCAGGGTGGGAGCTGTCCTTGATGATGTTGTTAGCTCTGCTGAGCTCTGCTCTCTGTTTAGCTACTGTTTGTTCATTCATTCAGTTGTTCGTTATTCATTTGTTTGTTCATTCATTCGTTTGTTCATTCATTCATTCATTCATTCATTCTCAATTGAATTTTGCGTTTTATGTGTTGGTGTGTCTAGGGTTTGCACTGCAATAAACCTTTAAAATGAAAACCTGCTTGTGCCCCCATTTTTTTCCTTGTGCTCCTAAAATTTTTAACTTAGGAGCACGTGTGCTCCTGAAAAAAAAAGTTAGTGTAGAGCCCTGCTCAAGTGGTCTGCGAGGTGATCTACAAATGTAGTCCGTGTTTTCAAGATAAGCTAGCGTATGCTTTGTAACATTATTAGAAAGTTACATTTATCCAATCTTGTTTTTAACGGCAATCAAACAGGCCTGTAATTTCATCATTATTATTATTTAAAAAGCGTTCTGCATCTGAATTTGCACCACATAAAACTTGTGTGCATGTGCTTTTATTCTGCCTCTTGTCTCTAGGCAACAGTCACCTCACAAATCTCTGCCTCACAGGCAGGCAGACCTGAAAACAAGCAAACGAACATTCTGAACATAAATAGGCTAATCCTAACTAGCTCGTGTTTGTGGTGATTTTTTTAAATTTACTGAAAGTGAAACAACAAGGATGGAGAAGTGGCTGACAGGTTCAGTTAAGAGGAAAAAAACTGACACTACCGACACAAGCAACAATAAGGAGAAAATGCAAAGAAAAGAAGATTCAGTTAGCACTGAGTCCCCAACACAGGAAGAACAAGAAAAACAAGCTCGGCAGACTAAACCAATGGCAAAGGTGAAAAGAAAATACCACAATGAATATCTAAAGTTGGGATTTTTCTGGACTGGGGATTCTGAAGATCCCAATCCCCACTGTGCCTTTGCTATGAGATTTTAGCCAACAAGGCAATGAAGCCAGCAAAACTCAAGCGCCACATTGAGATGAAACACAAAGAATGCCTTGGCAAACCATTAGCATTTTTCGAGAGAAAATGTGAGGAACTTAGACTACGTTCAGACTGCACCCTGAAACGACCCATATCCGATTTTTTTGCCCATATGCGACCTGTATCCGATTTGTTATTGACAATCTGAACGACACAGATCCGATTTTTTCACATGCGACCCAGGCCGCTTGGATATGTGGTCCTAAATCCGATGCATATCCGATATTTTCACATGCGACTGCAGTCTGACCGGACAGGTTGCATTCATGCGACCTACACGACATCAACAAGAGACAAACGTCACTATTCTGTGTTGGCTAATCCCGCCTCTTTGGTGGAAAACAACAACATTTGTACAGTTTTCAGAATTTAAATAGACTTTTATAGAAGTGATCAAGCTAATGGTGGATTTGGTAGGGACCTGGATGTTTATCTGTTAGCCTGATTAAATAAAACAGTTTCTATAACTGATTTATAACTTAAACCATCCTGTACCACATCGGCAGGTCTTGCCTCATCTCCATCGCAAACTGCACTGGTGTTTCTGCACCTTGAGCCAGCGCTGAGAGAAGTTGCAGAATTCAGCTGGCTATAAACAATCTAAATAAATATTTATAAAAATGTAGAAAAAGTTTATTAATATGACGAAATAAATATGTGCAAATTATTAAGCCTGAATTAAGAGTTTGGTAATACAGCGGCCGCATCCCAAATGACTGCCTACTGAAGCTCAAGTGCACTATATAGAGTTTAAAAATCCATTACTTCCTAGTAACATGTAGTGCACTTCTATAGAAATTAGAGAGACATTTAGGAGTCAACCCTCGTTACCAGGCTACATGTTTTCATTTCAGTTCAGAAACAAAAACACACACGAGACCTCACACTTTAACACTAACCAGATAATTAAACAAACAAACAAACAAAAAAAGAAAATCATTAAACTTGAAGAGTGCGCTTTTTTATTTTTTGTTTACGTATTACGTAGATGTGCTTATTACGTGTCAATTTGCGCATGCGGGACACTTTTGGGTCATTTTCCGTTCATATTGGAGATCGCATACAAGTCTCATATAATTGGTAATGTGAACGGCCTAACAAAAAAATCGGATTTCACAACAAATCGGATATGGGTCGTTTCAGGTTGCAGTCTGAACGTAGTGTTAAATGCCATATGTGAAAGGACACGAAGCAGTACTTCGCCCCTGGAGAAAATGCCAAGGCCACAGAAGCCTTGATATAAAAACATTGATGATATTAAATCATTGATGCTTAGTATGCATCAGCACCACTCCTCCCATTAAGAAAAAAAGTCAGTTTTGAGCAGAAGACAAGTAAGTGTAATCTGTTAAATCTAAAATTTGTTTTGTTCATTTCAGTTCATTCATGTTCCTCCTAATTTTGAACAATTTTGAACGATTGATATGAAATGTTCTGATTAACTGTTTGCTGAATTTTAAACCTCCATACTTTTGCCTTGAAAAACCACGGAGGATATGGAATGGATAGGCCTTTAATGTATTTAGTTAACCATAATTTTTTCAATTAAAAACACCTAATAGTACACATCTCTGTATGGTCTGTGTGTGTGTGTGTGTGTGTGTTTTGCGGGGGGGGGGGGGGGGGGGGGGTGTTGACAGGTGGTCCCTGAAATTTTTTTTGGGGACAAAGTGGTCCTTGGTCTGAAAAAGTTTGAGAAACACTGCTCTAAACACTAAGAGCATCTTAACTAGGACAGTGTTCATTGTGCTGCTCGCTCTGCCATTTAACAGTGATCTTTGTGCTGTGATGCTTTTGAGAAACTCAGGGAGGCCAAATCTGTGCGCATGAATGTCATGTGTCTTTTCAGTACTTTAGCACTGCTAAACATACAGTGGTGCTTGAAAGTTTGTGAATCCTTTAGAATTTTCTATATTTCTGAATAAATATGACTTAAAACATCATCAGATTTTCACACAAGTCCTAAAAGTAGATAAAGAGAACCCAGTTAAACAAATGAGACAAAAATATTATACTTGGTCATTTATCTACTGAGGAAAATAATCCAATATTACATATCTGAGTGGCAAAAGTATGTGAACCTCTCGGATTAGCAGTTAATTTGAAGGTGAAATTAGAGTCAGGTGTTTTCAATCAATTGGGATGGCAATCAGGTGTGAGTGGGCACCCTGTTTTATTTAAAGAACAGGGATTGCTCAAAGTCTGATCTTCACAACACGTTTGTGGAAATGTATCATGGCACGAACAAAGGAGGTTTCTGAGGACCTCAGAAAAAGCGTTGTTGATGCTCATCAGGCTGGAAAAGGTTACAAAACCATCTGTAAAGAGTTTGGACTCCACCAATCCACAGTCAGACAGATTGTGTACAAATGGAGGAAATTCAAGACCATTGTTACCCTCCCCAGCAGTGGTCGACCAACATCGATCACTCCAAGAGTAAGGCGTGTAATAGTCGGCGAGGTCACAAAGGACCCCAGGGTAACTTCTAAGCAACTGAAGGCCTCTCTCACATTGGCTAATGTTAATGTTAATGAGTCCACTATTAGGAGAACACTGAACAACAGTGGTCTGCATGGCAGAGTTGCAAGGAGAAAGCCACTGCTCTCCAAAAAGAACATTGCTGCTTGTCTGCAGTTTGCTAAAGATCATGTGGACAAGCCAGAAGGCTATTGGAAAAATGTTCTGTGGATGGATGAGACCAAAATAGAATTTTGGTTTAAATGAGAAGCATTATGTTTGCAGAAAGGAAACCACTGCATTCCAGCATAAGAACCTTATCCCAGCTGTGAAACATGGTGGTGGTAGTATCATGGTTTGGAACTGTTTTGCTGCATCTGGGCCAGGATGGCTTGCCGTCATTGATGGAACAATGAATTCTGAATTATACCAGTGAATTCTAAAGGAAAATGTCAGGACATCTGTCCATGAACTGAATCTCAAGAGAAGGTGGGTCATGCAGCAAGACAACGACCCTAAGCACACAAGCTGTTCTACCAAAGAATGGTTAAAGAAGAATAAAGTTAATGTTTTGGAATGGCCAAGTCAAAGTCCTGACCTTAATCCAATCCAAATGTTGTGCAAGGACCTGAAGTGAGCAGTTCATGTGAGGAAACCCACCAACATCCCAGAGTTGAAGCTGTTTTGTTCAGAGGAATGGGCTAAAATTCCTCCAAGCCGGTGTGCAGGACTGATCAGCAGTTACCGGAAACGTTTAGTTGCAGTTATTGCTGCACAAGGGGGTCACACCAGATACTGAAAGCAAAGGTTCACATACTTTTGCCACTCACAGATATGTAATATTGGGTCATTTTCCTCAATAAATAATTGACCAAGTATAATATTTTTGTCTCATTTGTTTAACTGGGTTCTCTTTATCTACTTTTCAGACTTGTGTGAAAATCTGATGATGTTTCAGATCATATTTATGCAGAAATATAGAAAATTCTAAAGGGTTCACAAACTTTCAAGCACCACTGTATCTATGTTTGTTTTTAATTTTATTTGGCTTTTATAGGAATTGCCAAAATCTATGAAAGCCAGTAGTAAAAACAGTAACGTCAATGCTGGAAAGGATCCCGGGACTGAAAATTCAGATGAGGTAAAAGCTGATTTTTTTTATTTGAAGTACTGATGAATGTTTTAAAGCAGTGGTTCTCAAACTTTTTTCACCAAGTACCGCCTCAGAAAATACTTGGCTCTCCAAGTACCACCATAATGACCAACATTTGGTGACTGACCCCTTGAAAATTGTTCCTCCAGGAATGATGACGTTTCAGTTGTCAAGACAATGGAAAAACTAAAACTAAAGTTACAACGTTTATCAACAAAACAAGTTACAACAAAATCTTTCTGTTTTGTATTTTAGTTTTTCCGTTGTCTTGACAACTGAAACGTCATCGTTCCTGGAGGAACCATTTTCAAGGGGTCAGTCACCAAAGGGTTAAAATACAGTAGCGTAGTAGACCTAAGTATTCATTAAAAACAAGGCGGAGGTTTTATTTAACAAGTATATTTAATATTGTTGGCCACTGTAACATTACGCACAGTACTTTGAAGAGTAACACTGTGTTTAAATATAGGAAAATAAAACACTGTCCTTAAATAATGAATCAAATAAAATTAATTGCACATAAAAGTGAAATAAACATTGTACTAAAATAAATATTAAAAGACAGTTCATAAAGATTAAATGAAAATGTACTTAAAAGTTAAATAACTGTACTGTACTTAAATGCGGCCTGGGCAGCTCCTCTGTCCCGTTCCAAATGAATCCCAGTTTTATGTATTTTTCGTCATACTTCCTCCTCACTGGTTTCTGCCATTTGCTAGCAGTTCTGGGGCTGGTTTTGCCACTGTTGTTAGCATCGGCGCTTGGCTCACACACGTCCTCTTCAGTTCTCCCTCTTTAATGGTCCACACTCCCATTTGTGGATTTAAAGCGCTGATGACACGTTTTTGACATCTTTGGCGATGTTTTATAACATAAAAAGTAATTCCCGATGATCCATATATTAATTCACGAAGGCGCCTATTTTACAAGTTATGATAAAAAACGTGGCTATCTGGGCAAATTTGACGGGGCTGCAGCACCCAGGAGACGAAGAAGGAGGAGGAGCTATATGACATCAGCGAAAGAACCTTCCTCCTAACTTACCAGTTTGTTGTTGATGCGGCAGGTGTTCAGTTTATCATTATTAGTATTTTTATTATACATACATATATATATATATATATATATATATATATATATATATATATATATAGTTATAGTTATTATGCCTTCGCGTTGTGTTGCCGGCTTTTGCTCCAAAACCCAAGTTTCCCAGAGATCCCGAGCTGCATGCGAAGTGGGTGAAGCAAGTCAGGCACACTCGTGACAAGTGGGAGTCCTCACCAGGGGCGTCAGAAGCATTTTTAATGTGGGGGGGGACACACTGGCGGGGGGGTCCTCCGCCAGAAAATTTTTAATTAATTAGATGCCATTTCCTGCATTCTGGTGTATTTTTAACAGGTTGTTAAACACCTAATTTTACCTACAAAAGTCACTTAATTCAATGACTATTTTAGAGACTCAACAATAAGTCCTCATTCAACTAGTCCATATATTCATCAGCCTGTTTTTAAACCCACCGCTACGCCTAAGATAATGAGATGAATGTGACACAATTTATCACCAACAATGACTTTATGGGTGCATTTTACTTTTTATTTTGTGTTTTCTATTTAGTTTTAGATGTAACACAACATGCCACTGGGCCAAGCAATAGTGACACTCAACTGTATGTTTAAAAATAAGAATATTCATAATCTCACACAATGAACAGGCATGACATGGCATCATGCAAACTTCATAACACAAAGTCACCCTGTGTCAAGCAACGGTGACACATAAAAAATAACTTCACACAATGAACAGGTGCAATTTTGTTCACCACCAACAGTGACTTTAGTGGGTGCATTTTACTTTTTTCCGATTTAGTGATACTCATAACAAAAATGGCACGGCATCATGCAGTCTTCATAACACAAAATTACACTGGGTCAAGCAATGACACATAAAAGAGAACTTCACACAATGAACAAGTGCAATTTTGTCAACCTACATGCAATGGTGGTACTACAGTAGCATTTACAGATTAGTATAACAAATAGATTTATAGATATAAATATCCTCCTTCTTATATTGGTGCCACCACAATTTCTACCACTTCATAACTTTTATCCCCCTTTCCTTCACAATCCACCTGGAATAACATCAATCTCTCTCCATTACTTTCCTTTCTACCATTCCTTCCCCATACACTGATTTCCCATCTTACTTTCCAGAAAACTGCCAAAGACCAGACAAAACAAGTTCTTCAAATCAAACAGGGAATCAGTAAATATCATCAGAGCAGACTTGACCTCATTCTTGGCATTATAGTAAGGCAGGCCTACTGGGTTTGAATTAAATGATAGCTGAGGTTAAGCTGGCTGATACATCTCCTAACATTGACTAGACATTTCCATTGGGACAAAAAAAAAACCCTGTCCTGTGGGGAAATTTTGACTGACTTTCCGCTTCTTTGAAAAGAATGTCCTTATGTCCATTGTGTCTGGGGGGGAGCAAATACTGCAAACAATTCATCATCAACCAAGAATACCCCATTTCATTGTTTAGTTGAATATTAATTTAACGTGTCCTAGGGTTAATTTTGAGGGCACATAACAAAAGAATAAGGTTTTAGCAAAAGCTAGACATTGTGAGGTTGCAATGTGGCTGACGTCACCTCCTCCACTTTCCAGCAGCTGCACCAACATTTCTCTGCTCGCGCTGAGATTCACTTCACTCGCGCGCGGTGAGCTGTTGTAGGGAACGCCCGGAAAACCCGGAGTGGATTTTCAGTGGTCTGTGTATTCTCTTATCGATCAAGTGGAATGGATTCTTTCACAAAGCAATAGAAATGGCGCTGGGTGAACTAATATTTTATGTTAAATGTGGGGGGGGTCCAAATGAAGAATTATGAAATGTGAGGGGGACACGTCCCCTTCACATTCAATGGTGGTGACGCCCATGTAGGGTTGGGCAGTATTACGGTAAGAAGGTATCCCGAGGTATCCAAAAGTACCAACGGTATCGGTCTCATTACCGTCATTTTAAAAAAATATATAATATCTAAATAAATATGGAGTACATGAGGGCATAATATAAAATAATAAATTGAAGATCATCCCGAATAACTGTGTGATCGTATTTTCACTAATTCTATCAATTTCCTAAAGAAGTTTTCATCGCGTGCAGGGTTGTTTATGTCGTTACCATGGCAACCCTGCGTGACATTTTGGAGTCTGACAGAAAGCTTCGCAAGAGACTGAGACCGGGGGTGTCATGGCTCAGATGGCTAAGGCACCATACCATAAATCCGGGGACCCGGGTTCGATTCCGACCCGAGGTTATTTCCCCAATCCCGTCTCTCTCTCCCCCACTCATTTCCTGTCTCTCTATACTGTCCTATCTAAAAAAAGGAGACTGAGACCGCGGTTGAAAGATGGCAAGTCAAGATAATGAGTTAGTGGCAAAAAAAAATACAACATCGGCAGTGTGGCAGCATTTTGGTTTCAAACCAAACGAAAAGGAAGAGCCAGCAATAATGTAAATGACCGCGCAAAATCGAAAAAAATCTAATATGTCCCCTAAGGCACACCATAGCCTGGGGTACTCCACTTCCACGAGATCTCTCCAATGAGTTGTGTTTTGAGTAGGTTACATGAGTAACAACAAGGTAAAATAATATAACGTATGACATTTGGGATGTGGGTAATAAACGTTTGAAATGTCATCTACTGAAGAAACGGAAGAAAACATCGTAGCGTAAACTGTTAGGTTTCTGGTGGGAATTAGCAATGCGCTTGCTATCTTTGTTGGGTGTGTTAAACCGTATGGATTTAAGTGGAGTAATTGTAAGGAGTTATGTGATCAAGACAACGTTTTAAGCAAGGTAAGGCCATTTGATTATTAATTTACCCGCCATGGCATGACGTGGGCCCATATGATTTTGCCTTGTGCAGCTATCACGCATTTGAATTGGGTTCGCCTCATTTGCGCTGAAGAATATGGTTTATCGCGCAGTCTAAACGGACTTGGGTATTGGTTGATTCTTTTTCTTTTTTTTATTTCCCATGCTTGAAAGGGTATGATCCTGCTCATCGTGTACTTTTTTTTGATGGAGTAGGTGAAATAGTGCTGCAAACGGCGTTTCAATGCAGACATGTGTAAACGACAGTTGAATGCTATTTTCAAGATGAAGGAAGAGTTGCGTGATGCTTTGAAATATCTCTTAATCCATTCATCAATGCACAAAATTCGCTTTGCTGCTTAATCCATACCACAATGCACATAATTCGCTATGCTGCTTTTAAATAGTACATTTGAGGCATAGGCGCACGTTACACAGTAGGCCGAAACAAAATATTATTTTTTTCTCGGTAATACCATATACCCCGGGAAAACACAGAGACGGTTTAAAGGTATCAAAATTTGGATACCGCCCAACCCTACGCCCATGGCCCTCACCAACATCCGTCCTGTGCTCTGAACACTTCGATTTGGATTGTTTTGACACCCTTCCCAGCTTAAAAGAATCTCTTGGGTGTTCAGTTCAGCACAAACGTGTGTTACTACCATCAGCAGTGCCTACACAGTGTTGCCAGATTGGGAGGTTTCCTGCCCAGTTGGGCGGTTTCAAGTGCATTTGGGTGGGTTTTGAACATATTTTGGGCTGGAAAACGTCAGCAGTATCTGTTGCCAGATACTGCTGAAGTTTTCCAGCCCAAAATATGTTCAAAACCCACCAAAATGCACTTGAAACCGCCCAACTGGGCGGGAAACCTCCCAATCTGGCAACACTGCTAGTATTCCAGAGGGGGTCTACTAGTAGCTATGCCGGATCCAAAGACAGTCCTCCTGTCAGAACATGTGTTGTGAAACGACATAAGATAAAGGTACGTAGAGCTATAGATTCTACATGATAATCATAAATGTAATCATAAAGTCGGCGTGATATCAGTCATGTATTTGCTTGTGAAAGCTTGCGGCTTTCATGTAACTGCCACCTAGCAACGAGAGGCAAAGGGTAAAGAGGGTAGATTATCATAGATTCTGTTCGGAAGAGATCAACACAATTCTAGACTCCCAGAAGAGGAAGAGCTAGCACTAGAGAGTTCACCGGAGTTTTCATGCGCCATTTCCATTGAGTAGAACCAGAGTAGAACAGCTAGTGAACCTCAGCGTGTTCTTCCGCTGACGTCACAACATGGCCACGAGCCACGAACCCAGTTTTCTTGTGCTGTGCAATTAAAAGTTGGATATTCGCATAACAACAGCTTCTTTTCACATAATTATAACAGAAATCTAACATTTGCCATGTTGTATAGTTTATTTAAGAAATTGCATAGAGTCATGTTCATGTCATCAGCCCTTTAAGCCACGACAGTAATTTTGTCGTACTCGTCATAATTAGCAAAGCCACCTCCACCTTTTCCCATCACAGCCTAGTCTACCAATGGCGGATAACCGTCTGTCAGCAGGACTGGCGGGAATGCGTACGTATGCTACGTATGGCTACCCAGAAGCACTTGCAAACTTTTTAAAATTATTAACTTAATTTGTATCTCCTTTCATTTTCTTGTCATCGGTTGATAAGATATTTTTCATCCATTCGGATATTATGGATAGTATTTCACTTTTTTTTAAATTTTATATTTAATTAAGTGATTCTTTGGCGTACCACTAGAATGGAGCCCGCGTACCACTAATGGTACACGTACCACAGTTTGAGAATCATTGTTTTAAAGATAAGAAGGCCTTTATTATCCCACAGTGGGGAAATTTCCTGTTTATAGCAACAGAAGAAGACACATCAAGCCACACAAATTTGATAAATAAATATATATAGCTGCTGTGATAATCTCCTGGCTTTACTCACAAGCAAATTCTCTGACTGATGTGGAAGACTTGGGTGAGAAAAACAATTAATATTTGTGTCTTTTAAACGTCGTAGCAGTGTTTTGTAAAGTGATTTGTATGGTCTTTCCGGGATAGTGTTTTGAGAGTGCTTCATTTATAATGTTGACAGTAAGAGCCGAATCAGATTACTGAATGCTGATCAAGCTGCATATCTGTAACTGCACACAGAGGACCATTAGAGCACTTGAACTCGATCCAGACTGTAGCATGGTTGGTCAGGAAGGGAGTGGCTAGCTAGAGCAGTTGACCTGTGAAGGAGCTGTTTCCCTATCTCATCTCATCTCATTATCTCTAGCCGCTTTATCCTTTTACAGGGTCGCAGGCAAGCTAGAGCCTATCCCAGCTGACTACGGGCGAAAGGCGGGGTACACCCTGGACAAGTCGCCAGGTCATCACAGGGCTGACACATAGACACAGACAACCATTCACACTCACATTCATACCTACGGTCAATTTAGAGTCACCAGTTAACCTAACCTGCATGTCTTTGGACTGTGGGGGAAACCGGAGCACCCGGAGGAAACCCACGTGGACACGGGGAGAACATGCAAACTCCACACAGAAAGGCCCTCGCCGGCCCTGGGGCTCGAACCCGGACCTTCTTGCTGTGAGGCGACAGCACTAACCACTACACCACCGTGCCACCCTGTTTCCCTATGTACCCCTTTTTTTTTTTAAATAGAAAACCAGTCGCTGCACTTGAACTAGTTATTATAACACAGAGCATAGCTTTTAAATGCTGCAGCATTCATAATTGCTACTGAGCACTGTGTTCGGAGAATGTGATGTATAGTGATGTACAGGATTCAGCAGATTGCCGTTGTGACACAGCGAGGTTCCCAGGATATGCAGAAACTCGGACATAATGTAGACAGTCTTTATTGCCACCTGTTATTGTACATCAGCAGTGCGTAAACTGCCAGAAACAGAGTTTACATCAGTGCGCTCACCTTAACAGTCCTATAGTGAGATCTCTATAATGTATATTAGCAGAGTCCCTTGCACAGAGCGGAGTCCCATACTTATAGAAATGCATTGACCTGATTTTTGATGGCTTGACCGTATGATGTCCGTGCGTCCACTGGGAACCTGATCATAAGTTCAAGGCAGCACTTCTCATAAACATGACCACCGGGCAATGAAATGTCTATCTTTGTTTACATAAGATAGATGGGTGTTTACCTCGTGGTTACTTTTAATTTGCTTTTTGAAAACAATGTGGGATTATTTACTAACACGTTTTATGGAAAATATTCATGACCATTCCATATAAAACTAGTTAAAACAGTTTTATTGGTCTGTTAGCTTGTTGGACAATTGACAGTTTGTCATGTAAGGGTGATAGACGGATGTCAGTGCAGGAAGAGTTTTACTGAAAGCACGTTAGCAAACAGAGACAAAGGCGGGGTCGAAAAACGGGCAGTGGTCGAGTGAGGCACAGACAGGGTCTTGGAGGTAATGCAATACTCCCAGTCCAAAAACACAAACGGGGTCAAAATCAGAAAAATGATGCAAAATACAAGGCTTTTGCAAAGTCTGTCCCTGTGTCTGAACTCGCTCACTATATAGGGAATTTACTATATAGAGGACTATATTGAAAAAACGCTTTCAGACACTACTCCGTCGCACTGGTATTTACGTCATTACTGTCGCACAGTTAAAACGTGCCAGATCAGTCAGCTGGTGGGTTTTCAAAATAATAAATACATGCATGTATTTTTGTGATAAGTACATATACTGAGCGCATTTCCCACGTTAATCAATACAAAGTACCTGCATCTTTCAGCTTTTTTTTTAATCAAGGCTGAGTACTTTCTTCTTTGCCACTGTTTTGTATTAAATCAAATTTGAGACTTAATTTGATTTCTTTCAGCACAACCACAGTGCATGATGGGATATATTGCTTTGGTTAGTGACCATTATTGTACACTACTTGTAGTGATTCATTGTGGGATACTTTGAGTGCACTATATAGGGTGTAAATAATCCTAAGGTTTCGGACAGCGCTACAAAATGGCGTCCCCACTATATAGTGCCCTATATAGTGAGTAGGGAGTGATTTCGGACACGGTGTGTGTTACTGAGACTATATAGTAATGATGTAAAGTGAAAGTGCTGGTTCACTGCTGTCCACCAGGCACCCAGTAGAGTCGCACCATAATAAATGTGGTGTTGTTCCTGGCGCATGGCATGCGGTGTCGAAGAAAGGAATAAGTATGTATTCATAACTGTGATACGTATCTCGTTATTTGCATCACTGTCACAAAACAATGCAGCAATTTACTGATGCAAAACACACGACACAATTTGATGGTTCATATGCTATATTATTATTCTATTCAGGTTGATTTTATGGTGGCATGGTGGTGTAGTGGTTAGTGCTGTCGCCTCACAGCAAGAAGGTCCTGGGTTCGAGCCCCGGGGCCGGCGAGGGCCTTTCTGTGTGGAGTTTGCATGTTGTCCGTGTGGGTTTCCTCCGGGTGCTCTGGTTTCCCCCAAAGACATGCAGGTTAGGTTAACTGGTGACTCTAAATTGAGTGTGAATGGGTGTCTATGTGTCGGCCCTGTGATGACCTGGCGACTTGTCCAGGGTGTACCCTGCCTTTCGCCCGTAGTCAGCTGGGATAGGCTCCAGCTTGCCTGCGACCCTGTAGAAGGATAAAGCGGCTAGAGATAATGAGATGAGGTTGATTTTGTGCCCTTGCAAATATTTTGCTCATACACTCATCAGGAGCTCTGCTTTTAGGCACTGCCTCATATATAAACCTGTAGTATATTGATTTATTCCACAGCACAGTTGAATGTTTGAATCTGATTGGTCAGATGATGTGCATTATTTTTCTCTAACCCCACAGCTCCGACAGTAGTTCTAGCTGTAACATGAACGGTAGGTTATCATCAGTGAGTTCGTATTGTTTTTATAGTAACTGCTCAGACACAGGACCTTATGCGGTGGACTTTCACCATAATCTAATACTAATAATAAATGGAAAAAAGTGGTGTTTGACAAAGAAAAATGTATATCAATGTGGTGAAGTGGGTTTTTTGGGGGGGGTTAGGAGACGTTTCTTTAACTGGAGTCTCAGATGTCGGTGCTTTGTAACAGTCACAATGCTTTGCAGAGCTACTCAGCGCTGGAAAAGTCTTCAAGCTCCTCCATCCTGTACTTTTCAGCTTCTCAATAACATGACAAGCTGTTTTTTGTGTATTTGCGGTATTTATTTATTTTAAATACTGGCCAGGGGGAAGAGGAAGACAGACAGACAAAGGAGAGGTTGTTGAGGGAATGGCTGTTTATCATGGCTATAAGAAGTGTTAACAGGAACTAACTTGTCTCTCAGATGTTCAACATAAAATCAAAACATAAACTGAAATGTCTGATGTTCAGTAATAAATTAAACATTGCAGTTGTTGGAAAGTCTCTGTGGTATATGCAGAATAACATACTCCAGACAGTGCAATTATATGAAAATAATGCACTTTGGTGTGGGCTTTGCGATCACTGTTATGTGCTATGTAATATTGGCAAATTTCAGGCGACACCCCTCTTGCTGGTTTCAAACCATAACTCTAAGTGCATCTGTGAAGCATAGCCCCGTGGGGTGTTTTAGTTGTTTTTGTTACAGCAGTGCAAATAATCCACCAAGTTATCATATAGGTATATTATAGTTATTTTATTTCGTTATTAGCATATGTGACTGGTTGGTTAATTGAATCAGTTAAGTGCAAGCTTTAGAAGCTGCACAGAATATGAAGGCTTATAAATTGAGTTAAAGGGGTCACTGGTTGCAGAAAGTTTGAGAACCCCAGGATGAGAAAAGTGGTCCACCTGAGCAGCAGAAGGAAGAACATGGATTTACTCTTTCTTTTGAATTCACTGTTGCACTATTCCCACTATTCCACTATACCCACTATTCCATCTGTGAGTATCTTGTGGTTTTAAGGCAAGTATGTTCCTGGTATCGCTGACAGGAAACTGAAGACACAGGTTGATGTTGCACAGGGTGAAGTTTATTGGTTAGATCTATTTTGACTCCAAATCAATCACGCAAACCCAGTCACCACAGCCAGCTCTGCCATACCACAGACAGGACTCGGCATGTCTCACAATCAGTGACACATTCTTCACCTGAATTAATTAATAAATCCCAAAGCTGTGTAATGCAACAGTGGGTTGTTTTTTTTAAGTTTGGTGTAAATCAGTTGCTTCCAGGAATACACATACTCATGCATTGACCAATGTTTTATGAGCATCAGAACTTCGACATTCTGCAGTGTGCATATGCTCCTTTTCTTCTCCAAAGCACTGATGAACTTTACCCTACCGTCCCACAAACGGGCAACAGGTCACTCGTGTAGATTGCAGTGTTTCTATTATGGGCATGTAATGACTGCTACTGTTGTCGCATGTGGGTGTCCACTGTCCAGCACTTTTCTGAGTTCTGATGAGAAACAGTCGTAGCTATAATGTAAATGCTTCATAGGCTTACGAGTTAAGCACGAATTAATACTCTACATACATACTCTAACCCAGAACTAGCAGTTTACTTCATTATCTTTGCATGAAGAAATAACACCAAATTCATGGTAAATTGACAAGATGAAGAAAAGTTAAGTTTGCTGATCTCAGTGTAAAATATTCCATAAAGCAAATGTATGTGTGTATTCGACTAACAACACGTACTCAGAGTCGTGTATAAAGACTGCATACATAACTTGTAGGGCTGATATGAGCTATACTTATTTACCTTTTCTTTAGATAATAACCTACAATCCATATTTTTTTCTTTTCTTTCTCAAGCACATTTAATGATGACTGCGTATGATAATGTGTTATATAAATGTTTGATAACAGAACTAGCAGTTGAACTCATTAGTCTTTGCATCAAGTGCTACAAAACAAGTCATACTGTGGATGAACAACTCGGTAGCAATACGACAGTGCTTAGCTTGTCTGTCATACTGTCCGTATCACAAATAAGAAATGAACACATCAAACTGATACAAATTACATCAGAAATATCAGGGGGAAAACATTGTCAGTGACCTATCCTTTAGTCGTGTATGTATGCAAAAGTGGTGAATTCCAAGTTCGTAGGAAGGTAGACACGTTGCTCATCAGTTGTTGATCCTGTGAGGGAAGAGGAGGGGATATATAAATTTAGTAACTATGATAAAATAACCAATAAAACATAGATTAAGTGTTCATTGTGTACAAGTGTCCACATGTGAATAGACTATGGGCTACTTACATAGCTATTACATGCATGTCTGCTCATATCACTGTACCAGGCAGGAACAAACATTTCCATAATGTAAACATAAGCGTCAAACACTTCTGTAATACCCAGAACAATTCACACACACACAAAGCTCTAAACCAATTGAAGACAACACTCAATCACAAAATGTGTAACAAAAACTGTACATGGAGAGTAGAGTCTACTTACTAACAATCAAAGCAGCCGGGAGCACTGCAGTAGAAATGTGGCGACTACTCGCTAATCATCAACAGTAAGTAGCATCTCCAGGGCAAGTGCTACAGTGCTAAGGTTGGTAGGGAATAGAAAGCATTTTAACGCTATACTCATGTAAATTATATGTTAGGGTTTTGCTGGGATTCGAACCTGGTTCGTTGGTGTGATAATCCAGCAAACCCCCACTAGGCCACCAGGGGGATGACTCAAATGCAGAGGCGTGAGGCGGAAGTAGAAAAAGAATCAAAAGGTTTATTTAAACTATATACACTATATACAGGGCAAAACAAAAGACAAAAAAAAAACCAAAGAGTATAATCCAAAAGAAAAGCAAAGTGCAAAAATTCAAAAGCTAAGAAGATCAAAAAACACAGTACAAAGGAAACTGGAGATAAACATAACAGCACAAAGACTCCGTGACAAGAGGACTGAACTCAGGGGTATAAATAGACAAACTAATTAAGGACACAGGTGAAGATAATTAGGCAATTAACACAAACACAAAACACAGGAACAGTGGCGGCCTCTAGAGGCCAAAATAAACACGACATGAAAAGGAAATAACAGCAGCCTCTAGAGGCCAAAACAGTCCTAGTCCTAACAGGACCCCCCCCTCTAGGAGCGTCTCCTGACGTTCCCAGGGCGATCCGGATGGGCCGAATGGAAGTCCCGACATAGTTCTTTATCAAGGACATCCCGAGCAGGAACCCAGCAGCGCTCCTCAGGACCATAGCCCTCCCAGTCCACCAGATATTGCAACCCGCCGCAGACCCGGCGGGAGTCAAGCAGGCGATTCACAGTGAACACAGTCTGCCCCTGGAAGATGCGGGGGGGTGGGGGGTTCCTAGGGGCAGGGGCATACGTAGACGTCAGTACGGGCCGTAACAGGGAAACATGGAAAGTGGGGTTGATCCTCAGAGTCCGGGGCAACTGGAGCCGGTAGGAGACAGGGTTCACCCTGCGCACCACCTTGAAGGGGCCAATGTAGCGAGGAGCAAGCTTGCGGTTCTCCACCCGCAGTGGAAGGTCCTTAGTGGACAGCCAAACACGCTGCCCAGGGCGGAAAGCGTGTGCAGGTCTTCTATGGCGGTTGGCCTGAGTCTGGTTGGTTCTGGAGGTCTGTATGAGGGTCTTCCTGACCTTGCTCCAGGTCTTGCGACACCGTCTCACATATTGGTTGACCGAGGGCACCCCCGCGTCCTCCTCCTGGTCCGGGAACAGAGGTGGCTGGAACCCGAATTGGCACTGGAATGGCGACAGCTTGGTGGCCGATGACTGCAGGGTGTTGTGGGCGTACTCCGCCCATGGCAGCCAGGTGCTCCACGATGTCGGGTTATCCATAGCCAGGCCTCGCAGGGTGGTTTCCAGGTCCTGGTTGAGCCTCTCCGTCTGACCATTGGACTGTGGGTGAAACCCAGAGGAGAGGCTGGCAGTGGCTCCGATGACCTTGCAGAACCCGTGCCACACTCGGGAGGAGAACTGGGGCCCTCGGTCTGAGACGATGTCCTGTGGAAGACCAAAGACTCGGAAGACATGATTAAACAAAAGTTTCGCAGTTTCAAGAGCAGAGGGGAGTTTGCACAGTGGTATGAAGCGGCAGGCCTTGGAGAATCTGTCAACTAAGACCAAAATGACCGTGTTACCTTGTGACTCAGGGAGACCCGTGATAAAGTCGACTGCCACGTGGGACCAGGGACGCCGGGGAATGGTCAGAGGATGCAGGAGACCCTGGGGACGCTGTCGTGGGTTCTTGGTTCTGGTGCAAACCTCACAGGACAGGACAAATGACCTTACTTCCTTCTCCATGTTAGGCCACCAGAAGCGTCTTTTCAGGAAGTCCAGGGTCCTCCGAGCTCCCGGGTGGGCGGTGAGAGGGGAAGAGTGACCCCACTGGAGAACCTTGGCCCGGGCTTGATGTGGGACGTACAAGAGGCCTGGTGGCCCCGTCCCAGGACCGGGGTCCTGGCGTTGGGCTCGTCGGACAGCCTCCTCAATACCCCAGCGGACAGGGGCCACAATCCGGGACACAGGGATAATAGGCCCGACTTCATTCTCCCTGTTAGTGGCAGAGAACAGTCTGGACAGTGCGTCAGGTTTGGTGTTCTTGGAGCCGGGGCGGTATGAGAGGGTGAAGTCAAACCGACTGAAAAACAGGGCCCACCTAGCCTGTCGAGGGTTCAGTCTCTTGGCTTGCTGGAGGTACTCCAGGTTCTTGTGGTCAGTCCAAACCAGGAATGGATGTTGTGCTCCCTCCAGCCAGTGCCTCCACTCCTCAAGGGCCAGTTTGACCGCTAGCAGTTCTCGATCCCCCACATCGTACCGGGACTCAGCAGGACTCAGGCGGTGGGAGAAGTAAGCGCAGGGGTGCAGCTTTCCTTCCGAACGTTGAGAGAGCACCGCGCCGACACCACTGTCCGAGGCGTCCACCTCCACGATGAATGGTTGGGAGGTGTCCGGGAGAACCAGAATGGGTGCCGTGCAGAAGCGGTCCTTGAGGTCTTTGAACGCCTTTTCTGCCTGAGGAGACCAGCCATAAGATCCACCTGTCCCTTTGGTGAGGTCTGACATGGGTGCTGCCACAGAACTGAAGTTCCTGATGAACTTGCGGTAGAAGTTAGCGAATCCTAAGAACCGCTGAACCTCCTTAACGGACTTGGGAGTAGGCCAATCCCGGACGGCCAGGGTCTTGGCAGGGTCCATTTGGAGTTGGCCTGTCCGTACAATAAATCCCAGAAAGGAGACCTCGGGAACATGAAATTCGCATTTCTGGGCCTTGGCGAACAGATTGTTCTGTAGCAGCCTCTGGAGAACCTGGCGGACATGGTGGCGGTGCTCCTGCACGGTCTTGGAAAAGATAAGGATGTCGTCGAGGTAGACAAAAACGTATAGGTTAATCATGTCCCTTAAGACGTCGTTGATTAGGGCCTGAAAAACAGCTGGTGCGTTGGTGAGTCCGAAGGGCATCACCTGGTATTCGTAGTGCCCAGACGGGGTGTTAAAGGCAGTCTTCCACTCGTCTCCCTGTCGGATACGGATGAGGTGGTATGCGTTCCGTAGGTCCAACTTGGTGAAGACGGTGGCGCCTTGGAGCAGGTCGAAAGCTGTGGACATCAGCGGAAGGGGATATCGGTTGCGCACAGTGATCTTATTCAGGCCCCTGTAATCAATACATGGTCGGAGCCCCCCATCCTTCTTGCCGACAAAGAAGAAGCCGGCTCCAGCAGGTGAAGTGGAGGGTCGAATAAACCCAGAGACCAGGGCATCTTTGAGGTATTCCTCCATGGCCTTGCGTTCTGGCTGAGAGAGGGAAAACAGTCTGCCACGAGGAGGGGTAGTCCCAGGGAGCAAGTCGATGGCACAGTCGTAGGCCCGGTGCGGAGGAAGAACGGCGGCCCTGCTCTTGCTGAATACCTCCTTGAGATCCCAGTACTCTGTGGGAACTTGAGATAACTCGGTGAGATCAGGGGGCTCGGCAGGAGACACAGGAGAGCTAGAGAGCAGACAAGAGGCATGGCATGCAGGGCCCCATTCCACAACCTGGCTTGTTACCCAGTCTATGCGAGGGTTGTGGCGAGTAAGCCAAGGAAGGCCTAGAATAACTGGGAACTCAGGTGAAGGAATCAGGTGCAGGGATATTTCTTCCTTGTGACCTTGAGACTGGAGGAAGACTGGAGAAGTAACTTGAGTGACTCTTCCATCACCTAACGCTTGGCCATCGAGGGCAGACACAGACAGTGGGACTTCAAGAGGTGCAGTCGGAATATTGATGCTTTGGGCGAAGTGAATATCCATAAAGTTCCCAGCCGCCCCTGAGTCTATCAAAGCTTGACAAGAGTGGACAGACTCACCCCAGGAGATGGAGACCGGGATGTAGATTCCTTGGCCAGGGAGTCCGGGAGAGAGGGTAGGCCCCGTCACAACCCTCCCTCGGCTGGACGGGGCGGTCCTTTTCCCAAGAGTTCGGGACATGATGCTCGGAAGTGACCAGGCTTGCCACAGTAGATGCAGCACTTGTCCCTCCTTCTGCGCTCCCTCTCAGATGCGGAGAGGCGAGTACGACCCACTTGCATGGGTTCTGGACAGTCACTGAAGGAGGTAGACGGTCTCCAGGTAGAGGTAGGGAGGCTGGGGGGGCTCAAGGCTTGGTGGCGTTCTCTCATCCTGTTGTCCAGACGAATAGCATGTGAGATGAGGGTTTCGAGGTCACTTGGGCATCCAATAGAGGCCAGACCGTCCTTGATGGGGTCAGACAGACCATGGTGGAAGGCTGACACCAGGGCAGTCTCGTTCCATCCACTTACTGCTGCGAGTGTTCGGAACGAGATGGCGTAATCTGCGACGCTTCCTCCTTGCCGGATGGACATGAGCTTTCGGGCTGCGTCGGTACTGATGTCTGCCTGATCGAAGACCCGAAGCATCTCTTCAGAAAACAGCTGGAAATCAAAGCACTCAGGTCCCTGTCTTTGCCAGATAGCAGTAGCCCAGGCTCGCGCCTTACCAGCTAATAAGGTTATCACAAAGGCAATCTTGCGGCGATCCGTAGTGTAGGTGGTAGGCTGAAGCTCAAAGGTGAGTTGACACTGGGTAAGGAACTCTCGGCACTCACTGTGCTTGCCGTCATACCTCTGTGGTGCAGGAAGGCTGGGTTCGCGAGGTGAAGAAGGCAGCATTGCAGGAGGCACTGGAGCAGGAGTGGGAGCTGGATCAGGAACTGGATCAGGAGCAGGAACTGGATCAGGAGCAGGAGATGCAGGCAGAGATGTCAGCTGTGCCAGGGTTTTCCCAATTTGCTGAAGCAGTTCCTCGTGGCGAGCGAGGGCCTCACGTTGGCTGGTGAGTGTACGTCCATGAGCGTCCATGGTCACTCCGAAGCGTGTCAAAGCTGCCATAATTCCCTGAAGGTTGGCCGGGTAGACAGTTGAAGCAGCCTCTGCTGAGTCGGTCATGACGGAGTCTTTCTGTTAGGGTTTTGCTGGGATTCGAACCTGGTTCGTTGGTGTGATAATCCAGCAAACCCCCACTAGGCCACCAGGGGGATGACTCAAATGCAGAGGCGTGAGGCGGAAGTAGAAAAAGAATCAAAAGGTTTATTTAAACTATATACACTATATACAGGGCAAAACAAAAGACAAAAAAAAAACCAAAGAGTATAATCCAAAAGAAAAGCAAAGTGCAAAAATTCAAAAGCTAAGAAGATCAAAAAACACAGTACAAAGGAAACTGGAGATAAACATAACAGCACAAAGACTCCGTGACAAGAGGACTGAACTCAGGGGTATAAATAGACAAACTAATTAAGGACACAGGTGAAGATAATTAGGCAATTAACACAAACACAAAACACAGGAACAGTGGCGGCCTCTAGAGGCCAAAATAAACACGACATGAAAAGGAAATAACAGCAGCCTCTAGAGGCCAAAACAGTCCTAGTCCTAACATTATACACGTGTTGAAAGCATCTCATCCTTCAGTGCAACATCATCTCCTTGATTATTGGCAGTGAGAGCAATGAAAATGATAAATCACAGTTAGTGGACAGTACTACTACAAGGCAGGGTTTTCCATAGTGCGTTATAGTTAGGCCTTGACTACGTCTCTCTGAAAAAGAAAAAAAAAATCCCCATCCCTGCATACAGACAGCAGGCTAAAATAAGGCCGCATCGGATGAGGGGATTATCTATCCTCCAAATGTGCGTGTGTGTTTGTATGGAGCGCACCACAACCGAGTGTCCTTCCTCCAAGTGTGTGTTTGTGTGGGGCGCAGCATAGTCAAGTGTCCTTCCTCCAAGTGAATGTGTGTGGAGTGCACCACAGCCGAGTGTCCTTCCTCCATGTGTGTGTGTGGTGAGGGGTGCACTAAAGTAGAGTGTTCGTCCTCCAAGTACGTTTGTGTGCGTTTGTGTGGTGAGGGGTGCACCAACACCAAGTGTCCGTCCTCCAAGTGTGTTTGTGTGTGGTGAGGGGCGCACCACAGCAAGTGTCCGGGGGGTGGGGGTTAACCATTTAACATGTATGTTCCCAAGCAATGCACAACCCTCCGGTAGATTTCCTTTGCATTGAGGATTATGACAGAATGCCTGGGGATGTCACGTCTCAAAAGGTGTAGGAATCCAGCAGGTGGCCTGAAATGTAAAGTTTCTACTGTCACATTTCCACTGCTCACTTGTGAAGGAGTTGCACTTGTTGAGGGGTGTTGGTGAAGCTCCATCAGATGTAGGTTTGAGTGGTAGAGCTGTAGTGGTGTATAGTGTCCCTCGGTGGATACGCTGTGGTTGTGGTGTGCATTCTGATGTTCATGCAAAATTCTGTTCACCAAATCTAGGTATACCCAATGTAGACAAAAAATGTCAGCTTCATTTTCGGGGTTCAGCAGCCCTTCAGCCTCAAGAGATAAGAAATGCTCTCTGAACTGTGATGACACGACTCTGTTGATGTCTCGCCACAACCTCTCAACCCTCTGGTTGTGGACAGAGGATCCTACTATGACAGCACTTCTAGACTGGTGATGCTCCATCATTGTCCTCCAGACATCAATGTTCTCCCCGCATTTTACTGTCTTCACACCACACCACAGCTCCGATTTCCCAAGCTGAAAAAAAAATAAAAGCAGCCCCAGGTCCGACGCTACTAGTACCTAACCATCGAGCCACCTAACTCATCTCTGTGTGTGCGTGCCACTGACACACATAGACTGACGGACGGGCTGACGCTACCCCCCACCCCCACTGATCACTCTGACAGATCAATCTACCACTACTGTTGTAAACAAAAGAAAAACAAAAGTCCTGCACTCAGCACCTTACCCATTTTGGCCCTTTTTTGGAACATAGCGCCAATATTTTGGGACAAAGTAGCAGCAGATTTCTTGCGTTTTCTGTCTTTATCTTCTTTTATAGAGGGCTACTGCGTGACGTCACCGTACCGCGAGATTGTGCTAGGGCACCATATTGGAAGACCAAGTACATGCATACATACATACTCACAATATAAAACAAAGTACGAGCGAGAGTAAAGTGACACGATGGCTGATAATTCTGGTTATGTGAGTACATTACCAGCTGCAGAAAGGGCACGGTATGTGGAGAAACTGGCTGTGATTGATGGGTTTGACCCATATGATAAGACTCGGGGCAAGGGAGAGTGGATTTTTTTATTTCATAATTTATTTTTACTTTACTACTTATCTGTTTTTATTTATATATATTTGAATTATTTGGACATGGGGAAAAACTATATTTAAAATCCAAAGAGGGATGGAGGGAGGAAAATTAAAACAAAAGAAAGAAATGAAATATAGAGTAGAGTATATTTGATAAAATTAAGGATGTTTTTATTCAGTAAACATTTTTTTAAAATATTCTACAACACTCTAGCCTAGTGACTTACCAGTAACAAAATAGACTTGAAGTATTCAGATCCGCTCTGCATAAAGCAGCTAAATCCTCTCTCTGTCTCCTGGCAGAAAGCTCCTTGGTTTGCTTGTGTCTCAATCACAGCTGGTATTCTGTAGAAAGACTTCTTTTCACCTTTCCCATCAGCTTTGTTAGAACCCTAACACAGCACAAAAGTTTACCATTGTAGGTTTTTGATGAACCAAGTGCCTCGTGGGTTCACATACCGCGCGCTGCCGTTATTTCCCCCTAATCACGAGTTTGTTGGTCTTCCAATATGGTGCAGGGTTTGTTTACTTCCGGTTTCGGGTGACGTCAGTGAAAGGGGTCTAATGGGAGCATTACCGCCACCCACTGGATTGGGGTGTAAAGCAGTCTGAACAAAACGTGTAAACATAAACATAGGAGAAATGAACCCGTTTTTCTAACTCGTCCTCACTTAGTCTACTTTTCTTTTTTGATTAGTCTGGATTTGATATTGTAAATTTAAATGTGAATCAATGTATATTCATCGGACATGAACAAATGAATAAATCTTGAGTAATCTTGAGGGTCATGTGTGTCCGGGGGGGGATCGAATGAACCCTCCGATCCCCCCTGGCTACGGGCCAGATAGAGGCCATCCGTAGCATTGAACTGCCTGGTGAAAGTGGTTCAGCACGGTGGAGGCTCTGTTGTCTGTAGAGCAGTGTAAAAAGGTAATTAAACGACTTTAGCCATCCACAGCACCATGTATGACCAATTTCCACTTCACCAATTTGTGAAGCCCATCAATGTGCCACACAAAATTAGGGCATGGACACCAGTATATGCGGCGTATGATGGTTTGTTCTCTCATTGATGCCTTCCCTATCAAGATCACGGAGGATCACCCGAATCCGTCTCCTCTGGACAAATAGTCCTCGCGATCGCAGATGTCCTGTGATAAAAACTTCTCCTGATGATGGGTGACTTGTCTTTATATCGATCACAGTTTGTCTCAAATGGTCCTCTGAAATATCAGAGTAACGATGATGAGGGATACCATACTGAGCAATCTTCTGGTATACTGTCTGACGACTGACACCAGTAGCTCTGGCCACATCAGCGACTGTCATTGAGTGACAGCATGGTTTCAATTCTTTGGATTAGTTCTTCTTCCTGACGGTCCTGAAAAAAAAAAGGAAAAGAAAAAAAAAAGAGTTTTCAGTGCTTGTACACCAAACTATGGTTGGATCTACATATTTTTTCCAGGCCTGCATCCTGGAAATCATGAATAGTCCTAATTTAGTTTGAAATTTAGGCTAGGACCCTAATCGAGATATTAAGCCTGTGAATGCTTTGATCCACCCCAGGAGTTCTAACAATTAGCAGTAATTAGTTAGCTGTAAGTGTGGCTTCACCAGCAGCCATGTCATGTCAATAAAGTTAAAAGGTTAAAACCATCTTTAAATAAAACAAAACATACATCTGGAAACCAAGGGTATGAAGATATGATCACTGGTTTCATATCAAAATCAGTCATGTTTGCTGGTTTTGATAGCAGAAAATACTCTACATCAGGGATGAGAATGGGACATTTAAAAAAAAAAAAAAACTCTTAAATGTCTGCCAACTTTCCCATATTTTATTTTTATATATTATATAGTGAGCGATAATGGAGGTAACCGTAATGGTATATTAGATTCCTCCTGACTATCTTTGACAATTTAAGTAAAACATACCTTTGTGCTTTTTTTTGTTTTGATGTGCTCCTTCTAGCTCCTCTGTTTCCATAATTGATCATATCTGAGCACAGAATACACAGAACCTTTCCCGGCACGTCCACTTTTCAGATATGTTCCATCAGGCACGTCGTCACAGTTTGTGTCCCTATCTGCACGGTAACGCTATCGAGCCATGCCCATCTGAAACAGTTCTTTATCCCGTTCGATTTATCGATTTCCCTGGCACGATCCTCATTTTTGCAGTCCAAAACTTTTGCCATATTGGCAAAGTAACTTTGAAAACTAACCAAAATAACTAGAACTTAAGAAGTGATCAAAACCATGTACGTATAGCTTGTTTCTCCGTGAATTGTAGAAGTGAGATGAAACTAGCGCCAAAACGTTGCCGGAAATCGTCATGAGTTGTCGTGAGCATAAATATTGAAGAAAGCAATGACGATTTCTGTTATCACAGCTGCAACTAATTTTGCGATGAGCGTTGCCAAAAGATGCCACCACAAGCCTCCAGGGTATCTGCACATTTTTCAAGTACAAATTTAAAGACTTTTAAGACCTTTTTAAGACCTCTAAATGGAAAAATTAAGACTGTACCATGGCAAAGAAAAAAAGATAAA